>NC_042962.1:32803516-33455183 GCF_901001165.1 Salmo trutta | reverse complement strand
GCCGCTATTTGGATATAACTATGGATTATTTTTAACCAAACCAACATTTGTTATTGAAGTAGAAGTCCTGGGAGTGCATTCTGACGAAGAACAGCAAAGGTAATCACATT
Source organism: Salmo trutta (assembly GCF_901001165.1). Classification (NCBI taxonomy): domain Eukaryota; kingdom Metazoa; phylum Chordata; class Actinopteri; order Salmoniformes; family Salmonidae; genus Salmo; species Salmo trutta. The sequence continues at coordinate 33,455,073 of NC_042962.1, read as the reverse complement.
TTTCTAATAGTAAATCTTAGTTTGGTGAGTGACACACTTGGTGGGTGTCAAAATAGCTAGCTTGTGATGCCGGGCTATCTACTCAGAATATTGCAAAATGTGCTTTCACCGAAAAGCTATTTTAAAATCGGACATAGCGATTGCATAAAGGAGTTCTGTATCTATAGTTCTTAAAATAATTGTTATGTTTTTTGTGAACGTTTATCGTGAGTAAATTAGTAAATTCACCGGAAGTGTTCAGTGGGAATGCTAGTCTCATGCTAGTCACATGCTAATGTAAAAGGCTGGGTTTTTATATAAATATGAACTTGATTGAACAAAACACGCATGTATTGTGTAACATAATGTCCTAGGTGTGTCATCTGATGAAGATCATCAAAGGTTAGTGCTGCATTTAGCTGTGGTTTTGGTTTTTGTGACATTATATGCTAGCTTGAAAAATGGGTGTCTGATTATTTCTGGCTGGGTACTCTGCTGACATAATCTAATGTTTTGCTTTCGTTGTAAAGCCTTTTTGAAATTGGACAGTGTGGTTAGATTAACGAGAGTCTTTAAAATGGTGTAAAATAGTCATATGTTTGAGAAATTGAAGTAATAGCATTTCTAAGGTATTTGAAAATCGCTCCACGGGATTCCACTGGCTGTTGAGTAGGTGGGACGCTTGCCCATAGAGGTTAAATCCCTCACACCACAACTAACCAGGCAACCGGCAGCCACACAGCAGAAGGGTAGGCCAGGATTGCTTTCTTGTTGCATCAGTGTGATGCCAAGGTTTGTTTTGTATGTGTTTAATTATTAATTGATGTATTTTTTTCTGATCCCACTTCACAGAGAATACATAGGGCTCATCCTGTTTTCTTACCAAAGATCCAAGTCACTGTTGACACATCGGTGCCTTGACCAAACAGAACTCAATGCACACTGTGAGTGTGTCTGTGTGTGTGTGTACGTGTGTCTGTGCTTGAGTATGTGTCTATGGGTGTGTGTGTCAGTGTGTGTGTCTCTCTGTTTGCATATGTTACTATAATGTCACAGAGCCTAGTTCACCCATATAACGTGGCAAACCTCTGTCCCTAGTGATAAGTCTTGCATGATCATTGACATTTAAAGAGGTATGCAATGGATATTAAGGCTAAAGAGTTAATCAAATGAAATCCATCTTATATCAGTCTGAAGATGACATATAATAATGGCGCTGGAAGGGATGGCTGCAGTTCTATGGGCTCTTAACCTCACTAGGGTAGGGGGCACTATTTTCACCTCCGGATGAAAAGCGTGCCCAAAGTAAACTGCCTGCTACTCAGGCCCAGAAGCTAGGATATGCATATAATTAGTAGATTTGGATAGAAAACACCCTAAAGTTTCTAAAATTGTTAAAATAATGTCTGTGAGTATAACAGAACTGAAATGGCAGGCGAACACCTGAGGAAAATCCATCCAAGCAGTGCCATTATTTTGAAATGCTTGTTTTTGAAAGGCTATCCAACATTTATCCTCTACGGGCTACGGGGGCAGTATTGAGAATTTTGGAAAAAATATGTGCCCATTTTTAACTGCCACCTACACCAACTCAGAAGCTAGGATATGCACATTATTACCAGATTTGGATAGAAAACACTCTGAATTTTCTAAAACAGTTTGAATGGTGTAAGTATAACAAAACTCATATTGCAGGCAAAAACCTGTGAAAAATAGATAAAAAAAATGAGAATTTTGTGACTGTACTATTTAGTGTCATTGTTTTATAGATACCACAGTGAGAAAGGATTCAGTTCGCAACTCCTACTGCTTCCACTAGATGTCAACGATCTTTAGAAAGTTGTTGGAAGCATCTGTGATGAATACAGACCGAATTAGAATGCTTACAAGTTGACACGTCATCACTTCATTTTTTGTGCCTGCGCATGAATCTGAGAAGAGTGTCTTTGTCATAATCGTTTATTCTAGACACTTGATAGGTTGTGTGAAAATATTACTGATGTTTACTGATGTTTCACGTTAAAAATGGACCAAAAGATTAATGCTAAACAACGTTTGACATGTTTGAACAAACATAAATAGATTATTTACTAGGTTTTTTTTAGCTTTTCGGCGTGACTTTACACTGCCCACCTCATTTTGTGGGAGCCTACTGAACGCTAACTATTTGGACATAAATTATGAACTTTGTCAAAAGAAACCACATTTGTTCTGGACCTGGGATCGCTGGCAGCGCCTTCTGATGGAGATAATCAAAGGTAAGGGGATATTTAGAATGTTATTATCGATATTAGATGATGCTAATGCTAACGGTATAGCTTAGCTTAGCTTAGCTTATAGCTTAGCTTATGTTGTTAGCATAGTACCCAGTTTATAGCAAAATGTGATTTCCCAGTAAAGTTATTTTGAGATCTGGCCATTCGGTAGCAATTACGAGATGATAATATATTATTCTTTGAATGACAATATTATAATTTACCAATGTTTTCGAATAGTAATTCCGTGATTTGTAATGCTGGATTCACTGGGAGCATTCGAGCCGAAAAAAATTCTGAATTTCACCGCGACTGTAAATGCTGTTTTTGGATATAAATATGAACTTGATGGAACTAAAAATGCATGTATTGTCTAACATAATGTCCTATGAGTGTCATCTGATGCAGATTGTCAAAGGTAAGTGCATATTTCTAGCTAGTTTTCTGTCTGTTGATGCCCTTCTTTGAATTGGCTAAACATTACACGCAGCTATTGTCAATGTACTCTCCTCACATAACCTAACTTTATGCATTCTCCGTAAAGCCTCTGAAAATCGGACAGCGTGGTTAGATTTAGGAGATATATCTTTCAAATGGAGGAAAATAGTTGATTATTTGATTATTTGAAATGATTACTCTTGCAGTTTTGAATTCCCCGCCATGGTCACATGACAATGAATCCCAATACCGGGATAAGATCCTGCCCCCTGGCCTCAACAGGTTATTAACCTCTTACATCTAGACATTCCGCTAGCGGAACACCTGCTCCAATATCCAATGTTTTGGCCTGCCAAATGAGTTATGTTATACTCACAGACACCATTCAAACAGTTTTAGAATCTTTGGAGTGTTTTCTATCCAAAGCTAATAAGTATATGCATATTCTAGTTTCTGGGCAGGAGTAATAATCAGATTAAATTGGGTACGTTTTTTATCCGGCCGTGAAAATAGTGCCCCCTATCCATAACAGGTTAATTCAGCCGCCGTGTCAAATTTCAAAAAGGCTTTACGGCGAAAGCAAACCATGTGATTGTCTGAGGACAGCGCTCAGCAGACAAAACATTACATACAGTTACCAGCCAAGCAGACTAGTCACGAAAGTCAGAAATAGCAATAAAATGAATCACTTACCTTTGATCTTCATATTGTTGCACTCACAAGACTCCCAGTTACACAATACATGTCCATTTTGTTTGATAAAGTCCCTCTTTATATCCAAAAACCTCAATTTTGTTGGTGCGTTTTGTTCAGTAATCCAATGGCTCAAACGTGGTCACAAGAGGCAGACAACAATTCCAAATAGTATTCGTAAAGTTCATAGAAACATGTCAAACAGTGTTTATAATCAATCCTCATGTTGTTTTTAGCCTAAATAATCAATAATATTTTAACCGTACAATAGCTTCAACAATATAAAAGAAAAACAAGAAAGGCGCACTCTCGGTCGTGCACAGGAACCAGCTCTGGGGACTTCCCACTATCCACTGACTCAATGTGGTCATTCTCCCACATTTTTCAGAATAAAAGCCTGAACCAATTTCTAAAGATTGTTCACATCTAGTGGAAGCCATAGGGAACGGAATCTGGGTCCTATCCCTTTAAATCAGAAACTTTAAACATCCCACGGAGCACCATTAAATCCATATTTAAAAAATGGAAAGAATATGGCACCACAACAAACATGCCAACAGAGCAACGCCCACCAAAACTCACAGACCAGGCAAGGAGGGCATTAATAAGTGAGGCAACAAAGTGACCAAAGATAACCCTGAAGGAGCGTCCACAGCGGAGATTGGGGTATCTGTCCATAGGACAACCTCTACGGGCTAGGGGGCAGCATTGAGAATTTTGGAAAAAATATGTGCCCATTTTTAACTGCCTCCTACACCAACTCAGAAGCTAGAATATGCATATTATTGTTCAGGTTTGGATGGAAAACATCCTAAAGTTTCTAAAACTGTTTGAATGGTGTCTGTGAGTATAACAGAACTCCTATGGCAGGCAAAAACCTGACAAGGTTTCATGCAGGAAGTGGCCTGTCTGACAAGGAGTCGTTCTTCTTGTCTCTGTTTAGTGAAGAGTAAGGATCTTAGCTGTAACGTGACAATTCCTAGGGCTCCAATAGGCTCTCAGAACCCGGGAAAAACCTGAACGATGACGAGGCAGCCTCAGGCTGAAACACATGATCTCCTTTTCCAAGTGTCGCATCAGGGGACAACAGAATTAGGCGCGTGCGCGATTCGCCCCCGTGGAGTATTTTCATTCGGCTGTTTAGCTAATTGCAGATTCCCGGTCGGAATATTATCGCTTTTCTATGAGATAAATTGCATAAAAATTGATTTTAAACAGCGGTTGACATGCTTCGAAGTACGGTAATGGAATATTTAGAAATTTTTTGTCACGTTCTGCTACATGCGCGCGGCCGTGATTTAGCATTCTGATAGTGTCTAGAATGCACGAACAAAACGCCGCTGTTCGGATATAACGATGGATTATTTGGGACCAAACCTACATTTGTTATTGAAGTAGAAGTCCTGGGAGTGCATTCTGACGAAGAACAGGAAAGGTAAGACCATTTTTCTTATAGGAAATATGATTTTGATGAAGGCTAAACTTGCCAGGTGTCTAAATAGCTAGCCCGTGATGGCTGGGCTATGTACTTAGAATATTGCAAAATGTGCTTCATCCGAAAAGCTATTTTAAAATCGGACATATCGAGTGCATAGAGGAGTAATGTATCTATAATTCTTAAAATAATTGTTATGCTTTTTGTGAACGTTTATCGTGAGTAATTTAGCAAATTGTTAGTAAATTCCCCGGAAGTTTGCGGGGGGGTATGCTTTTTCTGAACGTCACATGCTAATGTAAAAAGCTGGTTTTTTATATAAATATGAACTTGATTGAATAGACATGCATGTATTGTATAACATAATGTCCTAGGTGTGTCATCTGATGAAGATCATAAAAGGTTAGTGCTGCATTTAGCTGTGGTTTAGGTTTTTGTGACATTATATGCTAGCTTGAAAAATGGGTGTCTGATTATTTCTGGCTGAGTACTCTGCTCACATAATCTAATGTTTTGCTTTCGTTGTAAAGCCTTTTTGAAATCGGACAGTAGATTAGATTAACGAGAGTCTTGTCTTTAAATAGCTGTAAAATAGTAATATCTTTGAGAAATTGAAGTAATAGCATTTCAAACGTTTTAAAAATCGCGCCACAGGATGAAACTAGCTGTTACGTAGGTGGGACGAATTCGTCCCGCCGGTCCCACAGAGGTTAAGCCATCCACTCCACAGAGCTGGGCTTTACGGAAGAGTGGCCAGAAAAAAAGCCATTGCTTAAAGAAAAAAAATTATCAAACACATTTGTTGTTCGCCAAAAGGCATGTGGGAGACTCCCAAAACATATTGAAGAAGGTACTCTGGTCAGATGAGACTTAAATGTAGCTTTTTGGCCATCAAGGAAAACCCTATGTCTGTAGCAAACCCAACACCTCTCATCACCCCAAGAACACCACCCCCACAGCATGATGCTGCCACCGCCATGATTCACTGTGGGGATGTTCGTGCTGATGAAAAACTGGGAAACTGGTCATAATTGAAGGAATGATGGATGGCGCAAAATACAGGGAAGTTCTTGAGGGAAACCGGTTTCAGTCTTCCAGAGATTTGAGCCTGGGACAGAGGTTCACCTTCCAGCAGAACAATGACCATAAGCATTCTGCTAAAGCAACCCTTGAGTGGTTTATGTGGAAAAATGTAAATGTCTTGGAATGGCCTAGTCAAAACCCAGACCTCAATCCAATTGAGAATCTGCCATGGGGGGTGAATACTTTTGCAAGCCACTGAATGTGTCTGCTATCTTTCCATCAGCCCTATGCGGTGGTGTAGTGGTGCCTGCAGAAGTGGGTATACAAACATTTTTCCCAAAAATTCCTTAACAGCTAGCCCAGCGAAGGAGAGACACTCTATGTGAAAAATCCTATGTTTTTTAATGAGTTTTTGTGTAGATTTTTCTGATTTTCATTCTCAAAATCACACACTTGTTTAAATAGAACATACAATTTTTGTATTTTTTCTAAGTCCACAACAATGTTTTAACCACATCAATCTGATTGGGTGGGCCTGTCAGGGCCCACCCAGGCCCATTTATGTCTATGCCCCTGATGCAAACAGCACATGATGACAATTGTGCATCACAAATAGCCTACCAACATACACTTCGGACTAAACCTTTAAAATACCTAGTTTTCATACCCATTGTTGAGTAGATATCATACATTTAAACGTCTTTTCATACCAATATGATGTCATTCTTCTGTGAGCTGCTCCATGCCAAAACCAGTTGAGAGCTGAACACTCTTTCTGCCTGCAGATGATATTCCACTGATATTCCACTGGAACTATGCTGTGTGAGCGGGGTGCATGTGAATATATTTCACGTGTTTTGCGATTGCGTAGGCTATTTGTGCATGATTTCTCTATTATACTGCATAATTGATAAGTCATATTCCTCCTCTACACTACTTTGATATGCATCAGTAGGGATTAAGAAGTGAGTATACACAATGCCCACTGAAAAAGAAGTGGGCATATGGCTTATACCTGCATATACAGTGTACTCAGACCCCTTGACTTCCACATTTTGTTACATTACAGCCTTATTCTAAAATTGATTAAATACTTTTTTCCCCTCATCAATCTACACAGAATACCCCATAAAGACAAAACAAAAACAGGTTTTTAGAAATGTTTGTAAATGTATAAAAAAAAATAAACAGAAATACCTTATTTACATAAGTATTCAGACCTTTTGCTATGAGACTCGAAATTGAGCTTGGTGCACCCTGTTTCCATTGATCTTCCATTGATTCTACAACTTGATTGAAGTCCACCTGTGGTAAATTCAATTGATTTGACATCATTTGGAGAGGCACACACCTGTCTATATAAGGACCCACAGCTGACAGTGCATGTTAGAGCAAAAACCAAGCCATGAGGTCGAAGGAATATTCTGTAGAGCTCCGAGACAGGATTGTGTCGAGGCACAGATCTGGGGCAGGGTACCAAAACATTTCTGCAGCATTGAAGGTCCCCATCATTCAGTGGCCCCCATCATTCTTCAATGGATTAAGTTTGGAACCATCAATACTCTTCCTAGAGCCTGCCGCCCAGCCAAACTGAGCAATCGGGGGAGAAGGGCTTTGGTCAGGGAGGTGACCAAGAACCCGACGGTCACTCTGACAGAGCTACAGTGTTCCTCTGTGGAAATGGGAGAACTTTCCAGATGGACAACCATCTCTGCAGCACTCCACCAATCAGTCCTTTATGGTTTAGTGGCCAGACGGAATCCACTCTTCAGTAAAAGGCACATGACATCCTGCTTGGAGTTTGCCAAAAGGCACCTAAAGACTCTTAGACCATGAGAAAACAAGATTCTCTGGTCTGATGAAACCAAGATTGAACTCTTTGGCCTGAATGCCAAGCGTCACATCTGGAAGAAACCTGTTACCATCCCTATGGTGAATAATGATGTTGGAAGCATCAAACTGTGAGGATATTTTTCAGCAGCAGGGACTGGCACACTAGCCAGGATCGAGGGAAAGGTGAATGGTGCAAAGTGCAAAGAAATCCTTGATGAAAACCTGCTCTAGAGTGCTCAGGACCTCATACGGGGCGAAGGTTCACATTCCAACAGGACAATGACCCTAACCAAACGGCCAAAACAATGCAGGAGTGGCTTCAGGACCAGTCTCTGAATGTCCTTGACATATAGCCGGGACTTGAACCCGATCGAACATCTCTGTACAGTCGTGGCCAAAAGTTTTGAGAATGTGACAAATATTAATTTCCACAAAGTTTTCTGCTTCAGTGTTTTTAGATATTTTTGACAGATGTTACTATGGAATACTGAAGTATAATTATAAGCATTTCATAAGTGTCAAAGGCTTTTATTGACAATTACATGAGGTTACATGAACCCTTCTTTTTCAAGACCTCTGCAATCCACCCTGGCATGCTGTCAATTAACTTCTGGGCCACATCCTGACTTATGGCAGCCCATTCTTGCATAATCAATGCTTGGAGTTCAGAATTTGTGGGTTTTTGTTTGTCCACCTGCCTCTTGAGGATTCACCACAAGTTCTCAATGGGATTAAGGTCTGGGGAGTTTCCTGGCCATGGACTCAAAATATCGATATTTTGTTCCCCGAGCCACTTAGTTATGACTTTTGCCTTATGGCAAGGTGCTCCATCATGCTGGAAAAGGCATTGTTCGTCACCAAACTGTTCCTGGATGGTTGGGAGAAGTTGCTCTCGGAGGATGTGTTGGTACCATTCTTTATTCATGGCTGTGTTCTTAGGCAAAATTGTGAGTGAGCCCACTCCCTTGGCTGAGAAGCAACCCCACACATGAATGGTCTCAAGATGCTTTACTGTTGACATGACACAGGACTGATGGTAGCGCTCACCTTGTCTTCTCCAGACAAGCTTTTTTCCAGATGCCCCAAACAATTGGAAAGGGGATTCATCAGAGAAAATGACTTTACCTCAGTCCTCAGCAGTCTAATTCTTGTACCTTTTGCAGAATATCACTGATATTTTTCCTGGAGAGAAGTGGCTTCTTTGCTGCCCTTCTTGACAACAGGCCATCCTCCAAAAGTCTTCGCCTCACTGTGTGCATGCAGATGCACTCACACCTGCCTGCTGCCATTCCTGAGTAAGCTCTGTACTGGTGGTGCCTCGGTCCCGCAGCTGAATCAACTTTCGGAGACGGTCCTGGCGCTTGCTGGACTTTCTTGGGCGCCCTGAAGCCTTCTTCACAACAATTGAACCGCTCTCCTTGAAGTTCTTGATGATCCGATAAATGGTTGATTTAGGTGCAATCTTACCGGCAGCAATATCCTTGCCTGTGAAGCCCTTTTTGTGCAAAGCAATGATGACGGCACATGTTTCCTTGCAGGTAACCATGATTGACAGAGGAAGAACAATGATTCCAAGCACCACCCTCCTTTTGAAGCTTCCAGACTGTTATTCGAACTCAATCAGCATGACAGAGTGATCTCCAGCCTTGTCCTCATCAACACTTACACCTGTGTTAACGAGAGAATCACTGACATGATGTCAGCTGGTCCTTTTGTGGCAGGCCTGAAATACAGTGGACATGTTTTGGGGGATTCAGTTAATTTGCATGGCAAAGAAGGACTTTGCAATTAATTGCAATTCATCTGATTACTCTTCATAACATTCTGGAGTATATGCAAATTGCCATCATGCAGACTTTGTGAAGATTAATATTTGTATCATTCTCAAAACATTTGGCCACTACTGTAGAGACCTGAAAAAGCTGTGCAGCGACGCTTCACATCTAACCTGACAGAGCTTGAGAGCATCTGCAGAGAAGAATGGGAGAAACTCCCCAAATACAGGTTTGTCAAGCTTGTAGCGTCATACCCAAAAATACTCGATGCTGTAATCGCTGCCAAAGGTGCTTCAACGATGTACTGAGTAAAGGGTCTGAATACTTACGTAAATGTAAAATTTGTTTTTTATTTTTAACAAAATTGCAACATTTTCAAAACACTTGTGTTTGCTTTGTCATTATGGAGTATTGTGTGTAGATTGATGAGGATACTTTTTTGTTTTAATCTGTTTTAGGATAAGGCTGTAATATAACAACATATAGAAAAACTCAACGTTTCTGAAAACTTTCCGAATGCACTGTACCCTCCACTCCATCACTGGCCCTATGTGTTTTACAAAAAGTCCACTCTCCTACATGAGTGTGCTAGTATTTCGGCTGCTGTCCTTTCAAACCTGTCACAGACTGAAGGTTTTTGGTTCACCACTGAGCAAACACGTCTATAATAAATATAGATACTTTTTATTAAAGTTTGAAGAAAAGACAGTATATATTTGCGGTTTTATGCATTGACTGAATGAAAACTGATAATGAGTTTTGTACTCTGCTGGTCTTTGGAAGAAAAGTCCTCACAGTTTGAGACTGAGTCAAGACCAAGTACAAATGTATCCGAGACACTCAATAAGTGGTCTCGAGACATGACTCGAGACCGGTCTCGAGTACTACAACACTGACAAGCTGAGATAAAAGAACATACTCTGACAGATTTTAGCCAGCCTTTTTGTGTTTTACACTTTCAGCAGAGGAATTACATTTCTGAGTGCATGATATTCAGTTTCACTGGCATATAGTATGTTCTATGGATGGTCTAAACATCTCTAGGGTAGGGGGCTGTATTTTCACGGCCGGATAAAAAACGTACCCGATTTAAACTGGTTACTACTCTTTTCCAGAAATGAGAATATGCATATAATTATTAGCTTTGGATAGAAAACACCCTAAAGTTTCTAAAACTGTTTGAATGGTGTCTGTGAGTATAACAGACCTCATTTGGCAGGCCAAAACATGAGAAGATTCTGTTCAGGAAGTACCCTGTCTGACCATTTCTTCCCCTTGTTGATTCTCTCTATCCATTACAAAGGATCTCTGCTGTTACGTGACACTTCCTACGGCTTCCATGGGCCCTCAGAGCCCGGGAAAATGCTGAATGACGTAATTCAAAGCCCTGGCTGAAACACACGAGCGCTTTTGCTAAGTGGTCTATCAGCAGACAAAAGGCTTAGGCGCGTGCCCGAGTCGACCACGTGATGTATTTTCTTTCGGCTGTTTACCTAATTGCAGATTCCCGGTCGGAATATTATCGCTTTTTTACGAGAAAAATGGCATAAACATTGATTTTAAACAGCGGTTGACATGCTTCGAAGTACGGTAATGAAATATTTAGAAATCTTTTGTCACGAAATGTGCCATGTGCGCGACCCTTATTTACCATTGGGATAGTGTCTAGAACGCAGGAACAAAACTTCGCTGATGGAACATACCTATGGATTATTTTGGACCAAACCTACATTTGTTATTGAAGTAGAAGTCCTGGGAGTGCCTTTCTGACGAAGAACATCAAAGGTAATCAAACTTTTCTAATAGTAAATCTGATTTTGGTGAGTGCTAAACTTGGTGGGTGTCTAAATAGCTAGCCCTGTGATGCCGGGCTATCTACTGAGAATATTGTAAAATGTGCTTTCACCGAAAAGCTATTTTAAAATCGGACATATCGAGTGCATAGAGGAATTCTGTATCTATAATTCTTAAAATAATTGTTATGTTTTTTGTGAACATTTATCGTGAGTAATTTAGCAAATTCACCGGAGGTTTGCGGGGGGGTATGCTAGTTCTGAACGTCACATGCTAATGTAAAAAAGCTGGTTTTTGATATAAATATGAACTTGATTGAACAAAACATGCATGCATTGTATAACATAATGTCCTAGGGTTGTCATCTGATGAAGATCATCAAAGGTTAGTGCTGCATTTAGCTGTCTTCTGGGTTTTTGTGACATTATATGCTAGCTTGAAAAATGGCTGTGTGGTTATTTCTGGCTGGGTACTCTGCTGACATAATCTAATGTTTTGCTTTCGCTGTAAAGCCTTTTTGAAATCGGACAGTGTGGTTAGATAAAGGAGAGTCTTGTCTTTAAAATGGTGTAAAATAGTCATATGTTTGAAAAATTGAAGTTTTTGGATTTTAGAGGAGTTTGTATTTCGCGCCACGCCCATCATTGGATATTGGAGCAGGTGTTCCGCTAGCGGAACGTCTCGATGTAAGAGGTTTTTAACTATAGAGAAAATAAAGTGTTGGATCTGCAAAAGTTCACCTCACAGGCTGGACTTCCCTGGTTGCCTGACCCTGCTAAGACCCCTGTAAGTTACAGGATGCAAGGTGGGATCCCTGAGGGAGTGATTGGCACCGCAATTGGAACCTCTTCTCTCTGCTACGTTTCCGTAGCCGACCATCGATCCGGATGTTTAAAGCAATGAGTGAGTCGAGATCCGTCGGTGGTTCTCTGGCTGGCAGCTCATCCTTTACCTCCTCCGATAATCCATGCAGGAAATTGTCCTATAGCACTTCCGGGATCCAGGTACCCTCCGCTGCTGCGGAACTGCACTGCATAGTCTGCCACACTGAAACTTTTCTCACCTCTGCCACGAATGTGGCCAAGGCGAGTGCCCTCCCGAACATCAGCGTAATAATGTACGCTATCTTCGAGCGGTTCGAGGAGAACTCTGGGTGAGAAAGGCCCGGCAGGTTCTGGAATCTCTATCGTAGCGCTCCAGGGGAGGTAAGCAGGGTTCCCGGGAAATCGGAGCGACGGCACTGCTACCAGCTGGGTTACTGAGGGGCTGGGAGGTTACCGTCATGGAAGGCTGCCTAGTAGGCAACCCACGGAATTGCTCCCGCAATGCATCCAAGGCTAGGTCGTGACTTCCGCCAAGGCATGGAACCCTTCCATCAGACCGCAAAGCAACTCCTCGTGCTTACCAATGGTGGCTCCTTGGGAGGAGATGGCGATACGGAGCTGGTCTAAGTCTGATGGGTCCATCATGGCCAGTTCGTACTATCAGGAATCAAGGTAAGACCCAAGTGCAAACTGTGTGAAGTAACAATGTTTATTGTAACAACAGAGATAGGCAAATGACAGGTCAAGGCAGGCAGAGGTCGATAAACCAGAGTAGAGGCCAAGGTACAGGAAGACAAGCTCAAGGTCCCGGTCAGGCAGAGGTCGGTAATCCAGAGGTGGAGCAAAGGTACAGGACGGCAGGCAGGCTCAGGGTCAAGGACAGGCAGCATGGTCAGACGGGCGGGTACAGTGTCAGGACAGGCAAGGGTCAAAAACCAGGAGGATGAGAAAAAGGGAGACTGGGGAAAAACAGGAGCTGCGACAAAACGCTGGTAGGCTTGAACAAACAAGACGAACTGGCACAGATAAAACAGAAAACACAGGTATAAATACCCAGAGGATAAGTGGGAAAGATGGGCGACACCTGGAGGGGGTGGAGACAAGCACAAGTGAAATGGATCAAGGCGTTACACTGTCACCATCTGATCCTGCCAAGATGAGGTATGACAAAGAATTTCCTTGGTGTACATTTACACAATATATTATCCAAGAATAGAATCAATGGTTCAATAATTGAAATGACTATTATTCCCAGATCCCAGACTGTAGCCTACACATCAACTCAAGATGGAACTTTGTATCAATTCACTGATTGTTACAATATACTGCAAAAATCACCTGAGCTCAGTAGACTGGTCTTCCATGGCTATCTGACCCTTCTGAGACACCTGTCACCATCTGATCCTGCTAAGATATGATGAGCATAGTATTTTGTACTGACTGAGCAACATGACAGTGTAACCTTTAGAGCTGTTTATGGCATGTCAGTTTGAAATGTAGGGAATTAGCTAGGGAAACTGACAGATCAATAATATTACATTGCTATACTGACTAATAAAAACTCACATTGCACTGTCAAAAGAACATCAGAATATCGGTCTCCAATCGTTTGGCCGTTGGTTTCATCATTTAATGTAGTGTGATTGAGGCAAAAGCCATATCTAAAGTTAGTGAGCTACCTAGCTAACATTAGCCAACCTTTGGCTAGCTCTAATGCTACATAAACGGACGAAAACTAGCCAAGTTAATTTAATTCTGTTGAAACGGGACAAAAAGGCAACAAAACATTTCCATACACCCAACAGCTGTTAGATAAGGCTACCTGATGGATAACTGGAGACAAGAGCTGAAATGGCTGTGGTACAGTACATGGCGAAATGTTTGTGGAAACCCCTTAAAAAAACAATGGATTCGGCTATTTCAGTCACACCCGCTGCTGACAGGTATATGAAATCGAGCACACAGCCATGCAATCTCCATAGTAAACATTGGCAGTAGAATGGCCCATACTGAAGAGCTCAGTGACATTCAACGTGGCACCGTCATAGGATGCCACCTTTCCAACAAGTTCATAAAATGTCTTCCCTGCTAGAGCTGCCCCGGTCAACTGTAAGAGCTTCTATTGTGAAGTGGAAACGTCTAGGAGCAACAACGGCTCATCTGCAAAGAGGTAGGCCACAACATCTCACAGAGTGGGACAGCCAAGAGCTGAAGCGCGTAGCGTGTAAAAATTGTCTGCCTTCAGTTGCAACAAATCAAATCAAATCAAATCAAATTTATTTATATAGCCCTTCGTACATCAGCTGAAATCTCAAAGTGCTGTACAGAAACCCAGCCTAAAACCCCAAACAGCAAGCAATGCATGTGAAAGAAGCACGGTGGCTGGGAAAAACTCCCTAGGAAAAACTCCTGAGAAAGGCCAAAAACCTAGGAAGAAACCTAGAGAGGAACCAGGCTATGAGGGGTGGCCAGTCCTCTTCTGGCTGTGCCGGGTGGATATTATAACAGAACATAGTCAAGATGTTAAAATGTTCGTAAATGACCAGCATGGTCAAATAATAATAATCATAGTAATTGTCGAGGGTGCAACAAGCACGTCCGGTGAACAGGTCAGGGTTCCGTAGCCGCAGGCAGAACAGTTGAAACTGGAGCAGCAGCATGGCCAGGTGGACTGGGGACAGCAAGGAGTCATCATGCCAGGTAGTCCTAGGGCTCAGGTCCTCCGAGAGAAAGAAAGAAAGAAAGAAAGAAAGAAAGAGAGAATTAGAGAGAGCATATTTACATTCACACAGGACACCGGATAAGACAAGAGAATACTCCAGATGTAACAGACTGACCCTAGCCCCCCGACACATAAACTACTGCAGCATAAATACTGGAGGCTGAGACAGGAGGGATCAGAAGACACTGTGGCCCCATCCGATGATACCCCCGGACAGGGCCAAACAGGCAGGATATAACCCCACCCACTTTGCCAAAGCACAGCCCCCCACACCACTAGAGGGATATCTACAACCACCAACTTACCGTCCGAAGACAAGGCCGAGTATAGCCCACAAAGATGTCCGCCACGGCACAACCCAAGGGGGGGGCGCCAACCCAGACAGGAAGACCACGTCAGTGGCTCAACCTACTCAAGTGACGCACCCCTCCCATGGACGGCATGGAAGAACACCAGTAAGTCAGTGACTCAGCCCCTGTAAAAGGGTTAGAGGCAGAGAATCCCAGTGGGAAGAGGGGAACCGACAAGGCAGAGACAGCAAGGGCGGTTCGTTGCTCCAGCCTTTCCGTTCACCTTCACACTCCTGGGCCAGACTATACTTAATCATAGGACCTACTGAAGAGATAAGTCTTCAGTAAAGACTTAAAGGTTGAGACTGAGTCTGCGTCTCTCACATGGGTAGGCAGACCATTCCATAAAAATGGAGCTCTATAGGAGAAAGCCCTACCTCCAGCCGTTTGCTTAGAAATTCTAGGGACAATTAGGAGGCCTGCGTCTTGTGACCGTAGCGTACGTGTAGGTATGTACGGCAGGACCAAATCGGAAAGATAGGTAGGAGCAAGCCCATGTAATGCTTTGTAGGTTAGCAGTAAAACCTTGAAATCAGCCCTTGCCTTAACAGGAAGCCAGTGTAGGGAAGCTAGCACTGGAGTAATATGATCAAATTTTTTGGTTCTAGTCAGGATTCTAGCAGCCGTATTTAGCACTAACTGAAGTTTGTTTAGTGCTTTATCCGGGTAGCCGGAAAGTAGAGCATTGCAGTAGTCGAGCCTAGAAGTAACAAAAGCATGGATTAATTTTTCTGCGTCATTTTTGGACAGAAAGTTTCTGATTTTTGCAATGTTTCGTAGATGGAAAAAAGCTGTCCTTGAAGCAGTCTTGATATGTTCTTCAAAAGAGAGATCAGGGTCCAGAGTAACGCCGAGGTCCTTCACAGTTTTATTTGAGACGACTGTACAACCATCCAGATTAATTGTCAGATTCAACAGAAGATCTCTTTGTTTCTTGGGACCTAGGACAAGCATCTCTGTTTTTTCCGAGTTTAAAAGTAGAAAATTTGCAGCCATCCACTTCCTTATGTCTGAAACACAGGCTTCTAGCGAGAGCAATTTTGGGGCTTCACCATGTTTCATTGAAATGTACAGCTGTGTGTCGTCCGCATAGCAGTGAAATTTAACATTATGTTTTCGAATGACATCCCCAAGAGGTAAAATATATAGTGAAAACAATAGTGGTCCTAGAACGGAACCTTGAGGAACACCGAAATTTACAATTGATTTGTCAGAGGACGAACCATTCACAGAGACAAACTGATATCTTTCCGACAGATAAGATCTAAACCAGGCCAGAACTTGTCCATGTAGACCAATTTGGGTTTCCAATCTCTCCAAAAGAATGTGGTGATCGATGGTATCAAAAGCGGCACTAAGATCTAGGAGCATGAGGACAGATGCAGAGCCTCGGTCTGACGTCATTAAAAGGTCATTTACCACCTTCACAAGTGCAGTCTCAGTGCTATGATGGGGTCTAAAACCAGACTGAAGCGTTTCGTATACATTGTTTGTCTTCAGGAAGGCAGTGAGTTGCTGCGCAACAACTTTTTCTAAAATTTTTGAGAGGAATGGAAGATTCGATATAGGCCGATAGTTTTTTATAATTTCTGGGTCAAGATTCGGCTTTTTCAAGAGAGGCTTTATTACTGCCACTTTTAGTGAGCTTGGTACACATCCGGTGGATAGAGAGCCGTTTATTATGTTCAACATAGGAGGGCCAAGCACAGGAAGCAGCTCTTTCAGTAGTTTAGTTGGAATAGGGTCCAGTATGCAGCTTGAGGGTTTGGAGGCCATGATTATTTTCATCATTGTGTCAAGAGATATAGTACTAAAACACTTTAGTATCTCCCTTGAGCCAAGGTCCTGGCAGAGTTGTGCAGACTCTGGACAATGAAGCCCTGGAGGAATACCCAGATTTAAAGAGGAGTCCGTAATTTGCTTTCTAATGATCATGATCTTTTCCTCAAAAAAGTTCATAAATTTATTACTGCTGAAGTGAAAGCCATCCTCCATTTGCGAATGCTGCTTTTTAGTTAGCTTTGCGACAGTGTCAAAAAGAAATTTCGGATTGTTCTTATTTTCCTCAATTAAGTTGGAAAAATAGGATGATCGTGCAGCAGTGAGGGCTCTTCGATACTGCACGGTACTGTCTTTCCAAGCTAGTCGGAAGACTTCCAGTTTAGTGTGGCGCCATTTCCGTTCCAATTTTCTGGAAGCTTGCTTCAGAGCTCGTGTATTTTCTGTATACCAGGGAGCTAGTTTCTTATGACAGATGTTTTTAATTTTTAGGGGTGCAACTGCATCTAGGGTATTGCGCAAGGTTGAATTGAGTTCCTCGGTTAGGTGGTTAACTGATTCTTGTCCTCTGACGTCCTTGGGTAGGCAGAGGGAGTCTGGAAGGGCATCAAGGAATCTTTGGGTTGTCTGAGAATTTATAGCACGACTTTTAATCTTCCTTGGTTGGGGTCTGAGCAGATTATTTGTTGCAATTGTAAACGCAATAAAATGGTGGTCCGATAATCCAGGATTATGAGGAAAAACATTAAGATCCACAACATTTATTCCATGGGACAAAACTAGGTCCAGAGTATGACTGTGGCAGTGAGTAGGTCCAGAAACATGTTGGACAAAACCCACTGAGTCGATGATGGCTCCGAAAGCCTTTTGGAGTGGGTCTGTGGACTTTTCCATGTGAATGTTAAAGTCACCAAAAATTAGAATATTATCTGCTATGACTACAAGATCCGATAGGAATTCAGGGAACTCAGTAAGGAACACTGCATATGGCCCAGGAGGCCTGTAAACAATAGCTATAAAAAGTGATTGAGTAGGCTGCATAGATTTCATGACTAGAAGCTCAAAAGACGAAAACGGCATTGTTTTTTTTTTTGTAAATTGAAATTTGCTATCGTAAATGTTAGCAACACCTCCGCCTTTGCCGGATGCACGGGGGGTTTGGTCACTAGTGTAACCAGGGGGTGAGGCCTCATTTAACACAGTAAATTCATCAGGCTTAAGCCATGTTTCAGTCAGGCCAATCACATCAAGATTATGATCAGTGATTAGTTCATTGACTATAACTGCCTTGGAAGTGAGGGATCTAACATTAAGTAACCCAATTTTGAGATGTGAAGTATCACAATCTCTTTCAATAATGGCAGGAATGGAGGAGGTCTTTATACTAGTAAGATTACTGAAGCGAACACCGCCATTTTTAATTTTGCCCAACCAAGATCGAGGCACAGACACGGTCTCAATGGGGAAAGCTGAGCTGACTACGCTAACTGTGCTAGTGGCAGACTCCACTAAGCTGGCAGGCTGGCTAACAGCCTGTTGCCTGGCCTGCACCCTATTTCATTGTGGAGCTAGAGGAGTTAGAGCCCTGTCTATGTTCGTAGATAAGATGAGAGCACCCCTCCAGCTAGGATGGAGTCCGTCACTCCTCAGCAGGCCAGGCTTGGTCCTGTTTGTGGGTGAATCCCAGAAAGAGGGCCAGTTATCTACAAATTCTATCTTTTGGGAGGGGCAGAAAACAGTTTTCATCCAGCGATTGAGTTGTGAGACTCTGCTGTAGAGCTCATCACTCCCCCTAACTGGGAGGGGGCCAGAGACAATTACTCGATGCCGACACATCTTTCTAGCTGATTTACACGCTGAAGCTATATTGCGCTTGGTGACCTCTGACTGTTTCATCCTAACATCGTTGGTGCCGACGTGGATAACAATATCTCTATACTCTCTACACTCGCCAGTTTTAGCTTTAGCCAGCACCGTCTTTAGATTAGCCTTAACGTCGGTAGCCCTGCCCCCTGGTAAACAGTGTATGATCGCTGGATGATTAGTTTTAAGTCTAATACTGCGGGTAATGGAGTCGCCAATGACTAGGGTTTTCAATTTGTCAGAGCTAATGGTGGGAGCCGTCGGCGTCTCAGACCCCACAGCGGGAGGAGCAGAGACCAGAGAAGTCTCGGCCTCCGACTCCGACTCGCTTAACGGGGAGAACCGGTTGAAAGTTTCTGTCGGCTGAATAAGCGACACCGGTTGAGCATTCCTACAGCGTTTCCCTCCAGAAGCCATGAGAAAGATGTCCGGCTGCGGGGACCGTGCGAGGGGGTTTATACTAACGTTACTATCTGTACTTGCTGGTGGCACAGACGCTGTTTCATCCTTTCCTACACTGAAATGACCCTTGCCTAACGATTGCGTCTGAAGCTGGGCTTGCAGCACAGCTATCCTTGCCGTAAGGCGATCGTTCTCCTGTATATTATGAGTACAACGACTGCAATTAGAAGGCATCATGTTAATGTTACTTAGCTTCGGCTGTTTGAAGTCCTGACGAACCATGTCCAGATAAAACCTCCGGGGTAGGAAAGTTGAATGAAAAAAAAAGTTGAGTGAGGGAAAAAGTAAAAATATACGGTAATGAAAAAGTAAAAACCGTCAGGTAGCAAAGTAAAAACGCACAACAGCGTAAACAACAACACTCACTACTGAGTTGCAAACTACCTCTGGAAGCAATGTCAGCACAATAATTGTTCGTCAGGAGCTTCATGAAATGGGTTTCCATGGCCGCCCACAAGCCTAAGATCACCATGCACAATGCCAAGCATCGGCTGGAGTGGTGTAAAGCTTGCCGCCATTGGAGCAGTGGAAACACGTTCTCTGGAGTGATGAATCAGGCTTCACCATCTGGCAGTCGGATGAATGAAATTTGATTTTGCGGATGCCCGGAGAACCCTACCTGCCCCAATGTTTAGTGCCGACTGTAAAGTTTGGTGGAGGATGAATAATGATCTGTGTCTGTTTTTCATGGTTCGGGCTAGGCCCCTTAGTTCCAGTGAAAGGAAATATGAAAGCTACAGCATACAATGGCATTCTAGACTATTCTGCGCTTCCAATTTTGTGCAGCAGTTTTGAGAAGGCCCTTTCCAGCTTCAGCTTGACAATGTCCCAATGCACCAAGCGAGGTACATACATAAATGGTTTGTCATGATCAATGTGGAAGAATTTGACTGTTCTGCACAGAGCCCTGACCTGCGAGCCAGGCCTAATTGCCCAACATCTGTGCCCAACTTCACCAATGCTCTTGTGAATGAATGGAAGAATGTCCCAGCAGCAATGTTTTAACATCTAGTGGAAAGCCTTCCCAGAAGAGTGGAGGCTGTTAAAGCAGCAAAGGGGGACCAACACCATATTAATGCCCATGATTTTGAAATTAGATGTTCGACGAGCAGGTTTCCACATACTTTTAGTGTTGCTACTAGCTAGCTAGTTCATTCTCTTCACACAGAACTTCAATCGAGAGGGCATGAAACATTACTGTAGCTAACATTACATGTCAGTTGCACTACTAGCTCAGCATTGGGAATAAATACTTTTGTTTTTCTGTTAAGTCAAACAGCATTCACCTTTCCAGCTACATCAGTTAAACAAAGGACTTCGAAAGCCATGTTAAGTTAAGTAACCATGTAGAATTAATTTTGTAAAAAATAGACATTTGTCCATAATGCATCATATTCTGAAGGGAAACTATGAGATCTTATTGAATATTAACCCATTGCTGGCTTACCAAATAAAACAAATTGGGTTGTTTTTAACCCATCATTTTTTCTAATGGGAAAGTGAGTGTGTATGTTTGTGGTTGTAGCGTGGTGCGTCCTGGCAACAGAGAAGTCAGGCGCAGGAGAGCGAAAACTGATTTACAAAAGTGTCGTTTAATAAACATAAAAAACACTGTAAACAGAACAATAAATGAATGGGTCAAACAAAACCCGGTATCTACCAGCTATCTCTCTCAGAATGCCCTTCTTGATCCAAATCAGTCAGGTTTCAAGGCTGGTCATTCAACTGAGACTGCTCTTCTCTGTGTCACGGAAGCTCTCCGCACTGCTAAAGCTAACTCTCTCTCCTCTGCTCTCATCCTTCTAGACCTATCTGCTGCCTTTGATACTGTAAACCATCAGATCCTCCTCTCCACCCTCTCCGAGTTGGGTATCTCCGGAGCGGCTCACTCTTGGATTGCGTCCTACCTAACAGGTCGCTCCTACCAGGTGGCGTGGCGAGAATCCGTCTCCGCACCACGTGCTCTCACCGCTGGTGTCCCCCAGGACTCAGTTCTAGGCCCTCTCCTATTCTCGCTATACACCAAGTCACTTGGCTCTGTCATATCCTCACGTGGTCTCTCCTATCATTGCTACGCAGAGGACACACAATTAATCTTCTCCTTTCCCCTTTCGGATATCCAGGTGGCGAATCGCATCTCTGCATGTCTGGCAGACATATCAGTGTGGATGACGGATCACCACCTCAAGCTGAACCTCGGCAAGACGGAGCTGCTCTTCCTCCCGGGGAAGGACTGCCCTTTCCATGATCTCGCCATCACGGTGGACAACTCCATTGTGTCCTCCTCCCAGAGTGCTAAGAGCCTCGACGTGACCCTGGACAACACCCTGTCGTTCTCCGCTAACATCAAGTCGGTGACCCGATCCTGTAGGTTCATGCTATACAACATTCGCAGAGTATGACCCTGCCTTACACAGGAAGTGGCGCAGGTCCGAATCCAGGCACTTGTCATCTCCCGTCTGGATTACTGCAACTCCCTGTTGGCGGGGCTCCCTGCCTGTGCCATTAAACCCCTACAACTCATCCAGAACGCCGCAGCCCGTCTGGTGTTCAACCTTCCCAAGTTCTCTCACGTCACCCCACTCCTCCGCACACTCCACTGGCTTCCAGTTGAAGCTCGCATCTGCTACAAGACCATGGTGCTTGCCTATGGAGCTGTGAGGGGAACCTCCGTACCTTCAGGCTCTGATCAGGCCCTACACCCAAACAAAGGCACTGCGTTCATCCACCTCTGGCCTGCTGGCCCCCCTACCTCTGCGGAAGCACAGTTCCCGCTCAGCCCAGTCAAAACTGTTCGCTGCTCTGACACCCCAATGGTGGAACAAGCTCCCTCACGACGCCAGGACAGCGGAGTCAATCACCACTTTCCGTAGACACCTGAAACCCCACCTCTTTAAGGAATACCTGGGATAGGATGAGATGAAGTAATCCTTCTAACCCCCCCCCCAAAAACAAATATATAGATGTACTATTGTAAAGTGGTTGTTCCACTGGATATCATAAGGTGAATGCACCAATTTGTAAGTCGCTCTGGATAAGAGCGTCTGCTAAATGACGTAAATGTAAATAACGTGCACAAGCACTACAAGAAAACAATTCCAGACAAGGACATGGGGGGAACAGAGAGTTAAATACACAACATGTAATTGATGGAATTGAAACCAGGACAAAACAAATGGAAAATGAAAGGTGGATCAGCGATTGCTAGAAGGCCGGTGACGTCGACCGCCGAACGCCGCCCGAACTAGGAGACGGACCGACTTCAGCGGAAGTCGTGACAGTGGTTTTGGCCATTGGTTTGCAGTATATATCTCTACGATTAAGACTTCTTGTGTACCCCTGTACCCAGCTCTCTACAAATTATATGAAAAACTTGCCTTGCTCATGTAAAGCAATTCATTCTCATGGAACACTAAATCCTTGAATCCATTATCCATAATGTAGCCAAGGTCATACAATAATGTAATAGTCTTTCATTCTGTGGATTGTGGTGTGTAGTTATAGGCCTATAAATGTGTGTGTGTTTGCACGTGTGTTTATTAGGGGAGTACCTTTTATACATCCAGAGCATTTTCTTTCAGCTCAGAGAGAAAAAAGCCTCAGGGAAATCAAAGCATTTCTCAGTTTTAAAGCCCTTCTTTTAATACGTATAATACCAGTCAGCCATTCAGCCCATCCCTTGCTATGTGGACATGCAACATGTACAAAGCTCACCACACACCTAGTGGAGGTACACCATAACTGTCCCTTTTCAATTATTAATATGCCCATGTTTAACTGAAGAATATATTGGAAATGTGAGTTGGGGTTGGAGTGTGATTAGGTGATGATGAAAGCATGTCCTTCAAATCCCCCCTTCATTTTTTTCTCCATCCTTCCATCACTACTTAATATAATATAGGTTTCAACCACTGGAGGTTGGTGGCAGCTTAATTGGGGAGGATGGGCTCGTGGTAATGGCTAGAGCGGTGTTGGTGGAATGGTATCAAATACATAAAACACATGGTTTTCGTGTGTTTGTTATTCCATTTGCTCTGTTCCGTCCATTGTTATGAGCCGTCCTCCCCTCAGCAGCCTCCACTGGTTGCAACAGAAAAATGAACAGTGTCTCTTGTCTCTTACCTGGGATAACTATAGTTTTAACTATGTTTAGTGGAATTGTTCATAAAAACATATTATTACTTTGGAGGTGTAGTTTTAAAACTATTTCAATACAAATCTCAGAAAGAAATTACATTTTTCAACTATTTGAATACAGATCTCAGGAAGTGACCTCATTTCAGAAACGATTGGATTGGCTACCTTCAACTAATTGCAGGGCTGCATCTGGAACTGCATGCTGAATATCAAAATATAATTAATAGAGCACACACAATTTCTATCAAGTCAAGCAAATTAACCAATGCTATTTTGTACAGATAAGTATAAAAAAGTTATGACACTCAACTATGACTCTTTCAACATGCCACTGAAAAGGTTGAAAGCTCCAATGAATTGTATGATACCTGAAAATACTGCCGGGTAATCCAAAGCAATTTGCAAGCAGCAAGATGGATGCTTAGCAACAACAAATTCGATCCACTTTGTCCATCTGAGGGTAAGTGTTCTTGTTTCAAACACACACTATACCATATTTAAAGGGATAATTTACTCAGTATACAAACTAACATGATTTTCCACCTTCCTTGACTGTAGATGCTTCAAGATATTTTGTTTCCTTTCAACAATTAGGAGCGATATCGTGTTACTGTTAGCATTCTCAGTAACACTTAACATTAAACTGTTCTTGTGTCTGTGTAATAAAACTGTAACGTAGTCCCCTCCTGTACTCCCTGTTCACCCTCGACTGCTGACGACATGCCGGTGGCAGGCCTGATCACCGGCGACGATGAGACAGCCTACAGGGAGGAGGTCCGTGACCTGGCAGTGTGGGGCTGGAACAACATATCCCTCAATGGCAGTAAGACCAAGGAGCTGACCGTGTACTACATGAAACGGGAGCGAGCAAGTCCCCTTCCACATGCAGTGGAGCAGGTCGAGAGCTTCAAGTTCCTCGGCATCCAAATCACTGAGAACTTAAAACGGTCCACACACATGCGCACATAAAGAAGAGGTTGTTGTTCCGGCCCCACACTGCCAGGTCACGGACCTCCTCTTCACCTCAGGAAGTTGAAAAAGCTTGGTCTAGGCCCTAAAATCAAGTCTGACACCAACAGGCTCCTGAACAGCTTATATCCCCATGCAAAATAACTAACAAAATGGCTACACCGACTATCTGAGTTGATCCTTTTCTCTATGCACACTCACAGGGCCCTATACACATACACTCTATCATTTGCTCACAAACATAATATGCGCATTCTATCACGACTCATGATATGACCCAGATACAGACACAGGAGGTGGATACTACAATTCTCACATGGGGCAGGTCGAGGACAGGCAGAGGTTCGCAATTAGGTCATAGTCAGGCAGGTACAGGACGGCAGGCAGGCTCGGAGTCAGGGCGGCCAGAATAGTCAGAACCCGGAGAAAACTAGGAAACAGAACTTGAGAAAAAAGAAGATAGGAAAGCACACCGGTAAGACCTGACAAGACAAGACAAACTGGCAACAGACAAACCGAGAACACAGGTATAATTACACAGGGGATAATGGGAAGATGAGTGACACCTGGAGGGGAGTGGAGACAAGCACAAAGACAGGTGAAACAGATCAGGGTGTGACACATACATTTATACTGACACTATGTACATGCACACCCATACACATACAATCATCATATGCGCTGCTGCTACTGTTTATCATATATCATGATGCCTAGTCACCTTACCCCTATACATATCTACCTCTGTCCAATATCCCTGCTCATTGTAAATATGGTACTGGAACTGACCCTGTATATAGTATGCTTACATACTTTATCGTATTCTTCTTAGTTCTTATTTTTATATCTTGTGAGTTTTTGTTCTACCCTGTTATTTTTAGTACTACATTGTTATTGATTAGTGCATTGTTGGAGTTAGGGCTCGCAAGGAAAGCATTTCACCATACTTGTGCATGACATTAAAACTTGAAACTTAAACAAATTACGTTTGGAGCAACATTTTATTAGCATTTTGTTACATAGTACTTTGGTAATTGCATAGTAATGTGCTTAGAGTTCGTAACTACCATACACAAGAGGAATAGTGACTGTTGTAATAACTCCATGATTATGCAATTATAAAGCAATTTCCAAATTCCTATGTAACAACAATGTTGCTATTGTAATAATCACAAAGTTACCACACATGTATAAGAACTTGATGTCAAGTGTTACTGTATTACCTTCTGTGGTGTACTGTAATACCAAAAGTGGTGTACTCTTTTGCTGAGTAGATTCCATGTCCCTCGTGTATTTAATTCTAGGCTATATAAATTTTTATATCTAAGAGCCCTCCAAACCATGTTCTTATTATACTCTTTAGTATCGTGATAAGGAAACAAAACACGAAGCGGATTCACCTTCTTTAGGGAAACAGACCTAATTTTGGAAACAAACATAATTATGTTGCCATCTAGAGTCACAATTATTTATACAGCAGGTTTTTAAAGGACCAAAGAGTCTGGTCTGCTTCGTGTTTTCAATTTGCCATGGAATACAAATGCAGTGGCAATTACTAAAGCCCAAACGAGAGTTGTCTTTGGGGTGTGGTTAATTGTGGGTTTTTCTTGGGTGTACCTATGTCATTCAATCACAACAAACAAACATGGCAGTAGTGAGTAACTTAGTGTTGCTATGGAGGGAAGATTTTAAGCTGAGGACTTCTCTCCTGACTGACTCACAATCTCAAGATGATCTGCTACTTAAGTTCTATGTGTAGATAAATGCCTGCACCTAGCTAGCTACCTAGCATAGCTTGGGGATATCTACAGCTGGCTAGCAGCCTATCTAGCTAGCTGATATTTCTCTGTCAAATCACAGTTATGGCAAAATAGCATGAAGTACCAGTATCTGGAAGGTTTTTTATGAGAAAAATATGTCAGTGTAGATACATGTATCAACAACAACAAAAATAATCAATGGGTGTGTTTGTGTTACAAAGACCAAACATTTTCTGCCGTAAATAGGCTATCATATTGAGTTGCTTTTGAAGACAGTATGCCTATACTTTACCTAGTAAATACAATTAAGTTGTGTGTACAACCACAGATAGAAGAAGGAGCATACAATGTTTAAGTACAACTTCAGCTGTCCAATAACTAGCATGGCATTCTATTCTATTTCTATGGACTATTCTAAGGATTTGGTTGTCTAACTACACACTGACATGCACAGCTCTCTTGGTGAAATTGGCAATGAAGTCCCTTCCATCTACAGTATGTCATGTATTATAGGTTATGGACTGGTGCAGTCAGGTGGCAGGAGGGATGAAGTGCATGACACTCCATCCTGGATATGACAGAGTTTACATCAACCCATGGGTCCATAAGGCAGAGTTCAATAAATACAGGCAGATGTGAGATGCAGGAAAATGGTGCAACTTTGGTTTTAGAAGTGGGGGGGGGCATAATTATATATATATATTTTTTAAATATATCCAGTCAAATAAACACTCAAAATAGCCTACCCGACCGCTCGGAGGCGTCCGCATGGTCCTAAAGCATCCCTCACATAATACTGTAGAAGCAGTATTCTGCTAAAATAACAATGTGCAAATATTACACTTGTCTTTTATCTTCTATTGTCATTCACAGCCAATACAGATATTGTACCTATCAACATTTTGTCTGGTGGTAAATGGTCGTTGTCATCCCTTCTTATGGTGTGCTATATAAGATGGTTCCCTGACATGTTTGAAGAATACACAGCCCCCCCATTCAATTCAATATTAACAAAAGATGATTAAAAGTAATAGATGTGTCTTGTATAATTGTAATGCTGTGTGCAAACGTCTCTCCCAGTTCAGACATCTGTATCGACCTGTAAGTTAGTCAGAGGAATCCATGACAAACCATCTCCCCTGTCCTCCATCTGTAGAAGAACATGGTAGAGATAATACACACAGCACTGATTACATTATCAATGGTTGTTCGGTGAATTCCAGGACAGAGAAGTGTTTGTATTTTGACCTAGGACCAGATCAAATGTGATCAACCTGAAGTGGCACTGGTGCCTGGCCACGTAATGCCTCAGTCTTCTGCCCCTGATATGATAGGGGGGTTCCACGTCACTGCTGAACAACAAATCCTCCAGGTTTTGTAAGTAGCTTGTGAATTCATTTAAATTAAATATGTGACGACTCCATTTTACTTCTTTCAGTCTTTGAACGGATACAACATCTCCCGGTCGGAATATTATCGCTATTTTACGAGGAAAATCGCATAAAAATTTATTTTAAACAGCGTTTGACATGCTTCGAAGTACGGTAATGGAATATTTTGAAATTTTTTGTCACGATATGCGCCGGCGCGTCACCCTTCGGATAGTGTCTTGAACGCAAGAACAGAACGCAGCTATTTGGATATAACTATGGATTATTTGGAACCAAAACAACATTGGGTGTTGAAGTAGAAGTCCTGGGAGTGCATTCTGACGAAGAACAGCAAAGGTAATCCAATTTTTCTTGTAGTAAATCTGAGTTTGGTGAGGGCCAAACTTGGTGGGTGTCAAAATAGCTAGCCATGATGGCCGGGCTATCTACTCAGAATATTGCAAAATGTGCTTTCACCAAAAAGCTATTTTAAAATCGGACACTGCGATTGCATAAAGGAGTTCTGTATCTATAATTCTTAAAATAATTGTTATGTTTTTTAAATTGTTATGTAAATTCACCGGAAGTTTTCGGTGGGTATGCTAGTTCTGAACGTCACATGCTAATGTAAAATGATGTGTTTTGATATAAATATGAACTTGATTGAACAAAACATGCATGTATTGTATACCATAATGTCCTAGGAGTGTCATCTGATGAAGATCATCAAAGGTTAGTGCTGCATTTAGCAGTGGTTTTGTTTTTTGTGACATTATATGCTAGCTTGAAAAATGGGTGTGTGATTATTTCTGGCTGGGTACTCTCCTGACATAATCTAATGTTTTGCTTTCGTTGTAAAGCCTTTTTGAAATCGGACAATATGGTTAAATAAAGGAGAGTCTTGTCTTTAAAATGGTGTAAAATAGTCATATGTTTGAAAAATTGAAGTTTTGGGATTTTTGAGGAGTTTGTAATTCGCGCCACGCTCTATCATTGGATATTGGTGAGGCGTTCCGCTAGCGGAACATCTAGATGTAAGAGGCTAGACAAGTATCATCCTTAATTTATGTTTGCCACAGAAAATATACAATAGATGTCACGACTTCCGCCGAAGTCGGCCCCTCTCCTTGTTCGGGCGGCGTTCGGCGGTCGACGTCACCGGCTTTCTAGTCACTACCGATCCATGTTTCCCTTTTCGTTTTGTTTTGTCTTGATTACACACACCTGGTTTCAATTCGCTGGCTTACCTTTCTGTTTTGTCCGTGATTGTTCGTAGTCAGTGGTTGTTGGAGATGTTTCTCCTCACACTGTTGTTTCCTGTTGGAGATTTTGCTTGTGTTGTTTTTGAGTAAACTAGACTGTTTTCACTCAAACCTGTGTCCTGCGCCTGACTCCGCTACGTCTCCAAACCCAGTTCATTACAATAGATGCATGTTGTTTTAGCACGAGTAACAGACAGAGCCCGAATGTTAGAGAGCTAATGATAACTAACCTAACTCTTGATCATGACTCCCAATTCCAATACAGTGAAGGCAGAATGTTATTGGGTGCTAACCTTATCGTCAGTTGAAACATTAGCTATGCAAATCTTCCTTACTATGCCATTACACATTAGGGAGAAGCTATGTATTTAGTTTGTTACATCACAGTATCAGTATCATAGCTAGCTAGCTACTCACCACACACAAGTCAAAGCCATCATGTCGTATGCTTGTTGTATGTTATCCATTCCTTGTCATCTTGTGCAACATTGTTGAATGCATTACAAGTTTGCACCAACTTTATTGAAGCCCATTTTCACTCCTATGCCAAGCAAGTGTGGCAGGCATTGCAGACTTGACAACATGTCAACAACACATGGCAGCTGGGGGCGGACCACACATTGTTGTCTCTGGGCAATTAGACATCATTGGAAAAAGTGGGCATGTACAGTAAGTAATCCATTTCAACCCAGCCATACCCGCCGTGACACACTCACTTCCAAATCTAATTTTGGACGAGACTGACTTTATGACGAAGACTAACCTATTTACACTTTGTAGTTCATTTTGACACTCTAATGTTTCTGACTCATATCGATGCCACATAGGTCTTGATACACTGTGAAGATGGTCCTAGGAAGCAGTTTCCCTTTAATAGACCAATGACAAAGAGAGTTTTAAACCTCTCTGCCAATAACAGCTAGGTTTCAGGTTACATATCCCTCCCAGACAGTAAGGTACTTAATTGTTACCCAGAAATGATTTCATATTGACATGAAAATGGCTGCATGGGACCTTTAAACAAAATGACACAAATATTATCATAAATGTTTGAAAAAGGTTGCATTGAATACAAGGAACCTCTTTTAGTTATCTGTGCTACTGCTCATTGAGCACAGCGCCTTCTCTTGACTGAAACTAATTTCTCTCTCGATTTCTTTCAGGGTTAGGAGTGTCTAGACATGGCACCCACTAATTGAATTAAAACAAAAATAGAGTGTTCATGTAACAGAGATGGATGAGAAGATGGAAGATATTTACAGGTAATTTACTTACATTCACTAAATAAAAACATCTGGGTCACAAAGAGGATAATTCTGAATAAGCAAATAAGCCACTAGTAAAAGCTTTAATAAGAAAACAAAAGTACATAAAATACGCAGAAGCTAAGTGAATGTCTGTGCAAACGACTTTGACCAACACTATTCATCATGGGACTAAGTGGTGGGAGGGTGTCAGGGTTCTAAATTCTAACAGCATTAATCCCCGATAGCAGAGGCCTCATACCAGCCAGTATCAATAACGGCAATCATAACTCATCCATCTGGACGCCTTCCAAACTGTGACTGGTTGATTATGCTCCCCTCATGAATATGCCTGCCAGTTTTAAAAAGGAAAAAGAAAGATAGAAAGGGAGAGAGAGAGAAATAGAGAGACAGACAGCGAGATAGAAATATAGAGCGAGAAAGAGAGAGTGAACATGGAGGGGGTATAAACAATTCCTGTCCTTCTGTTTCAGTCTCTTAGTTCAGAGGCGTGTTGTCTGCGATGTGCTCTTGATCATTGGAACATCAGCTTAGATCGGGACGGACCCCTCCCTACCTCATGAATCCTGGCTGGGCCGACTGACGCCAGGGACCTTGAGCATCTGCAAACATGACAAGAACTCATTTATTAGACAGCAACCTTAACCGCCTTGTGTTCCCAAACCAGAAATTGCCATCTCTGAAGAAACAGAGTGTTATCTCTTTGGTATGATAATAATAGATATCATATAGTGGGTGAAGGGCAAAGCCTCGCTAATAGCTTCCAATTACTGGGTTTGAGGATAGGCAAGCTGCTTTGTCAGACCCTATTTTAATGTTGATTAATAGACTGTGAGATATACAGTAGATGAGAGTCTGAAAAATACACATACAAAAATTAAACAATCTTACACTATGTACAGTGCTATCAGAAAGTATTCACACCACTTGACCCAACACCTGGATTCGGTCCAATTTAGCACAATTTGAAATTGTGTTTTTTTACATTGGATAAAAGTAGAGACTACAAGATAGAAAATGGTATATCAAACACTACAGTTGAGGAACATTGAGAAAGTAATTCTGCTTTGAAAGTTGATAAACTTGTAACCCCACTTTTGAGAAAATGGCCTGTGAATGTTTTGGTACATCTATTAGAGAGCTCTTCTTTGTCTACACCCATTCAGCATCGTTCACACCCTCTTAAGCCATAGCTCCAACCATCACTTTAAGGATTCGGTGTTGTAAAAAGACTAAAGTAATAGGAAAAATACACTTTATCTAGTCCTTGGTCTTTATTTAACTTGCCTAGTTAAATAAAGGCTTAATAAAAAATAAAATCCTAATCTGACTTTGGTGCAGATCATGTTGTTCTTCACATTACCGTCTCTGGTAAACACACACTATATCAAATAAAAGCTATGTTTATTTGTCACATGCACAGGATACAGAAGGTGTAAATGGTACAGTCAAATGCGTGGTGGAGTCTTTTGTTTAGACTTGTAGCTAGCTAGCTAAACAATGAACCATAAACCCAACTTTAATGCCACATTCAAAACAACTGGGAAGAAATGATTTCGCCGGTCATTCAACTCAGATTTCCAACTCGGGCCTCTTTCTAGATCTCCTACAAAGATCATACAAGTACTGTTAGCTAGCGTGCCAGCCAGCTAACATTAGCTATCTAGCTAACAGTAGGCTTTAACTTACAATGAAAACAACAAAATTAGAAACGTATAATATCTGAAAAAGTAGCTAGACTCTTACCCGTATACATGGATGAACACTTCTCCCTCTGTCACGGATGCCCTTAGTCTAAAGATGTAATCAGGTGTTTTTTTACAACAGCCTTTTTTCTGTGTTCTCATTTTGGACTCTCTGCATTTGGCAATCAACTCTCTGCTTCCACCGTGCATTCCACTGATTTCAAAACTCTGTCAACTTCTTCCGTGACAATGACGTTTCTTCCCCATCATTGTCATCAGAAGACTCTACAATGTTTGGTTGAATTAAAATGTTTTTAACTAAATCAGGGATTTCCTCATTGTCTGATTCATTTTCAGAGTCAGAGAGAGTCAGCATGGCATAATCATTCTCTAGAAAGTAATCCATCACAATGTTTTCCCACTGAGATTTGTCAATAGCACTATTAACTTCAGGGCAGCAATTTTGAGAGCAGTAGCAAAACTTTTTCAGTTCTTCATGATATCTTAAAAAAAGCTGCGGTAGACAAGATTATCCACACATACTTAGCAAATCATATAATAGACAGAAACATGGTACATGTAGACCAATGTGATCTCATCTCTCGGTATGTCCAGCCCATCCATTATCTCAGCCAATAATGTATAGCGGGAAGGTTCTTGTATTCATCTGTGGCTAAACCATCTAGGCTCGTCATGTAACAATTGTATTTGTATTTACAGATGGCATACACTTTTCTTATTAAGGCACATTAAAGTTCATATGTTCCAGAAGGCATTTCTGCCCAAAAACATATTTAGATAAAAAAATAAAACCTGTTGAGGATCTTATCCCGATCTTATCCCGGTATTGGGATTCATTGTCATGTGACCATGGCGGGGAATTCAAAACTGCAAGAGTAATCATTTCAAAAAATCAAATAATCAACTATTTTCCTCCATTTGAAAGATATATCTCCTAAATCTAACCACGCTGTCCGATTTTCAGAGGCATTACGGAGAATGCATAAAGTTAGGTTATGTGAGGAGAGTACATTGACAATAGCTGCGTGTAATGTTTAGCCAATTCAAAGAAGGGCATCAACAGACAGAAAACTAGCTAGAATTATGCACTTACCTTTGACAATCTGCATCAGATGACACTCATAGGACATTATGTTATACAATACATGCATTTTTAGTTCCATCAAGTTCATATTTATATCCAAAAACAGCATTTACAGTCGCGGTGAAATTCAGAATTTTTTTCGGCTCGAATGCACCCAGTGAATCCAGCATTACAAATCACGGAATTACTATTCGAAAACATTGGTAAATTATAATATTGTCATTCAAAGAATAATATATTATCATCTCGTAATTGCTACCGAAGGGCCAGATCTCAAAATAACTTTACTGGGAAATCACATTTTGTATAAACTGGGTACTATGCTAACAACAATAAGCTATATGCTAAGCTAAGCTAAGCTATACCGTTAGCATTAGCATCATCTAATATCGATAATAACATTCTAAATATCCCCTTACCTTTGATTATCTCCATCAGAAGGCGCTGCCAGAGATCCCAGGTCCAGAACAAATGTGGTTTCTTTTGACAAAGTTCATAATTTATGTCCAAATAGTTAGCGTTCAGTAGGCTCCCACAAAATGAGGTGGGCAGTGTAAAGTCACGTCGAAAAACTAAAGAAAACCTAGTAAATAATCTATTTACGTTTGTTTAAACATGTCAAACGTTGTTTAGCACTAATCTTTTGTTCCATTTTTAACGTGAAACATCAGTAAACATCAGTAATATTTTCACACAACCTATCAAGTGTCTAGAATAAACGATAATGACAAAGGCACTCTTCTCAGATTCATGCGCAGGCGCAAAAAATGAAGTGATGACGTGTCAACTTGTAAGCTTTCTAATTCGGTGTGTATTTATCACAGATGCTTCAAACAACTTTCTAAAGATCGTTGACATCTAGTGGAAGCAGTAGGAGTTGCGAACTGAATCCTTTCTCACTGTGGTATCTTTAAAACAATGACACTAAATAGTACAGCCACAAAATTCTCATTTTTTTTAATCTATTTTTCTCAGGTTTCTGCCTGCAATATGAGTTTTGTTATACTTACAGACACCATTCAAACTGTTTTAGAAAATTCAGAGTGTTTTCTATCCGAATGTGTTAATAATATGCATATCCTAGCTTCTGAGTTGGTGTAGGAGGCAGTTAAAAATGGGCACATATTTTTTTCAAAATTCTCAATACTGCCCCCGTGGCCCGTAGAGGTTAAAATGCCTTTCCTGTGAAGTAGTGATATGCGACATATGCCTAGTTTCTTAGAATGGGTCACATATTGTTATGTTACAGGCAGATTTATTGTCACTGACCTACACACAATACCCCATAATGTAAAAGTGGAATTATGTTTTTTGAAATGTTTACATGAATAAAAC
This sequence comes from Salmo trutta, assembly GCF_901001165.1. Taxonomy (NCBI): domain Eukaryota; kingdom Metazoa; phylum Chordata; class Actinopteri; order Salmoniformes; family Salmonidae; genus Salmo; species Salmo trutta. Next base: position 33,420,960 of record NC_042962.1, on the reverse strand, counting down.
ATGAAAAGCTGAAATGTCTTGAGTCGATAAGTATTCAACCCCTTTGTTCTGGCAAGCCTAAATAAGTTCAGGAGTAAAAATGTAATTAACAAGTCACATAATAAGTTGCATGTACTCACTCTCTGTGCAATAATAGTGTTTAACGTGATTTTTGAATGACTACCTCATCTCTGTACCCCACACATACAAATATCTGCAAGGTCCCTCAGTCGAGCAGTGAATTTCAAACACAGATTCAACCACAAAGACCAGGAAGGTATTCCACTGCCTAGTAAAGAAAGGCACCTATTGGTAGATGGGTAAAAATAAAGCAGACATTGAATATCCCTTTGAACATGGTGAAGTTATTAATTAGACGTTAAATGGTGTGTTAATACACCCAGTCACTACTAAGGTACAGGCATCCCTTCTAACTCAGTTGCCGGAAAGGAATGAAACCCCTCAGGGATTTCACCATGAGGCCAATGGTGACTTTAAAACAGAGTGTTGAATGGCTGTGATAGGAGAAAACTGAGGATGGATCAATAAAATTGAAGTTACTCCACATACTAACCTAATTGACAGAGTGAGAAGAAGGAAGCCTGTACAGCTTTGAAAAATATTCCAAAATATATTTTGTCCTGAATACAAAGTGGGGAAAATCCAATACATTTTTGTCTATTTATCTTTATTTAACTAGGCAAGTCAGTTAAGAACAAATTCTTATTTTCAATGATGGCCTAGGAACAGTGGGTTAACTGCCTTGTTCAGGGGCAAAATGGCAGATTTTTACCTTGTCAGCCAAATATACACTGGAGTTGCTTACCAATTAGGCAGTGAATGTTCCTGCATGGCCGTGTTACAGTTTTGATTTAAATCTACTTGAAAATATATGGCAAGACAAAAATGATTGTCAAGGATCAACAACTCATTTGACAGAGCTTTAATTATTTTTTCAAGAGTAAAGGGCAAATGTTGCACAATCCAGGTGTGGAAAGCTCTTAGAGACTCACATCTGTAACCACTACCAAATATGATTCTAACATTTATTGACTCAGGGGGTTGAATATTTATCTAATCAAGATATATTAGTGTTTTATTTTTCCTGAATGTTTTACAAATGTTAGAATTTTTTTCTTCTACTTTGACAATCCAAAATGTTTTGTGTAGATTGTTTTAAAAAAAGTATATTAAATATGTTTTTATCCCACTTTGTAACACAACAAAATGGGGTGTGAATACTTTCTGAAAATACAAAATACAATCCACACTCGTAATAAAAAGCTGATTTTTACATTTTATGTATTATTATATTGTCATTTAGTTAAACATTTTCTAAAGTATATATTAACTGTGTCGGGTTTTCATGATAAAATGACTGCCATTTAATTTGAAATATATATGGCTTAGTTTTAAAATATGGCTTAGTTTTATTTATTTACTTAGCCACTGCCAGCTTAAGTATTGCTGCTAGTGAATAAATGGTACGGCCTATGTCCAAATCCTCAAAGTAATTTCAAACCAAATGTTATAACAACCATAGCAATACCATAACAAGTTGCACACACAGAATATTGGGGGGTATTATAGGAATTCTTGTATTTATATAGCATTTTCCATAGATTTATTTTTCAGAGAATACACACCAATACAGCACTATGTGTACATTCAGCACTGGTTTCTGTTTCACAGTTCTACCAAGTATTAATACCACTGACAGATTTTCATTAGCTGTGTTGACTGCAATTAAGCATGAGCTTATTTCCAAAAAGAAATACAGTCGCTTGCGAAAGTATTCACCCCCTTGTCATTTTTCCTATTTTGTTGCCTTACAACCTGGAATTAAAATAGTTTTTTGGGGGTTTGTATCATTTTATTTACACAGCATGCCTACCACTTTGAAGATGCAAAATATTTTTTATTGTGAATCAAACAAGAAACAAGACAAAAAAACTGAAAACCTGAGCTTGCATAACTATTCACACCCCCAAAGTCAATACTTTGTAGAGCCACCTTTTGCAGCAATTACAGCTGCAAGTCTCTTGGGGTATGTCTCTATAAGCTGGGCACATCTAGCTACTGGGATTTTTGCCTATTCGTCAAGGCAAAACTGCTCCAGCTCCTTCAAGTTGGATGGGTTCCGCTGGTGTACAGCAATCTTAGTCATACCACAGATTCTCAATTGGCTTGAGGTCTGGGCTTTGACTAGACATTTAAATGTTTCCCCTTAAACCACTTGAGTGTTGCTTTAGCAGTATGCTTAGGGTCATTGTCCTGCTGGAAGGTGAACCGCCGTCCCAGTCTCAAATCTCTGGAAGACTGAAACAGGTTTCCCTCAAGAATTTCCCTGTATTTTGCGCCATCCATCATTCCTTAAATTCTGACCAGTTTCCCAGTTCCTGCTCATGAAAAACATCCCCACAATGAATCATGGTGGTGGCAGCATCATGCTGTGGGGAAAGTGTTCTCGGGGTGATGAGAGGTGTGCTCCAGACATAGGGTTTTCCTTGATGGCCAAAAAGCTACATTTTAGTCTCATCTGACCAGAGGACCTTCTTCCATAGGTTTTTGGAGTCTCCCACATGCCTTTTGGCGAACACCAAAAGTGTTTGCTTAATTATTTTCTTAAAGCAATGGCTTTTTTCTGGCCACTCTTCCGTAAAGCCCAGCTCTGTGGAGTGTATGGCTTAAAGTGGTCCTATGGACAGATACTCCAATCTTCGCTGTGGAGCTTTGCAGCTCCTTCAGGGTTACCTTTTTTTGTTGCCTGTCTGATTAATGCCCTCCTTGCCTGGTCCGTGAGTTTTGATGGGCAGCCTTCTGTTGGCAGGTTTGTTGTGGTGCCATATTATTTCCGTTTAATAATGGTGCTCCGTGGAATGATCAAAGTTTCTGATATTTTTTTTAACCTGTCTGGGAACCTTGTGTCCCACCCTAGCCAACAGCCAGTGGAATCGCGTCGCGCGAAATACAAATACCTCATAAATGCTATAACTTCAATTTCTCAAACATATGACTATTTTACACCATTTTTTAGATACACCTCTCCTGAATTGAACCACGTTGTCCGATTTCAAAAAGGCTTTGCAGCAAAAGCAAAACATTAGATTATGTTAGGAGAGTACCCTGCCAAAATAAATCACACTGCCATTTTCAAAGCAACTAGCATGCATCACAAATACCCAAAACACAGCACTAACCTTTGACAATCTTCATCAGATGACACTCCTAGGACATCATGTTACACAATACATGCATTTGTTTTCAATAAAGTTCATATTTATATATAAAAAGAGCATTTTACATCGGCGCGTGACGTTCAGAAAATATTTTCCCTCAAATGATTCCGGTGAATCAGCGCTACAATTTACAAAATTAAGTAGTAATGGCACTCCCCCTGTGACCAACTTTCCAAGCCAACTTTCCAAGCCTCTCTTTCGGGTCAGTTTCTACCGGAGAAGACTCAAACCACTTTGTAAAGACTGTTGACATCTAGTGGAAGCCTTAGGAAGTAAGCTAAATGAAGCTAAATGAATACTAACTCACGGGGTGTTTCATAGGCAAAGTGTTGAAGGTGATTCCACAAATCAGATTTCCACTACCTGCATGGAATCTTCTCAGGTTTTGGCCTGCCATATGAGTTATGTTATACTCACAGACACCATTCAAACAGTTTTAGAAACTTTAGAGTATGTTCTATCCAAATCTACTAATTATATGCATATTCTCGTTACTGGGCAGGAGTAGTAACCAGATTAAATCGGGTACGTTTTTTATCCGGCCGTGCAAATACTGCCCCCTATCCCCAACAGGTTTTAACCCAACCCTGAGCTGTACTTCTCCACAACTTTTGTCCCTGACCTGTTTGGAGAGCTCCTTGGTCTTCATGGTGCCGCTTGCTTGGTGGTGCCCCTTGCTTAGTGGTGTTGCAGACTCTGGGGCCTTTCAGAACAGGTGCATACATACTGACACTTAGATTGCACACAGGTGGACTTTATTTAACTAATTATGTGACTTCTGGAGGTTATTGGTTGCACCCGATCTTATTTAGGGGCTTCATAGCAAAGGGGGTGAATACATATGCATGTTTTTTATTTTGTATAATTTTTTCGACACAGGTTATTTTTTTCAGTTCACTTCACCAATTTGGACTATTTTGTGTTTGTCTATTATATGAAATCCAAATAGAAATCCAGTTAAATTACAGGTCGTAATGCAACAAAATAGGAAAAATGGCAAGGGGGATGAAAACTTTTTCAAGGCACTGTATCCATACATTTTTTATCGGAAATGATTGCTTATGGGTACCTTCATGTGTGTAAAATATACTGTTCTCAGATTTTTTTATTCATAGATTTTAGATGTGTAGAAATTATAATTTTTTTATAATATTTTATTTTTGCAAAATACTAATGGTTGTTGGTATCCTGTATATTTGAGTGTGATATGTGATTGTCTCACCTATCATAAGATGAATGTCCTTACTGTAAGTTTCTCTGAATAAGAGCTTCTGCTAAATAACTAAAATGTCAAATGTAGATGTTTTACAAACAGATCTCATATTACTGTATTGAATTACTTAAAAAATATACATAATATTGATGTCACAAATGTATCATTTGGAAGGTTCTTTTTTTAAATGTAGTTATTTGTTACATTTGACTGTGTAAAACCAAGCAGTATGACTTATGTATCTGAGAGTAAGTTGGATATACTGTATAGTATTTTGCAAAAAAACATGATTATTTGACTCTCTGAAATTAGACCATCAAGTGATATAGATTTTAAGCAAATGTGTCTGTCATTGAACAATCCCATGCCATGATTAGCTGTAAATAAACACACCGATCTCTTCCATAATTTCTTTAACAGTTAAAGCTACTTCAATGGATCTGCGTGGCAGGACATACTACTCACCATGGACCAGGTACTAATCCTTGACACTTGAAAGAGAAAGGGACAGCAATACAGAGGCCGACATGTGGGCATGATGATGAAACTGCGGCGGCGAGTAAATAAACCGCTTCTACCCTCTGTTATATTGGCGAATGTACAATCACTGGAGAACAGCCTTCCCTGTAGCTCAGTTGGTAGAGCATGGTGTTTGCAACACCAGGGTTGTGGGTTCGATTCCCACGGGGGGCCAGCACAGAAAAAAAAAAAAATACAAATGTATGAAATGTATGCATTCACTACTGTAAGTCGCTCTGGATAAGAGCGTCTGCTAAATGACTAAAATGTAATGTAAATGTAACAAAATGGATGAGCTCCATTCGAGACAATCCTATCATCCTAATATCTTATGTTTCTCGGAAAGTTGGCTGAACAAGCACATTGATAATATACAACTAGCTGTTTTTTCTATGCATAGTCAAGACACAACGGCAGTGTCGGGTAAGCTCAGGGGGGATGGTGTGTGTCTCAGCTGGTGCGCAATCTATAACAGCTGGTGCGCAATCTATAACATTAAGGAAGTCTCAAGGTTCTGCTTTCCTGAGTTTTCATCTATATTTTTCTTAGCTGTCTATTTACCATCACAACTCGATGCTGGCACTAAGACCGCACTCAAAGAACTGTATAAGGCCATAAGCAAATACTCATCCAGAGGCGGTGCTCCTTTACTCCACACACACAGATGCATACAAAGCCCTCCCCCTCCATTTGGCAAATCTTACCATAACGCTATCCTCCTGATTCCTGCTTACAAGCAAAAACTCAAACAGGAAATACCAGTGACATGCTCATTACGGAAGTGGTCTGGTGAAGCTGATGCTAAGCTACAGGACTGTTTCACTAGCATGGACTGGAACTCATCGAATGGCATTCAGGAGTTTACCACATTGATCACTGGCTTCATTAATAAGTGCATTGATGGGGTCGTCCCCACAGTGACCGTACGTACAGTACATATCCCAACCAGAAGCCATGGATTATAGGTAACATCCGCATGGGCTAAAGGCTAAAGCTGCCGCTTTCAAGGAGCGGCACACTATCCCGGACGCTTATAAGAAATCCCGCTACGCCCTCCAACGTACCATCAAAAAAGGCAAAAAGTCCATTCTGGACTAAGACCAAATCCTACTACACTGGCTCTGACACTCGTCGGATGTGGCAGGGCTTGTAAACTATCACGGATTACAAAGGAAATATCCATCTGCGAGTTGCCCAGTGACGTGAGCCTACCAGATGAGCTAAATGCCTTCTATGCTCGCTTTGAGGCAAGCAACACTGAACCCTGCATGAGAGCACCAGCTGTTCTGGACGACTGTGTGCTCACACACTCTGTAGCCGATGTAAGACCTTTAAACTGGTTAACATTCACAAGGCAACAGGGCCAGCTGGCAAGTGTCTTCACTAACATTTTCAAACACTCCCTGACCCAGTCTGTAAAACCTACATGTTTCAAGCAGACCAGCATAGTCCCTGTAACCAAGAATGCCAAGGTGACCAGTCTAAATGACTATTGACCCATAGCACACACATATGTAGTCATGAAATGTTTTGAAAGGCTGGTCATGGCTCACAAAAACACAATTTTCCCAGACACCCTGGACCCACTCTAATTCGCAAACCACCTTAACGGATCCACAGATGACGCAATCTCTATTGCAGTCCACACTGCCATTTACCACTTCGACAAAAGGAACACTTACATGAAAATGCTGTTCATTGACTGCAGGTAGGTGTTCAACACTATTGTGCCTTCCCAGCTCATCACTAAGCTCAGGACCCTAGGACTGAACACCTCCCTCTGGACTTCCTGACACGATGCCGCCAAGTGGTGAGGGTAGGCAACAACTCATCCGCCATGCTAAACCTCCTGTTCTCCCTGTACCCCCACAAATTTGTGGCTGCGCATGACTCCAACACCATAAATAAGTTTGCTGACGATACAGCGGTGGAAAGCCTGATCAGCGATAACGATGAGACAGCCTATAGGGAGGACGTGTGAGGTCTGGCAGTGTGATGCCAGAACAGCAACATCTCCCTCAACATCAGTAAGACAAAGGAGTTGATCGTGGACTACAGGAAAAGGAGGGCCGAGTACGCCCGCATTCACCTCGGCTGAAGTGGAGCAGGTCGAGAGCTCAAGTTCTTTGGTGCCCACATCACTAATGATCATCATGGTCCAAACACACCAACACAGTCATGAAGAGGGCACGACAAGGCCTCTTCCCCCTCAGGAGATTGAAAAGATGGGCCCTCAGATCCTCAAAGTTTCTACAGCTGAACTATTGACAGTATCTTTACTGGCTGCATCACTGCTTGTTATGGCAAATGCTTGGCATTAAACTGCAAGAGGACCTCTATACCAGGCGGTGTCAGAGGAAGGCCCTAAAAATTGTCAGAATCTAGCCACCCAAGTCAAATATTGTTCTCTCTGCTTCCGCACGGCAAGTGGTACCGATGCACCATGTCTGGAACCAACAAGACCCTGAACAGCTTCTAACCCAAAGCCATAAGACTGCTAAATAGTTATTTAAATATTTAGCCAAATAGCTACACTTTTTTGACTGTTCACATACGCTTCTGCTACTGTTTACTATCTGTCACTTTATTCCTTGTTATATGTACATATCTATCTAAACTACCTCATACCGATGCACATCGACTCGATACTGGTACCCTTTGTACAGTGCCAGTCAAAGTTTGGACACACCTACTCATTCAAGGGTTTTTCTTCATTTTTACTATTTTCTACATTGTAAAGTAATAGTGAAGACATCAAAACTATGAAATAACACTTGGAATCATGTAGTAACCAAAAAAGTGTGAAACAAATCAAAATAAAATTAATATTTTAGGTTCTTCAAAGTAGCCACTCTTTGCTTGATGACAGCTTTGTACGCTATTGGCATTCTCTCAACCAGCTTGATCTGGAATGCTTTTCCAACAGTCTTGAAGGAGTTCCCACATATGCTGAGCACTTGTTGGCTGCTTTTCCTTCAATCTGCGGTCCAAATTATCCCAAACTTTCTCAAATGGGTTGAGGTTGGGTGATTGTGGAGGCCAGGGGATCTGATGCTGCACTCCATCACTCTCCTTGTTGGTCAAATAGCCCTTACACAACCTGGAGATGTGCTTTGGGTCATTGTCCTGTTGAAAAACAAATTATAGTCCCACTAAGCACAAAGAGGATGGGATGGTGTATTGCCACAGAATGCTGTGGTAGCCATGCTGGTTAACTGTGCCTTGAATTCTAAATAAATCACAGACAGTGTCACCAGCAAGTACCACACACCATCACACCTCCTCCTCCATGCTTCATGGTGGAAACCACAGATCATAAATTCACCTAGTCTGCGTCTCACAAGGACACGGCGGTTGGAACCAAAAATCTCTAAGTTGGACTCATCAAACCGAAGGACAGATTTCCACTGGTCTAATGTCCATTGCTCATGTTTTTTTGGCCCAAGCAAGTCTCTTCTTATTATTGGTGTCCTTTAGTAGTGGTTTCTTTGCAGCAATTCAACGATGAAGGCCTGATTCAGGCAGTGTCCTCTGAACAGTTGATGTTGAGATATGTCACTTGAATTCTGTAAAGTATTTATTTGGGCTGCAATTTCTGAGGCTGGTAATTCTAATGAACTTATCCTCTGCAGCCTAGGTAACTCTGGGTCTTCCTTTCCTGTGGAAGTCCTCATGAACGCCAGTTTCATCATAGCACTTGATGATTTTTGCGACTGCACTTCAAAACTTTCAAAGTTCTTGACATTTTCTGGATTGACTGACCTTCATGTCTTAAGGTAATGATGGACTGTCGTTTCTCTTTGCTTATTTAATCAGTTCTTGACATAACATTGACTTGGTCTTTTACCAAATAGGGCTATCTTCTGTATACCACCCCTACCTTGTCACAACACAACTGATTGGCTTAAACGTATTAAAGAAGGAAAGAAATTCCACAAATTGACTTTTAACAAGGCACACCTATTAATTGACATAAATTCCAGGTGACTACCTCATGAAGCTGTTTAAGTGAATGCCAAGAGTGTGCAAAGCTGTCATTAAGGAAAAGGGTGGCAAAAGAAAAATCTCAAATGTAAAATATATTTTGATTTGTTTAACACTTTTTTTCCAAAACTTTTGACTGGTACTGTATATAGCCAAGTTATCGTTACTCATTTTGTATCTTTTAATACTTTAATTATTACGTGTTTTCCTTCTCTATTATTTCTCTATTTTCTTTCTTTTTGCATTTTTGGGAAAGGCCTGAAAGTAAGAATTTCAATGTTAGTCCACACCTGTTGTTAATTAAGCATGTGACAAATATATTGATTTTAATAATATCCATACCATAATATCCGTACCATTTGCAGATGTAGTATACCATTGGCAGATTTTTATATGCATAAAAATAATGTCATTTTTGTTTTGTACATACGCTACGTGGTATAGAAAAATACAATCTTAGGCAAGTACATGGGGAGATATATCTCTGGAGATAATATGTCTATCTAGTTAAAACCGCTGATAGAGGTCCCCCTCCACTCTCTGGTGGTATGGAAAATGTGTTATTATGTCGCTAAAGTTTTTGTTTTAGCATGGGACCATATTGATACAGAAACACCAAATAATGATTTGGATTTGTAAAGAAGTTGATTGACAAGATCATAAAAAATTTGAAGAATTGAAAAAACACCTTTGAGCTATTATCAAAAATATGACTCTGGGGTCAAAATTACCCCAGTCATTCGTTTGAGGGATAAGCATACTATTTGACGTATCATCCAGTGTAAATACACCATGCAATGCAATGATCCATCCACTAATGCAATGATTTTTCAGTATTTCCCCAATTTACTTTCCCACCCAGTCTGTGTCCAACAACCCCAGCTTGCACCGCTAGGCTAAACTTCACATTAAGTTCTCAGGATGTACTCCTTCTTACCACGCTATCCTAATTCCATCCTTTAACTTCAGTCTGCCCTTACCTTTTAAACCCCACATGAAAAAGCAAAAGGTTTCTGTCAGACAGCTCAAAAGATAGATTGTTTTAAAAGTATGTTATCCTCAAAGGACTCGATCTCGTTCCAGAGACCAAAGGAGGAGAAATACCTGTTCCAAATTTTTCCTAGCCTCAGAATTTAAAGGACTTTTGTTTTCCATTTCCTACTGTTTTTTCATGGTATGTCTGAAGTGAAAAGTGTCAGATGCTTTTTTGTCTCAACGTAGTTGCCATGTAAGACGTATGATACGCAAGTATCCAGAGACATACCATTGGCCTTTGATGATATACAGTACAGGAAGAGAACGTGGTCAACTCTAAATTCTCTTGTGTAAACAAATGAAAAGGGTACTTGAAACCAAAATGTATCCCATAAAAATGTATTAAGACATTTCCTTTACTTAAAGAAATACAACAAAACTTCAATAACATCTTTGATAAAACACACCTCTGACTTTTAAGTAGCTTATAAATGAACAAACCAAAAACAGCCAACAGGATTTGAAAATCCTTGTGATAAGTACAATTTGAAAGTCCATGTTGTTATATTATTAGAGCACTGATGTTTATAGATTAAGGAAATTACCCCTTTTGTCCACTTGACTTGACGTTACACCTTGACTTTTACACAGTATTGCATAGTATCAGTTTAACATGGATGTCGTCTCGCTTCGGTGGAACAACATTATCTAAATAGCTGAACCACAACTAACCTTTTGTAAAGGTCAGATGAAACAGGTTCAACCAGGACTTAATTGAAAAAGGTTTAAAGATTCTTGTTGGCAAGGTGCCATACTGAGATCTATATTTATTCTATACTCCCACTCTTTACTTCTGTTGGCTGGAGAGAAGGGTTCGGATATTAAAGGGATTGTACCTACATGTGATTTATTGTCATAGCAATAAAGCTATAAAATAATTGACTCAGGGTGTGAATATTTTTCCTATGTAGAGAGATTTTGAAAAAAGGAATCAATTAACTTGAGTGAAATAAAGCCTTCAATCATTACAACAATAACTTTTACAATGGCCTTAAACAGGTAAAACCGTACAAACGCTACAGCAGGGCTCTCCAACCCTGTTCCTGGAGAGCTACCGTCATGTAGGTTTTCGCTCCAACCCAAATTTAGCGCACCTGATTCTAATAATTAGGTGGTTGATAAGCTGAAACAACTTGAGTTGGAGCGACAACCTACAGGATGGTAGCTCTCCAGGAATTGGAGAGAGGTTGGAGAACCTTGCCCTACAGACAGCAGTACTCTGAACTATATCAACCTCTAAGTGCACCAATGGCATTGAGGTAACACTTTACATTCCAGCTCGGTAATAACCGGGTAAAAATATGGTAACAACTATATATGTACCATTAACTACCATTAGTAGTTACCATGTTGTTGGAAACAGAAATTGGAGTTTCTATGTAATAACGCTGAATCTGGGATGGAAAATGCATGCCCATAGCAAACATAACATAATAGTGACATACAGAATCAGTCAGAAGTGTGGACCACCTACTCATTCAAGAGTTTTTCTTTGTTTCACTACTTTCAAAAAATTGTAGAATAATAGTGAAGACATCAAAAGTATGAAATAACACATATGGAATCACGTAGTAACCAAAAAAAGTGTTAAACAATCAAAATATATATATTTTTTGAGATTCTTCAAAGTAGCCACCCTTTGCCTTGATGCCAGCTCTGCACACTCCTGGCATTCTCTCAACCAGCTTCATGAGGTAGTCACTTGGAATGCATTTTATTTAACAGGTGTGCCTTGTTAAAAATACATTTGTTGAATTTCTTTCCTTCTTAATACGTTTGAGCCAATCAGTTGTGTTGTGACAAGGTAGGGGTGGTATACAGAAGATAGCCCTATCTGGTAAAAGACCAAGTCAAAATCATGACAAGAACTGCTCAAATAAGCAAAGAGAAACGACAGTCCATCATTACCTTAAGACATGAAGGTCAGTCAATGCAGAAAATGTCAAGAACTTTGAAAGTTTCGTCAAGTGCAGTCAAGTGCTATGATGAAACTGACTGAGGACCGACACAGGAAAGGAAGAACCAGAGTTACCTCTGCTGCAGAGGATAAGTTCATTAGAATTACCAGCCTCAGAAATCATCAATTAACTGCACCTCAAATAAATGCTTTACAGAGTTCAAGTAACAGACACATCTCAACATCAACTGTTCAGAGGAGACTGCGTGAATGCGGCCATCATGATCGAATTGCTGCAAAGAAACCACTACTAAAGGACACCAATAAGAAGAATAGACTTACTTGGGCCAAGAAACATGAGCAATGTTTGACCGGTCAAAATCTGTCCTTTGGTCTGATGATTTTTTTGATTTTTGGTTCCAATCGCCGTGTCCTTGTGAGATGCAGAGTAGGTGAATGGATGATCTCCGCATGTTCTGTTCTCACCGTGAAGCATGGAGGAGGAGGTGTGATGTGTGGGGATACTTTGCTGGTGACACTGTCTGTGATTTATTTAGAATTCAAGGCACACTTAATCAGCATGACTACCACAGCATTCTGCAGCGATACACCATCCTTTCCGGTTTGCGCTTAGTGAGACTATCATTTATTTTTCTACAAGAAAATGACCCAAACACACCTCCAGGCTGTGTAAGGGCTATTTTACAAAGAAGGAGAGAGATGCAGTGTAGCATCAGATGACTTGACCTCCACAATCACCCGACCTGTACCTCATTGTAATGGGCGTCGTAAGGATTGGACCAAGGTGCAGCGGGAATGTGTATACTCATCTTCTTTATTAAATCAAAAGGAAAAAACAAACAAATCACGTATACAAAACAACGAACAACACTAAACAGTCCTGTCAGGTGCACAGACACGAAACAGGAAACAACTACCCACAAATCCCATTACAAAAACACCCCTATACATAGGACCTTCAATCAGAGGCAACGAGGAACAGCTGCCTCCAATTGAAGGTCAATCCAATGACCTAAATATAGAAATAGATAGACTAGACTGAACATAGAAATACACTATCATAGACCAAAAAACCCCGGAACACATAAAACAAACACCCCTCTTACATAAGTACATAGCCCAACAAACCCCGAACCACATAAAACAAACATCCCCTGCCACGTCCTGACCAAACTACAATAACAAATAACCCCTTTACTGGTCAGGACGTGACACCCATTGACATGGTTCGGGATGAGTTGAATCGCAGAGTGAAGGAAAAACAGCCAACAAGTGCTCTACATATGTGGGAACTCCTTCAAAAATGTTGGAAAAGCATTCCAGGTGACTACGTCATGATGCTGGTTGAGAGAATGCCAAGAGTGTGCAAAGCTGTCATCAAGGTGAAGGGTGGCTACGTTGATGAATCTCATATATAAAATATATTTTGATTTGTTTAACATATTTTTGTTTACTAGATGATTCTATATGTGTTATTTCATGGTTTTGATGTCATCGCTATTATTCTACACATAATACAAATAAAGAAAAACCCTTGAATGAGCAGGTGTGTCCAAACTTTTGACTGGTACTGTATGTCCTTGTAAATTGACACTAAATTGCTGACATCAGTGTTTTCACATAGAAACTACTGTTTCCATGTAACACACCTTGGGATAGTTGGGATATTTAAAGGGATATAAAGGTAGATCTAAAGAAAAACAGCTAATGATACATTTCCTAGCACTGATACAACAATATTACATGTAAACTACCATCTCTATTTCCAGGTGTCACGTCCTGACCAGTATAAGGGTTATTTGTTATTGTTGTTTGGTCAGGACGTGGCAGAGGGTATTTTGTTTATGTGGTTCGGGGTGGTGATTTATTTAGTAGGGTGTTTGTTTAGTTAGTTCCGGGTTTTTGGGGTTATGTTCTATGTTTGTATTTCTATGTGGTCTCTAGTCTTTAATATTTCTATGTCTAGTTTATTGGGGTTGGACTCTCAATTGGAGGCAGGTGTTTTCTAGTTGCCTCTGATTGAGAGTCCTATATATGGGTATGTGTTTGGTTTAGTGTTTGTGGGAGATTGTTCTTGGATTGCTGTGTTGCCTTCAAGACTGTTATTTTGTCGTTCATCGTTTTGTTATTTTTGTATACGTGTTTGTTTGTTTTTTTCCTTCTTTTCCCGTCAATAAAGAAGATGAGTATACATGTTCCTGCTGCGTTTTAGTCCTCTCTTTACGACAACCGTGACACCAGGTAACAACCATGGGCTGGTTGAGATGTCAGGAAAGGATTGGGGGGAAACAACATGGTAACTACTAATGGTAATTACTAGCTAATTACCTTATAAATACATAGTTATTATCATCTTTTTGCCCGGTTATTACAGAACTGGAATGTAAAGCGGTACCGCCAGTGCTCTATAGTTTTTTTTACGTGTATCTAAGCCACATTCTGGAGTTATGAGAGACAAATCTGTGCTACTCACATCCAAATTGTGATTTATTCCCTGTGGCAGATCTATGCTGCTTCCTAGAGAAAACAGAAGATCCTATCAGACAGGCTGCTGACATCAAAGAATGGCAAACAACCTTGGGGGTTACCATGTCATGGAAATTTGACGTTTCAACAAACAATGCTCATGCAAAGGGTTGTTTAGAATGCAAAGTGAGAGGAATGTCTGGTGATACATATTGCATTATATTTTATTTTATTTTGGTAATTTAGACTGACATCCTACTACTATATTTATAATACATGCCTTTGTCCTCATGGTTGGGTTGATTTATTGTAAGTCATTTTGGTAATGCTACTACTGTACTACTACTACTACTACTACTACTCAGGGTTGTGCACAGACCTTTCAGGGGGCAGGTGCTCAAACAAAAAAAAGGGCAACCCCCAACAAAAAATCTGCAACTGCGGTCAGACTCGTTGAGCAATTATGACTTTTAATATTTAGTAACATGAAAGCAATAAATGGCCACATCTTATTGGCTAATTAAATGACACATGTTTAAGCCAAATTTAACAACGACTTGCAGGAAGTGGGTTCAGAACAACAAAAACAAAACCACACTTTAGAGACTGGAATGGTAAAGAGACGTGCTCTATCTGTGCACATGCCTGCTGCTGCTACTACTACTACTACTACTACTGCTGCACTACTACAACTACGACTATTGCTGCTGCACTACTACAACTACTAGTGCTGCACTACTACTACTACTACTACCGGTGGTGGAAAAAGTACCCAATTGTCACACTTATACAGCAGTATACATACGGTGGGAACCACACATGCAGAGATCATCCGTTCACCTACTCTACGTCTCACAAGGACATGGCGGTTGTAACCAAAAATCTCAATCTCAAATCTCTTATACAGCAGTATACATACCTTAATAGAAAGTTTTTCAGTAAAAGTGAAAGTCAGCCAGTAAAATACTGCTTGAGTAAAAGTCTAAAAGTATTTGGTTTTAAATATACTTAAGTATCAAAATTAAATGTAATTGCTAAAATATACTTAAGTATCAAAAGTAAAAGTATAAATCACTGAAAATTCCTTATATTAAACAAAGCAGACCACACCATTTTCTTGTTTTTAAAATGTTTGGATATAGCCAGGGGCACACTCCAACACTCAGACATTATATATACATTTGTGCTTAGTGAGTCAGTCAGATCAGAGGCAATAGAGAAGACCACGTGTTCTCTTTATAAGTGCGTGAAGTTGACAATTTTCCTGTCCTGCAAAGCATTCAAAATGTAACATGTACTTTTGGTTGTACAAAGTACAAAGTACATTATTTTCTTTTGGAATTTATTGAAGTAGAAGTAAGAGTTGTCAAAAATTAGAATAGTAAAATACAGATATCCCAAAAGATGTTTTACATCACTGGCTACTACTACTACTACTACTACTGCTGCTACTACTACTACTACTGTACTACTACAAATACATACCGTTGTCTATGGTTTGGCCCTTTATTTATTAATAGAACAAAGGGAATTTGTCACTCAAATTAGAAAAAATAAGCAACTTTCTGCAAGGTACCAGCTGCGGCACATCAGCAATATCTGGGTGTACATCATCTGAACTTCCTGTAATTATTGGCGCTGTCCACGCCTGGCCGTCATTATCGCCTGTTACTTAAATTATGTTGACACTTAAACACATTATGATGGCACTTTCAGCACTTGAATATAGTTATTCAATATAGTTATTGTCTGAAGCAGTAATTGCATTGACGGACCACACAATGCAAGGACACACGAGATACAGAGAGATGAAGCAATTGACAATTATAGTTAATCTCAAACTAATGTATATTTTACAATTCTGGTTTAGTTTCAATTGTCAAATTCACATTCACACATTTGGCCTGTTGGTTTATGATTCACTCATTCCTCTTTGACCTCAATTGGGCAGCAGACTGACCAAAGAAAATAGAGTCATTTGTAAATATGTGTTGCTTAAATGTAATCAAAATGTGTGCTCTCATATCAAGCATGTCACTTGTTAGTTTAATTTAGCAAATTGTCATGACTTGACTATCATTAATCGATGATGTCACATCTGGTCCTGCAACTCTCTCTACTGCTCATCCTGTGCTTCCTTGACCTGCCGCTACTCCCCCAGTACTCTCTCCCTCTCCATGTGTGTGATTGTGTGGGCGGAGACAGGTGTGCTGGATTCGGAGCAGACCCCCACCAGCTGCAACCTGTTCCATAATCAAGACCTCTACAAATACTCAGCTCTTCCACTTCCACACTGCCAGATCGTAATCTCTGTTCAGTCAGTCTACGTTTCTAGCTGTTTGTTACTATTCAGATCCTGTTACCCAGTTGTGCCTGTTTTCCTTGCCTGACGCTGTTTTCCTTTCCGATACATTTCTGTCCAATCTGATTCTGGTCCCTGTCTCCTGTCCCACGTCTCATCATTCTGCTACTCTGTCCTGGATTCCCCACACTACTACTCCCTTGGATTCCCCTCCAGACATGCTTACCTTGTCTCAACCCCTCTCGCTCCAGCCTCAGCCTCCGCACCTGGTTTCCAGCAAACCACCTGAGCTTCCCCTGACCTGCACTCCATCTCCCCCCTGTGTTTCAATAAATACCTTGGTTACTTCATCCCAGTCTCCTCGTCTGAGTCTGCTCATGGGTTCCCCAGTTCCACTCCACGTAACAGATGGTTGCTATTTATCTAATATTTACCTATGTTTAATTAGCAAGATGGTGCCGACAGAGATGGTCGCCTCGCTTCGAGTCCTTAGAAAACTGTGCAGTATTTTTTTTTTTTTTTAATGTATTATTTCTTACATTGCTAGCCCAGAAAATCTTAAGTGTTATTACATACAGCCGGGAAGAATTATTGGATATAAGAGCGACGTCAATTTACCAACATTATGACTAGGAATACGACTTTCCTGATGCGGATCCTTTGTTCAGGCCACCACCCAGGACATTGGATCTAATCCCAGAGGCCGACCCAAAACAACGGCGCCGCAGAAGAGGTAGACAGAGCGGCATCCTAGTCAGACTTCGAAGGCGTGCACACCACCCACAGCTTCCAAGTATAATACTCTCCAATGTCCAGTCTCTAGACAACAAGGTGGATGTAATTAGGGCAAGGGTTGCCTTCCAGAGAGACATCAGAGATTGTAACATTCTCTGTTTCACGGAAACATGGCTCTCTCGGGATATGTTGTTGGAGTCGGTACAGCCACCAGGTTTACTCATGCGTCGCGCCGACAGAAATAAACATCTCTCTGGGAAGAAGGGTGAGGGTGTATGCTTCATGATTAACAACTCATGATGTAATCATAACAACATACAGGAAGTCCTTCCGTTCACCTGACCTAGAATTTCTTACAATCAAATGCCAACCATATTATCTCCCAAGAGAATTATTGTCAGTTATTGTCACAGCTGTGTATATCCCCCCTCAAGCAGATACCACGACGGCCCTCATGGAACTTCACTGGACCCTATGTAAACTGTAAACCATATATCCTGAGGCTGCATTTATCGTAGCTGTGGATTTTAACGAAGCAAATTTGAGAACAATACTACCTAAATTATATCGGCATATCGATTGCAGCACTCGCATGGGCAAAACACTGGACAACTGCTACTCTAACTTCTGCAATGTATACAAGGCCCTCCCCCGCCCTCCCTCTGGCAAATCTGACCATGACTCCATTTTGCTCCTGCTGTCCTATAGGCAGAAACTCAAACAGGATATACACGTGACTAGAACCATTCAATGCTGGTTTGACCAATCGGAATTCACGCTTCAAGATTGTTTTGATCACGTGGACTAAGAAATGTTCCAGGCGGCCTCAGAGAATAACATTAATTTAAACTCTGACTCGGTGAGTGAGTTTATAAGGAAGTGCACTGGCGATGTTAAACCCACTGTGACTATTAAAACCTACCCTAACCAGAAACCGTGGATAGATGGTGGCATTCGTGCAAAACTGAAAGTACGAACCATCGCATTTAACCATGGGAAGATGACTGGGAATATGGCTGAATATAAACAGTGTAGTTATTCCCTCTGCAAGGCAATCAAACAAGCGAAATGTCAGTATAGAGAAAAAGTGGTCACAATTCAATGGCTCAGACGGACACCGACGTCTTGCTTCCAGACAAACTTAACACCTTCTTTGCCCGCTTTGAGGATAATACAGTGCCAGGCCTGCTACCAAGGATTGAGCCCCCCCCTCCATCTCCGTGGCCGATGTGAGTAAGACATTTAAATGTGTTTACCCTCGCAAGGCTGCTGGCCCAGACGTTATCTCTAACCACGTCCACAGAGCATGTGCAGAACAGCTGGCTGGTGTGTTTCCGGACATATTCAATCGCTTCCCATCCCAGTCTGCTGTCTCCACACGCTTCAAGATGGCCACCATTGTTCCTGTACCCAAGAAGGCAAATATAACTGAACTAAATGACTATCGCCCCATAGCACTCACTTCTATTATCATGAAATGCTTTGAGAGACTAGTCAAGGATCATATCACCTCCACCTTACCGGCCACCCTAGACCAACTTGTTTGCATACCGCCCCAACAGGTCCACAGGTGATGCAATCGCCATCACACTGCACACTGCCCTATCCCATCTGGACAAGAGGGACACCTATGTAAGAATGCTGTTCATTGACTACAGCTCAGCATTCAACACCATAGTACCATCCAAGCTCATCATTAAGCTTGAGGCCCTGGGTCTCAACCACGCCCTGTGTAATTGGGTGCTGGACTTTCTGACGGGACGCCCCCAGGTGGTGAAGGTAGGAAACAACATCTCCATTTCTTGATCCTCAACACTGGGGCCCCACAAGGGTGCGTGCTCAGCCCCCTCCTGCACTCCCTGTTCACCCATGACTTTGTGGCCATGCATACATCCAACTCAATCATCAAGTTTGCAGACAACACAACAGTAGTGGGCTTGATTACCAACAACAACGAGACAGCCTACAGGGAGCAGGTGAGGGCACTCATGTAGTGTCAGGAAAACAACCTCTCACTCAACATCAACAAATCAAAGGAGATGATCATGGACTTCAGGAAACAGCAGAGGGAGAACCTCCCTATTCACATCGACGGGACAGTAGTGGAGAAGGTGGAAAGTTTTAAATTCCTCAACATACATATCAGAAACAAACTGAAATGGTCCACCCATACAGACAGTGTGGTGAAGAAGGTGCAACAGAGCCTCTTCAACCTCAGGAGGCCGAAGAAATTTGGCTTGTCAACTAAAACCCTGACAAACTTTGCAGCCGCACAGTTGAAAGCATCCTGTCATGCTGTATCACCACCTGGGACGGCAACTGCACTGCCCTCATCCACAAGGCTCTCCAGAGGGTGGTGCGGTCTGCACAACACATCACGGGGGCAAACTGCCCTCCAGGACACCTACAGCACCCAATGTCACAAAAAGGCCAAAAAGATCATCAAGGACAACAACCACCCGAGCCACTGCCTGTTCACCCTGCTACCATCCAGAAGGCGAGGTCAGTACAGGTTCATCCATGCTGGGACCAAGAGACTGAAAAACAGCTTTTATCTCAAGGTCATCAGACTGTTAAACAGCAATCACTAACTCGGAGAGGCTGCTGCCTACATACAGACTCAAATCATTGGTCACTTTAATACATGGGTCACTTTAAATAATGCCGCTAATTTTTACAGATATTACATTACTCATCTCATATATATATATATACTGCTCAAAAAAATAAAGGGAACACTTAAACAACACATCCTAGATCTGAATGAAAGAAATAATCTTATGAAATACTTTTATCTTTACATAGTTGAATGTGCTGATAACAAAATCACACAAAAATAATCAATGGAAATCCAATTTATCAACCCATGGAGGTCTGGATTTGGAGTCACACTCAAAATTAAAGTGGAAAACCACACTACAGGCTGATCCAACTTTGATGTAATGTCCTTAAAACAAGTCAAAATAAGGCTGAGTAGTGTGTGTGGCCTCCACGTGCCTGAATGACCTCCCTACAACGCCTGGGCATGCACCTGATGAGGTGGCGAATGGTCTCCTGAGGAATCTCCTCCCAGACCTGGACTAAAGCATCTGCCAACTACTGGACAGTCTGTGGTGCAACATGGTGTTGGTGGATGGAGCGAGACATGATGTCCCAGATGTGCTCAATTGGATTTAGGTCTGGGGAACGGGCGGGCCAGTCCATAGCATCAATGCCTTCCTCTTGCAGGAACTACTGACACACTCCAGCCACATGAGGTCTAGGATTGTCTTGCATTAGGTGGAACCCAGGGCCAACCGCACCAGCATATGGTCTCACAAGGGGTCTGAGGATCTCATCTCGGTACCTAATGGCAGTCAGGCTACCTCTGGCGAGCACATGGAGGGCTGTGCGGCCCCCAAAGAAATGCCACCCCACACCATGACTGACCCACCGCCAAACCGGTCATGCTGGAGGATGTTGCAGGCAGCAGAACGTTCTCCACGGCGTCTCCAGACTATGTCACGTCTGTCACATGCTCAGTGTGAACCTGCCTTCATCTGTGAAGAGCACAGGGCGCCAGTGGCGAATTTGCCAATCTTGGTGTTCTCGGGCAAATGCCAAACGTCCTGCACGGTGTTGGGCTGTAAGCACAACACCCAGCTGTGGACGTCGGGCCCTCATACCACCCTCATGGAGTCTGTTTCTGACCGTTTGAGCAGACATATGCACATTTGTGGCCTGCAGGAGGTCATTTTGCAGGGCTCTGGCAGTGCTTCTCCTGCTCCTCCTTGCACAAAGGCGGAGGTAGCGGTCCTGCTGCTGGGTTGTTGCCCTCCTACGGCCTCCTCCACGTCTCCTGATGTACTGGCCTGTCTCCTGGTAGTGCCTCCATGCTCTGGACACTACGCTGACAGACACAGCAAACCTTCTTGCCACAGCTCGCATTGATGTGCCATCCTGGATGAGCTGCACTACCTGAGACACTTGTGTGGGTTGTAGACTCCGTCTCATGCTACCACTAGAGTGAAAGCACCGCCAGCATTCAAAACATCAGCCAGGAAGCATAGGAACTGAGAAGTGGTCTGTGGTCCCCACCTGCAGAACCACTCCTTTATTGGGGGTGTCTTGCTAATTGCCTATAATTTCCACCTGTTGTCTATTCCATTTGCACAACAGCATGTGAAATGTATTGTCAATCAGTGTTGCTTCCTAAGTGGACAGTTTGATTTCACAGAAGTGTGATTGACTTGGAGTTACATTGTGTTGTTTAAGTGTTCCCTTTATTTTTTTGAGCAGTGTATATATATATAATATATATATATACTGTATCTTGCCTATGCCGCTCGGCCATCACTCATTCATATATTTATATGTACATATTCTTATTCCATCCCTTTCGATGTCTGTGTATTAGGTAGTTGTTGTGGAATTGGTAGATTACTTGTTAGATATTACTGCACTGTTGGAACTAGAAGCACAAGCATTTTGCTACACTCACATTAACATCTGCTAAACATGTGACCAATACAATTAGATTTTTTACTCGATTAAATGAATCATCTAACAATTAACTCATTAGGAATTTGGGGAACCACGGGAAAAGTTGTTTACCGAGTTACTATCTCCCGACTTAACTCTAAAGATTATATAAATATCTCTTCCATCAATAACAGTACATTTTCAATTATTACCTCGTCAGTCTCATTCTGAATGTGCATAATTCTTGGATATCTGCACAAACCCTAACCTAAGTGATGAATCAGCAATACACAAATTGGCTTAATTATTTACTAACTAACTAAATCATCACACAGAATGCGTAATCACACACAGCATAGGTTATAGATTACATGCACAATACATAGAAAACAGGTCCCTAGTGGACTAACAAAAGCATGACCGTTTGGTTACTCAATGGAAAGGGAGGGGTAGGTAAGGATAGGGAGAGACAAAGAGAGTCAACTTATCGAACACATATTTGGAAACTACACTAACCATAACCAGAATACTTAGCACTCTAACAACCGCTCCTTCGGATTAGAAATGCAGTATATATTTACAGATAGATGTCTTTCTCTGTCGTCTCTGTTGAAATCACTCGATCCGTCTATGGAAAGTGGTTAGAAGTAAGTCTCTGGTTGTCCACCAGAGGTCACAATGTCCTTCTTAGTTGTAGACTTCTTCTGTCTTGGAGTGTTCATTAGAATAGTTACCTCAGGTGTACCACGCGGTGGTGTGAGGGATCTGTTCTTCCACATTTGTGGTCAAATGTACTAGACTACTTTACATACACAGCTGCTGAATGAATGTTTGGTCTAGTCTTTATCTTCTTCACTCGTTGAGAGTTTCAGAGGGTCTTACCATTTTATTACCATTTTCATTTTCACGTTCTCTGGTCTAATGTAAATTTTGTAAGCAAGTCCATTTGTATCATGTTGACATGAACTCTGAGCTCACTTGGGCATGGCTATTGACTGGCACAAGTTTGAATGAAACACACTACTCATTTAGAAGGCTAAAATCATATTTATATATTTTCAAAAAATAGTTTCATATTTAATCAAATAATTTGTACAACATTTATACGTAAATCTGATACAATCAGTGTGAAAGCTCTTAAAGTTACAATGTTTCTGTTATAATGTCTTTCTGATCATTTTAATGACGTTACAAAATAGACATTCATTTCCCATATTCCATCTTTCATCATTCTCAACATTCGGATGTTGAAATATATTGTTCCAGTGTCCATTGTTTGATGTTGAAGTTTTTGGCAGCAAGAGTCTTTCGGTAACAAAGGGATTTTTACCTTCTCAATACTGCAGGGCAAGAGAGAAAGTTTATGACCGGCTGTTAATAAGTCATAAAACTGGCCCGACCCCCGCCTCTGGTAGGGGGGGGTCTAACTATCTGCCAGCCATGTGCCGAGCTGATCTAGAACCTTTGATCCTCACCAAGGAGAGAGAGTCATGACAATATGTTTATGTACAGTGAGGGAAAAAATTATTTGATCCCCTGCTGATTTTGTGCGTTTGCCCACTGACAAAGAAATTATCAGTCTATAATTTTAATGGTAGGTTTATATGAACAGTGAGAGACAGAATAACAACAAAAATATCCAGAAAAACGCATGTCAAAAATGTTATAAATTGATTTGCATTTTAATGAGGGAAATAAGTATTTGACCCCCTCTCAATCAGAAAGATTTCTGGCTCCCAGGTGTCTTTTATACAGGTAACGAGCTGAGATTAGGAGCACACTCTTAAAGGGAGTGCTCCTAATCTCAGTTTGTTACCTGTATAAAAGACACCTGTCCACAGAAGCAATCAATCAATCAGATTCCAAACTCTCCACCATGGCCAAGACCAAAGAGCTCTCCAAGGATGTCAGGGACAAGATTGTAGACCTACACAAGGCTGGAATGGGCTACAAGACCATCGGCAAGCAGCTTGGTGAGAAGGTTACAACAGTTGGTGCGATTATTTGCAAATGGAAGAAACACAAAAGAACTGTCAGTCTCCCTCGGCCTGGGGCTCCATGCAAGATTTTACCTCGTGGAGTTGCAATGATCATGAGAACGGTGAGGAATCAGCCCAGAACTACACGGGAGGATCTTGTCAATGATCTGAAGGCAGCTGGGACCATAGTCACCAAGAAAACAATTGGTAACACTACGCCATGAAGGACTGAAATCCTGCAGCGCCCGCAAGGTCCCCCTGCTCAAGAAAGCACATATACATGCCCGTCTGAAGTTTGCCAATGAACATCTGAATGATTCAGAGGACAACTGGGTGAAAGTGTTGTGGTCAGATGAGACCAAAATGGAGCTGTTTGGCATCAACTCAACTCGCCGTGTTTGGAGGAGGAAGAATGTTGCCTATGACCCCAAGAACACCATCCTCACCGTCAAACATGGAGGTGGAAACATTATGCTTTGGGGGGTGTTTTTCTGCTAAGGGGACAGGACAACTTCACCGCATCAATGGGACGATGGACAGGGCCATGTACTGTCAAATCTTGGGTGAGAACCTCCTTCCCTCAGCCAGGGCATTGAAAATGGGTTGTGGATGGGTACTCCAGCATGACAATGACCCAAAACACACGTCCAAGGCAACAAAGAAGTGTCTCAAGAAGAAGCACATTAAGGTCCTGGAGTGGCCTAGCCAGTCTCCAGACCTTAATCCCATTGAAAATCTGCGGAGGGAGCTGAAGGTTCGAGTTGCCACACGTCAGCCTCGAAACCTTAATGACTTGGAGAAGATCTGCAAAGAGGAGTGGGACAAAATCCCTCCTGAGATGTGTGCAAACCTGGTGGATAACTACAAGAAACGTCTGACCTCTGTGATTGCCAACAAGGGTTTTTCCACCAAGTACTAAGTCATGTTTTGCAGAGGGGGTCAAATACTTATTTCCCTCATTAAAATGTAAATCAATTCATAACATTTTTGACATGCGTTTTTCTGGATATTTTTGTTGTTATTCTGTCTCTCACTGTTCAAATAAACCTACCATTAAAATTATAGACTGATCATTTCTTTGTCAGTGGGCAAACGTACAAAATCAGCAGGGGATCAAATACTTTTTTCCCTCACTGTATGTTGCAGTACAGTTTTGTTCAGTCAGTCCACTTTTTTTTTCAGAGGAAATATTAGTTCATTTAGACACGAAGGCCAAGTAGCTTTGTCGGTCTCATAATGAAACTGAATTTCTCATGATGGCCAACATTATGTCCAGCAGAACAGAGATAGAAGGGGGAGATGGGAAAGATGGTAAACACTAAAGAGAATCTGTCCTTGATAAGAATGTTTGAGGAAAGTGAAAATGTCTCTCTCTCTCTCTCTCTCTCTCTCTCTCTCTCTCTCTCTCTCTTTCTCTCATCATACACAATACCTGAAAAGAGCCATCTTATACAAGAAAAAAGAATAAGATTGGAAAATAAAATGTAATCGGCAGCACCAGATTAGTGCCAAAGAATTCCTGATCTATTTTTTGTCCTCCACTGCATTACATCCTGTCAGGTGGACAAAGATGTCAATCACTGGTAAACCCATTTTAAGTTTTCAATAGGACAGAGGAGAGGACGAAGGATTAAAGTAGGTTGAGCTGAGAGGAGGTCATTTTGTGGGCGATGTATTGACAGCAAGACTTGATCATCTCCAACATTGTATCTCAGGTCGGCTGTCTGAGACTAAAGCTTGCTCCTGAAAGACAGATTCCAAAAGCATAGGACAAATGCAATGGTCTGTGACTTCCAATTTAAAATACTTTTCCAAGATGGAATTATTAGTGTTTCACAAATAGTAATTAACAGTACTTAGACACTGGTTCCAAGTTCAGACTTGGGAGATTAATATGTCAAACACCCCCATATCCCCTCAACCATTACTCTGCGTGAAACAGCACTAGGGAGGGGATGGATGATACACAGCTGGGTCCCAAATTACAATTACTTCACAGATGCATCTGTGTTTTACAGTAGCGGTACGTGGGTAAAACCACAGAGGAATCCAAGCCAAGCCAGTAAAAATCCATATTACAACCTACGTTGTGATAATTCCGTTGTTTGCTCTATAACCCATTCATTCATATACCAGTGTGATATACAGTCAGCTGTGACAACAAAACACAACAGTCACAAAGTGGTGGAATTACACATACACTAACGTTCAAAAGTTTGGGGTCAATTAGAAATGTCCTTGTTTTCCATGAACACATCCTTGAAATGAGTTGTGAAATGAATAGTAAATATAGTAAAGACGTTGACAAGGTTATAAATACTGATTTGAAATAATAATTGTGTCCTTCAAACTTTGCTTTCGTCAAAGAATCCTCCATTTGCAGCAATTACAGCCTTGCAGACCTTTGGTATTCTAGTTTGTTGAGGTAATCTGAAGAGATTTCACCCCATGCTTCCTGAAGCACCTCCCACAAGATGGATTGGCTTGATGGGCACTTCTTACGTACCATACAGTCAAGCTGCTCCCAGAACAGCTCAATGGGGTTGAGATCCAGTGACCGTGTTGGCCACTACATTATAGACAGAATACCAGCTGACGGCTTCTTCCCTAAATAGTTATTGCATAGTTTGGAGCTGTGCTTTGGGTCATTGTCCTGTTGTAGGAGGAAATTGGCTCCAATTAAGTGCCATCCACAGGGCATGGTAAAATGGAGTGATAGCCTTCATTCAAGATCCCTTATACCCTGTACAAATCTCCCTCTTTACCACCACCAAAGCACCCCCAGACCATCACATTGCCTCCACCATGCTTGAAAGATGGCGTCAAGCACTCCTCCAGCATCTTTACATTTTCTCTGCATCTCACAAATGTTCTTCTTTGTGATCCGAACACCTCAAACTTAGATTTGTCTGTCCATAACACTTTTTTTTCCAATTTTCCTCTGTCCGGTGTCTGTGTTCATTTGCCCATCTTAATCTTTTATTTTTATTGGCCAGTCTGAGATATGGCTTTTTCTTTGCAACTCTGCCTAGAAGGCCAGAATCCCGGAGTCGCATCTTCACTGTTGACGTTGAGACTGGTGTTTTGCGGGTACTATTTAATGAAGCTGCCAGTTGAGGACTTGTGAGGCATCTGTTTCTCAAACTAGATACTCTAATGTACATGTCCTCTTGCTCAGTTGTGCACCGGGACCTCCCACTTCTCTTTCTATTCTGGTTAGAGACAGTTTGCTCTGTTCTTTGAAGGGAGTAAGACACAGCAGTGTACGAGATCTTCAGTTTCTTGGCAATTTCTCACATGGAATAGACTTCATTTCTCAGAACAAGAATAGGCTGATGAGTTTCAAAAGAAAGTTCTTTGTTTCTGGCCATTTTGAGCCTGTAATTGAACCCACAAATGCTGATGCTCCAGATACTCAACTAGTCTAAAGGCCAGTTTTATTGCTTCTTTAATCAGTACAACAGTTTTCAGCTGTGCTAACACAATTAGCCTTTTAAAATGATAAACTTGGATTAGCTAACACAACGTGCCATTGGAACACAGGAGTGACGGTTGCTGATAATGGGGCCTCTGTACGCCTATGTAGATATTCCATAAGAAATCTGCCGTTTCCAGCTACAATAGCCATTTACAACATTAACAATGTCTACAGTGTATTTCTGATGAATTTGATGTTATTGGACCAAAAAATGTTGCTTTTCTTGCAAAAACAAGGACATTTCTAAGTGATCCCAAACTTTTGAACGGTAATATATGTTTGTTTTATCACAAAACCGGAGAGAAACATCTGTCTGGTGACGTCCACAAAGCAAATATTGCATGTAAAAAACAGTTACAGTATACAGTATGACCTGCAACATGATCAAGCAAGTCATGTTTGACAGTTTACTAAACAACTACTGATTTTGAACCGCGGAGAAACTGCAAGTCAGCACAAAGACAACAGGAGCACTGCCTCTGCTATATCAGCACCATTTCAACTTAAACATTTAAATATTATAAAAACAACAAGGCTATATATGCTTAGCTTAATACACTAAAAACAAACTTAAAGATACCAAAAACCATTTAGTCCAAAACATATTACTAAATATTATGTGGCTTTCCATGGTACTGATTTATTTGTGTGTGTGTGTGCGTGTGTGTACATCAATGTTTTGACTCACCCTTATTGTAGACTAGTTGAAAGCCAATGCCATCCTCCTCTCTTTCATGTTGGCAAAACAGTCTAGCGCTCTTTCATACAGTACACTTTTAGTTTTTGTTGTCATAGGCTACCTCGCTAAAATGCTTGCTAGCCTAACTTCCTCCCATGGGCAAAAATGAACCAGCTAAGTTAGCTAGCTAGTTAACGTGAGCCTGTAAAGGGCTAGGCTACATCTAGGCTACAAATTGAACTTTCAATAGTCTCAGGCCTGTGGCACAACATATTAATGTATGGTTACATCAGAATCGCCATCATAATCATTGGCCTGTACAGAGAATTAAACCAAAACCACAAGTCCAAATCCCCATCTCTATCCATGGCTTAGGAAAGGGCCGATTTAGCAAGCTACAGTAGCTACTGCAGGACATCAACACAAGCAGACCAGAAATGAAAACAATGTTTTGCTTAGGATGTGATTTGATTGGTGTGAAGCCAAATCCAAACTGGCCTCCCTTGGGGGGAATATTGTTGCACCATGACAACGCAAAGTTGAGCTCAGCTCAACGCTGTTTGGCTAATTATTTTGTATATTTTTTTATCAAGGGATGCCAAATGATTCCTGGTATCAATCAAATGCTACGGCCGCAGCATGTCATACTCTTTTGGTCCAGACAGCACCAGATACATGGGCTACACATACTGAGACAGAGGGAGGCTGTTTCCCTCACTTGGATGATTTCTCCGGTGAGATTCAGCCACTTGCGAATTGATTGAAAATTATGAAAACACAGAGATGAAAGACAAATTATTTTATATATTCATGTTTTTATTGGTCAAATATTTAGGGAGCCTGGCTTCCCTTGGCCACTGGTGTTTTATGTGTACTGTATAGTTGTACAAACATGATATTGCCACCTATTGGCTGGAAAATATTATGTTATTGGCCCATATTATCCTCACATTTTAACTGGAGAAAAAAGGTGTTGCTAGTGTGCATACTTGTGGCTGAATTTCTTGCTAAACCAGCAGCAATGTATAGTATGTGGGTTTGGAATTAAACTATGTGAATGCATTCCAAACTCTTTTTAAATAAGTGACACAGGGTTTGGACAGAATGCAATGCAAAAGGTTTATATGACAATTGCAACAAACATCGTTAACACTTTCCTTGGATAGTCCATCTGTAACATTTCAACTATCTACTAATCCTAGCCCTAACCCTAACCTTAACCCTTATCATAACCCTAAACTTAACCCTAACCCCAAGCCTTGACCTTATTCAAGCAGTTGCTTATCAACTGATAGTTTGTTGATAGTATGACCATCTATAAAGCCTCAACAGATGGACTATCCAAATAAAGTGTGACCCGAAAATCTTTTACATTCTCTAAATTCAATTTCTCACAAGTTGTAGAAACAATGTTTTAGTTGTAGTTATTGTTATTTTTTCATTCTTCTATGGATGTTTTTATTTCAGTTTTGCATTTGTCCCCATTATTTTATTTTGTAACCTTAGTATATGTTGCTTCGAATGACTCAACATGTTGTCATTGTGGTGAAATAAACAATCCAAAGATGAGGCCAATGTGGAGGTGACTGCATAGTGTGTGGCCCTTTGAAATAATCACTAACATAGTTAGAGACATTTCTGCACTATCTAGCCACCCAATGTCATGAATTGATAAGGCAAGGGGAAGGAGAAGATGACTAGCAACCCAATGCTACAGTAGTGGTGAAGGAGAGGGGTATGGAGTTGATCTTCTGACGTGTAGTAGCAAAGCATGCATATTCAATCAAATCCATTGGCTGAACATCTTGATCATAAGCTTTTAAATCATAAGAAAAATTGCAAGAAGAGCATGTGGGTCCTATCAAAGGGTCCTATAATCTATTATGCAATACTGATAGGTGAACAAAAGTATCAGCACTGTACTATATTACTGTCTCTGTGCTGTACATTTTAATGATCGTGTCAGCATTTTTGTTCAAAGGCCTCTCGTCCAATCAGATAAACCTCTCGTTCTCCCCTTATTTGAATTCCATTGAACTGGAAAATGGATATTCCCCAATTTATTGAGGAAGTGAAATTATATCCAAGAAATGCCTTTTCTTATATTTTTTTTATAAAATGAAAGCTTATTCCACCAAACCAAAGAAAATGCTGAATTCAGAAAAGATTGATAAAAGTTGTTGTACCACACAGTCATACTGTATTTGTACAATACTGGCGATTATTGTTTTGTGAAGGGTAGCGTTGGATGGGTTTTTTAAATTGGTATCTGACAAAACATGATCATTTCAATTAGACAAAGGACCAAACAAGCAAGTAAACACATTTAAGACAATAGGAAGCTGTGAATCCCGGGTTCAAAGGAAGTGCATCAATAAGTAAAGTCAGCTAATTATCTTCAGTCAGTTTATAAGGATTAACGCCAAAGTAATTTTATTGCTTATGTATGAATATTTTAATCATCATGTAGCTTCTTAGATCAGGCAACATTGTATTTGTATTTCCTTTTTCCTTGGCTGTGTCCAAAATGGCAGCCTATTCACTATATACCGTAGTGCATTACTGTTGACCTGGTCCCGTAATCATGTTCGGTGCACTATATTGGGAATTTGGGTGTCAGTTGTGGCATCACTTTACCCTTGTCTTCTTCAGTAGTTGTGACCTTGAGTTTCTGCCAATTACCAACTACCACTCAGACAAGTGTCCATCTCAGCCTTTAGGAACCTTATCCAACCCAATGATAATAGATCAATTGTTGCCCTGAGCCGTTGATCCAAAGGCATGATAGCCGCCCAATGAGCCCATTGCCCTAATTTCTAAACACTCCTATCCTGTATCCCTAGAGCGGACTGCTGCAGGTACGAGGTGAATAGCAATCAGGGAAAAAAGCAGGCAAGCAGCAGTCCTCTTGGCTCAGTAAGATCTAACCTTTACATTTACATTTTTAGTAATTTAGCAGACGCTCTTATCCAGAGCGACTTACAGTAGTGAATGCATACATTTCATTTCATGCATTTAAAAAAAAAAAAAAATGTGTACTGGCCCCTCGTGGTAAACGAACCCACAACCCTGCCGTTGCACACACCATGCTGGCGTTGCAAACACCATGCTCTACCAACTGAGCCACAGGGAAGGCCAGACATTTACCATCACTTTGTATTTGGGGACCAAACAACCAGGGTTCGAACGTGGGCCTCGGGGAGCTAATGAAAGTCTTCAGGTCGCAGGCAAGGTTCTGAATCTTTATAGCATGGGTGTGCACATTTCCCTGTTTAAGGTATATTGCAGGCATTACAAATATCAAATTAAATGTGTCTCCTGCTCTGTTATTGTGGTGCCATTCATGTAGCTACACTAGGGATCCCATACAGTACTAAACGTGATGATTTATTAACTTTTCCACTGCGCAAAAGGTCAGTGCTACACTATCCTGTGTGTGTGCAAGAAATTGAGCTAGCTAAACTCCAACAAGCTAACGTAAACAATTTAATTAGCTTTCATGTTTCCTGTGTTCAAATGTTCTAAGACAGCCCTATCATACTCTATACTGCAGTTTGTCTATAAAATCTCCTTGTCTTCACTTGATGCATTTTAATTTTCATCGTTAAAATCTCTTCTCACTCTCTTTATCACACATGCATACATTCCCCAGCGGTACAAGGGTAGATAATTAAGCTTGAAAAATAACTGATTCCATTTTCTCCCACTAATGTACATCTGGAAATGAATGCTAAACACTGTGATTTACATTCTGCAATTCAGGTTTTAGAATTTTTAAATGCATGTACTGCTAACAATCATCATGTAAGGGATATTAGTGTCTCACTAAGGCCAATATAAATTGACATGATGGGAGACTGTGAGCAGAATGCCAAGTGTGTTTGGGCCTGCATTCTACACCAATGCAGGTGTAGAATGCAGGTGCTTCTACACCTGCATTGCTTGCTGTTTGGGGTTTTAGGCTGGGTTTCTGTACAACACTTTGAGATATCAGCTGATGTAAGAAGGGCTATATAAATACATTTGATTTGATTTGACGTGGATCTGACATTACATGATGGCAACTTAACCTAATGAAAATGTTCTGCTACATGAGCATTTTGAAGAGTTGTCGATAATGTTTTGTGAATCAATTCATGTTCAAGAGCCTCGATCGAAAGTGATGTCATGCTCTGTAACGTATGTGTGATCCAATATTTACCACTGACGCATGCTGCATATATGAAGTAGGTACTGTAGTGTGTTTTGTGTGCATACTGGACCCTGGGTAAACCCACCATCCACCCACCCACCCAGTTCACATGCAGGTATACACTCACACAGATAATATTTTCTGTAAATCATGCACCACTTGTCGTCATATGCATCAGTGAATTTTCTTTTTGAAAATATGAACTATCTAAAAGCATTGACAATCGATGCTACATTTAATTAGAAAGTAAACGCCACATTTTTTTTACATTTCATTTGAGGGTGATAGGCTGCAGACAGTGCAGGCATATGAGGCTGTGATCCAACCAAATGGCACCCTGTTCCCTATTTATTTATTATAAAACGTAGTGCACTATATAGGGAATAGAGTGCCATTTGGGACAGAGCCTTGTCTGTTTCACAGGCTTCCAAGTGTCCATTATATGACAAAAGGTAATGTGTCTGTCTGCTCTGCTTTACTGCCCTCATCCGTCTGGCGGCAGCCTCTCAGACCATATATTCCAAAATCACCCCGTCACCTCCAACATACCCCGGAATTCAGAAATATTTTATGGTGGCACTGTGTCCAAGTTATTTAAAAGATGAGAAAGATCTTAAATCATTGGCTGTCCATGCAAAGGATAGTTCAGTAGCATACAGGTAACAAGCAGGGATACTGTGCACATAGAGTAGGTAACAGATACAGTATTTAGACCAAAGGATTTTGCAGATTTGAAGGTGATTTCTGTTGGACATGTTGAATTTGTGTTTGGTTATTTTTATGTTCATTTACTTTTAGGTAAGTGGTCCAGCAAAAATGGACTACATTGTGAGTGTGGATAGATTCTGAATTGCTAAGCATCAAGTTATTCATATTGATCTCCATGAAAAGATGCTGCAGGGTTACCGTTAAGCCTTCGCAGAATGTACGGTTTTTATTCCTGACACATTTACCAAACACATCTATAAGTACAGTAAATGGTTCAGATAACACTGTCAATGGTGGAGCTGATATTTTATAGTGGCTCAAGCGGAATGTATATGTTAATCCATCACATCAAAGTAGTCAGCTGCACTAACTAAGTTCTTATTAGCGTGTTCTCTCAAACCTACAGTCAACATGAAAGGTACTTGGAGTATTAGAATAGGGCGAGTGACAGCTGTATGAAAGCAGCTCATAGCTCTTGAAAGGAAGCTTTTCACAAGGACTCTAACATAGACAGGTGGGTGGGACACAGGAACACAGCATTGTGGGGGGCTAAACTCCTCTGTCATACCCTTGAAATGTTAATATGATACATTTTTCAGGAGCATTGTTAAAGCATTTCAATGTTAAAACTGTTCATTTATATACAGGGCAGAACTTGCAAGGTGTTGAAACATTTATGTGAAGTTCTTCACTAATATTATTTCCAAAAACCTTTACTGTATTTTAACTGACTCCTGTACTGTAACTGCTAGCTAGGTCTGACCTAGGAATACTGAAGTACTTTCTGACAGCAGCTGAAATACTGTTTATCTTCCCATTTTCATCTGAAGTTTCTTGCAATATATGGCCCTTTACACTGTGTTCGCTGTGTGTGTGTGTGTGTGTGTGTGTTTGTGTGTGAACATGCACCTTTACAAAGGTATTTGTGTGTGTGAATGTAAGTGCTTATTTCTTCATACATGTTTCTCATTACAGCCAAAGCCAGATTTCAGCCATGTTTTACTCTGAGTGGATGATGTACAGTGGAAGTATTATATGCTAAATGACTAAAGTAATCTCCTACATACAACATTCATAAACCAGGTAGGGGTTAGGGGTGTATTTTGTCTGTCATTTTGATTGGTCCTCTTCAACCGTGGAACTGATTTCCTGTCCTACTAGACCAGTGACCACAGTGGAAACTTTAAGGCTAATCAATAGGTGGCTGGAAATCAAATTTAGCTGTTTAATAGATTTCTGGGCGAGTAGTCTCAGGTCAGGAGGTTACATCTGCCGACTAGTCCCATTTAGCATTTGGTGTGAACACCTTCGTAACTCGATAGACAGATTTATTGGCTTTTATGCGGGAGGTATGGCCCACCTTTACTGATGGATAGCCAACATGACAATTCACTGGAATCGGAACCTATTGTTTTTTAAAACCTGCAGGCAAACTGGCGATTATAGGAAGTGAGGACAACCATTCCAGTTTAAAGTTTGTCATTAAACACAAACAAATAAATGGGTTGAAAATATTGTAAGCATTACGCATTAGATGTATAGCATTTGTATGAACGTATGATCCTCAAAGAAGTCAAGGACATACAGTATATGAGCGCTGCGTCATCTTGGTTTAGAAATGCGTTATGGTAGTTGATGGCATAATACCCGTGCAGGATTAATGTTTTAGTATGGACAGATCTATACATGTACTATACGAGCTATGTAATAGGGTTTTTACTATGCTGTGTAAAGCTCTAATAACATACAGTATTTCTGCAATAGAGTTGTCCTGAAACGGAACAAATGCCATAGGGGTGACTGCCACTTATACCATTAAACCTGAGGACCGTTTTCTGTTACTCTTCACTTTTTTATGAAAATACATGTTAGATAGCTAACTACTTATTCATTTTAAAGTACCTGAAAAACATTCTAAGATTTTACCTGAGCACAAAAGGTAGATTAAGTCTATGGTAATGCATTCATATTCAATTGAGCCATCAGTTTTGTATGCACTCAATACAAGCTACAGTAATTCAAATGGTCTCAAATTGCCATATCTCACTTTCAAAACATAATGACAACTTTGATGACGTTTAGTGTATGTAGCTGGGTACGTACGTCAATGTTTGGAAGCTAAGCTGTGTCTTTGCGCTCAATTGGAGGCAGGTGCAGCGTGAAGACCTAATCACATTTGCGGCTCATTACCCGTCGACTGTGTCCACATATTTGCCTCTCTGTATCCTTATTAATCAGGTGCAGACAACCCTAAGTACCCCTCTCCACTTTTCCACATGACTTGCTACAAGTAACAGTAGATCAACAACAACCTGATGTGGCCACCTACTGCTGGCCCTGGTCTCTAACACCTGCAATGCAAAGAAACGCTGCTCGGAGTTGCAAATATGACCTCTAATCGCCTGAGAAAGAGAGAGAGAGAGAGAGAGAGAACCTTCTAATAATCAAATACATTTTCTCAAATGAATACAATCTGCATTTTCTAAATTATTATTACCTCAGAAATTCTGGGTTCTTAATACCTTTGGATATCTGGATAGCATCAATTGTGTCTTGAAGCTTGTATAGTCATCAGATCAGTAGAGTAATCATCATTACATTAACTCCTATTGTGAGAATATCTATAAGATCTTTCCTGCAACGTTGCAGTGTGTGGATTTATTTGTACTGCTGAAATAAACTAGACCTGGCAGCAAGCATCGCCACAAAGAAAACTAATGGGCAATAATACAATCTCTTTGCTCTGAAACAGTCCCCCCTGTGTGCTTTGTGGAAACACTAAAAGCATTTTGTCTAGGCACTAAATTTCCTAACTGCTTGTGTCAGTGTTTGTTGCTGCAAATGTTTAGGCTTATTTCATGTTTCATTTCTGTTGAAACTACCAACCAATTGTATTTAGAGTGATATAAATGGACTTTATCATTGCACTTGTCTACATTGTCTTTGTTCTCAACTCAAAGAAATGGGTGTTTTCACTGTCTGTTTAGACTCTCACAGTAACAAATCTGATTTGAGAAAATGTTTTATTGAGTTTGCTAGTTGTCACGCAAGAGACTACAACATTGAAGCTTGTCCATGTACCCCCCATTCGCTCCCTCCCTCTCTCACGCTCTCCCTCCCTCTCTCACGCTCTCTCTCCCTCTCTCACGCTCTCTCTCTCACCCACACAAACACACACACTTTACACCACACATAATTTGTAGCTGATCAGAGGACATTAATTTGGCCACGCTATCGATCTTATTCCACATTCAAATCTCTCCACAATTAACAGTGTTACAAGACATTACTATTCATGTCTACTTCATAATGTAGAAGCAATCCTTCCTGTCTGTCCCTAACATGGCTATGACCTTAGTCTTGTGCTCTATAATTGCATAGAGAATTGTATGAAAAGAGATAAATCAGCCATTCGTTTATTGGTGGTATAATTCCATCAAGGTGAGAAATGGATTAACTACCACTATACATGCCTGCAGCCATACTTATGTGTAGTTGAACCACATAACTTTAAGCTTTATGCAGGATTACAGAGAATAGAAACTCAGCAAAAAAGAAACGTCCTCTCACTGTCAACTGCGTTTATTTTCAGCAAACTTAACGTGTAAATCTTTGTATGAACATAACAAGATTCAACAACTGAGACATAAACTGAAGAAGTTCCACAGACATGTGACTAACAGAAATGGAATAATGTGTCCTTGAACAAAGGGGGGGTCAAAAGTAACAGTCAGTATCTAGGTGGCCACCAGCTGCATTAAGTACTGCAGTGTATCTCCTCATGGACTGCACCAGATTTGCCAGTTCTTGCTGTGAGATGTTACCCCACTCTTCCACCAAGGCACCTGCAAGTTCCCGGATATTTCTGGGGGGAATGGCCCTAGCCCTCATTCTCCGATCCAACAGGTCCCAGACTGTCACGTGGAGCGGAACAGGTGAACCCAAGAGCAGACGAGGAGACGTATGAGGTAACCTAGGTATTTAATGAAACACGGGGGGAAGATTGAGTGCAGGCCAGGGGAAGCCCGGGCGGGTTGCCGGAAACCAGGTGCGGAGGCTGAGGCTGACACCGGATGAGCACTAGAGGGCGTGGCAGGAGCAGAAGTGACACAGATGTGCTCAATGGGATTGAGAACCGGGCTTTTCACTGGCTATGGCATTGCACTGACATTCCTGTCTTGCAGGAAATCACACACAGAACAAGCAGTATGGCTGGTGGCATTGTCATGCTGGAGGGTTTATGTCAGGATGAGCCTGCAGGAAGGGTACCACATGAGGGATGAAGATGTCTTCCCTGTAATGCACAGCGTTGAGTTTGCCTGCAATGACAACAAGCTCAGTCCGATGATGGTGTGACACACCACCCCAGACCATGATGGACCATCCACCTCAAAATTGACCCCACTCCAGAGTACAGGCCTTGGTGTAACGCTCATTCCTTCGACGATAAACGCGAATCCGACCATCGCCCCTGGTGAGACAAAACTGCGACTTGTCAGTGAAGAGCACTTGTTGCCAGTCCTGTCGGGTCCAGCGATGGTGGGTTTGTGCCCAAAGGCAACGTTGTTGCCAGTGATGTCTGGTGAGGACCTGCCTTAGAACAGGCCTACAAACCCTCAGTCCAGCCTCACTCAGCCTATTGCAGACGGTCTGAGCACTGACGGAGGGATTGTGCGTTCCTGGTGTAACTCGGGCAGTTGTTGTTGCGAGGATGACTGCGAGGATGATCAGCTGTCCGTCCTGTCTCCCTGTAGCGCTGTCTTAGGCGTCTCACAGTACAGACATTTCAATTTATTGCCCTGGCCACATCTGTGGTCCTCATGCCTCCTTGCAGCATGCCTAAGGCAGGTTCACACAGATGAGCAGGGACCCTGGGCATCTTTCTTTTGGTGTTTTTCAGAGTCAGTAGAAAGGCCTCTTTAGTGTCCTAAGTTTTCATAACTGTGACCTTAATTGCCTACCGTCTGTAAGCTGATAGTGTCTTAACGACCGTTCCACAGGTGCATGTTCATTAATTGTTTATGTTTCATTGAACAAGCATGGGAAACAGTGTTTATACCATTTACAATGAACATCTGTGAAGTTATTTGGATTTTTACAAATTATCTTTGAAAGACAGGGTCCTGAAAAAGGGACGTTTCTTTTTTGCTGAGTTAATTATAATGTGTTAATAACATATGGTTATTTTGTTACACTTCACAACTCAATAGTAAAGAAATGACTTAGCCCAATGTATTCAATGTTTTCACAAATTATTACTTCCTATTAGAAGTCATGGGGAATTTTATTGGCTTGGATTGACAATGCTGATCGGATCGAGGCAAATGAGTAACGTAAGTACACAGTTTTTATTTTATTAGTAACTTACTGTATTAATGAACAGTATGATACTTCATAAACCTATATACTTTATAATCTATAAATACAGTAGATTACCATAGAATGCCCAATAACGTACTGTGCATTTTGTTTTACAGCACACTGTAAGACCTTTCTGTAATTTTAACAATAAAACACTGTAGAATTCACAGTAAAATATGGTAAATGTGTTTTATAGCATTAATTATGGTGCGTTGTGGAAAAATGTTGTGGGGAAAGAGTCGTTGGTTCATTAACATATTTTAAGGCATGCATGTAAGGGGCTATATTTGTTGTACCCATGAGTGAGTAATGTGGTACCCCCACAGAATAAGGTAATATACTCTATCTTAGGAATTCAAATAACCTTGTCCTGAAACTCTGCAGGCCAATTTCTGCCACTAATTTACTGTAATTCATAATTAAAATATATTGTTTTTTTATTTTCTAGTGTTTTATTATGCGCAGTCTCCCTACTCGAGTGCAGCTTGGCTGTGTGTACTATCCTATTAGAGCTTTTGTAAGTAGAAATTTTCCAATGTTCTTTCTGTAAAATATTTGGACATGTAAGACGTCTGTAGACGGGAGAAGCTGAGATGTGAGATGTGTGGGAAAGACCGCTATAAAGGAGATTTTAAATGTTTAGTAGATGAGAATGGACAAGGAGCAAAATGTTAAAACTGTGGTGGGGAGCATGAAGCGCAAACATTTGTGTGCCCGAGTAGGGTGAGGGAGACTCTGTTTGCTAAAATCAGGGCAGTTGAGAGAGTCTCCTACACAGAGGCTGTCAAAAGGGTGGAAAGAGTGAGTATATTTGAAGGTCCGGCAGTAGTGAATCAAATCAAATCAAATCAAATGTATTTATATAGCCCTTCTTACATTAGCTGATACCTCAAAGTGCTGTACAGAAACCCAGCCTAAAACCCCAAACAGCAAGCAATGCAGGTGTAGAAGCACGGTGGGGAGGAAAAACTCCCTAGAAAGGCTAAAACCAAGGAAGAAACCTAGAGAGGAACCAGGCTATGAGGGGTGGCCAGTCCTCTTCTGGCTGTGCCGGGTGGAGATAATGACAGAACATGGCCAAGATGTTCAAATGTTCATAAATGACCAGCATGGTCAAATAATAATAATCACATTTGTCGAGGGTGCAACAAGTCAGCACCTCAAGAGTAAATGTCAGTTGGCTTTTCATAGCTGATCATTGAGAGTATCTCTACCGCTCCTGCTGTCTCTGGAGAGTTGAAAACAGCAGGTCTGGGACAGGTAGCACGTCCGGTGAACAGGTCAGGGTTCCATAGCCGCAGAGAGAACAGTTGAAACTGGAGAATCAGCACGGCCAGGTGGACTGGGGACAGCAAGGAGTCATCATGTCAGGTAGTCCTGAGGCATGGTCCTAGGGCTCAGGTCCTCTGAGATAGAGAAAGAAAGAAAGAGAGAATTAGAGAGAATTAGAGAGAGCATACTTAAATTCACCCAGGACACCGGATAATACAGGATAAATACTCCAGATATAGCAAACTGGTCCTAGCCCCCCGACACATAAACTACTGCACCATAAATACTGGAGGCTGAGACAGGAGGGGTCAGGAGACACTGTGGCCCCATCCGACGATACCCCCGGACAGGGCCAAACAGAAAGGATATAACCCCACCCACTTTGCCAAAGCACAGCCCCCACACCACTAGAGGGATATCTTCAACCACCAACTTACCATCCTGAGACAAGGCCGAGTATAGCCCACAAAGATCTCCGTGAAGAGAGGGGAATCCCAGTGAAGAGAGGGGAACCGTCCAGGCAGAGACAGCAAGGACGGTTCGTTGCTCCAGTGCCTTTCTGTTCACCTTCACACTCCTGGGCCAGACTACACTCAATCATAGGACCCACTGAAGAGATGAGTCTTCAGTAAAGACTTAAAGGTTGAGACCGAGGCTGCATCTCTCACATGGGTAGGCAGACTATTCCATAAAAATTGTGCTCTATAGGAGAAAGCCCTGCCTCCAGCTGTTTGCTTAGAAATTCTAGGGACAATTAGAAGGCCTGCGTCTTGTGACCGTAGCGTACGTGTAGGTATGTACGGCAGGACCAAATCGGAAAGATAGGTAGGAGCAAGCCCATGTAATGCTTTGTAGGTTAGCAGTAAAACCTTGAAATCAGCCCTTGCCTTAACTGGAAGCCAGGTAGGGAGGCTAACACTGGAGTAATATGATCACATTTTTTGGTTCTAGTCAGGATTCTAGCAGCCATATTTAGCACTAACTGAAGTGTATTTAGTGCTTTATCCGGGTAGCCGGAAAGTAGAGCATTGCAGTAGTCCAACCTAGAAGTAACAAAGGCATGGATACATTTTTCTGCATCATTTTTGGACAGAAAGTTTCTGATTTTTGCAATGTTACGGAGATGGAAAAAAGCTGCCCTTGAAACAGTCTTGATATGTTCTTCAAAAGAGAGATCAGGGTCCAGAGAAACGCCGAGGTCCTTCACAGTTTTATTTGAGACGACTGTACAACCATCAAGATTAATTGTCAGATTTAACAGTATATCTCTTTGTTTCTTGGGACCTAGAACAAGCATCTCTGTTTTGTCCGGGTTTAAAAGTAGAACGTTTGCAGCCATCCACTTCCTTATGTCTGAAACACAGGCTTCTAGTGAGGGCAATTTTGGGGCTTCACCATGTTTCTTTGAAATGTACAGCTGTGTGTCATCCGCCTAGCAGTGAAATTTAACATTATGTTTTCAAATGACATCCCCAAGACGTAAAATATATAGTGAAAACAATAGTGGTCCTAAAACGGAACCTTGAGGAACACCAACATTTACAGTTGATTTGTCAGAGGACAGACCATTCACAGAGACAAACTGATATCTTTCTGACAGATAAGATCTAAACCAGGCCAGAATTGGTCTGTGTAGACCAATTTGGGTTTCCAATCTCTTCAAAAGAATGTGGTGATCGATGGTATCAAAAGCAGCACTAAGATCTAGGAGCACGAGGACAGATGCAGAGCCTCGGTCTGACATTAATAAAAGGTCATTTACCACCTTCACAAGTGCAGTCTCAGTGCTATGATGGGGTCTAAAACCAGACTGAAGCATTTCGTATACATTGTTTGTCTTCAGGAAGGCAGTGAGTTTCTGCGCAACAGCTTTTTAAAAACAATTTGAGAGGAATGGAAGATTCGATATAGGCCGATAGTTTTTTATATTTTCTGGGTCAAGGTTTGGCTTTTTCAAGAGAGGCTTTATTACTGCCACTTTTAGTGAGTTTGGTACACATCCGGTGGATAGAGAGCCGTGTATTATGTTCAACATAGGAGGGCCAAGCACAGGAAGCAGCTCTTTCAGTAGTTTAGTTGGAATAGGGTCCAGTATGCAGCTGGAAGGTTTAGAGGCCATGATTATTTTCATCATTGTGTCAAGAGATATAGTGCTAAAACACTTTAGTGTCTCCTTTGGTCCTAGGTCCTGGCAGAGTTGTGCAGACTCAGGACAACTGAGCTTTGGAGGAATACGCATTTAAAGAGGAGTCCGTCATTTGCTTTCTAATGATCATGATCTTTTCCTCAAAGAAGTGAATGAATTTATTACTGCTGAATTGAAAGCCATCCTCTCTTGGGGAATGCTGCTTTTTAGTTAGCTTTGCGACAGTATCAAAAATACATTTTGGATTGTTCTTATT
Organism: Salmo trutta; assembly: GCF_901001165.1. Taxonomy (NCBI): domain Eukaryota; kingdom Metazoa; phylum Chordata; class Actinopteri; order Salmoniformes; family Salmonidae; genus Salmo; species Salmo trutta. Next base: position 33,379,038 of record NC_042962.1, on the reverse strand, counting down.
TTCCTCAATTGAGTTGGAAAAATAGGATGATCGAGCAGCAGTGAGGGCTCTTCGATACTGCACGGTACTGTCTTTCCAAGCTAGTCGGAAGACTTCCAGTTTGGTGTGGCGCCATTTCCATTCCAATTTTCTGGAAGCTTGCTTCAGAGCTCGTGTATTTTCTGTATACCAGGGAGCTAGTTTCTTATGACAAATGTCTTTAGTTTTTAGGGGTGCAACTGCATCTAGGGTATTGCGCAAAGTTAAATTGAGTGCATCAGTTAGGTGGTTAACTGATTTTTGTCCTCTGATGTCCTTGGGTAGGCAGAGGGAGTCTGGAAAGGCATCAAGGAATCTTTGGGTTGTCTGAGAATTTATAGCATGACTTTTGATGCTCCTTGTTTGGGGTCTGAGCAGATTATTTGTTGCGATTGCAAACGTAATAAAATGGTGGTCCGTTAGTCCAGGATTATGAGGAAAAACATTAAGATCCACAACATTTATTCCACGGGACAAAACTAGGTCCAGAGTATGACTGTGGTAGTGAGTAGGTCCAGAGACATGTTGGACAAAACCCACTGAGTCGATGATGGCTCCGAAAGCCTTTTGGAGTGGGTCTGTGGACTTTTCCATGTGAATATTAAAGTCACCAAAAATGTGAATATTATCTGCTGTGACTACAATGTCCGATAGGAATTCAGGGAACTCAGTGAGGAACGCTGTATATGGCCCAGGAGGCCTGTAAACAGTAGCTATAAAAAGTTATTGAGTAGAAGCTCAAAAGACGAAAGCGTCATAATTTTTTTTTGTAAATTGAAATTTGCTATAGTAAATGTTAGCAACAGCTCCACCTTTGCGGGATGCACGGGGGATATGGTCACTAGTGTAACCAGGAGGTGAGGCCTCATTTAACACAGTAAATTCATCAGGCTTAAGCCATGTTTCAGTCAGGCCAATCACATCAGATTATGATCAGTGATTAGTTCATTGACTATAACTGCCTTTGAAGTGAAGGATCTAACATTAAGTAGCCTTAGAAGGGTGAAGAAGGGTTAGCCTACACCACAGCCTGAGAATCAACAGCAGGACCCAGAAATCCTTCATGTGAAGAAAGTGGACTTTGTGTAATTTATAGCAATGTTGATAAATGGAACTGCACAAGTTGAAAGGAAGTTAAGAAAGGTCTATATCATTGTTTCTGCAGCTGAACTATTTCTGGGATTAAACAATTTTACATCTGAAGAGCTTCATGGAGTAGAGTCTAGTACGGTACCACCCAGAGCCTGAGTAGGGTTTATTTGTAAAAAAAGATATATACTGTATCTATTATAAAAAACATTTGTCCTTAAAGTTTCATAGTTTTCACCCCACCCAATAGGTGGCAGCAATGTACAATGTTTTATGTAGTCTGCCAATAAAACCTAGAAGAAGAAGAAAATCATGTTTTTCATTAAATTTGATGATACAGTATTTGATGGAAACGAGATCACAGTATGAAGACCAAAGTATGAAAAATGACTGTTGCTTCAACATTGATAGAGTTTGACCATTACTGGTCCCCTCCCCCATGTGAAACACTTGGATTCATTATTAAGGGGAAAAGGTGACACTAATTGTAACATGACATTTTCTTACCTAATTGAAATATGTACCGCCTTGTAACCAACATCGGAGAAGGCGTGTTTGCAGAGGGATGTGGTTTATATGGGGGGGGGTGTTCAAAACTCTGACACAGTTGTCAAGTCAACACATCGGTCAGTGCTGCTGTGTACCGCATCACAAAAAAAACATGATAAATGGGAGATATACACTGCTCAAAAAAATAAAGGACCACTTAAAAAACACAATGTAACTCCAAGTCAATCACACTTCTGTGAAATCAAACTGTCCACTTAGGAAGCAACACTGATTGATTGACAATACATTTCAAATGCTGTTGTGCAAATGGAATAGACAACAGGTGGAAATTATAGGCTATTAGCAAGACACCCCCAATAAAGGAGTGGTTCTGCAGGTGGTGACCACAGACCACTTCTCAGTTCCTATGCTTCCTGGCTGATGTTTTGGTCACTTTTGAATGCTGGCAGTGCTTTCACTCTAGTGGTGGCATGAGACGGAGTCTACAACCCACACAAGTGGCTCAGGTAGTGCAGCTCATCCAGGATGGCACATCAATGCGAGCTGTGGCAAGAAGGTTTGCTGTGTCTGTCAGCATAGTGTCCAGAGCATGGAGGCGCTACCAGGAGACAGGCCAGTACATCAGGAGACGTGGAGGAGGCCGTAGGAAGGCAACAACCCAGCAGCAGGACCGCTACCTCCGCCTTTGTGCCAGGAGGAGCACTGCCAGAGCCCTGCAAAATGACCTCTAGCAGGCTACAAATGTGCATGTGTCTGCTCAAATGGTCAGAAACAGACTCCATGAGGGTGGTATGAGGGCCCGACTTCCACAGGTGGGGGTTGTGCTTACAACCCAACACCGTGCAGGACGTTTGGCATTTGCCAGAGAACACCAAGATTGGCAAATTCGCCACTGGCGCCCTGTGCTCTTCACAGATGAAAGCAGGTTCACACTGAGCACATGTGACAGACGTGACAGAGTCGGGAGACGCCGTGGAGAACGTTCTGCTGCCTGCAACATCCTCCAGCATGACCGGTTTGGCGGTGGGTCAGTCGTGGTGTGGGGTGGCATTTCTTTGGGGGGCCGCACAGCCCTCCATGTGCTCGCCAGAGGTAGCCTGACTGCCATTAGGTACTGAGATGAGATCCTCAGACCCCTTGTGAGACCATATGCTGGTGCGGTTGGCCCTGGGTTCCTCCTAATGCAAACAATGCTGGACCTCATGTGGCTGGAGTGTGTCAGCAGTTCCTGCAAGAGGAAGGCATTGATGCTATGGACTGGCCCGCCCGTTCCCCAGACCTGAATCCAATTGAGCACATCTGGGACATCATGTCTCGCTCCATCCACCAACGCCATGTTGCACCACAGACTGTCCAGGAGTTGGCGGATGCTTTAGTCCAGGTCTGGGAGGAGATCCCTCAGGAGACCATCCGCCACCTCATCAGGAGCATGCCCAGGCGTTGTAGGGAGGTCATACAGGCACGTGGAGGCCACACACACTGCTGAGCCTCATTTTGACTTGTTTTAAGGACATTACATCAAAGTTGGATCAGCCTGTAGTGTGGTTTTTCACTTTAATTTTGAGTGTGACTCCAAATCCAGACCTCCATGGGTTGATAAATTGGATTTCCATTGATTATTTTTGTGCGATTTTGTTGTCAGCACATTCAACTATGTAAAGAAAAAAGTATTTAATAAGATTATTTCATTCATTCAGATCTAGGATGTGTTATTTTAGTGTTCCCTTTATTTTTTGAGCAGTGTATATAAAAAAACACATACAGTACCAGTAAAAAGTTTGGTCACCTACTCAGTCAAGGGTTTTTCTCAAAATATACAAAAAATGTTTGATTCTTCAAAGTAGCCACCCTTTGCCTTGATGACAGCTTTGCACACTCTTGGCATTCCCTCAACCACCTGGAATGCTTTTCCAACAGTCTTGAAGGAGTTCCCACATATGCTGAGCACTGGTTGGCTGCTTTTCCAACTCATCCCAAAACATCTCAATTGGGTTGAGGTTGTGTGATTGTGGAGGCCAGGTCATCTGATGCAGCACTCCATCACTCTCCTTCTTGGTCAAACAGCCTTTACTCAGCCTGGAGGTGTGTTGGGTCATTGTAATGTTGAAAAACAAATGATAGTCCCACTATGCACAAACCAGATGGCATGGCGTATCGCTGCAGAAAGCTGTGGTAGCCATGCTGGTTAAGTGTGCCTTGACTTCTAAATAAATCACAGACAGTGGCACCAGCAAAGCACCCTCACACCTCCTCCTCCATACTTCACGATGGGAACTACACATGCTAAGATCATCTGTTCACCTCCTCTGTGTCTCACAAAGACACGGCGGTTGTAACCAAAAATCTCAAATTTGGACTCATCTCACCCAAGTATATATTTTCACCGGTCTAATGTCCATTGCTCGTGTTTCTTGGCCCAAGCAATTCTCTTCTTACTATTGGTGTCCTTTAGTAGTAGTTTCTTTGAAGCAATTCAAATATGAAGGCCTGATTCATGGTCTGCTCTGTACAGTTGATGTTGAGATTAGAGGTCGACCGATTAAGCTGCATGGCCGATTTAATTAGGGCTGATTTCAATTTTTCATAAGAATCGGTAATCGGCCTTTTTGGACGCCAGTTATGGCCGATTACATTTCAATCCACGAGAAAAGTGCGTGGCAGGCTGCCCACCTGTTACGCGAGTGCAGCGTCAAAAGGACCTTGTGTCTGCAAGGAGCCAAGGTAAGTTGCTAGCTAGCATTAAACTTGTCTTATAAAAATCAATCAATCTTCACATAATCACTAGTTAACTACACATGGTTGATGATATTACAAGGTTAACTAGCTTGTCCTGCGTTGCATATAATCAATGCGGTGCCTGTTAATTTATCTTCGAATCACAGCCTTCTTCAACTTTGCCAAACGGGTGATGATTTAACCTCTATGGGCTAGGAGGGACGCTTGCAAAAAGGCTTTACAACGAAAGCAAAACATTAGATTATGTCAGCAGAGTACCCAGCCAGAAATAATCAGACACCCATTTTTCAAGCAAGCATATAATGTCACATAAACCCAAACCACAGCTAAATGCAGCACTAACCTTTGATGATCTTCATCAGATGACACTCCTAGGACATTATGTTATACAATACATGCATGTTTTGTTCAATCAAGTTCATATTTATATCAAAAACCAGCTTTTTACATTAGCATGTGACGTTCAGAACTAGCATACCCACCAAAAACTTCCGGTGAATTTACTAAATTACTCACAATAAACGTTCACAAAAAACATAACAATTATTTTAAGAATTATAGATACAGAACTCCTTTATGCACTCGCTATGTCCGATTTTAAAATAGCTTTTCGGTGAAAGCACATTTTGCAATATTCTGAGTAGATAGCCCGGCCATCACAGGCTAGCTATTTTGACACCCACCAAGTGTGGTACTCACCAAACTCAGAATTACTATTAGAAAAATTGGATTACCTTTGCTGTTCTTCGTCAGAATGCACTCCCAGGACTTCTACTTCAATAACAAATGTTGGTTTGGTTCCAAATAATCCATAGTTATTTCCAAATAGCGGCGTTTTGTTCGTGCGTTCAAGACACTATCCGAAGGGTAAAGAAGGGTGACACGCCCGACGCGTTTCGTGACAAAAAAATGTCAAAATATTCCATTACCGTACTTCGAAGCATGTCAAACGCTGTTTAAAATCAATTTTAATGCGATTTTTCTCGTAAAAAAGCGATAATATTCCCACCGGGAGTCGTTGTTTTCGTTCAAAGAGAGAGAAAGTAAACATGGTGTCGGCTCGTGCACGCGCCTCCAGTCTCATTGTCTTCAGATCGACTACTATCCAAATGCGCTACTGTTTTTCAGCCATGGCCTGCAAAGTCACCATTCATCGTTCTGGCGCCTTCTGAGAGCCTATGGGAGCGTTAGAAAATGTCACGTTATGCCAGAGATCCCCTGTTTTGGTTAGAGATGATCAAGAAGGCCAAGAAATAGTCAGAGAGAGCGCTTCCTGTTTGGAATCTTCTCAGGTTTTGGCCTGCCAACTGAGTTCTGTTATACTCACAGACACCATTCAAACAGTTTTAGAAACTTTAGGGTGTTTTCTATCCAAATCAAACAATTATATGCATATTCTAGTTACTAGGCAGGAGTAGTAACCAGATTAAATCGGGTACGTTTTTTATCCGGCCGTGCAAATACTGTCCCCTGTCCTAGGTGTGTCATCTGATGAAGATCATCAAAGGTTAGTGCTGCATTTAACTGTCTTCTGGGTTTTTGTGACATTATATGCTAGCTTGAAAAATGGGTGTCTGATTATTTCTGGCTGGGTACTCTGGTGACATAATCTAATGTTTTGCTTTCGTTGTAAAGCCTTTTTGAAATCGGACAGTGTGGTTAGATTAACGAGAGTCTTGTCTTTAAAATGCTGTAAAATATTCATATGTTTGAAAAATTGAAGTAATAGCATTTCTAAGGTATTTGAATATCGTGCCACAGGATTCAACTGGCTGTTACGTAGGTGGGACGATTTGGTGCCACCTGCCCTAGAGAGGTTAAGCCAAATTGAACATGTTTCATTATTTATTTAAGACTAAATACAATTTAGCTATGTATTATATTAAGTTAAAATAAGTGTTCATTTGTCACAACTTCCGCCGAAGTCGGCTGCTCTCCTTGTTCGTTCGGCGATCGACGTCACCGGCTTTTTAGCCATCGCCGCTCAATTTTTCATATGTCCATTTGTTTTGTCTTGTTCCATACACACCTGGTTTTCATTCCCCAATCAACATGTATTTAGTCCTCTGTTCGCCATCATGTCTTTGTGTGTAATTGTTCATTGTTAATGGTGTATGTTCACGCGCGATACTTTTATAGTTGATGTTCCGTGTTTTTGGGCACTTTTGTCATTTTTCGTGCCTATTGTTGAACGGAATAAAAGTGTGCCTGTTTACTCTACTCTGCTCTCCTGCACCTGACTTTGCCTCCCTTACACAGCCTTAAAACCTGTTAGGGATAGGGGGCAGTATTTTCTTGTTTGGATGAAAAGCGTGCCCAGAGTAAACTGCCTGCTACTCGGGCCCAGAGTCAAATATTTGCATATTATTAGTAGATTTGGATAGAAAACACTCTGAAGTTTCTAAAACTGTTTGAATGATGTCTGTGAGAATAACAGAACTCATATGGCAGGCAAAAACCTGAGAAAATTACAAGCAGGAAGTGGCCTGTCTGCGATTTTGTAGTTCTCCCTTTGCTTCTCAATCAAAACTACAGTGCCCGTGGGGTTATGTAGCACTTTCTAAGGCTTCCATTGGCTCTCTAAAGCGTTCAGAAAGCGGATTGACGCATCTCCTGTCTCCGGGCAGATAACAGGAGCACAGTTTGTCAGTGGACTGCCTGGTGGCTAAGAGATGGGAAATGCGCATTCAAGAGACCACGCCATTTTTTCTCTTCCTTTTTGAATGAGTACAGCATTGTCCGGTTGGAATATTATTGCTATTTTACGAGAAAAATACCAGAAAAATTTATTTTAAACAGCGTTTGACATGCTTCTAAGTACGGTAAAGGAACATTTTGACATTTTTTGTCTCGAAATGCGCTTGCTCGTTACCCTTTGGATAGTGACCTGAACGCACGAACAAAACGGGGATATTTGCACATAACTATGGATTATTTGGAACAAAAACAAAATTTGTTGTGGAAGTAGCAGTCCTGGGAGTGCATTCTGACGAAGAACAGCAAAGGTAATCCAATTTTTCAAATAGTAATTCTGAGTTTACGTTGCCCGTGACTGTCCTGCGTTTCCCGTGTCACTAGGCCTTCCCTGGTTAGCTCTTCATAACCCCACTATTTCCTGGCAACAAAGGGCTCTCACGGGGTGGTCGCGAGTGTGGTCGGGGAGGTGTGTTGGGGTTTCCGTTGGTGCACCACAGTGGAAAGTCCAGACCAGGTCTCCACCGTGCGCATCCCCCCAGAATATGCCGATTTGGCTCTCGCCTTCTGTAAAAAGAAGGCGACTCAATTACCACCCCATCGACGGGGGGATTGTGCGATAAATCTCCTGGCAGACGCTGCGCTTGCCAGGAGTCACGTGTATCCCCTGTCGCAAGCGGAGACGGTGGCTATGGAGACATATGTTTCTGAATCCCTGCGTCGGGTACATTCGGTCCTACACTTCACCCACCTCCTGGAGTTTATTTTTTGTGAAGAAGAAGGATGGAGGTCTACGCCTGTGCATTGACTATAGAGGTCTCAATCAAATCATGGTGAGGTACAGTTACCCGCTACCTCTTATCTCCACGGTGATTGAGTCAATGCATGGGGCGCGCTTCTTCACGAAACTGTATCTCAGGAGTGCGTATAACCAGGTGCGTATACGGGAGGGAGACGAGTGGAAGACAGCTTTTAGTACCACCTCAGGGCATTATGAGTACTTAGTCATGCCGTACAGGTTGATGAATGCTCCATCATTTTTCCAATCCTTTGTAGATGAGATTTTCAGGGACCTGCACGGGCAGGGTGTATACCGTTGTAATTCTGATATACTCCGCTACACACGCCGAGCATTTGTCCTTGGTACGCAGGGTACTTGGACGACTGTTGGAGCATGACCTGTACGTCAAGGCTGAGGAATGCCTGTTCTTTCAGCAGGCCGTCTCCTTCCTAGAGTATCACATTTCCACATCATGGGTGGAGATGGAGAGTGACCGCATTGCAGCCGTGCGTAATTGGCCGACTCCCAACACGGCTCCCGCGATTTTTAGGATTTGTCAACAAAAAAAAATCCAGAAAATTATGTCATGGCTTTAAAAGCTTCTGATAGGCCAATTGACAATATTTGTGTCAATTGGAGGTTTACCTGTGGATGTATTTCAAGGCCTACCTTCAAACTCAGCGCCTCTTTGCTTGACATCATGGGAAAATCAAAAGAAATCAGCCAAGATATCAGAAAAAAAACTGTTGACCTCCACAAGTCTGGTTCATCCTTGGGAGCAATTTACAAATGCCTGAAGGTACCATGTTCATCTGTACAGAGAATAGTACGCAAGTGTAAACACCATGGGACCACGCAGCCGTCATACCGCTCAGGAAGGAGATGTGTTCTGTCTCCTAGAAATGAACGTACTTTGGTGTGAAAAGTGAAAATCAATCCCAGAACAACAGCAAATGACCTTGTGAAGATGCTGGAGGAAACAGGTACAAAAGTATTTATTTCCACAGTAAAACGAGTCTTATATCAACATAACCTGAAAGTCCGCTCAGCAATGAAGAGGCCACTGCTCCAAAACTGCCATAGTATAGTCAGACTACGATTTGCAACTGCACATGGGGACAAAGATTGTACTTTTTGGAGAAATGTCCTCTGGTCTGATGAAACAAAAATATAATTGCTTGGCCATAATGACCATCGTTATGTTTGGAGGAAAAAGGGGGAAGCTTGCAAGCCGAAGAACACCATCCCAACCATGAAGCACGGGGGTGGCAGCATCATGTTGTGGTGGTGCTTTGCTGCAGGAGGGACTGGTGGGCTTAACAAAATAGATGGCAAATTATGTGGATATAATGAAGCAACATCTCAAGACATCAGTCAGGAAGTTAAAGTTTGGTCGCAAATGGGTCTTCCAAATGGACAATGACCCCAAAAATATTTCCAAGTTGTGGCAAAATGGCTTAAGGACAACAAAGTCAAGGTATTGGAGTAGCCATCACAAAGCCCTCACCTCAATCCTATAGCAAACTTGTGGGCAGAACTGAAAAGCGTGTGCAAGGTGGCCTAGAAACCTGATTCAGTTACACCAGCTCTGTCAGGAGGAATGGGCCAAAATTCACCCAACTTATTGTCGGAAGCTTGTGGAAGGCTACCCGAAAAGTTTGACCCAAGTTAAACAATTTATAGGCAATGCTACCAAATACTAATTGAGTGTATGTAAACTTCTGACCAACTGGGAATGTGATGAAAGAAATAAAAGCTGAAATAAATAATTCTCTCTAATATTATTCTGACATTTCACATTCTTAAAATAAAGTGGTGATCCTAACTGACCTAAGACAGGGAATTTTTACGAAGATTAAATGTCAGTAATTGTGAAAAACTGAGTTTAAATGTATTTGGCTAAAGTGTATGTAAACGTCCGACTTCAACTGTATATGTGTATAATTGATGCGATTTCTGTGTTGCTTCATTTGCTTTGTGCATCACAAAATTATTTTGAGATTATTTTACTGCAAAACTGCTCACTGCATCCAAGTTGCTGCTTGACATAGATGTTTCAAAGAGTTTTCAGATAAGTTGAGCTCATAAATATAATTCCCTGGCCACTCAGCCTGTCCTTTTAAACTTCCTGGTAATTCGGAGGGCCTGTTGTCTGGACCTCTGGCAGTCTCTATGGGGGTGCCACAGGGTTCAATTCTCGGGCCGACTCTTTTCTCTGTATATACCAACGATGTCGCTCTTGCTGCGGGTGATTCCCTGATCCACCTATACGCAGACGACACCATTCTGTATACATCTGGCCCGTCTTTGGACACTGTGAACTTCTTGGGGCTATGTGGGACGTTAGCGTGCCCCCCGTGGCGCACCCTATCAACAGCAGGTGCATTTCAAGAGTGGCAAATTTGAAACCAAATAAATGTCAAAATTCAAATTTCTCAAACATACAACTAACTTACAGCCTTTGAAAGATAAACATCTCCTTAATCTAACCACGTTTTCCGATTTCAAAAAGGTTTTACGGGGAAAGCATAAAGTTAGGTTATGTTAGGAGAGTACATTGACAATAGCTGTGTGTAGTGTATTGTCGATTCAAAGACAGGCATCACCAAAACCATAAAATCAGCTAAAATTATGCACTAACCTTTTACAATCTCCATCAGATGACACTCCTAGGACATTATGTTAGACAATGCATGCATTTTTAGTTCTATCAAGTTCATATTTATATCTAAAAACAGCGTTTTACTATGGCGTTGATGTTCAGGAAATCGTTTCCCTCCAATACCGGCAGTCAAGTCATGACAACAAATAATTAATTAATATTAGAAAACATTGGTAAGATATTATATTGTCATTCAAAGAATTATAGATTTACATCTCTTGAACGCAATGGACTTGCCAGATTTAAAATTAACCTTACTGGGAAATCACACTTTGCAATAATCTGAGCACTGCGCCAGAAAAATACGCATTGCGATACAGACTAACCGCCATGTTGGAGAGATCTAAAATCGAAAATACTATGTAAATAATCCATTACCTTTGATTCTCTTCATCAGATGTCACTTCCAAAGAATCCCAGGTCCATAACGAATGTAGTTTTGTTCAAAAAAGCTCATCATTTATGTCCAAAAACCTCCGTGTTGTAGCACTAAGCCAGCCGGACTTCACTTCACTTCAAGAGCGGAAAAAATATATTTACGTTCGTTCAAACATGTCAAACGTTGTATCGCATAAATCATTAGGGCCTTTTTTAACCAGAACATGGATAAAATTCAAGGCGGACCATTGGGTTCTCTTTTAAAACGTTTCGGAATGAGAGTACCCACCATCAACTCGCACGCCAGGTGTCTAATGGGCCATCACGTTCCAAGGCTCTTCTTCACTCAGATCTCACTGTAGAAGACTCAAAACACTTTGTAAAGGCTGGGGACATCTTGTGGAAGCAATAGGAAGTGCCAAAATATTCCTCAGCCCCTTTGTTTTTCAATGGTATAGGCTTAAAGTCAATTCAACACATCAGGTATCCACTTCCTGTCAGAATCTGTCTCAGGGTTTTGCCTGCCAAATGAGTTCTGTTATACTCACAGACACCATTCAAACAGTTTTTGAAACTTTAGGGTGTTTTCTATCCATATATAATAAGTATATGCATATTGTACTTACTGGGTAGGATTAGTAACCAGATTAAATCGGGTACATTTTTTTATCCAGCCGTGAAAATACTGCCCCCCATACCCTAACAGGTTAACCTCCTCCATCCGTTTTGTTACCAAAGCGCCTTATACCACCCACCACTGCGACCTGTCTGCTCTAGTTGGCTGGCCCTCGCTACATATTTGTCGCCAGACCCACTGGCTCCAGGTCATCTATAAGTCTATGCTCGGTAAAGCTCCGCCTTATCTCAGCCCACTGGTCACGGTAACAACACCCACCCGTAGCACGCGCTCCAGCAGGTATATCTCACTGGTCATCCCCAAAGCCAACACCTCCTTTGGCCACCTTTCCTTCCAGTTCTCTGCTGCCTGTGACTGGAACGAATTGCAAAAATAGCTGAAGCTGGAGACTTACATTTCCCTCACTAACTTTAAACATCAGCTATCTGAGCAGCTAACCGATCGCTGCAGCTGTACATAGTCCATCTGTAAATAGTCCACCCAATCTACCTACCTCATCCCCATATTGTTTTTATTTACTTTGCTGCTCTTTTGCACACCAGTATCACTACTTACACACCATCATCTGCTCATCATCATCTGCTCATCTATCACTCCAGTGTTAATCTGCTAAATTGTAATTACTTTGCTACTATGGCCAGTTTATTGCCTTACCTCCTCATGCCATTTGCACACACTATATATAGACTTTCTTTTTTCTATTGTGTTATTAACTGTACGCTTGTTTATTCCATGTGTAACCCTGTGTTGTTGTTTCTGTCGCACTGCTTTGCTTTATCTTGGCCAGGTCGCAGTTGTAAATGAGAACTTGTTCTCAACTATCTTACCTGGTTAAATAAAGGTGAAATAAAAAAATAAAAATCTTAAAAAAGTAATGAGAGGAAAAGTACTTTTCAGAATGACTGTTCAGGGTCTTTAAGTTATATGTGTTAGTGGTTCCCTAACAATTCATGTTATATAGGGGACAGGTCAGAGTGGCAGCAAGTCTCAAACCTTTAATGTTGTTGTTATTCACCCAATGTCCGCGGGTCTGATAGACCCGCAGCATTATTGGGTTTTTAAAACAATACAGCCATAACAATTTATGTAAAAATACTTAATACTTAAATGTTGACTTAAATCAATTACAAGTAATATTGACTTCATACATGGCTAACAATTGCCATTAATCTCTGCTAGATCACATTTATCATCAAAAGTGCAATTCTTTATTTTAAATAAAGTTATAATCAAGACATGAGTGAAATAAATCATGTTTATCTTGAACAAATATACATTAAATAATGCTTTGAACAGAACAAATTGGAAGGACAACTTTTACATACAGTTTTTTATGGAAATGATAAATGAGCCCCATTGAACACAAATGAAGGCTGGTCACCACATGAGGGAGAGAGTTTTGCTGTGTGTGTTGCAAATGTATTTCTTGCACTTGGTGCATGTGTACTTTGGATTCCTGTCCTTCTTGGGTCTACATACACTGCAGCACTTCTTCTTGTTAATACCGTCTGCATCTAGAATGATGAAAACACTTAAGCTGTGTTTGAATATTCATAATAACCGCACTAACCGTACTGTTTGTGGCATGAATTGAGTATATAGTATGCTTATTGGTCAAAGTATGGATATAGTTAGTATGCCAAATGTTCCCGGATGTCGTACAAACTTTGCCAGAATATTATGTATACATGCAGAGGACACTATTTCTGTACTTTAGGTCCCATAATGCAATAATTCAGGAAATTGGCGTGTCTTCAAATAATTTCCAGATTTGAAGAAAATGGCGTGAAATATGCAGTAGAAGTACAATGTGAGAGGATACAAATTCATTGCTTTTACCAATTATGACAAATGTTAAGAAAATGTTGAGTAGTGTAATAAAGTAATGACTTTTCAAATAAGTTACCTTACATGTTATATTGGATGACAATTTGTTAGATACGCTGTCCTTACGAACCACATAGCGTTTCATTACAGCAGTATGCACCGGTATGTTGTTAGCTACCTAACTAATGTTAGTTGGCTACTTATACATCAAACTTGCCAGTATATTAACTATAGGCTATCTAACTAACTACCCAACGTTTATTGACTTGATTACTCCCGTCATTCTTAGCTTAGCTAAATGGTATAGTCGTTGTGCATTCTCAATGGACATTCAGGTGCTTTCGTAAATTCTCTCTGGCTATCTACTCTGATTTCAGAGGACTCTTGTCTGAGTGTACCAGAGCACAGAATAATGAATTTATGAGCGCTCAACGCTCGTTGAATATGGCCGGTGTCGGTAAACATCGGCAAAAAAGAGAGGTTAAATTGTTGCCAGCAGCACAGTTACAGTCACCAACGCTCTGGATAACATGAAAACTGCCTATCCAGCTCTGGTAGGATGAGTAAAATGGTCAGAGTGGTCTCATTTGTGTCTGGATGTAGCTAGCAAGCTAGCCAATGTTAGTTTGGGTGCTTGAGTGCCATTGTGCTGTCAGAACGCTCAAATCAACCCTACTCCTCAGCCCGAGCATCCAGTGTGTGTTCCGAGAGCGAAACGCTTTGAATTTACAAACAGACAATCTGACAATGCTCTAAATTTACAAGCACACTCTGGCACTCCAGATTGAATTTAAGAACACACCTGAAGTCGTTAAATGTCGAACTAGTAATTTGTTAAGCTAACAAGCTGTTGCATAGCAACAGCATTAACTTCAGGTAGACATGCAAAGAGCTAGTACGCTCAACTGAAAGCCTACTGTTCATTTACAGTATACTAGAGCTGAACTAATAGATTATAGTTTGTAGTATATACTCATTAAGTATGTATTACACAGTATGCTAGTATTGGTACTCAAAAACAGCTTTAGTTCAGTAATTTTAATAACATCTCACTCACTCACATATATAGTTACAGCAGGCCAAGTTAGGAGAGTCAGACACACACACATGCAACAACATCACTCACACTTACTTCAGGTATTGGAGTTGTTGGTTCTGTGGGTCGGGCAGATGGGGCACCAGCATCCTCCTCCTGAATACTCCTCACGATGGCAGCAGAAAATGGGGTCCTTGGGATATGTTGACTCCTCGATTTGAGGTCTTACCAATGCCTTGCCCAGCTCCTCGAGAATACCCATCTCTTCTGGACCTTTCCTCTGTTCCAATCTGGATTCAACGCCATCCAGATGACAAACACATTGTACGCCGACATGTCCAAGATGTTGAAGAATATCACAAGTGGCCAGCTTAGGGTTCTTCTTTTGCAGCTGTAGCCAGTCATCAGCTTGTCTAAATTTTCCACCCTCCTTTAATGGCATTGTAATCCATTATGATTTCTGTTTTGTGACATTCCTGGCCAGAGATTCTCCCATCCCTATGCAGCATACTCATGAGTACGACATTTTTGCCTTTCTTTGGCACGTAGGACACTAGGGACGTGTCAGCCATGAACACAAACTAAAGGAATTTATAGAACTGTTCTGTGTATTCAACAGCTGAGATGGGAGCTCTGACTTGTTTTTTCATACTGTTCCTACCATTTTCAGCTTCCTCTTGAGGAGCTCCTGTCCCAGCTTGTGCGAAGTAAAAAAGTTATTGTATGTGATGTTGTGGCCACAGAGTCCCTGTTTTACATCCAGGACAACCCGCATCCCTTGGTTCTTCTTAGGGGCTCCTCCATCTGGCTTCACCGTATACACTTGCAAGTTCCACACATATGATGAAGCAGCATCACAGATCTTGATTCCATACTCTGCAGGTTTTTATTTTAACTAGGCAAGTCAGTTAAGAACAAATTCTTATTTTCAATGACGGTTTAGGAACACTGCCTTGTTCAGGGGCAGAATGACAGATTTGTACTTTGTCAGCTCTGGGATTCGAACTTGCAACATTTCGGTTACTAGTCCAATGCTCTAGCCACTAGGCTACCCTGCCGTACATATTAAACAATATGTACTGCCTGAAGGAGCAGCTGCCCCTAAATGGCATAAGCTGCTCATCAACAGTAACGTTGGGCCCAGGGTTGTAAAACAGGGGAAGGCAGTCCACCCACTTGTCCCACACTGATTGCAGCTTGTCAAGGCTACTCTAAATAGCAGGAGGGTGAAGTCAAGCGCAGGTGACCGAGGTACGTGAAAACACACATTTAATAAATAAGTCCACAAATGCCAACACAAGGCAGGGTAAACAACACTCCAAAAACAACAGGAACAAAATAATACTAGAGAGAGTCGGGATGCAGCCCAGCAAGCCTAATGCCCAAAATGACAACAGCAGAGGAAGAACAAACTCCCCAACCTACTAATAGGACGACACGAAAATAATCCCGCACAAACCCCAACAAAAACAGACAGACTAAATACCCCACTAATGACCTAACACAAAACAGGTGCTAACCAAGACAGACATAACCAAATTACACAGAAACAGAGATCGGTGGCAGCTAGTAGGCCGGCGACGACGACCGCCGAGCGCCGCCCGACCGGGGAGAGGCGCCACCTTCTGTGGACGTTGTGACACAGCTAGCTTGTCTCTCTGCCGCCGAGCTGGTCTGGTGTCTCGGTTATCGAAGTGGATGATCCTGGAAATAATGTGGAAGTTTTCCAGAGACATTGTTGCACGGAAAAGTTCTCTGATAGTTTCTGCATCCCAAAGGGATTCTGTGTATTCCCCATTGGATCTAAAAACACCAGCCAGGATAAGAACCCCAAAGTATACATGTAAATGAGTTTGATCCATCTCTCTCCAAAAACACGCCTTCCCTCCAAATTAGTGCAGTCCAGAATGATTTTCTGGATGGTGTCGGGAACGAACAGTTCAAAAGAAGACGTTATGTCCTGCACATGAGTAACCTCCATTCGCGTCGGCCCTGGTTGCATCCTTATCACATTGGCAGCCATGTGGGGTGGCTCATTTCTTGTGAAAGAAGACCATTCAATTTCACAATTTTTTGACATCCATATTTCTTCTCCTGCAGGATGCTGATGAGCTGGTTGCTGACGGGCTGGTCCTGGGGCTGGCAGCTGACGGGCTGGTCTTGGGGCTGGCTGAGGGTCAATCTCATCCTCTTCTTCCAACTCACTGTCAGACTCTGAATTGACAGAGACATGATCCTCATATTCGGAAAATGCTTCATCTTCCAAAGTGGAAGACACTCCTTCCACACTAGCTTCTCTCTCTGCAAAATGATTTCTTAGGCCCTCTGAGCAGAGATTATTTTTGCCATACTGATTGATTGTGTTAAGGAGCCACACATGCAAAGCTATTTATTTGTTGTGTACCTCCCCAATTTGCACCTGGCTGGAGTAGAGTGTGGGAAAATACAGAATGTTGTACAATGTATCGAAATTATGTATTGAAATAATGTATTGTAATTACGTCGTGTAGGTTCCCGCAAGACATTGTGTAAATCAAAAGGTTCTACAGCTGCACCATCGACAGCATCCTGGCTGGTTACATCACTGCCTGGTATGGAAACTGCTCGGCCTCCGACTGCAAGGCACTACAGAGGGTAGTGCGTACGGCCCAGTACATCACTGGGGCCAAGCTTCCTGCCATCCAGGACCTCTATACCAGACAGTGTCAGAAGAAGGCCCTAAATATTGTCAAAGACTCCAGCCACCCTAGTCATAGACTGTTCTCGCTGCTACCGCATGGCAAGCGGTACCAGAGCGCCAAGTCTAGGTCCAAGAGACTTCTAAACAGCTTCTACCCCAAGCCATAATACTACTGAACATCTAATCAAATGGCTACCCAGACTATTTGCATTGCCCCCCCCCCCCTCTCTTTTACACTGCTGCTACTCTCTGTTATTATCTATGCATAAGTCACTTTAATAACTTTACCTACAGGTATATATTAACTCAATTACCTCGACTAACCGGTGCCCCCGCACATTGACTCTCTGACAGTGAGTTGGAAGAAGAGGATGAGATTGACCCTCAGCCAGCCCCAGGACCAGCCCGTCAGCAACCAGCTCATCAGCAGCCCTGAATATAGGACCCGAACACCACATATGTAATATAAATGTGTAGGGTGGTGCACAGTGAGCTCTCAATGAAAATGTGTTATTTTACATGTTCTTCACAGAAAATGTGCTAAGGCCAATGAGTCTCAGTTTGAAAAAATAACTCATTGTATAATTTTTATTTTAGTAAACATTGAAAATTGGTCCCGAACACCATACAAGGGTTAATGGTTGAGTGGCTAGCCAATTCATTTTGATATGTTTTGCCCTGTGGTCACTGTCAGTTTAGAAGCCTTTGTTAAGGCCTTACATGCCCGTGATATATAAAACAGTTGGTATGCTGTAATATATAATTACATATTCACTATTGGCAATGTTTATTTTATTTTCAATACAATTCAACAATAAAGTACCTGTATTGCTGTTTTGCTATATATTTACTGTAGCATACTTGTAATTGGCTATATTTGTTGCACCCGTTTGTGAGAGTCTTGTACCAATTGAAGTGATATGAGATAGTAGTTCAATAACAAAAAGTGGCGATTTTTGCATGTAAATCTTGGTGGGGCAAGATTGGGATGTGGGATGCACTACACAACGACTAAACAATACATTAATTGCACTATAACGGTGACAAACGGTGCCCACAAAAAGCTGTCCTAACAGCAGAGTCCCAACAGCAGTCCCAACACCTTTCCACTGCTATACCTGGCTTTCAGCGGAGCCTTGTCTGGCATTGAAACAGTTCCTTCAGCCTCATTTACTGGCTTTTAAAAAACATAGCTGAAATGGTGGACTTGCTTAAACAAATGTCTACTGACAATTGAGATGTACAAACTATGGCATAAGGGGACGACAAGCGGATAAGAGGCAATCCGTCATTTCGGTTAAGACATTATTAATGAGCAAGTGACGACGGACGTAGTCAATATAACTATTTGTTCAGCACTTTTGAAATGTACAGCTACAGAATTCAGAACATCGGCAATTCTTACAGTGTACTCCCTGTACAAGTTAGAACCATAGGATAAATGAATGGGGCATGTAAACAGACAATGACAGACAATTACAATATTTGATGATTACATTTCTCTAAAACAAGTTATAGGCTATTTGTGCACCACCAAGTTAGAAAAGTAGGTGGAATTAAGAGCTGAAAATAGACCAAATTATTAGGGTGAGGCACATTGAACGCCATTTGGGTCTTTGCGTGTCAAAAAAGATACACGTCATATAACACAATTTGATGCGTTATATAATAATGTTGTGTGTGCTGACTTTGCACATGCAAGCCAAGCACCACAGATACTATCAGTAGCACTGTCAAAGCTGTACAAAAAAGTGGCCAAACAAGCACACATCGGGCCACAAACGATGTGTTTACAATATCGCATCGGTGAAAATAGACCAAATTATTAGGGTGAGGCACATGGGCTACTAACAGCTTACTACACAATATACACTTAGTATTACTTTCTTAGCTACAGCATACATTTCTCCCTTGCATATTACATAATTTATGCAGCAGCACACAATACATTTTGGACCCACCTTGTGAAGGTGGTACAGTGGTCCTTTGTGGGCACATTTTGTCATCAAACTTTGTCATCAAAGTCTGGCATTCTATGGATTTATGGTGGGAACTCGAAGAAGAAAAAAAACACAGCCACTCCATTGAATAGCAGGCTAACGTTAGTGGTTTCTTTGCAACGCTTGCAGTTATCCACGGATTCCTTCCAAACCACTCATTGTTGAATTTGCGATTTCCAACTTGTTGTATAATCTTTATGTACAATGGCCGATGAGCACCGATATGTTTTATCTATAATTTATCTTCATTATTTATCTTCATATGACAAGGATTAAAAAGGATTTGCCAGTAGATTGTCAACTTGATGACAGCTGATGATGACTGCTTGCTAAGACTTTGAAAGTAAGATGTTGACATGATCAGTCCAATCAAAGCTACTGTAGATATACCGTGATTTGATGGGATGGGCACTTCTACTGTAACTCTATGGCAGAACCCAAGGGGCTAACATTTTCGAGCTCTAAACTAAGAATTGGGAATGACGTACTGTCCCATGAGTGACAGAAAACTGAGCCAATCAGGCGCAACGCTCGGTATTTTCTGCTGGCTAGCCAACCACCACAGAAAACAGTGATCTAGGCTTAAACACCTGCATTTTGTAGCTGCCTTACTCAAGAAAGCAAAAAAGAGACCAAGTTTGTATGCAGCTTTATTAACTCAATTTTTTTTTAAAGTAACATTATTTGCAAACTGATATGTGACACATATTAATGCCAAAATAACAAGCAAAACAGGCTCAAATCAGGTGGGGCTTCGCCCTGAATGACGGTTCACCACTGATAACAATTAAATTTATATAGGGAACAGAGTGGTAGCAGGACAAATGTAAGCACTTAATTATTATTATTTACCCATGTCCATTTGATCTGTATTGCCCTGTAATCATGGACAGTTTGGAAGAATGTGTTTAGGCCTCTAGAAGTACAGGTGATATAAAACACCTAGTATTCATTAACATGCTATAATATGCAAATGCCTACTGCCAACCTGCCCACACTAATCCCATGCATATCCAGTAAAATACTGTATAAATCATTTTCTTACAGTTTAAGTTACTTTTATGGTATTGTACAGTGTTTCATTGCTATGGCATTTATAGTCACTTTTACTGTATTGTACTGTGTTTTATTGCTATGACATTAAGTTAATGTGAATATCTCAGCATGGTATTGGCACTATACAGAAATTATTAGAGATGTCATATATTATGTAATAACAATTATTTTGAAGACCAATGTATACTTAACTACAACAACATTTTCAGTAATGGTTACATAAACTGGTTACTTGATGACTGTGATATGTTTTTGTTTTTAATCAATCTTGGTTGAATGCACTGATTGTAAGTTGCTAAGGACAAGAGTGCCTGTAAATGTGAAAATGAAAACTTGCAAAGAACACTGGGTAATATGCCGCTGCAAGGATAATTCCAGTAAAATACTGTAAATTATATTACAGTAAAATATTTGGTACCGTAACAGTTAGCAACATCTGGTGAATGTTAAATACTTTCTGGTACTTCCTTCACATTTTGAAATGTTGGTGTTTGTTAATCAGTTGAATCTCTTGTCACAGCCTTAACACTAAAAATTGAGTAGCTGATTTGATTCTGGGTGTCAAGACTACTCAGGTGTTTAAGTGACTATTTTCAGTATCAAGGATTTTGATTCTTAGGTATGTTTTTTTGTGCCCCAGCAAATGAAAAAAAAAATACGATTTGTTTTTACTAAAACAAAAATATACATTTCCAGAAACTCGTACATCGATAAAATATACTGTGAGAGAATTACCACAGGCTGTACAAACATTATCTTCCTCTGCTGTACTGTACTGCAGTCTGTTGACATGTCCCTTTCCTTTCTTCCTTACATGCTGCAGGAGGTTGGCCTGTAGTAGTGGGTCCTGCTGGGGTTCTCTCCTCATTGTTCCTCTGTGTTATCTCTTATGTTTAGCATGTTTCCTCCATCTCCAAGGGCCCCTGGCTATCCTTTCAATATAGCCCCAGAGCCTCAGTCTAAACTAAGTGGGACACAAACCTAGGAGAAAGTCCAAATGAAGGCAGGCCATAGAAAATAGAATAATGGGTTTACAACACAAGTGATGCATATTTTATTGCATGTACACAGCTTGGCATGGGGCACTGATCGCACTGAGGATGACAGAACAACACTGCAGTTAAAATGCTTAGGGGCTCTCTCTCTCTCTCTCGGAAATTGTATTTAAGCCGCATATACAAATTATAAATGATCACTGAATTATGTATGCCCAGCGTGCGTGAAGTATACTTGGACTCTGCAGAGACTTCGGCTTGCGTAGCGCAGACGGACCTTAGGGAGGTACTCTTCCACACTGACACTTCCTGAATCTCTATCAGTGTAATTTTTATTAAAATTGCAGCATGGTAGCTCATAAACTCCAGCATTAGATTAAGGAAATGAGAAAGCCAAATCTACTCTCTGTTATCTTCATATGGCTCAAATCCCATTAACGGGATCGATTTGACAACATCCGGCGAAATGGCAGAGCGCCAAATTAAATTACTATAAATATTAAACTTTCATGAAATCACACATGCAATACACCAAATTAAAGCTACACTTGTTGTTAACCTCTATGGGCTAGGTGGGACGCTTGCGTCCCACCTACTCAACAGCCAGTGGAATCCCGTGGCGCGATTTTCAAATACCTTAGAAATGCTATTACTTCAATTTCTCAAACATATGACTATTTCACACCATTTTAAAGACAAGACTCTCGTTAATCTAACCACACTGTCCGATTTCAAAAAGGCTTTACAACGAAAGCAAAGATTATGAGATTATGTCAGCAGAGTACCCAGCCAGAAATAATCAGACACCCATTTTTCAAGCTAGCATATAATGTCACAAAAACCAAAACCACAGCTAAATGCAGCACTAACCTTTGATGATCTTCATCAGATGGCACACCTAGGACATTATGTTACACAATACATGCATGTTTTGTTCAATCAAGTTCATATTTATATCAAAAAACAGCTTTTTACATTAGCATGTGACTAGCATGTGACTAGCATTCCCACCGAACACTTCCGGTGAATTTACTAAATTACTCAAGATAAACGTTCACAAAAAACATAATTATTTTAAGAATTATAGATACAGAACTCCTTTATGCAATCGCTATGTCCGATTTTAAAATAGCTTTTCAGTGAAAGCACATTTTGCAATATTCTGAGTAGATAGCCCGGCATCACAGCCTAGCTATTATGACACCCAACAAGTGTGTCACTCACCAAACTAAGATTTACTATAAGAAAAATTGGATTACCTTTGCTGTTCTTCGTCAGAATGCACTCCCAGGACTTCTACTTCAATAACAAATGTTGGTTTGGTTCAAAATAATCCATAGTTATATCCAAATAGCGGCGTTTTGTTCGTGCGTTCAAGACACTATCCAAAGGGTAAAGAAGGGTGACGCGCCCGACGCGTTTCGTGACAAAAAAATTCAAAATATTCCATTACCGTACTTCGAAGCATGTCAAACGCTGTTTAAAATCAATTTTTATGTGATTTTTCTCGTAAAAAAGCGATAATATTCCGACCGGGAGTCGTTGTTTTCGTTCAAAGATAGAGAAAGTAAACATGGTGTCGGCTCGTGCACGCGCCTCCAGTCTCATTGTCCTCAGATCGACCACTATCCAAATGCGCTAATGTTTTTCAGCCATGGGCTGCAAAGCCACCATTCATCGTTCTGGTGCCTTCTGAGAGTCTATGGGAGCATTAGAAAATGTCACGTTATGCCAGAGATCCCCTGTTTTGGTTAGAGATGATCAAGAAGGCCATGAAATGGTCAGAGAGAGCGCTTCCTGTTTGGAATCTTCTCAGGTTTTGGCCTGCCAAATGAGTTCTGTTATACTCACAGACACCATTCAAACAGTTTTAGAAACTTTGGGGTGTTTTCTATCCACATCAAACAATTATATGCATATTCTAGTTACTGGGCAGGAGTAGTAACCAGAATAATCGGGTACGTTTTTTATTCGGCCGTGCAAATACTGCCCCCTATCCCCAACAGGTTAATCCAGCCAACATGTCAGATTTCAAAAAGGCCTTACGGCGAAAGCAAACCATGCGATTATCTGAGGATAGCACCCCACCAAACAAACACAGACAATCATAATTCAACCCGCCAGGCGTGACCCGAAACTCAGAAAAAAAGATATAATTCATGCCTTACCTTTGACGAGCTTCTTCTGTTGGCACTCCAATATGTCCCATAAACATCACAAATGGTCCTTTTGTTCGAGTAATTCCGTCGTTATATATCCAAAATTTCACTTTATTTGGCGCGTTTGATCCAGAAAAACACTGGTTCCAACTCGCGCAACAAGACTACAAAATATCTCATAAATTACCTGTAATCTTTGTCCAAACATTTCAAACAACTTTCCTAAAACAACTTTAGGTATTTTTTTAACGTAAATAATCTGAACAGGGCTACTTCTTCATTACACAAAGGAAAAACATCAACCAATTTCTAAAGACTGTTGACATCCAGTGGAAGCGATAGGAACTGCAAGCAAGTGCCTTAGAATTCTAGATTCCCATTGAAAACCCATTGAAAAGAGAGTGACCTCAAAAACAAAAATCCTGGATGGTTTCTCCTCGTGGTTTCACCTGCCAGATAAGTTCTGTTATACTCACAGACATCATTCAAACAGTTTTAGAAACTTCAGAGTGTTTTCTATCCAAATCTACTAATACTATGCATATCCTTCTGGGCCTGAGTAGCCGGCAGTTTACTTTGAGCACGCTTTTCATCCGGACGTGAAAATACCGCCCCCCTGGCCTGGAGAAGTTATTTCCTTTTGGGAGACGTTTAATCTAAACAAATACATAAATAACAATGCAGCATCAGGTGTTTGTAGAGAGTATTGTGTACATTTTAGCCAGCCAATTTAAATAATTATCACTCCATTTGACTGGGCTATGCACGTTCAATCACCCATCACTGAACACTTTATTAAGGCGTTGATAGTGTTCTAAATATGTGGGACACACAACTTAAGGCAGGACTCACAAGGGGAAATATCAGCCTTAAAAGTTGACACCTCAAAAAATATGTTTTAAAAAATGCTTTGAGGCTTACATTAGAGATCTAACCGTGTTGACTGCCCAGCTCATTGTTTTACCACATAGAGTACCAGGCTAGAGGTAGCCCACACATACATACAGGTGTTGATTTGGCTTAGGGATGTCCCCCATTTGAGGAAGACCATTAGGAGGAAAAATACACTATTGCAATTTCCCCCAGTTTATTAACCGTATATGTGTGAGAAAGTGGGTAAAAGGAAAACACCATCCCACTATTGTTTATTCATTCATGTTAAACATGTTTGGACCATGCTAGTATCAATAGAGATTTTAGCATGGATCCTGAAGAACACTGCAGTGAGAATGTGGAAGATAAACAAACATCTTTCTACTACGTACAGTTAGTGTAACTTCATGATTATGAACAAATTCAAATTGGTATTGATACACCGTTTCCCCAACATGCTTTTATCTCACTCATCTCAACAATCTGTTCATCTGCTTCTCAGATCTCATTTCATCTAATAGTATCGCTTATTATGTTAAGTCTATATTGGAAAATTACCCTTACCATTAACCTTACCAAGTGGAACAAATTAGCATGTATTCAGAGACCCATATGAGGAAATCATACCCTCTTGTGTTCTCATATGACAGGAAGTTTGTAAATAATAGGTAGGAAATATAAACAAAAATTTTTAATTTTTATTCCCCATATTTCCCCGTGTTGATTTTTTACTGTAACATTTCTAGTGTTGATTCAGGACTTAAATTCACTCTCTCAGTGGTGCAAAATAACCCCCAGTGTTGGTGTTAATAACCAGAGTTATTTGTTTCCAATCAAAACCATGCCCATCATAATCAAATTTTGTAGAATACTCTACTAGCAGTTAGATTTTTTAGGATATCTGTGTTTTTGCATTGATTGATTAATCTTAAACTACACAAAGATGAATAACATGCATATTTCGAAAACTAATCCAATCAGTTAGTTGGATTTATTGCACCTGTTACTGAAATGGTTGTTATAGTTTAAATGGTTTAGATACTTCTTATCAACTTTCCTAACCTTGACAGTCATTCTGAATGCAGGCCTTATGATATATGTATAGTATTAGCATAGTGTAATTTTAATGACAGTATTCACCTGGATACTCAGTGAAATCTACAGGCCTTACAAGGAAATAATTCAATAATGATGTATCTGCCATTAACAAATACAGTCATGGGTGGTAACTCTTCAATTCAATCGACAAGAAAAGGCACCCTGGGAAATATGCAATCAAGTCTTTTCACCACAAAAATATTTACTGTAACACTACAGGCGTTAATTTCATACACTGACAAAGTGTAACAGCGTCAGCACTAAGAAAAGTGAGTCCAGTTTACTGTAAATCAAGTGTTATGTTTTACACTGCAGGTGTCCTGTGTGGCACAGCAGTCTAAGGCACTGCATCGCAGCGCTAGAGGCGTCACTACAGACCCGGGTTTGATCCTGGGCTGTATCAATTAAAGGTGTTGCACATTACTCTACCGTAAAGCTATGCAAACACCACAATTAAGTTAATTTGAACACTTTAAGAGTTGAACGGGAAACACTGCAACAGAGAAACATAGGTAACACAGTGTTATTTTACACCAGTTCAGTGGGACTCATATGTTCACTGAAAATAGTGTACATTTAACACTTTCGGAATTACATGTGCAACATTTATTTTGCTGTGCATAATGTAATTGTAACGCCTTTTAAATGTGCTGTAAAATCACTTTTAATGTAAACGTGTGTGTACATATTAGTAGGTAAAGCCACCCATGCTTTTCCACAATATCATGTGGCAATGCCAGGGATACTGGTCCCAGTCTCTATCATTTTATGCATTAGGGCTATTTGGCAATTATTGTAGAACCCATAGTTCTTCTTGTCCTTAACCCTAGCAATATAGCTACAGTGAATCTGATGACTGGTACTTTTCAGAAGTCCTGTTCAATTCGATCAATTCATAAATCATGAAGTAGTTAGCATAATATGTCAAATATGCAGTGTAACCTTTTATTCTAAAATCATGCTGAGTCAACAAAGGCTGTGATCCTTGAAGTTTTGTGCTAAGCTTATCCTTTTGCCATTCAAATCCCCAAGTCCTCAGATTCACAGTTTCCCCCAAGGGAAAGCACACACTCAGCTCAAGCATTCTAGTTTCTTGAGTAGTATATTGTGATACAACTGTAAAATAACACAAAACCTAAACTATTAGAGAGGGGAGCATGAATGAGAGTTTAGTGTAAAAAAGAAAACTTGGTCAGTGAATGCTGCTGTTTTGACAATATGTCTTATTGGGACTGTATTTCTTCCTTTTTTGTAGACATTACTCTTTATTGAATAAAACAATACCAGCATATCCAGCATAGTTTTCCCATTAAGGTTTGTAAGACATCCCCAACCTCTCTTAAAAGATCTCAAAGTAATCTGGACACATTCTGTAGGTTTCAAAATACAGTAGGGTAATCTATGGTCCTTTTTACCCATTGTTAACAGTGAATAGATATTTTATGACTGATTTAAACAACCACAATGAACACAAAGAGTAGATTGTGTAGACATGCTTAGATTACATTGGCGCTTACTGTATCCCATTTCTGTCTTATTCCACAAGCAATCAGAGATACCCTATTCCTATCTACGCCATTGCTTTGCAGGAAATCATTTCAATATGAAAATGTTAAGGTCCATGAATATTGTATGGAAGCACCTTTGTGCCTGTTGGCAGTAGTGTCCAGAATGGTTTCTATTTTACATTATATGGAGAATCAGTCTGTCAAACCAAGGCTATTTTGCTCCGTACACCAGATGAATTCTAATGGAATCTGTATATACTGCATATAGAGTACGGCAGAGAGAGTTTTATTACAATAGCTTGGCTCATGTAAAATTAGAAGAGATAGCTGATAAATACTGTATTTCCTGATAAAGACATTATTGGATAGCCTTAACTTATTCCGAGGATATCTCAAGTTAAGATTCCAAAGTGTCCAACACCTCATCCAACACTGGGCCTGCATCCCAAATGGCACCCTATTCCCTATGGAACCTCGTCAAATGTAGTGCACTGTATCGAGAATAGGGTGCCATTTGGGGCACAGCTTTGGACCCCTGTTGGAGTGTAGGGTCACCCTTTGGGGGGTCCAACCAGCTTTGTTTACTGAGAACACAGAATGGTATAAGAGAGCCATCTGTGAACTTCTCTGTGAGAGTTAGACTAGTGCCAACATAGCCTCAGCTGCCTGGTGTCTGTGTGTCTGGTGCTGGCTTGTTTTCAGCTGTATGTAACCCTCACCTCCCCCTTAGACTCTTATTAGTGTCAAAATGACCACTCTTCTACAGGTGTAGAGATGTTATGCCAGGTAAAGAGAGAAGCTTTAATTATCAATTTGTTGTGCTCATAATGTCAATGGTAAAGGCTGCTCTGGGAGCTCAATTTGTTACTGCTCTAATATGAACGGAGTCAACTAATTATTCATAGATTAAAGTGAGCTTAATCGTTTAACCTCTGTATTTCAAAAATGTTCTCTTGATAAATCCAAATTATTGATATAAGAATTTCCTAATTTTATACATATTACAAATAGAATCATAATCTGAAGGAATAGAACATTTGAAGAAGAGTTTACCTTTGAAATTGTAAAAATAAGAATAAAAAACGTGTACAAAACACAAACAAGAAAAACAGCACTTTATCCTTAAAATCGGTTTTGGTATGCAATTTACATAAACATACCAAATCAAATGTTATGACAGTCTCTCAGGCTTACAGTGTGTTCCGGAAAAGGAGATACAGTAACTTATCAACATATTTTGTTGGAAATACTTAGATATGCTTCCCAGTAGATGAAACACAAATCTCCTATGACACACTAGTAAGTGGTCCACAGAAGATAAGTCACTGAGACAAGACAGACAGCAACATACAGTATATGTTTTTCCCAATGCAGTTCAGGGCTTTCATAATTGTTGAATCCATACCGCTGAACTACTGAAGTAAACATTTAACTGTTTTATTTGAAGGGCGATTACCTAGCAGCGGTAACCATATGTATCAAGGAAATGCTAGTGATTGATTGTGCCTTTTATCTCAGATATTTGAGCAATACATCAGTTACTCTGAACCCTCATAGTTCAAAGATGAAAACCTTCATACCAATTATCAGCTGCACAAACAATACAAATAAACACAGTGAAGTTTCCTTTTGCTGTGATCTGTGTTCTTTTCATCATTCTAAATTGGACTTTTCACCACATGCTTGCTGCTATGGTACAACAAAGTTGAAAGGCAAATATGTGTTTACCATTGAATGGAATTATGTATTTAGCTGTGAAGATTGACTATATGCATTTTAAATAACATTATGTTGTCTCTGGGTATGATTCCATATTTCCAACCACAGTGTATCAAACCTTGGTAAAGTATTCATAGGCACTTGAATGGCGATGTCTGACTGTCCTATTTTATTCCTGGGATTCCATCCCAAATATCAGCCTATTCCCTGTATAGTGCACTAATTGTGAACATAGCCCTAAGGGACTGGCCAAAAGAAGTGTACTTTAAAGTAAATAGAGGCCCATTTGGGTCGAAGCCCTAGATGTAGGCCCTCACTTCTTACCCAAAGTGCCAACTGGTCCTCATTACCCAAACAATGATTAATGTCTGATGCCAGAACACCTTGCTTGTATCAATACCTGCTGTCACTAGGATTAATATTTTCAGGCACCCAACATGATGAATTTGAAATAGATGCCTATCATGAAAACAAATGTGAAAATATCTGTCAGACAACCTGTCGACTCTAATACATACACCATTCAGGGCATTTTATTGCCTGAGGTTTTGATTGAAAGAAATACTATTTGGCGGCTGTTTATGTGTAGTATTTTATTCTGTTTAACAGCATAGGGCACCAAGGACATACATAGTCTAGTAGTCCCTATACATGGGCCATCTATTGCACATCTCCCTGATAGCTTATTCTAGGCCTGGCTGCGTAGGACTAGTTGTAGACTATGTGTACCCTGGAACACCCTATTTGAGGGTATAATGTAGAATAATTCAGGCCCAAGATAATAGCAGAGTGTGGCAGTGAAAACATTTGCATAAACATAACATAGTGTACCATGATATTCATCCAATTGTCCCCAGCAATATAAACTAAATAATGAGAGACAAAGAGACAAAAAAAACTTCAATATTCAATAAACATCAAACGACATTTGGATTAACAAATGCTTTCGTTCTGGATTCCCTCGCTTTTTCCAAGGACAGAATTGGCAGATTAATAATTATATGACAAATGTTGGGATTTCTTCCTGGCAACCATCCTCACGTAGTCTGGCAAAGGTTAAACACCAAAGCCGTCCAGACGCAATTGTAAGGAGCCGGAAGTGCCATAGCAAACAAAGATCAGGTTTTCAGCTGTAGAAACAAATTACCCTATATTTTGATATCCAAATCAAGATGGGAGCTGGGTTGGGGTGGCAAGATTTGAGCATGCAAATGTAGTGACATGGATTTCTACTGGCATTTGCAAAGATGAGCAGAGTGATGCTGTTCTGTCAACAGCGAGTACCTTTGCTTTAGTCAGCTTTGGCTTTACCTGAAGAATGAGTGTGACCAATCAGAGGGGAGAAAAAATACATACATTTATGTTTTGCAGAAATTGCCAGGTCTTTTTTTTCCCTTTTTCAACGGATTATTATGTTGCTTTCCACAGCATGTTACATTCTGGATATAATCGAACCGCCACACTTGCTTTGCCATGCAAACACAGGCTTAACTGAATTCAGCATAGCAGATAGAATTTTCAGTTTCTAGACTGCTGTGTCCAACTCGGTGAGGCTACAGATGTATTTCAGTTTAACCCAGATATATTCAATATATAACCTGCAATTGAAAAACAAATAGTGGTAACACTTTTAATATGCACTACCTGTGTATAATACATTATGTATTTCATTTTATGGTATGTTTTATTATCCCAAAATACATTATAAGACTAGGAATAAGTATTCATAGTTGCTTTTGGCTAGTAAAATCAGTACATGGACAAGACGGTTTGTATTAGCCACCCTATCACAAAATATATATTTAACACATGTACAATCAATTTAATTAAATAAAAAATGGTTTGGCCACTCCACCTCAGTTTGTATATTCAGCATGCATACCTTCAAGCTAATAGAATGAACCGATTAAAATGAGAGGTGTTTACCTCATGTTGCATTATGAAGATGGCAGAGCCTACAGAGCTGAGGGGACCAACCCTAATACATGAGCAGTGGACCTTGTAGTGCTGAGTAATTACCCTCCCAAGAGACAGACAGACTGATGCCTGTTATATTTGCATCCCAAAGAGCACCCTATTCCCTATATAGTGGATTAGGGCCTATATGGCTCTCCTGAATACTCCCTCTCCTGAATTAACAGGAAGAAGGAACAGAGAATCAAGCAAAGGCCCCCAGACAAAAACACATTTCCATGGATTGCATATGGTACATGTTCAAGATGAGGCTCTAGGGAGCGCATGAAGGTACTAAAGATGCACTGTAAAATGTATTTGTATTTTTTTTCTCAATATTTCTCTTTTCATCGAGTGCTTGATTCAATCCAACCCTGAGTCCAGTGTTTAAGCCTGCATGAAGTAAAAAATCGAATCAAATCAAATTCTATTAGTCACATACATCTGTTTAGCAAATGTTATTGCGGGTGTAGCGAAATGCTTGTGCTTCTAGCTCCACCAGTGCAATAATATCTAACAGTTTCACAACATATACCCAAAATAAACGTAAATCTAAGGAAAGGAATGGATTAAGAATATATACAGTTGAAGTCGGAAGTTTACATACACCTTACTCAAATACATTTAAACTAAATTCTTCACAATTCCTGACATTTAATCCTAGTAAAAATTCCCTGTCTTAGGTCAGTTAGGATCACC
The DNA here is from genome assembly GCF_901001165.1 of Salmo trutta. Classification (NCBI taxonomy): domain Eukaryota; kingdom Metazoa; phylum Chordata; class Actinopteri; order Salmoniformes; family Salmonidae; genus Salmo; species Salmo trutta. The sequence continues at coordinate 33,347,930 of NC_042962.1, read as the reverse complement.
ACTATATTTTAAGAATGTGAAATGTCAGAATAATAGTAGAAAGAATTATTTTTTTCTGCTTTTATTTCTTTCATCACATCCCCAGTGGCCAGAAGTTTACGTACATACACTCAATTAGTATTTGGTAGCATTGCCTTTAAATTGTTTAACTTCGGTCAAACGTTTCGGGTAGCCATCCACATGCTTCCCACAATAAGTTGGGTGAATTTTGGCCCATACCTCCTGACAGAGCTGGTGTAACTGAATTAGGTTTGTAGGCCACCTTGTCCGCACACGCTTTTTCAGTTCTGCCCACACATTTTCTATAGGATTGAGGTGAGGGCTTTGTGATGGCCACTCCAATACCTTGACTTTGTTGTCCTGAAGCCATTTTGCCACAACTTTGGAAGTATGCTTGAGGTCATTGTCAATTTGGAAGACGCATTTGCGACCAAGCTTTATCTTCCTGACTGATGTCTTGAGATGTTGCTTCAATATATCCACATAATTTTCATTCCTCATGATGCCATCTATTTTGTGAAGTGCAACAGACCCTCCTGCAGCAAAGCACCTCCACAACATGATGCTGCCACCCTCGTGCTTCACGGTTGGGATGGTGTTCTTTGGCTTGTAAGCCTTCCCCTTTTTCCTCCAAACATAAAAAAGTTAAAAATTATGATTTTTGTCCCTATGTGCAGTTGCAAACCGTAGTTTGACTTTTTATGGCGATTTTGGAGCAGTGGCTTCTTCCTTGCTGAGCGGAAATTCAGGTAATGTCAATAAAGGACTCTATTACATGTGCATATATATACTTTTGTACCTGTTTCCTCCAGCATCTTCACAAGGTCCTTTGCTGTTGTTCTGTGATTGATTTGCACTTTTCGCACCAAAGTACATTAATCTCTAGGAGACAGAACGAGTCTCCTTCCTGAGCGGTATGACGGGTGCTTGGTCCCATGGTGTTTATACTTTTTTTTGTCTTTTTTTTCACCTTTATTTAACTAGGTAGGCAAGTTGAGAACAAGTTCTCATTTACAACTGCAACCTGGCCAAGATACTATTGTTTGATCGGATGAATGTGGTACCTTCAGGCGTTTGGAAATTGCTCCCAATGACGAACCAGACTTGTTAAGGTCTACAATTTTTTTCTGAGCCTATCAGAAGCTTCTAAAGCCATGACATCATTTTCTATAATTTTCCAAGCTGTTTAAAGGCACAGTCAACTTAGTGTATGCATGACTTCAACTGTATACATATATGTCAGAGAGGCGTTGTACTAAGATACAGTGGCATAGCATAGAGTACAGTATATACATATGAGATCGTAATGGAATATATACAAACAATTAAAGTGACTAAGATACCATAGAATAGTATAGAATACAGTTTACACATATAAGATGAGTAATGCAAGATACAGAGATGTTATTGAAGTGGCTAATGTTTCATTTCCTTAAAGTGGCCAGTGATTCCTAATCTATGTTTATTGGCAGCAGCCTCTGATGTGCTGGAGATGGCTGTTTAAAAGTCAGTGGTGTAGTATAGAATACAAAACAGTATATACATATGAAATGGGTGATGCAATATGTAAACACAATTTAGAAGTGACTAAGATACCGTAGAATAGTGTGGAGTGCAGTTTATACATATGAGATGAGTAATGCTAGATTCAGAACATTATTAAAGTGGCTAGTGATCCATTTCTAAAAGTGGCCAGTGATTCCTAATCTATGTCTATAGGCAGCCGCCTCTTATGTGCTCATGATGGCTGTTTAGGGCTTGGCGTCCCGCTAGCGAGACACCTGTTGACAACTTCCGGTGAAATTGGAGAGCGCGCAATTCAAATAAATAATACAAAGAATTATGGATATTAAACATTTAGGTACATACAATTGTCTTATATCGGTTAAAAGCTTAAATTATTGTTAATCTAACTGCACTGTCTGATTTACAATAGGCTTTACAGCAAAAGCATGCCATGCGATTGTTTGACGATGGCAAAAGCCATTGGAATTGCAATCTGGGAGCTGGATTTGGATATGCCCCTATACTTTCCATTGTAAGAGCATGGGCTCTCTCAAATAAAAAGTTCCGGTTGGTTTTTCTTTGGATTTTCACCTACCAAATCTATTGTTATAGTCTCATACATTATTTTACAATTTCTTAAAACTAGTGTTTTCTATCCAATGGTACCAACCATATGCATATCCTGGCTTATGGGCCTGAGTAACAGGCAGTTTACTTTGGGCATGTCAGTCAGGAGGATATTCAGAAAAAAAGGACCCTAGCCCTAACAAGCTTTAGCAGTCTGATGGCCTTGAGATAGAAGCTGCTTTTCAGTCTCTCGGTCCCAGCTTTGATGCACCTGTACTGACCTCGCCTTCTGGATGATAGTGGGGTGAACAGGCAGTGGCTCGGGTGGTTGATGTCCTTGATGATCTTTTTGGCCTTCCTAATGCGTCGGGTGCTGTAGGTGTCCAGGAGGGCAGCAAGTTTGCCCCCGGGAATGCGTTAGGCAGACCACACCACCTTCTGGAGAGCTTTGCGGTTGTGGGCGGTGCAGTTACCGTATACAGCCCGACAGGATGCTCTCAGTTGTGCATCTGTAAAGGTTTGTGAGGGTTTTAGGTGTTAATTAAGCCAAATTTCTTTAGCCTCCTGAGGTTGAAGAGGTGCTGTTGCGCCTTCTTCACCACACTGTCTGTGTGGATGGACCATTTCAGTTTGAAGTTTAACCTGCATGAGGTAGTCAGTCCATGTAAATGGTTTCATATAAGGTAAAGTGAAACATAACATTTAGGGTCCCTCCCAGACCATGTCAAGAGAAAAATGAACAAAGAGCAGCAAGGAAGTAAACAAAGGGGACAATCCTTTATATCAAAACGGCTTTGATAACTACAAAGAACCCAACCGGGCGAGGCGTGACTTGTTTGATAGAGGGAGAATAAAACATCTTTCTATGATGGCTGATGGCCAGAATAACAGATTTCTAGTGAGCACACAATGGGACAATGTCCCTGAAAATAACACCGATAATCACTTTCTAACCTCACGAGGTCCACATTACAACTACCAAAATATTAAATAACATTCTCAGGTAATGATATGGGAGTAGTTATGTATGAACCTAGCTGTCAGGTGGTATGGTAAATATCTGCTCATGCTGGAGAGAAAAAACACACTATCATGATACATGACAGCCCATTCACAAACCTTTTTCATACGTCAAGGTAAACTAAACAAGAAAAGCTATTATGTTATTTCTTTCATCTAATGGTGGAAAATTCTGAGTAACTAACAGGGAAATGGCACCATGTGTATCGTACTAAAGCTGAATGCAATGGAGAAATTAAAATTGTCTCTGGCCCAAATAGCACCCTATTCCCTATATTGTGCACTACTGTTGACCAGGGCTCTGTTTGTTTATAGTATGACCATCTGTAGACATTCTAAAGATGGACTATCCAAATAAAGTGTGACCCCAATTTATTTTATATTTTTTAAATCTGGCATTAACCCTACGTGAATCTACAAGTAAACAATGTTTTGGCAACTGCATACTGTACATAGATCACACTGTGATGCCACTCGGTGGTATACCTATAACCACTTGTTGTGTGTATGCAGAGTGTGCCTCAGTGCCTTGTGCCGGTACACTACTGCCTTTCTCCCATACACTGCCATCTTTCTTCCGTTCACTACTGCCGTTCTCCGGTTCACTACCATCTTTTTCCCTTTTCCCGTTCACTACTTTAATTCCCTTGTGGCTGGCAGCAAATTAGAAATGTGCATCCTTTACTCTGGAGAGTGTTGAGCTGACAAAGATTATTATCATTCTCTCTGCCTTTTCTACACAGCTTATACCGCTATACAAATCTTCAGCCCCCAAAAACAGTAATTGGACCATATCTTGATTGTCAGCAACATACCACAAATTAGAAAGAGCATTTATATTCAGTTCCTATGAACATTATCTAGCTACTGTTAAAAAAAGAAACAAAACACAGTTACCTTGCCATAAAGTGACAAACAGTATTTCCAAGGGGACATGGACAAAATCAATGTTTCTGCTCCACTGAATTTGGCTCTGATGGAATGCTTTCAATGAAGGTCATCCATATGACAGAATTTGCATGTCTCAATGACTTGCGCTAAAAAACACGAATTTAATGGGATGTCTAAATGTTGATGAGGTTTCACATGGTATTAAAATGTATGCAATAATTAAAAAGTAACAATTATATGATTCCTTCTCCAAAAATGTTTTTTTTTTTCAACTGTTATATTTTGGGAAGATCTTTAATGTGACGAGTAGAGCTTGTCTGGTGTTTTAAAAGCTGAAGCGATCACTCCATCACTCCAGAGGGACTGCGAAGTATCCAAACATACAGTACATTTAGGCTTCCTTTAGACAAATAACAATTCCCAGGTGACTGTGTTGTCTTTTTTTTATTTGTTTCACCAACCTCTTATTCTTTCGGGATTTTTAGAAAGCTGTGAAAAGAGGACAGACAATGAATGAAACATTAACTGTTTCATTCAAAAACAAACATCTTAGCAGCACTGGGAAACAGTGTTAAATACCACACATTTATATTTCACTGGGGAATAACAGCTGTTTTAGCACATAACCTACAGTCCTTTCTGTATAAAAACTTTGAGCCAACCTACTTTAGTGAAACCACCAAAAAATGGTATTCCACAAAAAGTATTTGTACTAGTGTGCGAAGTGTGAAGTTCAATGTTGAGAGTTCAGCTGAGGTAATTTTAGATTTTTTTTTTAAATCTACTTGTTCATCAATAATACACTCATGAAGAGATACACTGAGATGAATATGAATGATCAAATAAATAGTGCAAGTTTTTCCTCCTCTCTTGGTTCTGCGCTTCATGAATGGCAGACCGAGAACTTTTGCTCGTAATCAAATTCAGTATTTTAAGCCGAAGATCTGCCCAAGGCCAAAAAATAACTAGGTATTTTATTAATATTGTGCTTCATTGTTTGTTGTTTTATGAAAGTGCATTTTCAGCATTGAAATATAAGTCTGGGCTACAACAAAAAACTACTCACCTGGGAAGATAGAGCAATACTTTGGATCGAGTCAGAAAATATTATTTTTTCTTGATATTGAGAAAGACAGCACATTGAAGCCTCAATTCTTTTTATTATTTCACCGCACCCCACACACTTAGGATCTTCCAGTCCATCTAAACCCATGTGATATGAAAACCGTAATTCTCATTCAAATCAAAAGCATAACGGAAAGAAAGAGCTAATCAAGTGACTTGCAAGTAAGTATGGTGGCACGGTGTATGACCTCACTCAACAATTGAGTATTGTAGTCTCATGTATCCCCATTATGGTATTATCCCTCATACACTGACTGGCATATGTACAAGAAAATGTATCAGGCATTACACAGCTTGAAGAGGGGATCCCATTATGCCTCTGAATACATGGGAGGTCCTCTCATACATTATCATTGACAAGCATAGACACTTTGACAATAAATTGGATAGGAATGAATAGTAGTTCTATTAGAGGAGGTAAATATTTAGTAAAAATATATATTATTTCCAAATATTTTAGGGTACATAGTCTAAGACAAGACAACACTCCAAAATGTAAATCATTTATTGAGTACCACAACTTTAGCAATAAAAAAAAAATACAAAAATGCCTGAATGATCATCATAGAACCACATTCACCTTGAAATTGTAGCTAGAATAACGAAAGGAAAGGGATTTAACTAAGCCTTTATTTAACTAGGCAAGTCAGATAGAGAACAAATTCTTATTTACAATGACGGCCTACCCTGGCCAAACCCGGACGATGCTGGGCCAATTGTGCGCCGCCCTATGAGACTCCCAATCACAGCCAGATGTGATACACCATGGATTCAAACCAGGGACGGTAGTGACGCCTCTTGCACTGAGATGCAGTGCCTTAGACCGCTGCGCCATTCGGGAGCCCTTCTTGATGAATCACAGAGACTAATACCCTGAAATGCTCTACTCCCTGTGTCAGCGCTGCACTGGATAAATGTTGCAAATTATTGTAGAAATGACTGTTGCCCCCCCTTCCCTCTTATCTAGACTACTGTTAAAAAGTTTGGGGTCACATAGAAATGTCCTTGTTTTTTAAAGAAAAACACATTTAAAATCCATTAAAATAAAATAAAATGTATCAGAATTACAGTGTAGACATCGTTAATGTTGTAAATGACCATTGTAGCTGGAAGCGGCAGATTTTTTTATGGGAATATCTACATAGACGTACAGAGGCCCATTATTGCGCTGTTCCGTGACTGGAGTAGTACACAGCATTGTACCAAATCTTCAGTTTCTTGACAATTTCTCGCATGGAATAGCCTTCCTTTCTCAGAACAAGAACAGACTGACGAGTTTCAGAAGAAGGTTCTTTGTTTCTGTCGCTTTTGAGCCTGTAATTGAACCCACAAATGCTGCTTCAGATATTCAACTAGTCCAAAGGCCAGTTTTATTGCTTCTTTAATCAGCAAAACAGTTTTCAGCTGAGCTAACATAATTACAAAAGGGTATTCTAATGATCAATTAGCCTTTTAAAATGATCAACTTGGATTAGCTAACACAACGTGCTATTGGATCACAGGAGTGATGGTTGCTGATAATGGGCCTCTGTACGCCTATGTAGATATTCCATAAAAAAATCTGTCGTTTCCAGCTACAATAGTCATTTCCAACATTAACAATGTCTACAATATATTTCTGATCGATTTGATATAATTTTAACGGATAATTATTATTTTTTCTTTCAAAAACAAGAACATTTGTAAGTGACCCCAAACTTTTGAACGGTAGTGTATTTCTGTCCTAACAATGTAAATGAGTTAAAACATGTACTCTCCTTGGGTGATGATGCCCATAACCTTTCAATAATCTTCTCTTTGTTTCTACAGTTCCTCAGACTGCTGTTATAAGGGCTACAGGTCGTTATTTTCCCTCCCTGGTAGTCTCTCTCTTGGCCTGATCTATGAAAGGTAGCTATACCTACTTCTAGGATTTGTATTCCTCACCATGCTAGAAGGAAAAACCTGCCACAGATACTTACAAACTGTGTAAGTTCCAAATGGAACACTTTTCCCTAAAAAGTGCACCATTTTGACCACAGACTTATGGGCCCTGTTCAAAAGTAGTGCACTAAATACAAATGTAGGATCTTAATTTGAGCCAGTTTGCTACAGCAGGAAATGTGAATTATTATGTGGATTATAATAAATGGACATTGTTGTCAGGGTTGATACATTTTTCATAAGGGAAAATCAAGTTTGACATTTCAAAGTGGAAATTAGAAACTTCAGAAGCCTTTTTAAACCTCAAATACATTACAATTGTAACATGTCCTACATTGCAGGAAAGTTCTCTGGAAACAGGGTGATCAAATTAAAGGGAAACTCCACACAAAAACAATATTTTGGTATTTTTTCATTAGTCCACTGTTGATACGGTCCTAAGATGTCTTGCATGTCAGCAGTGAAGTTTTCAAGATATTGATAATGTGGCCGATGACACTTTGCTTCTTGAATGTCCAATATCTTGAAAACGTGACTGCTGACATGCAAACATTTTAGGTACTGTATCAACAATGGATTAAAAAATAGATACCAAAATAAAAATGTTAAAATTCCAAAAGATCCTACATCGGTAGGGAATAGGATGCAATTTGAGAAACAGCGTGTTCTTTGTGTCACACCTTGCTGTCTGTCTGTCTGGCATCCAGAGGCCGGTGAGCCCATGAACAGATCATTGCTTTCCACAGAGAAAGGAGTCAAACCCTGAGCTCCGCTCCCCTCTCCACAATGTCGCTCCTCATTACAGAGATATGAATCACTCCTGACATTGGGTAATTGGTAAATGGTAATTTCTGAAAGGATATTCTATGAGGAAAAAAATATCCATTTGGATTTTGAAGATATATAGGATTATGACATGTAGAGCGAGATTGTCTGATTAATTATTTCCTCCCTCTGCTTCCTCTCTCTCTCTGATAGGGAAGGTTGCCTCATGTTCAAGTAACTTGGGAGACTAGAAAGTTATCTACATCCTGATAACCCCACTACTGTGTCCTGATATTATTCTCCACGGTATAGCTTTATTTCTTTCACAAACTCAATTCGTACAAAGGAATCATTTTCACACTGATCTCCTGAGAAACACTATACTGTAACACAAATAAGTAAATTGGTGAAAGACTGTTTCCTCAGGTTGGATTCAAATAAAGGGATGTTGAGATAATAGATAGAATAAAGGAATTACAGAAGAAATGCATTACAGTGGCTTGTGAAAGCATTCACTCCACATGGCATTTTCCCTATTTTGTTGCCTTACAACCTGGAATTCAAATAGATTTTGGGGGGTGGTTTGTATCATTTTATTAAACAACATGCCTACCACTTTGAAGATGCAAAATATTTTTTATTGTGAAACAAACAAGAAATAAGACAAAAAAACAGAAAACTTGAGCGTGCCAAACTATGGCTCTACAAAGTAGACTTTGTAGAGCCACCTTTTTCACAGTTTCCCAGTCCCTGCTCATGAAAAACATCCCCACAGCATGATGCTGCCACCACCATGCGTCACTGTGGGGATGGTGTTCTCGGGGTGATGTGAGGTGTTGGGTTTGTGCCAGACATAGCATTTTCCTTGATGCAAAAAAGCTCAACTTTAGTCTCATCTGACCAGAGTACCTTCTTCCATATGTTTGGGGAGTCTCCCACATGCCTTTTGGCGAACACCAAACATGTTTGCTTATTTTTTTCTTTAAGCAATAGCTTTTTTCTGGCCACTTTTCCTTAAAGCCCAGCTCTGTGGAATGTATGGCTTAAAGTGGTCCTATGGACAGATATTCCAATCTCCACTGTGGAGCTTTGCAGCTCCTTCAGGGTTATCTTTGGTGTCTTTGTTGCCTCTCTGATTAATGCCCTCCTTGCCTGGTCTGTGAGTTTTGGTGGGCGGCCTTCTCTTGGCAGTTTAGTTGTGGTGCCATATTCTTTCAATTTTATTATAATGGATTTAATGGTGCTCTGTGGGATGTTCAAAGTTTCTGATATATTTTTAGAACCCAACCCTGATCTGTACTTCTCCACAACTTTGTCCCTGACCTGTTTGGGGAGCTCCTTGGTCTTCCTGGTGCCGCTCGCTTGATGGTGCCCCTTGCAGACTCTGGGGCCTTTCAGAACAGGTGTATAAATACTGAGATCATATGACAGATCATGTGACACTTAGATTGCACACATGTGGACATTATGTAACTAATTATGTGACTTCTGATGGTAATTGGTTCCACCAGATCTTATTTCGGGGCTTCATAGCCAAGGGGTTGAATACATATGCACACACCACTTTTCCGTTTAGAATTGTTTTAGAATTTTTTGAAAGAAGTTATTCTTTTCATAAAAATCCATTTAAATTACAGGTTGTAATGAAACAATTTTTTTTTTAAATGAAACAAAAAACACCAAGGGGGTGAATACTTTTGCAAGGCATTGTATGTGCTTACATGCATATGGATCATTCTATAAACTAGGGTAACAATGAGGATTTCCTACACTGGACAACTTGTTACAGCTGTTGATAAATCATTGATAATAATCTGCCATTTTCTTTTCTTGTCATTACATTAATTAATTAGCGCCCGGATCCCGTTTACGGGATCAAAATCGACAACATCCAGTGAAGATGGAGCGCTCCAAATTCAAATGAAAAAATAGTAATATTAAACATTCATGAACATACAAGTGTCCTACATCGTTTAAAAGTTAAACTTCTTGTTAATCCAACCATGTTGTCAGATTTCAAAAAGGCTTTACGGCGAAAGCATACCATGTGATTATCTGAGGACAGCGCCCCACACCGAAATACTTTTCCAAACCAGCACAGGCGTCACAAAAGTAACAAACAGCGATAAAATAAATCACTTACCTTTGAAGATCTTCCTCTGTTTGCAATCCCAAGGGTTCGAGCTACACAGCAAATGGTTGTTTTGTATGAGAAAGTCCTTCTTTATATCCCAAAAATGTCCGTTTAGCTGGTGCGCTTGATTCAGTAATCCACTCCTTCAACAGGCATACAAACGAATCCAAAAGGTTACCAGTAAAGTTCATCCAAACAAGTCAAACGATGTTTCTAATTAATCCTCAGGTACTCTAATATCTAAATAAATGATCAAATTTAAGACTGAGAAGTGTGTTCAATAAGGAAGATAAATAACAGAGAGCGCGCAACAAGACTACATTTCTAATGAGAGACACCTTGGAAAAACTACAACTACTCGCACATTTTTCAAAAAACAACCCTGAAACCCTTTCTAAAGACTGTTGACATCTAGTGGAAGCCATAGGAATTGCAATCTGGGAGCTACTTTTTTGGATATCCCATAGATATCCAAAAGCATTGAAATGGACTGTGACCTCAAAAAAACATTTTCCGGATGGATTTTCCTCGGGTTTTCGCCTGCCATAACAGTCCACAGACATTATTCTAACAGTTTTTGAAATTTCAGAGTGTTTTCTATCCAATGCTACCAATTATATTGTTGTGTCTTTGGGCACCATTAAACTGAAGACAAATTTATCAAATAACTCCCTGTAATTATTATTATGCGATTAAACTTATTAATCGTTTAACTGTAATTAACTAGGAGATCGGGGCACCAAGTAAAATATTCAGATTACAAAGTTATAATTTTCCTAATATAACTTTCCTATATTATAACATTATATATTATATTATAGTATCTGACCGATTATATTCTGGTTTAAATGGTGTATTTTACCTCATCCAGTCTCATTCCAAATGTCGTAAATTGTTGTATCTGCACGAACCCAGTCTTCACTAAGTCATCCATACATCAACTGTCTTAAAATCATTTATTTACTAAACAAAGTAATTCACAGAAAGCATACAAACAGTAGTTATCATTACAAAGAAGTGGTAGAGTAATGTGCCCTAGTGGGCTAAACCAGCATGGCGGCTTGTTAAACAAACAAGGGGTGGGGGGTCAGCGGAGAAGGCACAACAGAGTTGATAAATATTAACAATTGATATGCTAATCCTTTGCTCATGAACGCTCACTCATTCGGGAACAATTGCAATCAATATATATTTACGCTCAGTGTGTCGTCGGGATCCTTGTTGGAGAGTTTTGTCCTGTTGGAGAGTTTTTGTCCGCGTTCTCTCTCTCTCGGTTAGAATGGATCTTTCAAAGCGACATTCGTTCATGTTGTTATAGAAGGGATGTTTCGTCAGTCTTCGCGTTCAATGATATCGAATTTCTAGCTGCAGACTATTAATTAATATCAAAGACTTGTTATTATTCTGTTGGTATCGATAGTCTAAAAGTTTAACCACGTGGTATGGTTAAACTTCAGTAGAGGGATGCATGGTCAAACCTATTGGCCAACTCGTAATGGAGTGGAGGCTAGTCTCCAGAAAGAAATTCTAGGTGGGGGTTTTATACTGAACATAGAACAGCTTGTCACATGACGCCTTGTCCTGTCTGTGTCCCTGGGGGCGTGCCGGTGACTTAGTTAAGCTTTTGAACAGAAATACAATTCTCTCATATTAACATCAATACGTAGCATCTCAAAATATTCCAAATAGCTTTAATCTTATTAAATCATTTTATACAACCATTAGATGTACGTCTCATCGCTGAGGTTAGTATATAAACCTTAGTATGGTAATATGGCCATATTCTCTAATGAGCCTCACAAAATTGTACCAAGTGGACCAGTTCATAGCTGGATTCTTCACCGATATTTTATACCTTCTCCAGAACATAAATGTCGTTCGGTTCTCCAATTCTGTGAGGTGGAAGAATCCTTTGTTCTCTCCATGAAACCACTCTGTCTCTTTATACTGGGGCCATGAGGCAGGACATTCTCATTTGGAATTTTACGACCGCCTTCACACAGCCTTGTGTCAGAAGTATAGAGGTTGGGGGATGGTGCATAGAAAACCCAGAGGACAACGTCATGACAATATGCATATCCCAGCTTCTGGGTCTGAGTAACAGGCAGTTTACTTTTGGCACGTCATTCATCCGAACTTCCGAACACTGTCCCCTAGCCCTAAGAGGTAAATTAAGATATTAGGGGGATCATAGCTATATTCAATAAAATTCATGAGTTGATTTAAAACCCTTTAAAAACGGTGTTGTCTTGACGTATTTGTCCAAAATCGTGTGACATAAAAAAATGAATTTTCTTTCCTTGCATTTATGGCAGTGTAAATTGTTGTTATATCATATCTAAGCATTAATCCGTTATATGAGACATTGAACTTGAACCCTGTAAGAATACTGGATATATCTGTCTTACATTGTTTTGTATAGAGATCTCTTAGAAGTGCAGTGCAACAATTTATCGGCACAAAAATCTAAAAACAATGTAGGCCTACGCATTGCGAAATCAAATGCTTCTAACCAAGTCACCTTTTCACCATACCTTGATGCTTAAAAACACAATTGATACTGAAATTAACATGTTTCTTCAACAATTATCCATAGTACTTGTTGGATGCACATTTGGTGTCCAGCGGACTAGTCACGGTGTGATATTTTCACACATCATCATCTGATACAGGCCGGAATTTGAGGAATGACAGTCAAGTGACGAACATCTGTTGTGATAGGCATGCGATGCAACAACAGCCCAAGTGTTGGAAAAAATGTTGTTCGCAAGGAATGTCCAGAATATTTTGGTGTCTCATTAGTTACGCTGGTGAAGACAGTTGTACCTGGATCCACGTTGGATCTCATATAGATAACATATTGATGTTGATCATCTGTTGTTGTCGGCTTAATGTAACGGCCATCGAAGGGAGTAAACCAAGGCACAGCAGGTTGAGTGCTCATTTTAACTTTTATTGAACACGTAAAAAAAAAATGAACGACAGCTTAACAGTTCCGTCAGGTACAAAACACTAGACTGAAAACAACCACCCACAAACACAAGCTGAAAAACCTCTACTAAATAGGACCTCCAATCAGAGGCAACAAGAAACAGCTGCCTCCAATTGAAGGTCAAACAAAAACCCTAAACATAGAAATAGAAAAACTAGACACGGACATAGAAATATACTAACATAGAACATATATCAAAACCCCCGAAACACATAAAACAAACACCCCCTGCAACACCCTGACCAAACTACAATAACAAACAACCTCTTTTACTGGTCAGGATGTGACAGTACCCCCCCCCAAAGGTACAGATCCCGGATGCACCTCACACAAAAAATAAACACAAAGAAGAAACCCCAAAATAAAAAATAATCCTAAACTAAAGGGAGGGAAGGGAGGGTGGCTACCGTCACCGACGGCTCCCATGTTACACCCCCCTCCCCAATCCTCCTCCTATGGAGGTGGCTCATGCTCTGGCCTTACTCCCCAACCTAACCTGTCCACCCCCGCTGAAGACCTCGGGTGAAGCGCGTCGCTGGAGACCTCGGGCTGGAGGGCGACTCTGGGAGGTCCGGCCTGGAGGTCGACTCTGGCGGCGCCGGTTCCGGACTGTAGGGCGACTGTGGCCGCGCCGGTTCCGGACTGTAGGGCGACTCTGGCCGCGCCGGTTCCGGACTGTAGGGCGACTCTGGCCGCGCCGGTTCCGGACTGTAGGGCGACTCAGGCCGCGCCGGTTCCGGACTGTAGGGCGACTCAGGCCGCGCCGGTTCCGGACTGTAGGGCGACTCTGGCCGCGCCGGTTCCGGACTGTAGGGCGACTCTGGCCGCGCCGGTTCCGGACTGTAGGGCGACTCAGGCCGTGCCGGTTCCGGACTGTAGGGCGACTCTGGCCGCGCCGGTTCCGGACTGTAGGGCACTCTGGCCGCGCCGGTTCCGGACTGTAGGGCGACTGTGGCCGCGCCGGTTCCGGACTGTAGGGCGACTCTGGCCGCGGCGGTTCCGGACTGTAGGGCGACTCTGGCCACGCCGGTTCCGGACTGTAGGGCGACTAAGGCTGCGCCGGTTCCGGACTGTAGGGCGTTTCTGGCCGCGCCGGTTCAGGACTGTAGGGCGTCTCTGTCGGTTCCAGACTGTAGGCTGTCTCTGTCGGTTCCGGACTGTGGACCATCTCTGTCGGTTCCGGACTGTGGGCCGTCTCTGCTAGCTCCGAACTGTGGGCCATCTCTAGACGGGGTACTGTCGCCGGAAGCTCTGGACGGGGCACTGTTGCCGGACAATCTGGACGGGGCACTGTCGCCTGACACTCTGGACGGGGCACTGTCGCCTGACACTCTGGACGGGGCACTGTCTCCTGACACTCTGGACGGGGCACTGTCGCCGGACACTCTGGATGGGGCACTGTTGCCGGACACTCTGGACGGGGCACTGTTGCCGGACACTCTGGACGGGGCACTGTTGCCGGACACTCTGGACGGGGCACTGTCTCCTGACACTCTGGATGGGGCACTGTTGCCGGACACTCTGGATGGGGCACTGTTGCCGGACACTCTGGACGGGGCACTGTTGCCGGACACTCTGGACGGGGCACTGTTGCCGGACACTCTGGACGGGGCACTGTTGCCGGTAGTCCTGGACGGGGCACTGTTGCCGGTAGTCCTGGACAGGGAATGCGCACTGGAAGCCTGATGCGTGGGGCTGGTACTGGAGGTACCAGACTGGAGACACGCAACCCAAGGCTAGTGCGAGGAGCAGGAGCAGGACGAGCTGGACTGGGCTGATGCACTGGAGGCCTGGCGCGTGGGGCTGGTACTGGAGGTACCAGACTGGAGACACGCACCCCAAGGCTAGTGCGAGGAGCGGGAACAGGACGTACTGGACTGGGCTGATGCACTGGAGGCCTGGTGCGTGGTGCTGGCTTTGGAAGCGCCAGACTGGAAACACGCACCTCAGGGCTAGTGCGAGGAGCGGGAGCAGGACGAACTGGACTATGGGTAAGCACTGGAGGTCTGGAGCGCACAACCCTTCCTGGCTGAGTGCTCAATGTAGCCTGGCCACGCTGAGGAGCTTCCACCGATCGCACCGGCCTTTGAATGCTTCTTCTCACTACAGTGTGCATTTCCCCATAGCTCGGTGCTTTCTTGACTCGATGTTCCCCATAATAAGCACGAGGAGTTGGTTCAGGTCTATTGCCTGACTCTGCCCAACTCCCCGTGTGCCCCCCCAAAAAATGTTTTGGGGCTGCCTCTCAGGCTCCCGTAGCTCCCGCAACTTGTCCTCCCATAATTGTCGTTCCTTCTGCCAGGTCCATCCTTCAGGCCGGTGCTCCAATCCCCGCTGCTTGGTCACCTTGTGGTGGGTGGTTCTGTAACGGCCGTCGAAGGGAGTAGACCAAGGCGCAGCGGGTTGAGTGCTCATTTTAACTTTTATTGAACACGTAAACAAACAAAAAAAACGAACGACAGCTTAACAGTTCCGTCAGGTACAACACACTAGACTGAAAACAACCACCCACAAACACAAGCTGAAAAACCTCTATAAATAGCACGAGGCAACAAGAAACAGCTGCCTCCAATTGAAGGTCAAACAAAAACCCTAAACATAGAAATAGAAAAACTAGACATGGACATAGAAATATACTAACATAGAACATATACCAAAACCCCCGAAACACATAAAACAAACACCCCCTGCCACGCCCTGACCAAACTACAATAACAAACAACCTCTTTTACTGGTCAGGACGTGGCACTTGATTTTCAGCAGGGTCTCGTTAGATTTAGCAGAGTAAGCATCAAGGTAATGAGTTCATGTTTACATATGTTTTCGTTTCAAACCATTTAGAATGTTTTATCCCAATGTCCCACATTAGTCCCATTATTTATAGAAATACCCATATACAGTGAGTATGTTTACAAAGTGGTGAGTTCATACTGAATCTTTTCTTCTTTTGAGTGAGTATATTTGTACAGTGTTGGTGAAATAGGTTAATTGTGTAGACATACAGCAAGAACATTTCCTCACTTTCCTTAAAACACAGTTAAATGTTTAATGAAAACATCTATTTAAATGTTGTATTTTTTGGTATTTTATGAGGATCCCTATTAACTGCTGCCAAGGCAGTCGCTACTCTTCCTGCGGTCCAAACAGGAACAAACAAAACAACACATCACAAAAAAAAATTGTCTTCGTCATAATTAAAACAATACATCACACAAGACATTGTGCACTATTTACATTCACATTGCTCCACCAGTACACATTTAAAATGTAAATTATAATACTACAACATTACAATGTGTGTGTGTGTGTGCATGCGTTTGTGTGTGTGTAAGTGTGTGTCTCTTCACAGTCTATGTTGTGACGTGAGGTGTTGTTTTATCTGTTTTTTTTATCCAATTCTACTGCTACCTTGGGTTACCTGATGTGGAAGAGAGTTCCATGTAGTCATGGCTCTATGTAGTACTGTGTGTTTCCCAGCCTCAGTTCTGGCCTTAGGGACTGTGAAGAGACACCTGGAGGCATGTCTTGTGGGGTACGTATGGGTGTCTGAGCTGTGTGTTAGCTGTTTGAACAGACAGTTCTCTGCTTTCAAC
Organism: Salmo trutta; assembly: GCF_901001165.1. Classification (NCBI taxonomy): domain Eukaryota; kingdom Metazoa; phylum Chordata; class Actinopteri; order Salmoniformes; family Salmonidae; genus Salmo; species Salmo trutta. The sequence continues at coordinate 33,331,414 of NC_042962.1, read as the reverse complement.
ATGTCAATATCACGTCAAAAGACAAGTAGTGATGCAGTCAATATCTCCTCTACTTTGGGCCAAGAGAGATTGACTTGCATATTCTTGATATTAGCCCTCCGTGTACAGTGCCTTGCTGCTCTGTTCTGAGCCAACTGTAATTTGCTTTCAGTATGTCCTTCTTTGCAACACTTGACCATATAACTGGGCATTAGTCCAGGTGTGATAAAACTAGGACTTGTTTGGTTGATTGTAATGTCAAGAAAGAAGAGCAGCACTTTAACAGACCTCTCCCCATCTGTTGCATCAATATGTTTTGACCATGTCAGTTTACAATCTAGGGTTACGCCAATCAGTTTAGTATCCTCAACTTGCTCAATTGCCACATTCATAACAATATTTAGAGGAGGTTTAGGGTTTAGTGAGTGATTTGTCCCAAATACAATTCTTTTAGTTTTTTATATATTTAGGACTATCTTATTGACTGCCACCCATTCGTAAACTGATTGCAGCTCTTTGTTAAGGATTGCAGTGATTTCACTTGATATTGTGGCTTGGTAATGATTGCAACAACAGATTACATTTCCGTTAGTTAGTGTATTATTATACACATGACCTACCTTTTAAAACCAGATGAGACTTCAGTTTTCTATTTTTAATCTTGTTTGTTTGGTTACCTCATGTAGCCTACTAGTTAGCCACCCTACATTAGCTTTCATCGGTAATTGATTTCGCCTGCTCAATTCAATTCACTACAACATAAGATGACTTATTATACCAAAATAGCTATGGAAAATTCATATATGCTTAAACCTGTGAAATCCCAGTAAGTTGACCAACTTCCTCCAGTTCTCCAGATGCAAATATATAGATCGTAACATTGAAACTGGCTTTTGCAATTAGTCCTGATCCTATGACACAGCCTGCTGGAGAAAGGGTGTCATTAGTTGGCTCCTAGACAATAACAGTCATATTTGTCAGACAGTTGCTAGGAGTGGTGGTAGGAGTCAGGCGCAGAGAGCAGAGGTACAGAACTTCGTGTTTATTTTGAACAAAAGCCAACACGATAAACGCCAACCCAAACGGCGTGGGTAAATTGCCAAGTGCCCAAAACAGGTGCACAGCCTGCAATTAATAATAAGTAAATAAACGCCAGCACATCCAACGATAAATTACAACCTGACGCTAAAATAATCCCGCACAACACTGGGCGGGCTAACCAGGCTTAAATAACCAAAATCAATAAACCAAATGAGGGACAGGTGCAAACAATAAGACATACCAAACGAAAAGGAAAAAAGGATCAGCGGCGGCTAGTAGGTCTGTGACGACGACCGCCGAGCGCCGCCCGAGCAGGCAGGGGAGCCACCTTCGATGGGATTCGTGACAATATTACTGTGGGGAGGCCTAATTGGATCATGGTTAGTGTTCCACTTATTACAAGGTTGTAACAAAGACATGTCCATCTGCTCTGATTTTGAATATGTGGTCAATTAAGAGTGAGTGCAACGTCTGTGTTGATGTTTTAATGAAGAACCAATTCATTGTACAGTACATCCATCTGTCCATCAATCCATCCATCTTTCCATCCATCAATCAATATTCCAGAATATGGTATTTTTGAGATATTATGCAGCGTGTTAAACTAATCCCTCAACTAAAAACTCAAAAGAAAAACAACTATTTTAAAAACTCCTCTAAGGTTTACTTGCTGCAAAGACGGAATACCCCGCCCCCCACTAAGATCAAACTCAATAAAGCTTCTAGGCTGACCCAAAGAAATGCTTTATTGATCTGATCATCATTTGAAACATTTACACAACTTCTTTTAAAACATGGTTTTATTCTTTCTTGTCAGGAGTTATGTATTAAAATTAATATTGGCACTTTCCGGAAAGCCCCAGTAGGTAGGGGGAAGGAAGGGGGTCCTTGCACAATATGGACACTCATTATGCAAATGTGAATGAGTGAAACAATTATCAAAACATAATGGGATGTTAATCACATTATGTAGATAGCCTGAAGGAATAAAGTTGATGTTTCTAATGAAATTAAGTCATCAACTAATTTATCAAAACAAGTCATTAAAAACAAGTTTGTACAAGAAAAGATTCAAGTCAGTATATTTCTTGGTAGTGAATCCCACGTCCTAGTTTGACAGGCAACTCCACTGTTAGAGTGGTTTAAAGAATCTAATCAAAAACATGCAGGATTGACCATTGGGACAGTGGAATAAACCTAATTTAAGCAATGATGCCACAGTTAGTGATGACATCCCCTGACTATCATGGTCAAACTACATAGTGTATGGGAATAGTTTTCTTGTCAAAAAATGAAATAAATAATAAAAACATGTATTTTGAATACAGTAAAGAAAATCAATTACAGGTCAACATCTAAATATTGCTCCTAGCATTGATCAAAGCTCAGAACACGTATATTCTTGATCTGACTGAGTTTTATTAGCACCTGCCTCTTTGCGAACGAGTGGAATCATGAACAGTGGCTTGTTCGTTATGTTTGCCTGCGTACCCCTGACTTGCCTCCCGGATTTGCCTTTTTAGCAACACATTCACCACTATCAAATCGATAACTCCACCTTCTTGCGGCACAGGCCAAGGGCCTGAGACGTGAAACTAACTATCCCAGCTCGGAGTCTGCTCAAGAAGGCAACAGACGCTACAGACAGTGTGTTTGCGAGAAACCTGATAAAAAGCTATTTTAAAACCGTCACGCAACTCTTCGCTTGTCGCATACCCCAAACAAACAAAAACCGACTCTCAGAGAATGAGTGCACAACTGGTAAATAGATGCTACACTACATGGCCAAAAATAGGTGGACAACTGCTTGTCGAGCATCTCATTACAAAATCATTGGAATTAATATAGAGTTGGTCCCCCTTTGCTGCTATAACAGCCTCCAATCTAGATGTTGGAACATTGCTGCAGGGACTTGCTTCCATTCAGCCACAAGAGCAGTAGTGAGGTTGGGCACAGATGTTGGGCGATTAGGCCTGGATCGCAGTCGGCGTTCCAATTCATCCCAAAGGTGTTTGATGGGGCTGAGGTCAGGGCTCTGTGCAGGCCAGTCAATTTCTTCCACACCGATCTCAACAAACCATTTCTGTATGGACCTGGCTTTGTGCTGAAATGCTGAAACAGGAAAAGGCCTTCCCCAAACTGTTGACACAAAATTAGAAGCACAGAATCATTTAGAATGTCATTGTATGCTGTAGTGTTCAGATTTCCCTTCACTGGAATTAAGGGGCCTAGCCCGAAGCATGGAAAATAGCCCCAGACCATTATTCCACTTCCACCAAACTTTACAGTTGGCACTATGCATTGGAGTAGGTAGTGTTCTCCTGGAATCCACCATACCCACATTTGTCTGTCAGACTGCAGATGGTGAAGTGTGATTCATCACTCCAGAGAATACGTTTCCACTGCTCCGTAGTCCAATGACGGCAAGATTTACACCACTACAGCCGACGCTTGGCATTGCGCATGGTTATATTAGGCTTGTGTGCGGCTGCTCGGCCATGGAAACCCATTTCATGAAGCTCCTGACAAACAGTTCTTGTGCTGACATTCCTCGGTTGCAGCAGTGAGTGTTGCAACCGAGGACAGACGATTTTTACACTCTACGTACCTCAGCACTCGGCGGTCCTGTTCTGTGAGCTTGTGTGGCCTACCACTTTGCGGATGAGCCATTGTTGCTCCTTGACATTTCTACTTCACAATAACAGCACTTACAGTTGACTGGGTTCAGCTCTAGCAGGGCAGAAATTTGACGAACTGACTTGTTGGAAAGGTAGCATCCTACTGTATGACAGTGTCATGTTGAAAGTCAGTGAGCTCTTCAGTACAGACCATTCTACTGCCAATGTTTGTCTATGGGAATTGCATGGCTGTGTGCTCAATTTTATACACCTGTCACTCATTTGAAGTGTATGTCAGTCAGTCAGGTGGGTAGCTGCTGGCAGAGACTAATATCACTGTAACGTTGATTGGTTCTGGCTAGTATTACTTAGCCAGCTAGAATGATGAAGAAAGAAGCTAATGTTAAACGGAGCCTACCTCAGCAAGAGCAAAAAATACACTACTACATTCTCATGATACCTTTGCCTTACAGAGAGTAGGCTACTGACACAGACATTAATGTGGCGCTCTATGGTGAGGCTCAGGCAGGATGCAATGCATGCAGGTGGAAGCAGAGGAGACGTAGAGTCAGGAAGCAAGCAGAGAGAGAGGTTAGTACAGTGGCTTCCAAACTTGGGGTCGCAGCCCCATGAGGGGTTCCCTGAGAAAACCTGACTAGTTTATCAAACAAGTTAGGAACAAAACAAAATTATGTTTGAACATAAACATCAACACATGGTCTATCTTCCCTATAGGCCTACATTAAAATGCAATCAAAATGCAAACAATACAGTTCTAAACATGTCTACTTTTTCATTCTGTCGCTGATTCTACCTGACAGTATTTCCCCGCCTTTCAGGGGTATAACATTACACTGTATAGCTAATAGGCTATGTGATTATAGATCGACTGATGTGAACGAACAGCCGGCAGCAACCAAGGATCGTCATGGCTGGGGTAATTTTTGCTTGTTTTCCAAATAGTATCTTACATTTTGGTCACAGAGGATCATTAGCTACAAAAAAAAATGATGTGCCTACACTCGGAAGGAAAGGCAGTGCGCAATTTGGGCAGATTATTGTTGAGTTGTGAATGTCTGTGAAAAATAGAGGCCAATGCAGGCATATCGCAATTTTTCAAAATACAATCGCGGGAAAACATAATTTGGAAAGAGTAAAGAGCAGACAATACAATTGAGTGATCAACAGTATAGCCTATCTTATTGGCACCAGCAGAGAGCATTAGCACTCAGGGCGCACATTCACTATTTATCATTGTTATGTTAGTGCTACTTAGTGCTACTTGTTTTTTGCCAATAATTTCCTCCTCCAGTTTAGATGGACTTCATATTCTATTTCTGTCTCCCCTTCTCGTATGCCTATTATATGTCATAATCTTCGTCATCTGAAGAGGAGAAATCCTTGGACCAATATGCAGCAGGTATATTGCTCATCTTCGTATTTATTGAAGGTAAACACACTTAAACAAATTAACGACGATAACAGTCCAGTAAGTTGCACAGACTAAACCAGAAACAACCACCCACAAACACAAGTGAAAACGAACACACTACAAATGGCCTCCAATTAGAGACAAAAACCTCCAGCTGCCTCTAATTGGAGGTCATTGAAAAAACACAACATAGAAAGAGAAACCTAGAATAAACATAGAAATAGAAAATATAGAACATACATAAAAACCCCGAAACACACAAAACAAACACCCCCTGCCACGCCCTGACCAAACTACAATAACAAATAACCCCTTTTACTGGTCAGGACGTGACATTATATGGACAACTTTGTTTTTACTGATCTGTTTGGCATTGTCAGCTGAGTAGGCTACACTGTAACTTGTGTATCAAAAAATATTCTGCTAATGTTCTCAGTCATATAAAGTGTAGTAAAATTGCATGAAATGTGTTTATAAAAGGCAACATTTTCCCATACAAAGAAAGAAGAAACTTATCTGATATAGCCTATGGCCTAGGCCTACTCTACTCTATACACGCTCAGCCATGTTGTCACGTCCTGACCAGTATAGGGGTTATTTGTTATTGTAGTTTGGTCAGGACGTGGCAGGGGGTGTTTGTTTTATGTGGTTCAGGGTGTGTTTTGTGTATGTGTTTAGGTAGAGGGGGTATTTGATTTATTAGTCCGGGGTTTGTTAGTCATTGTTCTATGTTAGTATATTTCTATGTTATATCTAGTCTTTTGTAGTTCTATGTTTAGTTAATTGGGGTTGGACCTTCAATTGGAGGCAGCTGGTTATTGTTGCCTCTGATTGAGGATCCTATAATTAGGAGTTTGTTTTTCATGGGATTTTGTGGGAGATTGTTCTTGTTTAGCTGTTTGCCTGACAAGACTGTCAAGTTCGTTTCATTTTCTTCACCAATAAAAAAAAGAAGATGAGTGTACATTTTCCCTCTGCGTCTTGGTCTCTACCCTATGACACCCGTGACAGAATCTCCCACCAAACACGGACCAAGCAGCGGAGGAGAGAGAAGCAACAGAGCCCAGTGGAATCATGGACATGGGAGGAAATTCTGGACGGGGCTGGACCATGGCACCAGGCTGGGGAATATCGTCACCCACTGAAGGAGATAGAGGCAGCCAAGGCGGAGCAGCAACGGTATGAAGCTTTGTACGCGCCGATGGGGAAGCACGAGAGGCACCCCCAAGAATTCTTTGGGGTGGGGCACACGGGAAGTTTGGCTGGGCTGAGGGTGAGCCCTAAGCCAGCTCCCCGTGCTTATTATGGGAAGCACCAGTGCGCTGGCCACCAGTGCGCCCTTAGGCCCAGGCTACCCTACGCCTGCTCTACGCACGGCAACCACCAGGCCTCTGCACAGCCCAGTTCGCCCTGTACCAGCACTCCGCTTGTGCAGGGCTGCTATTTCCATCCAGCCAGGACGGATTGTGCAAGAGGTGCACTCCAGACCTCCAGTGATTACCCATGTCCCGGTGTATCCAGTTCCTGCTTCTCGTGCTGACCCTGAGGTTCGTAGTCTGGCGTCTCCTAAACCAGCACCAGGCTTCCAGTGCATCAGCCCAGTCCAACTCGTCCTGTTCCTGCTCCCCGCACTAGCCCCGAGGTGCGTGTCCCCAGTTTAGTACCTCCACTACCAGCCCCACGCATCAGGCTTTCAGTGTGTCAGTCCAGTCCCGAGCTTCCGACGACAGCGCCTCGTCCAGAACTTCCGGCGACAGTGCCTCGTCCAGAACTTCCGGCGACAGTGCCTCGTCCAGAACTTCCGGCAACAGTGCCTCGTCCAGAACTTCCGGCAACAGTGCCTCGTCCAGACTGTCCGGAAGCAGGAGAGACGGCCCACTGTCCGGAAGCAGGAGAGTCGTCCTATGGTCCGGAGCTCCCAGAGTCGTCCTACGGTCCGGAGCGGAGAGTACAGTCCAGGGTCCTCAGTGACTGGCCTCAGGCAGAGGTATGCAGTGGGGGTGGTTTGGTCAGGTAGGGGATTAAGGCCTGAGCCTAAGCCACCTCCACTGTAGGAGGTTTGGGGGGGGGGTGTAGCACAGGAGCCATCGGTGACGGCAGCCACCCTCCCTTCCCTCCCTTTAGTTTTGGGATTTATTTTCTTTTGGGGGTTATTTTTGTTTTTTTGTGTGAGGTGCATCCGGGTTCTGCACCTTTGGGGGGGGGGGGGGGGGTACTGTCACGTCCTGACCAGTATAGGGGTTATTTGTTATTGTAGTTTGGTCAGGACGTGGCAAGGGGTGTTTGTTTTGTGGTTCAGGGTGTGTTTTGTGTATGTGTTTAGGTAGAGGGTGTATTTGATTTATTAGTCCGGGGTTTGTTAGTCATTGTTCTATGTTAGTATATTTCTATCTAGTCTTTTGTAGTTCTGTTTAGTTAATTGGGGTTGGACCTTCAATTGGAGGCGGCTGGTTATTGTTGCCTCTGAGGGTCCTATAATTAGGAGTTTGTTTTTCATGGGATTTTGTGGGAGACTGTTCTTGTTTAGCTGTTTGCCTGACAAGACTGTCAAGTTTGTTTTGTATACGTTTGTGTTTTCCTTCTTCACCAATAAAAAAAAAGATGAGTGTACATTTTCCCGCTGCGTCTTGGTCTCTACCCTACGACACCCGTGACACATGCATTGAACAATATTTTTTTGCGAACTGTGATTGAGTCATATAATTAGCCTAAATTATGACTATCCAATCTACTCATCACATTATTAATATAGGCTATCTTACTTAAGTCTGTAAATGTGATGATGCATGGAATGCTTTATTATAAAGGTTCATTTTTATGGGGAAAATTAGCTTCCCCAAACGCTGCATATGTATGCCAGGTAGGCTACACTGGTTGTAAAGCTGATTAATGTGCTTCGTTTTATGAATTGAGCAATAAATATAGTAGCACAAAAAAGCTGGGATCCTCTTTTAAATAATGGCCAGTCAAAACTCAATTGTGCAATGTTTCACTAGGCTCTTTAGGCTATGTGCTCTCCAACTGTGTTCCCTGGGTCCTAGGCCTATAGGCTACTTTTTGAGTTATTTGGCCACTTTAGTTATGATACAAACCTTATCAAAACATATAGGCCTGTGCTAAGCTACATGATTTGTGCTACTATGACTAGAAAAAGTTGAGAAAAAAATACATGTTTCTTGCCTTAGACTGCACACGCTGGGCATCATTCAAACTGATAATATATCAGTCACAAGTGATAATACTGTCAACCATCAGACTATTCTCAATTTAATCTTGTCTTAACATATTCTAAATAATATATGTGTGAAATTGGTATTGATTTAGAATGGACCATTATCATGCACCTGCCGGAACAGTAGCAGGGGGAAAAATATGTAATCCGTATGCACTTAAATAGCGAATGGAGGAAGCTTTTCCCGTGGTTTATTTTCATGCCAGCCCGGTAGGCTACTCCTGTTGCAAAGCGAAGCAATGTGCCTAATATTAGGAAAGTTGAAAAATAAATATAGTAATTCTAAAGAAAGTTGATGCGATCCTCCTCTTTTTAATAAAGGCCATCAAAAATCTGGTTTCTCACACAATTGCATAGCCTATAGAAATGCTGCGTAACATGAGCTCAAGGACTCTCATGTAGTGTTTTGATTTTCAATAGCATTTGCATTGATGTCAGAGTGATTAGATGGACAATAGAGTGCTGAGTACCAAGCCATTAGCGACTGGCAGTTAGCAAGTTTGGTAGGCTGCTAATGATCATCAGCTGTGCAGTTTTGCAGAAGCTTAGTTACCGTTACCAAAAGGTGACGTGGAATTTGACTGCAATCATGACTCATGACTGCCCGTGTGGTGGTAATATAGCCACCGTAACAGCCTTAACAGCAGACAAGGATCATCATTGCTGTTCTCCAAATACCTTAAACCCTGTTTACGGTTCTGCTTGCAATGTAAATGTATTATATACTGAACAAAAATATAAATGCAACAATTTCAATGGTTTTACTGAGTTATAGTTTATATAACGAAATCAGTTAATTGAAATAAATTCATTAGGCCCTAATCTATGGGTTTCACATGATTGGGAGCTAGGCCAACCCACTGAGGAGCCAGGCCCAGCCAATCAGAATTAGTTTTTCCCTGCAAAGGGGCTTTATTACAGACATAAATACTCCTCAGTTTCATCAGCTGTGCAGGTGGCTGGTCTCAGACAATCCCACAGGTGAAGAAGCCGGATGTGGAGGTCCTGGCGTGGCGTGGTTACACGTGGGCTGCGGTTGTGAGGCCGGTTGGACAGGTTATGGTAGAGAAATTAATATGCAATTCTCTGGCAACAGATCTGATGGACATTCCTGCAGTCAGCATGCCAATTGCACGCTCCCACAAAGCTTGAAACCTCTGTGGCATTGTGTTGTGTGACTAAACTGCACATTTTAGAGTGCCCTTTTATTGTCTCCAGCACAAGGTGCACCTATGTAACGATCATTATATTTCATCAGCTTCTTGATATGCCACACCTGGATGGATTATCTTGGCAACAGAAAAAAATCACTAACGGGAACGTAAACATATTTTTACAAATCATTTGAGAGAAATAAGCTTTTTAGTGCATTTGTAAAAATTCTGGGATATTTTATTTCAGCTCTTGAAACATGGGACCAACACTTTACATGTTGCGTTTGTATTTTTTGTCAGTGTATATAGCTGCCACATTGTGTGGTATTAATTTGCTTCAGATTAAGGCTGTTATTGGACCAAGGTTTCCTGCATGATGCAATGCTATATACAGAGTAATGAGCCCTGCCGATCTAACCCTTGCACCTAATGGTTCGTTGGAACTATTAGATGTAAATAAAGTAATTACCCATCCTGGAGTTCAACAAAGCCCCTGCATATAATAATAGGTGTTATTATGGTGTAGTACTGTGGATGAGTTTGCTGAACCCCCCCACCCTCCCCTCTCTCTCTTTCTTTTTCTTTGTCTACCTTTGGAGAAAAGCAATTTTGATCTAGATTGATTGCTGTGGGATTATCCAGGATTCATTAAATATTAAGGCATTGACTTTCACTAATGTACACAATTAGGGTTTATTCAAAATCAAAAGAAATTGGCATAAAATGTGCGTGGAAAGTGATTCATTACCGAGCTAGTACTCAATTCATACATTATGATTTTCATTAAATATTGTAATTAAATATTCTCAAGCTGAACTGATCCTCTTATTTGGATTAACCCATATGATTTTCTATATACTGTATTGAAACATATTGACATCATCTGTATAGAGAAATAATTGCATATTACCAAAGCCATGAGAAATTGATAATTACCCTTATCTGATTCTAAAAATACCAAAACTTTGGTTCAAATGACCTTTTTAACCCTCAATTGTGAAATATTGGCTGCTGTCCAGTTTGCTACATGCTATTACTTGTATCTTGACATGTGAGTAAGTCACAGATGTAACATATTCGATTGTGGTGGCAGTATGAGCTACTTGTTCAGCTTTAACACCATACTGCTGCCGTCCAAGGAGCATCACCTTCGGGTTGAACAACTTACTTATCACAAGAAATCAGTATCATACCCACACAATATCTGCATCCCAAATGCAACCCCCTGATAGGTCTCTGGTCAAAGGTAGTGCACTACAGTATATAGGAAATGGTGCCATTTGGGACGCAGGCATGTGTGACAGTTCAGGTATCCATTTCTGTGATTAAACTGACAAAATTAAACATGGGTGACTCAAATGTGATAAATATCCAAAGATGTTCTTGACACTCTTTATCTCCAGTTATAACTTTGCTTGACTTATTATCCAACACAGAGCAAATATGCAATCTCTCTAAGAACCCCGAGGGTCGCCGCCTCTTAAAAATGCCAAAGGTTATATTGAATATACAACTATTACCTCCCATTGCAAACATTGTTATCATGTTCAGCACACAAAGTAACCAGTGATCTGAAGTTTAAATGCAACAATGTCTCACATGCATAAAGCATTATTTTAAAAGAGTTAAAACAGCAAACGTTTTTGTAAAAATGGTCCCATGCATTACAAGTGAAAATGTGATTGGTTGATTCCACTTTGACTCCCAAATTTTTCTTTAATACAGTTAAATGGCAGATGCCTTCTATCAAGCTTCTAATGGCCTAGCAAATGGTGAGATATGTAGTTATATTACTTTCCCTAGAGACCACCAAAGAAACATACTGATTGGATATTTTTTTTCTCCTCAGTTGTAATCCTTTCCAACACAAATTGAAGAGATTTAATCAGAATGTCATTGAAAAGAAGAATATAATCAGGATATCAATTAATTATTATTGAAAACATGAAATAGAAATCAACATTTATATTTAAAAAATAGAAGGCCTTGATGGTTCTCCACTGGGTAATAAGTAAGTACAGACAACAGTTAGACACTATTCTGTATAGATACTATGCAATACCAGTCTAATAATTCTTTGCGCATACCACGACTTAAACGTCACTTATTTTTCAACCATCATCCTCTGTGTAGCACCCTGAAACAGCCTTTAATGTTGAGTACTCTGTGTATGGTGCATTGAATCCAAGGTTCATCTAATTCAAACAGTGTCACAGCCCATTGAGCAAAACCTGGTTAAATCAACGTTGTTTCCATGTCATTTAAACCCCACAAAGCTATGTGTTGACGTTGAATCAACGTGGAAAACTGGCATGGTGAAATGTTTCTTTGATTTCATATTGAAATCAAACCTAGACGTTGAACTGACATCTGTGCCCAGTGGGAGGCTTCTTTTGAGAGAAAGAGGGATGGAGTGATAGAAAAAGAGTAACAGAGGAAGGCTTTGTGACAGAATGAACAGAGGTAGGACATAATGTGGTAGGCGCTAAAATCAATCTGACAGCACATATCAAGATCTTCGAACACAAATCCTCTTTGATGCTAGGGTGTAGGGAAAAGTGAAGGTTACACACATCTCCATCAACAGTTTTTCAACAACCTTTTAACATTTCAAACCCAGCTTTTCAAATATACAATATATTTCCAAATAATAGCGTACTAAGTGGCCAATCAAAATGGGCCTCTACATCTACAGGAATGACATCAATTGAATATTCCACATGCCTCGCTTAAAAATATGCTTTTGTATTGCAAAGCACCATGGCAACAAGGGAGAAAAATTATTTGAGCAACTGCTAAAAGAGTAAGTGTGTTGAGAGAAGCTTTAGCAGAATAAGAGCATACCAACACTCTCCTCCTAAGACGCTGGCAGCACACCAGGCTGGCAAGCTGGTCTTGAGTGCTTTTCCTCCTGGTCGTGATTGGTGATTAAGAAGTGTTTTTGTTCCTGCCATCAAACCTGGGTAATAGGAATGTAAGCTCCCCCGCTGCTCATTGGAAGTTAATCACACAACAATGGGGTGCCTGGAGGTGGGAGGGAGGGGTGAGGTGGTGGTGAGGGAGATGGAGGGTGAGGAAGGATGGCGAGGAGAATACATCTCGAAACAAGAAGTTTGTGCCTTTCTGGTACCGGAGTGCCAAGTCTAGGATCAAAAGGCTCCTTAATAGCTTCTACAGCACCCCCAAGCCATAAGACTGCTGAACAATTAATCAAATGGCCACCTGGACTATTTATATTGACCCCCTCCCTTTGTTTTTACACTGCTGCTACTCGCTGTTTATTATCTATGCATAGTCGCTTTACCCTTATCTACATGTACAAATTACCTCGACTAACCTGTACCCCCGCACATTGACTCGGTACCGGTACCCCCTTGTATATAGCCTCGTTATTGTTATTTTATTGTATTACATTTTATTTTATTTTAAACTTTATTTTATTTAATAACTCTATTTCTTGAACTGCATTGTTGGTTAAGGGCTTGTAAGTAAACATTTCAAAGTAAGGTCTACACACGTTGTATTCGGCGCATGTGACAAATACAGTTTGATTTGATTTGATTAGATAATGTCCAATCAATTTAATTTACCACAGGTGGACTCCAATCAAGTTGTAGAAACATCTCAAGGATATTCAATAGAAACAGGATACACCTGAGCTCAATTTCGAGTTTCATAGCAAAGGTTCTGAATACCTATGTAAATAAGGTATTTTAGCTTTTTTAAAGCCTGTTTTCACTTTGTCATTTTGGGGTATTGTGTGTAGATTGATGAGAAAACATAATAATTTCATCCATTTTAGAATAAGGCTGTAACGAAATTAAATGTCGAAAAAGGGAAGGGGTCTGAATACTTTCCGAATGCGCTGTATACATATAACTAGGAATAAAGTGACAGATAATAAACAGAAGCAGAAGCGTATGTAATGAGACAAAAAAGGGTCAATAGTCCAGGTAGCTATTTGGTTAACTATTTAACTAACTATTTAGCAGTCTTATGCCTTGGGGGTAAAGCTGTTCAAGGTCCTGTTGGTTCCAGACATTGTGCATTTTGGTGGGCTATTTCTTTAGTCAAGTTGTCTATAATTAGACACTGTACATAACAGCTTCTATTCTATCATTATATGTTGCCCTAGAAGAACAAATAAACTCTTGCACACCAGAATAATGTCCTAAATGATATAATTAATGATTCAGTCTAGTTGACATTGGGTAATATTTTCTCTGTCATCTCTGCTTCTTTCACGGAGCAAAGACAGTTAAGGACCAGGATGAAAATGCAATAACTAAAAGAAAAGAGGAAATATTTTCCGTGCAAAATGTCCATAAGTCATCAGTTTGACCGGTTGTAAGGAAATAGAAAGCTGTCAAAATGACCCAACATGTTTCTAATAAGATTTCAGTTAGGCTTGGATGCATAGGCATATTTTATGTGGTTGAAATAAAATCAGCTTCAATGATGCTGATAAAAATAGCACCTCTACAGACAGTATCTAACTTCACAGTCACATTTTTCTCAAGATGCTGAAATAAATAAATAAATGCTCTCTTCTCCTGTTCCCGTGTCAAAACGTACATGCTGACCACACCGCTCACGTCGCATGCGCGAGCGTTGCAGAATAAATTTACACATACATGTTATTCAATCATTTCACTCACACTGCATGCTCTGCCCTCCTTTTCCTGTATTCAACGATCAGTTCCTTTGTCCTGCTAACACCATTGTGTCATTGACAAACTCAATGAGGGTGTTGGAGTCGTGCGTGGCCAAGCAGTCGTGGGTGAACAAAGAATATAGGAGGGAACTAAGCACGCATCCCTGAGTTGAGGGTCATCGTTGCGGATGTGTTATTGTCTACCCTCACCAGCTGGGGGCGGCTCATCAGGAAGTCCAGGATTCAGTTGCAGAGGGAGGTATTCAGTCTCAGGATCCCGCTAAGCTGTTCTCAAAGAACAGCATTCTCACATAGGTGTTGCTCTTGTTTAGGTGTAAAAAGGAGATTGTGTCGGTGTTCTTCTTGTTAAGGTGGGAAAGTACAAGTGTGGAGTGCAATTGGGGTGGTATGTGAATTGAAATCGGTCTAGAGTGTCTGGGATGATGGTTTTTATGTGAGCCAAGAGTTCTTGTGCACAGGGACTATGGTGGTCTGCTTGAAACATGTCGGTATTACAGACTGGGATAGGAAGAGGTTGAAAATCTCTGTGAAAACACTTTCCACCAGGTCTGAGTATGCGTCCTTGTAATCTGTCCGGCCCTGCGGCCTTGTGATTGTTAACATATTTAAAGGTCTTGGCTCCGGAGAGCGTGATCACACAGTCATCCAGAATGGCTGGTGCTCCCATGCATGATTCAGTGTTGCTTGCCTTGAAGCAAGCATAAAAGTAATTTAGCTCATCTGGTAGGCTCGCGTCACTGGGCAGCTCGCAGCTGTGTGTCCGTTTGTATTCCATGATACTTTGCAAGCCCTGCCACATCAGATGAACGTCAGAGCCGGTGTAGTAGGATTCGATCTTAGTCCTGTATTGACACTTTGTCTGTATGATGGTTGGTCGGAGGGCATAGCTGGATTTCTTATAAGCGTTCAGATTAGTAGCCCACTCTTAGAAAGTGGCAGCACCAGCCTATAGCTTAGTGCGGATGTTGCCCGTAAATGGGATATTTACATACGGTCACTGTGGGGATGACGTTGTCCATGCACTTTTTAATGAAGCCGGTGACTGATGTGGTGTGCCATCAGATGAACCCAAGAACATATTTCAGTCTGCGCTAGAGAAACAGTCCTGTAGCTTAGCATCCGCTTCATCGGACCACTTCCGTATTGAGTGCATCACTAGTATTTCCTGTTTGAGTTTTCGCTTGTAAGCAAAATTCAGGAGGATTGCGTTATGGTCAGATTTTCCAAATGGAGGGTAAGGGAGAGCTTTGTATGCTTATCTGTGTGTGTAGTAGTGGTGATCTACCCTAATTTCCGGACTATTAAGCGCACCTGAATATAAGCCGCACCCACTGAATTTAAAAAAATATATTATTTTGAACATGAATAAGCCGCACATGTCTATAAGCCGCAGGTGCCTACCGGTACATTGAAACAAATGAACTTTACACAGGCTTTAACGAAACACGGCTTGTAACCAAAATAAATAGGCTTTAATGAAACACGGCTTGTAACAAAAATAAATAGGCTTTAACGAAACACGGCTTGTAACAAAAAATAAAAAATTAGCAGTAAGCTTTAGTTGTCTTTTTTTGAGTCAATTCCTCACGCTGCTGTTTCCAACGTCTTATCATCGACTCATTAATACCAAGCTCCCATGCAGCAGCTCTATTTCCTTTTCCAACAGTCAGATCAATCGCCTTCAACTTGAAAGCTGCATCATATGCATTTCTCCGTGTCTTTGCCATGATGAGGGTGACAAAATGACTACCGTAATCAGAATAATGGGAAGTTTGAGAGCGCTCGATTTAATCTAAACAGTAAACCAAAAAGTTGTTTGACCTTAACCCGTTCGGCAATTTCATTGATCTAATGAAAGCTTCATGCCGCCAAAAAACTGAGCACGTAACAGAATGTGTTTTTTTTGAGAAAAAAAAATTGAAAGCGGGAAAAATCCAGCCGCGTCATTGTTTAAGCCGCGAGGTTCAAAGCCTGGGAAAAAAGTTGCGGCTTATAGTCCGGAATTTACGGTTGTTATTTTTTTCACCTTTAGTTGCACACATGACATGCTGTTAAAAATGAGGATTTCAGTTTTCCAGCATTAATATCCACTAAGAGGGCCGCCTCTGGATGACCATTTTCTTGTTCGCCTCTGGCCCTATACAGCTCGTTGAGTGCGAGCTTAGTGCCAGCATCGGTTTATGGTGGTAAATAGACAGCTACAAAAAATATAGATGAAAACTATTTTGGTAAATAGAATGGTGTACAGCTGATCATGAGGTATTTTAATAAACTCAGGTGAGCAGAACCTCGAGACGTCATTAATATTAGAGATCACTCACCAGTTGTTAACAGAGAGACATACACCTCCTTCCTTGAGCTTACCCAACGTTGCAGTTCTATCCTGCCAATGCATAGAAAAACCAGCTAAATGTATATTATCCATGTTCTTGTTCAGCCATGACTCTGTGAAACATAGGGTATTACTGTTCTTCAGGTCCCATTAATAAAATTGTTGTGTGTTGTTGTGTGTCAGAAAAATAGTCATTCACAGTCATTCACTACTGCAGCTAGCATTTATTCATACATTTGTATTTCACCTTCATTTAACCAGGTAGGCCAGTTGAGAACAAGTTCTCATTTACAACTGCAACCTGGCCAAGATAAAGCAAAGCAGTGCGACACAAACAACAACACAGAGTTACACATGGAATAAACAAATATACAGTCAATAACACAATAGAAAAGTATATATACAGTGTGTGCAAATGAGGTAAGATAAGGGAGGTAAGGCAATAAATAGGCCATAGTGGTGAAATAATTACAATTTAGCAATTAAACATGCATTGTATGACCATTTGTGGGACGTAATATTGTGTGCACACAGAATATGTGTACACAAAATATTATGTCACAGAAATGGTTATTAAATGTATGTTAGCTGCAGCAGTGAATTTGTTTATGACACAAAGAAGCCTTCATGATTACCTTCAGTAAAGCTTTGTGATGAGTTTAATGTATGTTGTTTACATTTATGGTGTACTTATTGTATAGTTGTGTGTCTTTTTGTGTATTTTTTGTTTTACTTTAGCTAACATGCATTCTATTAGAACTGTACTGTATTTATTCTACAAGCCCTAAATTGGGTACTGTTCTCTGTTATTTTCTATTGTTGTGCTATACACAACACACATGGAATTCGAAATTATTAAGGTCATCAATGACCCAAGTTCATCTCTGTTATTGAAAGTGTTTTGAAAAATATTTCAAGAACCTTGTCCTTCTCAAGGGCATCAATAATAACATACATTTGCTAGGGTAGGCATGTAGGACAGTGTAAAAAGATGGAGAAAGAAGACAGAGAAAACATTGGATCAAAAGATTATTCCCTTCAACCCACTGCTGCAAGAAAGTCTGTGGCTGACCTTGATTCAGACTGTGACGTAGTCTTAAGTCCCAAATGGCACCCTATTCGCTATATAGTGCATTACTTTTGGCCAGGTCCCATAGGGCTCTGCTCAAATGTAGTGCACTATGTAGTAAATAGGGTGGCATTTGGGAAGGTATCTGAAATTATATGTGCCAAAGAAGACTGGCCATGGGACAAACCATTACTACCACCAAGAGGTGTTTCATTTCAACATTTTCACATTAATCAGTCTCAGAAAATGAGGCATGATAAAAACCATTGAAATGGCCCCCTAATATAAATGAATCACCTATCTGTTAGATGTTGGAGACCAATTAAAGCACTTCGAACAGAAAGGATGTGTCCTAAATGGCAACCTATTGCCTATAAAATGCATCTATTTTGACTAGGGCCAATAGGGACTATATAGGGAATAGGGTGCCATTTTGGATTTACACAGAGTATTGTACTACCTTCAGTTCATGGTTTGCCATTCAGCAAATAATACATCTGATCTCCCATGATGACATGATGGAGATAAGAACAGGCTTTTAGCTACCCACCATTGTAGATTATTATCCTCACACGGGGCACCATTTATGTCATTTTTGTTGTTGTGTAATGACTTTCACAGGGTTTGTATGACACCAATTTCTGATGCCGAGTTTTTGGATGTGTGTTGAGTTCATAGTAAAGCAAGATATGGGGCATATCTACAAAATATTATGGAGCACATTTTGAAACCTCATGTTCACATATCATTGAAAACACAACTATAACGAACTCAATGACATGCACTGCTAATAAAAAAACGTTGCTTAGAACTCCCCATTGCTTGCTGGCCGTAAGTGAAGTGATTTGCTGACAAATTAAAGGAAAAGGAAATGGGAAATGGAAATATTGGCCCAAATGGGCAGCTTGGCATCACCAGTATTCTCCATTAAAACAATTGGCACCCTGTGGGTTTTTCTTTTACAAACGGTTTTCTCTCTGTGAAGTCAATTACGTCCAAAAAGCTATCTTCAACTCTTCAAAAAAGGAGGAGGAAAGAGCATTCAGTAATGTTGTTTTTAATCTAGAGGGATGTGACTTAAAAAAATAAGTAATTGTGTTGAAAATGAAAGACTGTACCTCAGAGTACCCACATTTCCTAGCCAGCCAAATACACAAAAAGAGCTCAGATGAGTAAGATAAAATCTTCAGATAATTACCTATCATTGTGTGTAATATGTGTAAAAAATTATGTTTTTTCTTGCAGGCATCTCTTATGCTGAAATAAACACAGTGTAATAATTTCTAGGGCTAGGATGTGCTCATGGCTACATTTAACTTTTTTATAAAACAGAATTTCCCTCACAATAGTGCACTATTCTTTATTAAATATTTCTGTTGTAATTTATCATTTTCACACCATTGATAACTAATATTTAACTAATCTTTACACCCCCTACCCATCTTCGTAAAGAGGGGGATAAACATTGTGTCACTTTTACAGAATCTAAAGGCTTGTATGATTTCCAGGGGTAGAAATGTGTGTAAAACACACTGAAGTGTAACAGTCAGTCTCAAGCGTTCCACCGACAATGAGACGTGACTATGACAGTATAGCGAGGGCTCAGAGGATTCCTTGCTCAAGTCACATGGTTAGGAAAAAAGCATGGGCCAAATCATATGAAATGTTAAACTGTACACTTTTAGCATTAGTGGTGACTGTAGAAACTCTGGAGATCCTCAGAATCCCTGAAGTTCTTCAAGGAACCATTGCTTGTCAATGGTTCATATTTGCACCTTCGGTTAAATGTGGTTCTTGGAGGAACCCTTAATAGTTCAATGTGGCAACAGGTTCCTGGAGGAATCCTGTAGTGGGGGCGTGGCTTAGTAGTGGTGTGGCTATAAGCTATATATATATATTTTTTTGTAAATGTCATTCCTGTTCATCTGTTCTGTTGTATTGTCATCACATGTTAAGGTTGAAACCTGACAGTATTGTAACTTCAATGAGTTTAAAAGAGCAGTATGAGTTCCTCAAGAGCCTATGCAAATCCACAAGTTGGAATAGTTACACATTTACTACTGTATATAGTTAGCTATGTTCATATTATATTAGAATATGCATATACATACATATTTAAAGAATAATTAAGAATGCAGTGCACAAACATACCATGATGAACATAAATAGCATTTATGCTAACAGGTGACAACAATTAACTACTTTAAAGTCATTCCTCCAATAAACCACGCCAACAATCTCATCTCTACAATGTTTATTCAAAATGTTCTTCCAGGCAACTTTACTTCTAAGACTGTAGGCAGGGTACTCAGTGGCGATTTTAGCATGTAAATCTTGGTGGGGCAAAAAAAGAAATGTGTGATGCATGCCAGCAAAGCCACTACACAAAACAACACTAAACAATACATGAATTGCACTATTGCGGTAACAACCGGTGCCCACAAACTGTTAGGGCCTACATAAAGCTGTCCCAACAGCAGTCCCAACATCTTACCACTGCTACACCTGGCTATCAGCAGAGCCTTGTCTGGCAGTGAAACAGTTAATTCAGCCTCATTTACTGGCTTTAAAAAAAACATAGATGACATGACTGGATTGCTTAAACAAATGTGGTTTCTAATGGAAAATTGAGATGTACAAAATATGGCATAAGGGGACAACAAGCGGATAAGAGGCAATCTGTAATTTCGATTAAGACATTAATGAGCGAGCCAGGACGGACGTAGTCAATATAGTTATTTGTTTAGCACTTTTGAAATGTACAGCAACAGAATTCAGAACGGCCATTCTTACAGTGTTCTCTCTGTACACCAAGTCAGAACCATAGGATTAATAAAGGGGGCATAATAGCAGACAATGAAAGCTCTTACAATATTTGATGATTACATTTCTCTAAAACAGGTTATAGGCTACATGTGCACCACCAAGTCAGAACAGTAGGCCAAATTATGATGGGTAAATATACTAAATTATTAGGGTGAGGCACATGGGCTACGAACATCTTACTACACAACATACACTTAGTATTACTTTCTTAGCTAGAGTATACATATCTCCCTGGCATATTACATCATTTATACAGCAGAATACAATACATTTTTGGACTCACCCTGTTGTACTGTGCTCACTTGAACAGGAAGGTGGCGCTGCGGTCCTTTGTGAGCAATTTTTTTTTTTATCAAGGTCTGGCATTCTCTGGATTTATAGTGCTTTCAAAACAACTGGGAACTCGGGAAAAAAACAAGGTTGAATCATGATGAAGTCATTGTTCTTCAGGTCGTAGCTCTAGAAAGAGGCCAGTTCTGCAATTCTGAGTTGGATGACCATTCAAAACATACACTGCTCAAAAAAATAAAGGGAACACAACACAATGTAACTCCAAGTCAATCACACTTCTGTGAAATCAAACTGTCCACTTACGAAGCAACACTGATTGACAATAAATTGCACATGCTGTTGTGCAAATGGAATAGACAACAGGTGGAAATTATAGGCAATTAGCAAGACACCCCCAATAAAGGAGTGGTTCTGCAGGTGGGGACCACAGACCACTTCTCAGTTCCTATGCTTCCTGGCTGATGTTTTGGTCACTTTTGAATGCTGGCGGTGCTTTCACTCTAGTGGTAGCATGAGACGGAGTCTACAACCCACACAAGTGGCTCAGGTAGTGCAGCTCATCCAGGATGGCACATCAATGCGAGCTGTGGCAAGAAGGTTTGCTGTGTCTCTCAGCGTAGTGTCCAGAGCATGGAGGCGCTACCAGGAGACAGGCCAGTACATCAGTAGACGTGGAGGAGGCCGTAAGAGGGCAACAACCCAGCGGCAGGACCGCTACCTCCACCTTTGTGCAAGGAGGAGCAGGAGAAGCACTGCCAGAGCCCTGCAAAATGACCTCCAGCAGGCCACAAATGTGCATGTGTCTGCTCAAACGGTCAGAAACAGACTCCATGAGGGTGGTATGAGGGCCCGACGTCCACAGGTGGGGGTTGTGCTTACAGCCCAACACCGTGCAGGACATTTGGCATTTGCCAGAGAACACCAATATTGGCAAATTGGCCACTGGCGCCCTGTGCTCTTCACAGATGAAAGCAGGTTCACACTGAGCACGTGACAGACGTGACAGAGTCTGGAGACGCCGTGGAGAACGTTCTGCTGCCTGCAACATCCTCCAGCATGACCGGTTTGGCGGTGGGTCAGTCATGGTGTGGGGTGGCATTTCTTTGGGGGGCCGCACATCCCTCCATGTGTTCGCCAGAGGTAGCCTGACTGCCATTAGGTACCGAGATGAGATCCTCAGACCCCTTGTGAGACCATATGCTGGTATGGTTGGCCCTGGGTTCCTCCTAATGCAAGACAATGCTAGACCTCATGTGGCTGGAGTGTGTCAGCAGTTCCTGCAAGAGGAAGGCATTGATGCTATGGACTGGCCCGCCCGTTCCCCAGACCTGAATCCAATTGAGCACATCTGGGACATCATGTCTCGCTCCATCCACCAACGCTACGTTGCACCACAGACTGTCCAGAGTTGGCGGATGCTTTAGTCCAGGTCTGGGAGGAGATCCCTCAGGAGACCACCTGCAACCTCATCAGGAGCATGCCCAGGCGTTGTAGGGAGGTCATACAGGCACGTGGAGGCCACACACACTACTGAGCCTCATTTTGACTTGTTTTAAGGACATTACATCAAAGTTGGATCAGCCTGTAGTGTGGTTTTCCACTTTAATTTTGAGTGTGACTCCAAATCCAGACCTCCATGGGTTGATAAATTGGATTTCCATTGATTATTTGTGTGTGATTTTGTCGTCAGCACATTCAACTATGTAAAGAAAAAAGTATTTAAGAAGATTATTTCTTTCATTCAGATCTAGGATGTGTTGTTTAAGTGTTCCCTTTATTTTTTTGAGCAGTATATTTTGCCAGTTGGAGCTAATTTATTCTCGACTTCCCGGTTGTCTTGAACTCACTGAAGTCAAGTTTTCGCAGTTCCGAGTTAACAGTTGTTTTGAGTGCGGCGCAGATCATGCTTCAGTGACAGCATGGCCAATGTTGAATTTTTTGTTCATTTTAAACTTGGAAAAGAGCCCCTTAATTCCAGATTTGGGACCACACAGCCACTGTCACTGATTCCTTCCAAACCACTCATTGTTGAATTTCCGATTTCCAACTTGTTGTGTAATGTATTTGTCCAATGGTCGATGAGCACCGATACGTTTTATCTATAATTTCTCTTCATTATTTGTCTTCATATGACAAGGATTAAAAAGGATTTGCCAGTGGATTGTCGACTTGATTCATGATGATGACTTTTAGCGAAGATTTGAAAGTATGGTGTTGACATGATCAGTCCAATCAAAGCTACTGTACATATAACGTGATTTGATGTAATTTTATCTGTGGTCAATGACCTTGAGCCTTCTTGGATGGGCACTTCTAATGTAACTATGGCATCACCCAAGTGGCTAGAATTTGAGGTCTACCCTTACATGGAACCCAAACCGGCTGCACGCGTGCGCCATCGTTCATACATTTATTTTGTCCCACCACACTAAATGCGATCACAACATGCAGGTTAAAATATCAAAACAAACTCTGAACCAATTGGATTAATTTGGGGACAGGTCGAAAAACATTAAACATTTATGGCAATTTAGCTAGCTAGCTTGCACTTGCTGGCTAATATGTGCTATTGAGCTAGCTTGCTGTTGCTAGTTAATTTGTCCTGGGATATAAACAGAGTTTTTATTTTACCTGAAATGCACAAGGTCCTCTACTACGACAATTAATCCACACGTAAAGCGGTCAACCGAATCGTTTCTAGCCATCTCTCCTCCTACCAGCTTTTTCTTCCCTGGACTTTATATTGTGATTGGCAACTTTCATAAATTAGGTGCATTACCGCCACCGACGTCATTCGTCTTTCAGTCACCCACGTGGGTATAACCAATGAGGAGATGGCACATGGGTACCTTCTTCTATAAACCAATGAGGAGATGGGAGAGGCAGGACTTGCAGCGCGATCTGCGTCACAAATAGAACTGACTTCTATTTTAGCCCTTGGCAACGCAGATGCTCATTGGCGTCCGCGAGCAGTGTGGGTGCAATGATTGAATAATATAGATTTTAAAAAAGAATTTAAACTCTCGCGCAATCGAGGCAAGCGGTGTAGTCAGGGTATTAGACTTGGCAGTGACGCAGTGTCCTCATGAGTGACAGAACACTAAGCCAATCATGGCGCAATGCTCCGTATTTTCTGATGGCTTGCTACACCTCCACAGAAAGCACTGAGATAGGCTGAAACATCTGCATTTTGGAGCTGCCTTACTCAATAATATAAAAAAGAGACCATGTTTGTATGCAGCTTATAACTCAATCATATGTATATTTTATTTTACATTGTTTGCAAACTGATATGTGACAAAATAACATAAAAAAAATGTGGGGCTCAAAATAGGTGCCCTGAATGACAGGTCGCCAGTGAGGGTACTAATTAATCACGTGGTCATTTAAAAAAAGGTTTCCAATCATTAAAACCACACTATTGAGATATTGAGAAATGTGTTCATGACAAATTATTAATCAATCACCCAGACATACAGTACCTGTCAAAAGTTTGGACAAACCCATTCAAGCAAGGGTTTTTCTTTATTTTTAATATTATCTACATTGTGGAATAATAATGAAGACATCAAAATTAAGAAATAACACATATGGAATCAAGTAGTACCCAAAAAAGAGTTAAACAATTCAAAATACATTTTATAATTGAGAATCTTCAAAGTAGCCACCCTTTGCCATGATGACTGTATTGCTCAATCTTGGCATTCTCTCAACCAGCTTCACCTGTAATGCTTTTCCAACAGGCTTAAAGGAGTTCCCACATATGCTTAGCACCTGTTGGCTGCTTTTCCTTCACTCTGCAGTCCAACTCATCCCAAACCATCTCAATTGTTGAAAAACAAATGATAGTCCCACCAAGTGCAAACCAGATGGGATGGCGTATCGCTGCAGAATGCTGTGGTAGCCATGCTGGTTAAGTGTGCCTTGAAATCTAAATAAATCACTGACAGTGTTACCAGCATAGCACCGCCACACCATCACACCTCCTCCTCCATGCTTCACGTTGGGAACCACACACCTACTACTCTGTGTCTCACAAAGACTCTTAAAGACACTTTCAAAGTTCTTGAAAATGTCCGTATTGACTGACCTTCATGTCTTAAAGTAATGATGGACTGTCGTTTCTCTTTGCTTATTTGAGCTGTTCTTGCCGTAATATGGACTTTTACCAAATAGGGCTATCTTCTGTACCTTGTCACAACACAACAAATTGGCTCAAACACGTTAAGAAGGAAAGAAATTCCACAAATTAACTTTTAACACAGAACACCTGTTAATTGAAATGCATTCCGGGTGACTATCTCATGAAGCTGGTTGAGAGAATGCCAAGAGTGTGCAAAGCTGTCATCAAGGCAAAGGGTGGCTACTTTCAAGAATATCATAATAAATATATTTTGATTTGTTTAACTCTTTTTTGTTACTACATGATTTTATATGTTATTTCATAGTTTTGATGTCTTCACTATTATTTTACAATGAAGAAAATAGTAAAAATAAAGAAAAACCATTGAATGAGTCCAAACTTTTGACTGGTACTCTACATTGACTTAAGCAGACATAACAGTAGGTTTGGGGGACAAAAACAATAGTGTTCACAACCAGCATGATGCTAGACAGAGGATGAGTTCTCTACATCTTCTTCATTCTACAAAACCTCTGCAGTGGGGTACCAATTATTGCCTTGAGCAGTTAAAAGCCTGTCTCTGAAATAAGGATTCTCTGATACTATGTTGTAACTTCTCTCTGACATTTTTTCTTCTTCTGGCGTTACATACTTATATCAATCAAAGCATAAGACATTTTAATGTGTGTGTGAGACAGAGGACATGGATAAAAGACAGATTTGGGTCCAGTAGCAAATTGGTGAATAGAGGGAGTAATTGAGGATTTGGTGCCCAGCGATCAGAGATGGAGAGAGAGCTGTAAATGAAGTGATGAGGCTTAGTGGGAGGAAGGCAAGGCAATGTGGACTGTGTCCTAATGATTCCTGTGGGAGACTGTCATCACATCAAGGATGGCCAGAGAGATGGCAATAAAGCAGTGACAGTATGGTGATCTGATACCACTATCTCATTCTCTCTATTTCTGCTCAGAGAAGGACCAAGTATAAGTCCCAAATGGCACTCTGCATCCCAAATGGCACCCTGCTTCCAAATGGCATCCTATTACATTGTCATGTTAGTCATTTAGCAGACGCTCTTATCCAGAGCGACTTATAGGAGCAATTACGGTTAAGTCCCTTTCTCAAGGGCACATCGATTCCCTACATAGTGCTCTGCGCCTGACCAGGGCATCAGGCTCTGGTCAAAAGTAGTGCACTATATAGGGAATAGTGCCATTTTGGGCACAACCTAACGCTTCATTGCATTAGAGCGGTTGCCACAGTGTCCACTGCTTTCTGCCCACACCGCAGCACATTCATAGAGTTGAAGTCATAAGTTTACATACACTTAGGTTGGAGTCATAAAGACTTGTTTTTCAACCACTCCACACATTTCTTGTAAACAAACTATAGTTTTTGCAAGTCAGTTAGGACATCTACTTTGTGCATGACACAAGTAATTTTTACAACAATTGTTTATAGACAGATTATTTCACTTATAATTCACTGTATCACAATTCCAGTGGGTCAGAAGTATACATACATACACTAAGTTGACTGTGCCTTTAAACAACTTGGAAAAATTGGAGGTGTACCTGTGGATGTATTTCAAGGCCTACCTTCAAGCTCAGTGCGTCTTTGCTTGACATCATGGGTAAATCTAAAGAAATCAGTCAAGACCTCAGAAAAAAATGGTAGACCTCCACAAGTCTGGTTCATCCTTGGGAGCAATTTCCAAACACCTGAAGGTACCACGTTCATCTGTACAAACAATAGCACGCAAGTATAAACACCATGGGACCATGCAGCCGTCAAGAAGTTAAAGTTTGGTCGCAAATGGGTCTTCCAAATGGACAATGACCCCAAGCTTCCAAAGTTGTGGCAAATGGCTTAAGAACAACAAAGTCAAGGTATTGGAGTGGCCATCACAAAGCCCTGACCTCAATCCTATAGATAATATGTGGGCAGAACTGAAAAAAGCGTGTGCGAGCAAGGAGGCCTACAAACCTGACTCGGTAACACAAGCTCTGTCAGGAGGAATGGAACAAAATTCACCCAACTTATTGTGGGAAGCTTGTGGAAGGCTACCCGAAATGTTTGACCCAAGTTAAACAGTTTAACATGGATAGAAAACACTCTAAATTTTCTAAAACTGTTTGAATGGTGTCTGTAAGTATAACAAAACTCATATGGCAGGCAAAAACCTGAGAAAAATACAACCAGGAAATGAGAATTTTGTGGCTGTACTATTTTCGAGTCATTGCTAATAGATCACACAGTGACAAAGGATTCATTTCGCACTTCCTACGGCTTCCACTAGATGTCAACGATCTTAATAAAGTTGTTTGAAGCGTCTATGATGAACAGGGACCGGATGACAACGAAGAGAAGTTGATGTCCCTGGGATGTCGTCACTTCACTATTACAAGCACCTGCGCGTGCAAGACATTTTTCAAAAACGTTTTTCAAGACACAGGAGAGGTCGGGTTGAAATATTACTGATGTTTCACGTTAAAAATGGCCCTAAAGATTGATGCTAAACAACGTTTGACACGTTTGAACGAACGTAAATAGATTTTTTTTTAACTTTTCGTCGTGACTTCCCCCCCGCCCTACTTTTGAGGAGCCTACTGAACGCCTAACAACATGGAACAATTTGGAGTTATTTGGACATAAATTATGAACTTTGTCAAAAGAAACCACATTTGTTGTGGACCTGGGATTTCTGGAAGTGCCTTCTGATGGAGATAATCAAATGTAAGGGGATATTTACAATAGTATTATTGATATTAGATGGTGCTAACCTGTATATCCTAGCCTATTGTTCTTAGCATGTTCTTAGCATAGGACCCCGTTTATTGCAAAGTGTGATTTCCCAGTAAAGTTATTTTGAAATCTGGCAATGCGGTAGCATTTACGAGATGTTAATCTATAATTCTTTGAATGACAATATTATAATTTACCAATGTTTTCGAATAGTAATTTTGTAAATTGTAACACTGATTCACCGGAAGCATTTGAGGGAGAAAAAAATTCTGCCACTGTAAAATGCTGTTTTTGGATATAAATATGAACTTGATGGAACAAAAATGCATGTATTGTATAACATAATGTCCTAGGAGTGTCATCTGATGAAGATTGTCAAAGGTTAGTGCATAATTTTAGCTGGTTTTCTGCTTTTGGTGACGCCTGTCCTTGAATTGAAAATGGATGTTTGTACTTTTTTGGCTATGTACTGTCCTAACATAATCTAACTTTATGCTTTCGCCGTAAAGCCTCTTTGAAAATTGAACAATGTGGTTAGATTAAGGAGATGTTTATCTTTTAAATGGTGTAAAATAGTTGATTGTTTGAGAAATTGAAATTATTAGATTTGATGTTTTGAATTTCCCGCCTTGCTAGTAATCCCAAATGGGGGATTAAGGCTAGCCCTATAGGGGGCAATATTTGCACGGCCGGATAAAAAACGTACCCGATTTAATCTGGTTACTAGTCCTGCCCAGTAACTAGAATATGCATATAATTGTTGATTTGGATAGAAAACACCCTAACGTTTCTAAAACTGTTTGAATGGTGTCTGTGAGTATAACAAAACTCATTTGGCAGGCCAAAACCTGAGAAGATTCCAAACAGGAAGCGCTCTCTCTGACTTTTTCTTGGCCTTCTTGATCATCTCTAACCAAAACAGGGGATCTCTGGCATAACGTGACATTTTCTAACGCTCCCATAGGTTCTTAGAAGGCGCCAGAACGATGAATGGTGGCTTTGCAGGCCCTGGCTGAAAAACAGTAGCGCATTTTGTGAGTGGTCGGTCTGAGGACAATGAGACTGGAGGCGCGTGCACGAGCCGACACCACGTTTACTTTCTCTCTCTTTGAACGAAAACAACGACTCCCGGTCGGAATATTATCGCTTTTTTTACGAGAAAAATAGCATAAAAATTGATTTTAAACAGCGTTTGACATGCTTCGAAGTACGGTAATGGAATATTTTGTAATTTTTTGTCACGAAACGCATCGGGCGCGTCACCCTTCTTTACCCTTCGGATAGTGTCTTGAACGCACAAACAAAACGCCGCTATTTGGATATAACTATGGATTATTTGGAACCAAACCAACATTTGTTATTGAAGTAGAAGTCCTGGAAGTGCATTCTGACGAAGAACAGCAAAGGTAATCAAACTTTTCTAATAGTAAATCGGAGTTTGGTGAGTACCCCACTTGGTGGGTGTCAAAATAGCTAGCCTGTGATGGCCGGGCTATCTACTCAGAATATTGCAAAATGTGCTTTCACCAAAAAGCTATTTTAAAATCGGACATAGCGAGTGCATAAAGGAGTTCTGTATCTATAATTCTTAAAATAATTGTTATGTTTTTTGTGAACGTTTATCGTGAGTAATTTAGTAAATTCACCGGAAGTGTTCGGTGGGAATGCTAGTCACATGCTAGTCACATGCTAATGTAAAAAGCTGGTTTTTGATATAAATATGAACTTGATTGAACAAAACATGCATGTATTGTATAACATAATGTCCAAGGATTGTCATCTGATGAAGATCATCAAAGGTTAGTGCTGCATTTAGCTGTGGTTTGGATTTATGTGACATTATATGCTAGCTTGAAAAATGGGTGTCTGATTATTTCTGGCTGGGTACTCTGCTGACATAATCTAATGTTTTGCTTTCGTTGTAAAGCCTTTTTGAAATTGGACAGTGTGGATAGATTAACGAGAGTCTTGTCTTTAACCTCTCTAGGGTAGGTGGCACCAAATCGTCCCACCTACGTAACATCCAGTGGAATCCTGTGGTGCGTTATTCAAATACCTTAGAAATGCTATTACTTTAATTTCTCAAACATATGACTATTTTACAGCATTTTAAAGACAAGACTCTCGTTAATCTAACCACACTGTCTGATTTCAAAAAGGCTTTACAACGAAAGCAAAACATTAGATTATGTCAGCCGAGTACCCAGCCAGAAATAATCAGACATCCATTTTTCAAGCTAGCATATAATGTCACAAAAACGTGATGAAAGATATAAAAGCTGAAATAAATAATTCTCTCTACTATTATTCTGACATTTCACATTCTTAAAATAAAGTGGTATAAAAAACAGAGTTCGAACCAAAACCACAGCCATTATCATATTTCCCAGCATGCTCTATTGACCATTGTTTTTCTAAATTGTTTGTTTCAATATCGACGGTATGTTTTGTGCATTGATTGATTAATTAACCTTATGCTGCTCAAATATAAAAACATATTTTACTAAACTATTCCAATCTATTACTGAATTGGTTGTTGCTGTTTAGATATTTAAGGTAGTCTCATATCTCAGTCTTCCCAACCCTGGCAGTCATTCTGAATGCAGATTGCGGGTGACTACAAATTCCAAATGTTGGATATTCCCACTCTGGCTGGATTCCAACAGGAATTACACATAATTTTACAAGCCATTATATGGTGACTTGCAGGCCACTGTATTAGGGTTAAACTAGGCCCTCAAAATGCCTTATGAAATAGTATGTATTGTCTTAAATAATTGCATTTGAATGACAACATATTCACTTAGGATCTCACTTGGTGAAGGCCATATGACAGAAAATGTATGAATGCAACAACCATGTCTGTCACTAGCACAATCACAATCATAGTTGGTACTGGTAACTCTAAAACTCACTCATAAGGCACCCTGAGAAATATGCAAATACTGCTTAAAACCCTACAGCAAGGCTATTCAAATCTAGTCCTAGACCGAAACATTTTTTGGGGGGGATTTTTGTATGGTTCTTCAAAGAACCATTCCATTTAGGGTTCTTCAGAAACCCTAAAATGTTCCTTTCTGGCATCGCTATCAAGAACCTTTTGAATATAACTTACACCTTTATTTTTAAGAGAATCTAGATGTCTTCTTTTTAACTGGTTGAGACATTATTTAACCATCATGTTTTATTATTTTGACATTGATGTATCCATAGACAAGGTTTCAGGACCGGGTTGGTCTTTTGACTAGGAGCTCTTGGAAGACAAAATAATGGACTTAGAAAAGGCTGAGTCACTCACAGTACAGCAATGATTACCTGCAAATGGCACTCCTGTAGAGAGACACAGTTGAACCTGGCTTTGGTGCGCTATTCCCTTTGCCTCACCAGGTAGACTCACTACACCATTACACAACAGAGAGTACGCAAGGTGTGGGTTGTGAATGCCTGGAAAGTATGTTTGCGCACTGTGAAAGCTACTATCAAAAGCATCTTTACATTTGAGGGTGTGCATGGCATTTCACATGTTACAGTAGATTGATAACCACCAAATCAGAATTGTTTTGGCCACACTGAAGCAAAATATATGGGGAAATTCTACGAACATGACCTTCTCTACAATTCTATAGAGCAGTTGAACTACTGCATCTAAAACCACAGGGAATAATATCACTATGACGTTCATACTCATTCCCAATCTCAATACAGTGAGGGAAAAAAGTATTCGATCCCCTGCTGATTTTGTACGTTTGCCCACTGACAAAGAAATGATCAGTCTATAATTTTAATGGTAGGTTTATTTGAACAGTGAGAGACAGAATAACAACAAAAAAATCCAGAAAAACACATGTCAAAAATGTTATAAAATGATTTGCATTTTAATGAGGGAAATAAGTATTTGACCCCTCTGCAAAACATGACTTAGTACTTGGTAGCAAAACCCTTGTTGGCAATCACAGAGGTCAGATGTTTCTTGTAGTTGGCCACCAGGTTTGCACACATATCAACAGGGATTTTGTCCCACTCCTCTTTGCAGATCTTCTCCAAGTCATTAAGGTTTCGAGGCTGACGTTTGGCAACTCGAACCTTCAGCTCCCTCCACAGATTTTCTATGGGATTAAGGTCTGGAGACTGGCTAGAACACTACAGGACCTTAACTTCTATGGGCTACGTGGGACCACCTGCGGGACACAGCCAGTGAAATATCAGGGCGGCAAATTCACAACAACAAAATGTCATAATTCAAATTTCTCAAACATACAACTATTTTACACCATATTAAAGATACACCTCTCCTTAATCCAACCACATTGTCCGATTTCAAAAAGTATTTACGGCGAAAGCATAAAGTTAGATAATGTTAGGACAGTGCCAACACAAAAAAAAACACACAGCCATTTTCCAAGCAGGAGAGGGGTCACAAAAACCAGAAATACAGCTAAAATTAAGCACTAACCTTTGACGATCTTCATCAGATGGCACTCCTAGGACTCAATGTTACACAATACATGTATGTTTTGTTCGATAAAGTTCATATTTATATCCAAAAACCCCATTTTACATTGGCGCATGATGTTCAGAAAATATTTTGCCTCCAAAACTGCCGGTGAATCAGCACAACAATTTACAAAAATACTCATCATAAACGTTGATAAAATATTAAACTGTTATTCAAAGAATTATAGATAAACATCTCCTTAATGCAACCGCTGTGACAGATTTCAAAAAAGCTTCACGGGGAAAGCACACTTTGCAATAATCTGAGTACGGCGCTCAGAAAAATACATCAGGCAATACAGATACCCGGCATTTTGGAGTCATCTAAAATCATAAATAGCATTTTAAATATTCACTTACCTTTGATGATCTTCATCAGAAGGCACTTCCAGGCATCCCAGGTCCACAATAAATGTTGTTTTGTTCGATAAAGTTCATAATTTATGTCCAAATACCTCCTTGTTGTTTGCGCTTTCAGTAAGCTACTCCAAATGTAGGAAGCGCGCTGAAAAATTCACGACAAAAAGTCAAAAAACGTTCTATTTACGCTCGTAGAAACATGTCAAACGTTGTATAGCATCAATCTTTAGGGCCTTTTTAACATAAAACTTAATAATATTCCAACCGGACGATTCCAATGTCTTGAAAAACGTTATGGAACACAGCTACGTAAATCAAGTGAATGCGCGCCAATGAACTCATGTCATTTTCAGAGTCACCAACTTCCCGGTTTTCTTGTTCGCTCTCTGTTCACTGCAAAAGCCTGAAACAAGGTTCCAAAGACTGTTGACATCTAGTGGAAGCCTTAGGAGGTGCAAAATGAACCCTAAGTCACGGTGTGTTAGATAGGCAATGACTTGAAAGGACTACAAGCATCAGATTTCCCACTTCCTGGTTGGATTTTTCTCAGGTGTTTGCCTGCCATATGAGTTCTGTTATACTCACAGACATCATTCAAACAGTTTTAGAAACGTCAGAGTGTTTTCTATCCAAATCTACTAATATGGGCACGCTTTTCATCCGAAATTGAAAATACTGCCCCCTATACCTTAAAAACTTAATGTGCTTCTTCTTGAGCCACTCCTTTGTTGCCTTGGCCGTGTGTTTTGGGTCATTGTCATGCTGAAATACCCATCCACGACCCATTTTCAATGCCCTGGCTGAGGGAATGAGGTACTCACCCAAGATTTGACGGTACATGGCCCGTCCATCGTCCCTTTGATGCGGTGAAGTTGTCCTGTCCCCTTAGCAGAAAAACACCTCCAAAGCATAATGTTTCCACCTTCATGTTTGACGGTGGGGATGGTTTTCTTGGGGTCATAGGCAGCATTCCTCCTCCTCCAAACACGGCGAGTAGAGTTGATGCCAAAGAGCTCCATTTTGGTCTCATCTGACCACAACACTTTCACCAGTTGTCCTCTGAATCATTCAGATTTTCATTGGCAAACTTCAGACAGGCATGTATATGTGCTTTCTTGAGCAGGGGGACCTTGTGGGCGCTGTAGGATTTCAGTCCTTCACGGCGTACTGTGTTACCAATTGTTTTCTTGGTGACTATGGTCCCAGCTGCCTTGAGATTATTGACAAGATCCTCCCGTGTCGTTCTGGGCTGATTCCTCACCGTTCTCACGATCATTCCAACTCCACAAGGTAAGATCTTGCATGGAGCCCCAGGCTGAGTGAGATTGACAGTTCTTTTGTGTTTCTTCCATTTGCGAATAATCACACCAACTGTTGTCACCTTCTCACCAAGCTGCTTGGCGATGGTCTTGTAGCCCATTCCAGCCTTGTGTAGGTCTACAATCTTGTCCCTGACATTCTTGGAGAGCTCTTTGGTGTTGGCCATGGTGGAGATTTTGGAATCTGATTGATTGATTGCTTCTGTGGACAGGTGTCTTTTATACAGGTAACTAAGATTAGGAACACTCCCTTTAAGAGTGTGCTCCTAATCTCAGCTCGTTACCTGTATAAATAGACACCTGGGAGCCAAAAATCTTTCTGATTGAGAGGGGGTCAAATACTTATTTCCCTCATTAAAATGCAAATCAATTTATAACATTTTTGACATGTGTTTTTCTGGATTTTTTTGTTGTTGTTATTCTGTCTCTCACTGTTCAAATAAACCTACCATTAAAATTATAGACTGATCATTTCTTTGTCAGTGGGCAAACGTACAAAATCAGCAGGGAATCAAATACTTTTTTCCGTCACTGTATATATTACACTATCAAAGCCAAAGTGATCTGAAACACCCAACTGGTGATTGCTGATAAAAGGATAGGTATGGAATGTGGCTCAATTCTGTTTGTTGCTTGGAGAACCACGTAACTTTAGGAGCTTGATTGACCCACATCTCACTGCCTTGCTGGAAGAGAAATGTAAATAGATTTTTGAGGGATGTTATTAAGATCCAAGCAGTGACTTTTGCTATCACTGTAACAAATTTCTGTAAAAAATATAAAAAAGGTTGCAGTTGGAAACTGTAATTCTATATTACAGTGCAGTACTGCAATGCATTATGGGGCTCAATGGCATTCCTCTACAATCATGTGAAATGCTGTAATTTTACAATACAATTTTACAGTAAAGTACTGTATTACCTGTTTTGCTGTATGTTTACAGCAGCATCATGTGAATTATGGTGCATTGTGGGAAAATGTTGCAGGCGGGGCAAGAATCTGACTCATTACCATATTTTGAGGTGTGCCTTGTAAGAGGCTATATTTGTTTCAGCTGATAGTGAGAGTGGTGTACCCCATAGAATACAGTACCATACCATATATTTTACAAATCTACACTAATTAATGTGCTTCTGTTCTGCCATTATCTTGCTGTGCATCTACAATAACCTACTGTGCTGCCAGTATCTTACTGCAAAAACTACTGCAAAAAGTTTTTTTTTTAAATGCATGAAATGAAATGTATGCATTCACTACTGTTAGTCGCTCTGGACAAGAGTGTCTGCTAAATGACTAAAATGCAAATGTAAGAAATGTATTTACAGTGTACATTGTTTATATAATGCTATGACTGCATCTGTAAGTGTTCAACTTTTATCTAGCTATTCTTGTTATAGCTATTCTAGCTATAGTTATACATTAAGATTGTGGTTTGTGAGTGTTCTTGTGACTTATCATATGTTATACAAAAGCAGAGGACAAGGGTATACAAGTTGATATTGCGGTCAATGAAGAATATCCTTGACACCTATAGGTTGATTTAACCAATGCTGCTTGCAGATTGCACAGAGGAAGATTAATTGATTGTGGGGAGAGAATAGACAGATAAGGCCAGGTAGGGGTGAGTAAACA
Source organism: Salmo trutta (assembly GCF_901001165.1). NCBI lineage: Eukaryota > Metazoa > Chordata > Actinopteri > Salmoniformes > Salmonidae > Salmo > Salmo trutta. Next base: position 33,296,092 of record NC_042962.1, on the reverse strand, counting down.
ACGGAGAGACAAAGAGTGAGAGCGAGAGAGCGAGAGATACATTTGATCCCAGTAACTATCGTGGGATAAACGTCAACAGCATCCTCAGGAAAATCATCTGTATTGCCATTAACAGCAAATTCCTTCATTTCCTCAGTGAAAACGATGTCCTTAGAAAATGTCAAAATGGTTTTTTAACAAATGAATGTATGGCAGACAACGTATTGACCCTGCACACCCTAATTGACAAACAAACAAACCAAAATAATGCAGTCTTCTAATGCTTGTTGATGTAAAAAAAGATTTTTACTCAATCTAGCATGAGGATCTGCTATATAAATTGAAGGAAAGCAGTGTTGGGGGAAAAAACATGCAACATTATGCAATCCATGTACACTAACAAAAAATGTGTGGTTAAAATTGGCACAGATGTCTTCCCACAGGGCCGTAGGGTGGGACAGGGATGCAGCTTGAGTCCCACCCTCTTCAAAAAGTGCCTTCAGAAAGTATTCAAAAACCTTAATTCAAAAAAGATTGAATAGATTTTTTTTGTATCACCCATCTACACACAATACCCCATAATGACAAAGTGAAAACATGTTTTTGGAATTGTTTGCTAATTTAGTTAACATGAAATTCAGAAATATCTCATTAACATAAATATTCACACCCCTTAGTCAATGTAATAATCTTCTTTGGCTGCGAGTCTTTCTGGGTAAGTCTCTAAGAGCTTTTCACACCTGGATTGTACAATATTTGCACATTGATGTTTAAAACATTCTTCAAGCTCTGTCAAGTTGGTTGTTGATCATTGCCATTTTCAAGTCTTGCCATAGATTTTCAAACCCATTTAAGTGAAAGGTGTAACTAGGCCACTCAGGAACATTCAATGTCGTCTTGGTATCAACTTCAGTGTATATTTGTCCTTGTGTTTTAGGTTATTGTCCTGCTGAAAGGTGAATTTGTCTCCCATTGTCTGTTGGAAAGAAGACTGAAACAGGTTTTCATCTAGGATTTGGCCTGTGCTTAGCTCTATTCCATTTGTTTTTATAAAGAAATACTCCCTAGTCCTTGTAGATGAGAAACATTACTCTAACATGATGCAGCCACCACCATGCTTGAAAATATGAAGTGTGGTACTCAGTGATGTGTTGGATTTGCCCCAAACATAACCAATATTCAGGACATAAAGTTAATTTCATTGCTCCATTTTTTGCAGTTTTACTTTAGTGACTTATTGCAAACAGGATGAATGTTTTGCAATATTTGTTATTATGTACAGGCTTCCTTCTTTTCACCCTGACATTTAGGTTAGTATTGTGGAGTAACTACAATGTTGTTGATCGATCCTCCTCAGTTTTCTCCTATTACAGCCAATAAACTCTAACTGTTTTAGTCACCATGGGCCTCATAGTGAAATCCCTGAGTGGTTTCCTTCATCTCCGGCAACTGAGTTAGGAACAACGCCAATATCTTTGTAGTGACTGGGTGTATTGATACACCATCGAAAGTGTAATGAATAACTTCACCATGCTCAAAGGGATATTTAATATCTGCTTTCTTAACCCATCTACAATAGGTGCCTTTCTTTGCGAGGCATTGGAAAGCCTCCCTGGTCTTTTCGGTTGAATCTGTGTTTGAAATTCACTGCATGACTGAGGGACTTTACAAATAATTGTACGTGTGGTGTACAAATATGTGGTAGTCATTCAAATGTTAAACTCTATTATTGTACACAGAGTGAGTCCATGCAACTTATTATGTGACTTGTTAAGCAAATGTTTACTCCTGAACTTATTTAGGCTTGTCATAACAAAGGGGTTGAATATGTATTGACTCAAGACATTTCAGCTTTTAATTTTCTATTAAGTTGTACACATTTTTTTAAATCCACTTTGAAATTATTGGGCATTTTGTGCAGGCCAGTGACACAAAATATATATTTTTAAATGTAACCTTTATTTAACTAACCAAGTCAGTTATGAACAAATTCTTATTTACAATGACGGCCTACCCCGGCCAAAACTGGACGACGCTGGGCCAATTGTGAGCTGCCCTTTGGGACTCCCAATCATGGCCAGATGTGATACAGCATGGAAGGGTAGACCTGGGCCCTGACAGTGAATCTCAGTAAGACAAAAATAATTGTCTTCCAAAAAAGGTCCAGTTGCCATGGCCACAAATACAAATTCCATCTAGACACCGTTTCCCTAGAGCACACTGTAACGCCCTGGCCATAGAGAGGGGTTTTTTGTTCTTTATTTTGGTTAGGCCAGGGTGTTACATTGGGTGGGCGTTCTATGTTCCTTTTTCTATGTTTTTGTATTTCTTTGTTTTAGGCCGTGTGTGGCTCCCAATCAGGCACAGCTGAAGCTCGTTGTTGCTGATTGGGAGTCACACATAAGGAGCATGTTTTTCCTTTGGGTTTTGTGGGTAATTGTTTCTGTTAGTGTTTGCACCTGACAGGACTGTTGGCTTCTTGTTTTTGTATAGTGTTCAAGTTGTTCAATTAAATATTAAATGATGAACACTAACTCCGCTGCACCTTGGTCCACTCTCTCTTCAGACAGCCCTTACACACACAAAAAACTCTACCTATATCGGCCTAAACATCAGCACCACAGGTAACTTCCACAAAGCTGTGAACGATCGTAAAGACAAGGCAAGACGGGCCTTCTACGCCATCAATAAGAACATAAAATCATATTAGGATCTGGTTAAAAAATACTTGAATCAGTTATAGAACCCATTGCCCTTTATGGTTGTGAGTCACGGTCTGGGATCCACTCACCAACCAATAATTCACAAAATGGGCCAAACACCAAATTGAGACTGCAAAAACATCCTCCGTATGCAACCTACAACACCAAATAATGCTTGATGAGCAGACTTTGCACAATACCTGCTACTGATCAAATCCAGAAAAGAGACGTTAAAATCTACAACCACCTAAAAGGAAGCTCATTCCCAAACCTTCCATAACAAAGCCATCACCTACAGCGAGATGAACCTAGAGAAGAGTCCCCTCAGTAAACTGGTCCTGGGGCTGTGCTCACAAACACAAACAGACTCCACATAGCGCCAGGACAGCAACACAATTAGACCCAACCAAATCATGAGAAAACAAAGGATAATTACTTCGTCATATTGGAAAGAATTAACCAAAGCAAACTGGAATGCTATTTGGCCCTAAACAGAGAGTGCACAATGGCAAAATACCTGACCACTGTGACTGACCCAAAGTTAAGGAAAGACTCAGTGAACATAGCCTTTCTATTGAAGGCAGACCTGACTAAGGGCTCGCTCATAACTGATTGTTACATTGCTTTGGCAATGTAAACATATATTTCCCATGCCAATAAAACCCTTTGAATTTAATTGAGAGACAGAGAGAGGGAGAGAGAGAGTGACAGAGAAAGGAAGAGTGAGATGACAGGAAGTGTCTGAGAGAGAGGCTCCTCTATTAGCAGTGGGATCTGGAGGAAGCAGCTCTTCTTGCCCGCCTGACTGCATGTGTGCGTGGCTGACGCCTGGTGCCTGGTGTACGCTACAGTACATCATTAAGTTAGCTCAGCCCTAGGCTCCAGGTTAGAAAGAAAGAGAAAGGGGCTGGCTCTGGCTGACCTACTTCTACACAACCTCCTTCAAACTTCATTATTTTTGTTATTGCTGATGTGATGGTGTGGAGCTGGGGCCAGGGCTAGAGCCGTGATGCGCCCCAAATTGCACTCTAGTCCCTATTTAGAGCTAGCTATACCAGAGCTTAAGCAGTGAACTAAATAGGGAATAGGGTTCCATTTTGTAACACAGACCCGGTGTTGCGTAGAGCAGTCAGGCCAGGTGGAGTGGTCAAGGCAAGGCTGTGATGGGTCTATTGATTAAGGAGAAAGGGAAGGAGCGGTGGTGGTTTTACTCTAATTAGATGGAGTAACAATGTAAATACCCATGGGAGCAGCAATCTACCCTCTCTGGTGACTGTATGATTTAGCAAACCTAGCACACCAGGTTTATAATTAAAACAGAAGAAAGTCTATGTGGTATTAATTATGGCTGTTTCGGAATACACAGGTAGGTTAACATAAGAACACAGGTTAAGATCCTATGTTTATTGCCTGGGGACAAGCTATCTTAGCCAGCCAAGCTCTCTCTCTCCTCTTTTCATTTGCCTTTTGGTCACAACAAATATATTATCCCATTTGAGCCATCCATCCTGCATTTCCAAGGGCGTCATCTCATTATTTATTGGAGGAAATTGAAGAGATATGGATATTACCATGCTGAAGGCCACATAGGTGCTGAAGGAGATTCATGGGAGGGTCTTCCCCCATAATTCAGGCCCTGGACAAATATTTCATTTCCAACAGCATTGGCATTTGAAGAAATCAAATCATTGAGATGAATTTAAAGTAGGGTCTGTACAGGGGTGGTTGTGATGGGTGGGTCTGGACCATGCATATACCTGGCAGAGCATACTATGAGGTCCTTCAGGTATCTTTCAATTACTGTACCTATCTCTACCACCGCAACAACCCCCCATGGTAGATGACTTGCCATTCGAATTATTACCTCTGTCTAAACCGCAGTTAACCTGTCTGGGCTAGGGGGCAGTATTTTCATGGCCGGATGAAAAACGTACCCAATTTAAACAGGTTGCTACTCTGGCCCAGAAATTTGAATATGCATATCATTAGAAGATTTGGATAGAAAACACTCTGAAGTTTCAAAAACTTTTTGAATGGTGTCTGTGAGTATAACAGAACTCATATAGCAGGCAAAAACCTGAGAAAAAGTCAACCAGGAAGTGGAGGATCTGAAAATTGTAGTTCTTCTTTCTAGTCTCTTTCGAAACTACAGTATCTATGGGGTTACGTTGCACTTCCTAAGGCTTCCATTGGCTGTCAAAAGCCTTCAGAAAGTTGTTTCAGCCTTCTCCTGTTACTGGGCAGATAATAGGAGCTCAGTTACTGAGTGGACTGACTGTGGACAAAGGGATTGGACCTGCGCAGTCACGCGAGCTCGCCGTTCCTTCTTTTTCTCCTTGAATGAATACGCTATTGTCCGGTTGGAATATTATCGCAATTTTACGTTAAAAATACCATAAAGATTGATTTTAAACAGCGTTTGACATGCTTCTAAGTACGGTAATGGAACATTTTGACTTTTCGTCTCTGGTACCGCGCTCGCGCGTTATGCCTTTGGATAAGGGATCTGTACGCATGAACAGGTATTTGGACATAAATATGGATTATTTCGAACAAAAACTAAATTTCTTGTGGAAGTAGTAGTCCTGGGAGTGCATTCTGACATTCTGGCATTCTGAGTGCATTTCTAACACTAATTCTGAGTTTAGGTGACCCTAAACTTGGCAGGTGTCTGTATAGCTTGCTGTGATGGCAAGCTATGTACTCAGAATATTGAAAAATGTGCTTTCTCCGTAAAGCTATTTTAAAATCTGACACAGCGGTTGCATCCAGGAGTAGTCTATCTACAATTCTTTAAATAATTGTTATATATTTTGTCAACGTTTATGATGAGTATTTTTGTAAATTGATGTGCACATTCACTGGACGTTTTGGTGGGAATACATTTTCTGAACATCACGCGCCAATGTAAAATGCTGTTTTTGGATATAAATATGAACTTTATTGAACAAAACATACATGTATTGTGTAACAATGTCCTAGGAGTGTCATCTGATGAAGATCGTCAAAGGTTGGTGCTTCATTTAGCTGTGTTTTGGGTTTTATTGACACATGTCCTTGCTTGGAAAATGACTGTGTGATTATTTTTGTCTATGTACTCTCCTAACATAATCTAATGTTTTGCTTTCGCTGTAAAGTATTTTTGAAATCGGACAATGTGGTTACATCAAGGAGAAGTGTATCTTTAAAATGGTGTAAAATAGTTGTATTATGACTTTTTGTTGTTTTTGAATTTGCCGCCCTGATATTTCACTGGCTGTGTCCCGCAGATCCCACGTAGCCCGTAGAAGTTAAAGGAGCTGTATAGTTACAATGAAAACAAACTGTTAAATTCCTAGAAATACAAATACAGTGAACAAAAATATAAACACAATATGTGAAATGTTGGTCCCATGTTTCATGAGCTGAAAAAAAAGATTCCAGAACTTTTTCAGATGCACAAAAACCTTATTTCTCTCAGATTTTGTGCATACATTTGTTTACAACCCTGTCTGTTTCTAGTTCCTGTTTTCTAGTTTTCCCGGTTTTGACCATTCTGCTTGCCCTGACCCTGAGCTTGCCTGCTGTCCGGTACCTCTCCCCATCACACTGGATTTATTGACCTCTGCCTGCCCTGACCATGAGGCTACCTTCCGTTCTGTATCTTTTAGACTCTGATCTCTGCCTGCCCTTGACCTGTCGTTTTGCCTGCCCCGTGTTCTAGTAATACACTTTTGTTACTTCTACACTTCCCTAAAACATGATAGTACGAACTGGCCATGACCGACCCAGGAGACTCAGACCAGCTCCGCAATCTGTCTGCCTGCAAGGAGCCACCATTGGACAACACGAGGAGTTACTGCAATGTCTTATGGAGGGACTCCATACGCTGGCAGAATGCCATGACCAGGAGTTCAAGACTTTGCTGGGGCAATTCCAAGGATTCCCCACTGGGCAGCGGGTCACACCTGCAATATCCCAGCCTACCACAGTGTCCCAAGAACTCTGCTTACCTCCCCCGGAGAGCTATGCTGGAGATTCTGGAACCTGCCTGGCTTTTCTCTCCCAGTGCTCCCTCATTTTTGAGCTGCAGCCTTCTTTGTTCCCCTCAGACCGCTCGAGGATAGCATACATCATAACGCTGATGTCTGGGAGGGCACTCGCCTGGGCAACGGCAGTGTGGGAGCAACAGTCCGTCATCTGCCACAGTCTAGAGGAGTTTGTGATGGAAGTTCGGAAGGTGTTTGATTCTCCATTTTCCGGGAGAGAGGCTGCTCGTAAGCTGCCCCAGCTACATATATACTCATATAGTGTGGCAGATTACGCAGTGGATTTTTGCACGTTGGAGTCTGAGAGTGCCTGGAACACGGACGCATTGTTCAACATGTTCCTTCAATGATTATCGGAGGTGGTCAAAGATGAGCTTGCAGCCCGGGAGCTGCCCATGGAACTTGACTCCCTCATAGCCTTGACCATCTGGATCAATGGGCGGCTTCGAGAGCGTAGGAGGGAGAGGGAGTCTGTGCCCTGTTGCCCTTGTTCGCCCTCTATTCCCACCTCGCCTCCAAAGATTCCCGGAGACCCCCGAAGTCAACATGTCCGAGTGAACCCAACGTCACCCGAGTTCTCTCGGTAATCACAGAGGGCTGCCGAGTTGCCTCCTTTGGAGTCCAGGCACCTGGGCAGGGCTAGATTGACACCGACTCTACACCCAGAGCTCTGTATTGTGGAGCTATGGGACATTTTGTAGCTACCTGCCCATAAAAAACAGGCTCATCAAGAAGGGACGAGTACTTGGTGGGCCTTATGGAGAACTTTTCCTCTCCCCTTACTCGCACCCCTTTACATGCCATCCTGCTGTGGGGGAACCAGTCGAAATCTCTTTGGGTACTCGGAAGTTGCCCCGGACCTCTCCGCCATTTCCGTGGAGTACCAGGATCTCCGGGAGGTGTTCAATAAGGCCCGGGCTGCTTCGCTTCCGCCGCACTGACCCTATGACTGCTGGATTGACCTTCTCCCAGGCACCAGTCCACCCCAGGGACGACTGTACTCTCTGTTGGGTCCGAAGACCAAGGCTATGCCTTTTTCCACCACACTGGATTATTGACCTCTGCCTGCCCTGACTAAACTTTTGTACTAAACTTTTGTTACTTTGACACTCTCTGCATTTGGGTCTTCCCTAAAATGTGATAATTGTGGTTGAAATCAAATATACTAATTGATAAAAATAAAAAATCCAGATGAAGATAAATTATATCACAAATAGGATTGGTGGAGTTATGTCACACAGGTAAGCTAACAAAAATATATGGAATTGTCTGCTCTACCCAAAATTACAACCAACTAAATTGCAGCATTACTGTAAAAATGGAAGAGACAAGTGGAAGGAGGAAAATGTAAGGAACTTGTCTGTCGGCCCTGCATTAAAGACCAAAATTGGTTAAAAGGATCCAACCCTTTTTTTCAATTTTCGCCTAAAACGACAAACCCAAATATAACTGACTGTAGCTCAGGACCTGAAGCAAGGATATGCATATTCTTGATACCATTTGAAAGGAAATACTTTGAAGATGGTGGAAATGTGAAATGATTGAAGGAGAATATAACATTTTGTACAATCCATATGTTGCTTGTTTTTGGTCACAGGTCCAGAAAGGGCTGAAGATTTGTAACATTTACCTTGAGCTAACGCTGCAGATAGCAATACTGGGTGATTTGAAAAGTCATAGTCAATTGATCAATAATATAATGATACTTTCAGCAAAAAAATGTATTTTTTATTTACAATCTATAGAAACTTTGAGAATAGAAAGGTTCACAACTTTTGTGAAGCATCACAGCACAGTTGAAAAATATATGGCAAAAAATAAATCAATATGGATGGTGTTAAGAGATAGATGAGAGGAGTTGAATGGAGCTCAAGGGTGGGACTAATAACAAGATAACTAATGTAAAATGAACTGTGTCTGTAAAATATATATATAGGTTCAGAACTTTTGTGAAACAGCACAGTTTAAAATATTTGGCAAATGGAAATCAAGCTGGATAGACGTCAGTAATTAATTGCAGACATTGAGGGTAGAGTAAGGACTAAAAACATACAAAATTGTCACGCCCTGATCTGTTTCACCTGTCCTTGTGCTTGTCTCCACCCCCCGCCAGGTGTTGCCCCTCTTCCCAATTATCCCCTGTGTATTTATACCTGTGTTCTCTGTCTGTTTGTTGCCAGTTCGTCTTGTTCGTTCAAGCTAACCAGCATTTTTTCTGTCAGCTCCTATTGTTTCCCAGCCTCTCTTTGCTCATCCTTCTGGTTTTTGACCTTTGCATGTCCTGACCCTGTGCCCGCCAGCCTGACCTCTCTGCCTGACCCTGCCTGCCGTCCTGTACCTTTGCTCCACCTCTGAATTACTGAAAACGTGCCTGACCCTGAGTCCGCCTGCCATCCCGTACATTTGCCTTACCCTGGATCTTCGACCCCTGCCTGCCTTGACCTGTCTTTGCCTGCCCCTGTTGCTACAATAAACATTGTTACTTCGACAGTCTGCACCTGGGTCTTACCTTGATTCCTGATACAAAATAGAACTATTGTAAAATAGATTGTGTCCGTAAAATGTATATGTTGTGTATAAGCTGGAAGTAGAAGCCTACATGTTGGTGTTCATTATTTTACTTCAATTAGGGGAGGGGTGGTAGGGTTAGCGGAAAAAAGAAAGGAACATACATTTTTAATAGATATGTGTATATATACTGTTGAAGTCGGAAGTTACACTTAGGTTGGAGTCAGTAAAACTTGTTTTCAACCACTCCACAAATTTCTTGTTGACAAACTATAGTTTTGGCAAGTCATTTAGGACATCTACTTTGCGCATGACACAAGTAATTTTTCCAACACTTGTTTATAGACAGATTATTTCACTTATAATTCACTGTATTCCAGTGGGTCAGAAGTTTACATACACCAAGTTGACTGTGCCTTTAAACAACTTGGAAAATTCCAGAAAATTATGTCAAGGCTTTAGAAGCTTCTGATTGGAGGTGTACCTGTGGATGTATTTCAAGGCCTACCTTCAAACTTAGTGTCTCTTTGCTTGACATCATGGGAAAATCAAAAGAAATCAGCTAAGACATCAGAAAATAATTGTAGACCTCCACAAGTCTGGTTCATCCTTGGGAGCAATTTCCAAATGCCTGAAGGTACTACGTTCATCTGTACAAACAATAGTACCCAAGTATAAACACCATGGGACCACGCAGTCGTCATACCGCTCAGGAAGGAGACGCGTTCTGTCTCCTGGAGATGAACGTACTTTGGTGTGCAAAGTGCAAATCAATCCCAGAGCAACAGCAAAGGACCTTGTGAAGATGCTGGAGGAAGCAGGTGCAAAAGTATCTATATCCACAGTAAAACAAGTCCTATATCGACATTACATGAAACATTCCAAGATGGCTTAGCAGTTGGACTTCTGTTTTTGTCTTGTCTTGTCCCGTCCCGTGTATATATTGTTTTCTTCGTATATATTTTGTATATATTTCTTATATTTTTTATCTCAATTTCCAGCTACAGACTGAAAATACTCTCCTGCAAACCGCCTCACCCATTGTGTTACGGATCTGATATTTTTTATACTTTAGAACCGGAACGCCCATCAGAAGCTAGCCAGCTAACTAGCTACAAGCTAGTAGTCAGTTAGCCACTGCTAGTGGTCATCACCGTTAAACCGGCCACAGCCAGCCTCAGCCCGGTCAATTCCTGCCAGTCTGCACAGCGCAATATCAACCCAGAGCATATCGGACTGCTTTTTCTCTAGCACATCTCCGGATTCCTACCGCAAGCTCTGAACCTTTACACCGGATCATCGCAGCTAGCTAGCTGCTATCCGAGTGGCTACTCCTGGCTAACATCTTTGTCCCAAAGCAAGCACCAGTTAGCCTGGAGCTAGCCTCGAGCTAGGCCCATTTCCCGGCTAGCCGCAGAGATCCATCAGCCAATTCCTGGGCTACAAAACCTCTTTTGTCAATTGGCCTGGACCACTTTACTGCCAACACGGAGCCCCGCCTATCCATCACGACTGGTCTGCCGATGTAATCGTCTGAGGGGGTTTCTACAGGCTCTTCCTTTGCGACGTCCCTCAGAGGCCAATCTGCTAGCCTGCTAGCCCCGGCCTACTAGCTGTCTGAATTGCCGTGTCTCCAGCTCACCTAGTTACTCACTGGACCCTATGATCACTCGGCTACACATGCCTCTCCCTAATGTCAATATGCCTTGTCTACTGCTGTTTTGGTTCGTGATTATTGTCTTATTTCACTGTAGAGCCTCCAGCCCTGCTCAATATGCCTTAGCTAGCCCTTTTGTTCCACCCCCTATACATGCGGTGACCTCACCTGGCTTAATTGGTACCTCTAGAGACAAAACCTCTCTCATCATCACTCAATGCCTAGGTTTACCTCCACTGAACTTACATCGTACCATACCCTTGTCTGTACATTATGCCTTGAATCTATTCTTCCGCGCTCCAAAATCTTCTCCTTTTACTCTCTTTTCCGAATGCACTAGACGGCCAGTTCGTAAAGCCTTTAGCCGTACCCTTAGCCTACCCCTCCTCTGTACCTCTGGTGATTTAGAGGTTAACCCAGGCCCTGCAGCCCCCAGCATCACTCCCATTCCCCAGGCGCTCTCATTTGTTGACTTCTGTAACCATAAAAGCCTTGGTTTCATGCATGTTAACATTAGAAGCCTCATCCCTAAGTTTGTTCTATTCACTGCTTTAGCACACTCCGCCAACCCGGATGTCCCAGCCGTGTCTGAATCCTGGCTTAGGAAGGCCACCAAAAATCCTGAATTTTCCATCCTTAACTATAACATTTTCTGACAAGATAGAACTGCCAAAGGGGGCGGAGTTGCAATCTTCTGCAGAGATAGCCTGCAGAGTTCCGTCCTACTATCCAGGTCTGTGCCCAAATAGAAGTTCAAAACGTGTAATGTTCACAATAACTTAAGTTGCTAAAAATATGTAACACAACATTAGGTGATAATATATGTATTATTATGGATTTACAATAAGCTATAACTGGGTGGTCATTTTGGATCGGGAACACAGAAATAATTAACATGAAACGAACACAACAGGAGGGTTAAACAAATCAAAATATGTTTTATATTTGAGATTCTTCAAAGTAGCCACCCTTGATGACAGCTTTGCACTCTCTTGGCATTCTCTCAACCAGCTTCACCTGGAATGCTTTTCCAATTGTCTTAAAGTAGTTCACACATGCTGAGCACTTGTTGGCTGCTTTTCCTTTACTCTGCGGTCCAACTCATACCAAACCATGTCAATTGGGTTGAGGTCGGGTGATTTTGTTGGCCAGGTCATCTGATGCAGCACTACATCACTCTCCTTGGTCAAATAGCCCTTACACACCCTGGAGATGTGTTTTGGGTCATTTTCCTGTTGAAAAACAAATGATAGTCCCACTAAGCGCAAACCAGATGGGATGGCATATTGCTGCAGAATGCTGTGGTAGCCATGCTGGGTAAGTGTGCCTTGAATTCTAAATAAATCGCAGACAGTGTTACCAGCAAAGCACCCCCTAACCATCACACCTCCTCCTCCATGCTTCACGGTGGGAACCACACATGTGGAGATCATCCGTTCACCTACTCTGCGTCTGGCAAAGACACGGTGGTTGGAACCAAAAATCTCATCAAAACCAATATATATATATATTTACAAAAAATATATATGGCGGATTGGAAATGAGGCAGGCAATTCCATCGATGGAAGCTACAATATATCAGCATTATTAAAGCTTATCTACCCCCTTAAAAAAACACTAGGCTGATGATTACTCCATGCAGTTCCAGAGATGGGAATTCACAACAAAATGGAATGGTAGTGGGTGTGAAGCCAGCAGAACATGGCAATTATCCTCTCGGTGTGTGACTGACCATTAAGATTTCATGACCATCCCCTGGTTTCACATTTTCTCTCACTCTCAGATCTCTATTAAGCCTATCAGTTCCAGGAAAACCAATCAACATATTGTGTCATTCTTCCCCCCTTATCCCTATATTTTCCCTCTCGCTTATATCGGGTCTCCTGTTATTGTCAAATCAAATCAATCAAATCAAATTGTATTCGTCATATGCTTCTTTAACAATAGGTGTAGACTAACAGTAAAATGCTTACTTACGGGCCCTTCCCAACAATGCAGAAAGTAAAAAATAACTTTTTTTAATAATAATAACACAAGGATTAAACTTAATGAGTAACGAAGACTTGGCTAGATACACGGGGTACCAGTACTGAGTCGATGTCACACAGCTTGCTCTGTAAGTTTATTTTTGTATTAGAAAATACAAAATACATGTATTCTAATTTATCTGTTGCAAAATACATTAATTATACTTCAGGCCAAACTATTGAAATGCCTAAATAAAATAAAACTGCCCATCGTTGGCACTAGCTGCCTGCACTGTAATTCTCAGCTCACTGGTGGGCAGAGTAACACAATTAGTGGTCTGGGCTGGAAGCCTCAATTACCTTTAAAAGTATTTATTGGTAGAGGTATAGGTGCCTGTGTTTGGTCTGTGCTTCTCCAACAAAATGTTGGATAGAGAGAAGGAGCAAGATAGAGAGTTAGAGGGGAGGAAAGACAGAGAGAGAGAGAGAGAGACTGTCCTCCACACAACCTGGTATTAGTAAGGCAGACAGCAAGCGAGTGGAAGTGGAAATGGAATGGGGTTTGGTTTTGAATTTCTAAATCCCTGTGTCTGAGAAGATTACTGCTGTAGCTACCACTGTTTCCCATGGTGACAGTGACAGGAAATTCTCTTTCTCATCAAGCCAGCCCCCTGTCCTATCTCTTCACCTCCCTCCCTCCATCCTCTCTCTCTCATCCCTCTATCTCATCCCTCTCCTTCCCTCCTTTCTCTCATCCCTCTCCTTCCATCCTCTCTCTCATCCCTCTCCTTCCATCCTCTCTCTCATCCCTCTCCTTCCATCCTCTCTCTCATCCCACTCCTTCCATCCTCTCTCTCATCCCACTCCTTCCGTCCTCTCTCTCATCCCTCCCCTTCATCCTATCCCTCTCGTCCCTCTCCTTCCATCCTTTCCCTTTCATATCTCTCCTTCCATCCTCTCTCTCGTTCCATCACTCCATCCTCTCTCTCTCTCTTCCCATCACTCCATTCTCCCTACTCTTTCTATCTATACCCCCTCCTTGCCCTGATGTCATGGTGGAGTCTCTACTCTCTACTCTATTTTCCCAGTGAAGGGTCAGAATGGGGGAGCCGTGGAAAGTCGGTTTTAATATGACGGCAGGGGTGTATTCTCAGAGGGGTTGGACCATTATGTGGGTCGTGCCACTGTTTGGTGCCTGGTTCTCTGCTCTCTCCGTAACCATGTTCAGGAGGAGGATATTTTACCACTGACGGTAATGGAGCTGATATGCTACAAGGTGAACCACTTAAAACAGTAAAAATAACACACGCATGCTCTCACTCACACACAAACGCATCCCATGAACACACGCACGCATGTATTTACACCCACACAGTCCATCATGATCTACCATCTGAATAACATGTTAGATTTGTATTCACAATGAGTATACAGTCTATTTTGCCATACTACATGGCAGTAGTTGATTTGACAGGCTTACCTACAGATTAAATCCGGATATGAAAACGTATGAGTTGACCTTAAACCCAAGTGAAATAACCTCTAAGGCTCTCCCCATGTGAATGTGACAGTGTGTGTGTGTGTGTGTGTTCATGCGTGGGTGGGTTGGTGCATGCGTATGTATGCATATATTCAGATTAACTAATGTTGACTGTGCTATCATAACATTTATCCAAACAGTTATTAGTATAATTTCATAAGATATGCTGATCGTTTCTTACCCATATATTTGATGTATGTACTTCTTCTGGGATTTAATCCATAAATGTCATCTTTGTGGGTATGTTGAGGGGAGATTCAAAGGATTAAAGAGCTAACTATCAATTCTTGTCAGAGCACTGTTGAAGCTGACTCCTAGAATAGTGTGTTTTAAACAGAGAGAGGTGGAGAGACAGAGAGAAAGAGAGAGAGATAGAGACAAACAGATAGACAGAGATATAGACTGAAGGTGGGAGAGACAGGGAGAGAGACAGAGCGAGAGAGACAGAGAGAGAGAGATTCCTTTGTAACACAACATGGAATGAAAACAGAGTGTACCACACATGTTCCCACCATTACTGTTGCTCCTTTCCTCCAGAAAAATCATATACAGTATGCTGTGGCTGAATCATTGGGTGGGCTGCTGAATCCTTGGATGACACACTTTACTTTAGACCCAAAATGTATTCTCACTTCGAGATGCGTTTTGGCACGTGATAAAATTCAGCAGCTTTGTAATGATGAGATGTTAAAATATGTCTCAGTGATTTTCTGGATAATTCTACTAAACACAGCATGAAAGTTACAACCATCAAGTAATTAATTCACATAAGTATCATAAGATGATGATAACACATTGGTCAGTGTCTCTAGGATAAGATGTGAAGGACAGACTGTGCCGTGTGAGAGCCGTAGAGGTTACTTTTCTCTATGACATAAAAATGAAACATGGCCAGCAATTGAATATAACTTGCAATAGAAGCTTTGTTTTATACATTTTTTACTCATAGCAACGTCTTAATTTGGCTTGTGCATTTCTCTGTGTGTGCGTGTGTGGTCTGTCTCTTCTGTATTTCTCTTTGTCCTTTGAGACCTTTGCTCTCCCACCAGGGGGCAGTATTGAACAGTGTTATGGGTCCACCCTTACACCCGACAGAGATCATCTGTCTGATCCCATCTCTCCAAAAAAGAGAGGTCAACCTTTCCCTGCCTGTGCGTTTGTGGGGGTGGGGGTGTGGGGGTGGTGTGTGTGTGTGTGTGTGTGTGTGTGTGTCTGAGCGCGTGTGTGTGTGTGTTTGATCAATTGTTTGGTCCCCATAAGGATACATCTTTTGGTCCCCACAAGGACAGTAAAACAAACATTTGTGTGGGTGTGTGTGTGTGTGTGTGTATGCATGTGTGTTTTTATGCATGATGGATGATCAAAAAAGAGCCTTCCCTTATTTTTTCCACCAGAATACACACTGTGCTGTAAGTACACTAACTCAATTAAAAACTAAGGTTAGGAATAGGGTTAGCCCTAACCCTAAGTAACAAGAAATTAAATCACACATACTAGATATGCAATATGCACAGGCACACTCTATAATTCCCATTAACTCTTATTCTCTAACAGAAATTACTTTAGAAAGTACTTGTACACTCAGAACTTTTATGCATTACTGTGCTGTGTTTTCCAGTCATGGCAGATACATTTGAAGTCAGAAGTTTACAAACACTTAGGTTGGAGTCATTAAAACGTTTTTCAACCACTCCACAAATTTCTTGTTAACAAACTATAGTTTTGGCAAGTCGGTGGGGACATCTACTTTGTGCATGAAAAGCAATTTATCCAACAATTGTTTACAGACAGATTATTTAACTTATAATTCACTGGATCAGAATTCCAGTGGGTCAGAAGTTTACATACACTAAGTTGACTGTGCCTTTAAACAACTTGGAAAATTCCAGAAAATTATGTCAAGGCTTTAGAAGCTTCTGATAGGCTAATTGACATCACTTGAGGCATTTGGAGGTGTACCTGTGGATGTATTTCAAGGCCTACCTTCAAACTCAGTGCCTCTTTGCTTGACATCATGGGAAAATCAAAGGAAATCAGCTAAGACATCAGAAAAATAATTGTAGACCTCCACAAGTCTGGTTCATCCTTGGGAGCAATTTCCAAACGCCTGAAGGTACCACATTCATCTGTAAAAACAATAGTATGCAAGACTAAACACCATGGGAACACGCAGCCATAATACCGCTCAGGAAGGAGACGCATTTTGTCTCCTAGAGATGAAAGTACTTTGATGCGAAAAGTTCAAATCAATCCCAGAACATCAGCAAAGGACCTTGTGAAGATGCTGGAGGAAACAGGTAAAAAAGTATCTATTTCCACAGTAAAACGAGTCCTATATCGACATAACCTGAAAGGCTGCTCAGCAAAGAAGAAGCCACTGCTCCAAAACCGCCATAAAAAAAGCCAGACTATGGTTTGCAACTGCACATGGGGACAAATATCGTACAAAAATAGAACTGTTTGGCCATAATGACCATTGTTATGTTTGGAGGGAAAAGGGGGAGGTTTGCAAGCTAAAGAACACCATCCCAACCATCAAGCACGGAGGTGGCAGCATCATGGTGTGATGGTACTTTGCTGCAGGAGGGACTGGTGCACTTCACAAAATAGATGGCATCATGATGCAGGAAATGTATGTGGATATATTGAAGCAACATCTCAAGACATCAGTCAAGAAGTTAAAGCTTGGTCACAAATGGGTCTTCCAAATGGACAATGACCCCAAGCATACTTCCAAAGTTGTGGCAAAATGGCTTCAGGACAACAAAGTCAAGGTATTGGAGTGGCCATCACAAAGTCCTGACCTCAATCCTATAGTACATTTGTGGGCAGAACTGAAAAAGTGTGTGCGAGCAAAGAGGCCTACAAATCTGACTCAGTTACCCCAGCTCTGTCAGGAGGAATGAGCCAAAATTCACCCAACTTTTGTGGGAAGCTTGTAGAAGGCTACCCGAAACGTTTGACCCAAGTTAAACAATTTGAAGGCAATGCTACCAAATACTAATTGAGTGTATGTAAACTTCTGACCCACTGGGATTGTGATGAAATAAATAAAAGCTGAAATAAATCATTCTCTACTACTTTTCTGATATTTCACAATCTTAAAATAAAGTGGTGATCCTATCTGACCTAAAACAGGGAATTTTTACTAGGATTAAATGTCAGGAATTGTGAAAAACAGAGTTTAAATGTATTTGGCTAAGGTGTATGTAAACTTCCGACTTCAACTGTACCTACTACTGAATGTTGAAATGACCCTGGTGTCACTGGTGCCATGGGTAGAACTATGAGCACCAGCTTTGAATGTGAAATGTTTTGTCAGATTAATTTACATGTGGCTTCCTGGCAGCAAGGTGAGTCAGTGTCCCCTACGAGGCACACACACATGCACACACACACTATCGCACGCACACATACATGCACGCACGCACAGGGTCTCATCCTCATCTGAGTGACTCAGTAACTTCGTCTGAAATGGCACATTATTCACTATGTAGTGCATTACTTTTGACCAGGGCCAATAGGTTTCTGGTTTAAAGTAGTGGACTATGTAGTAAGTAGGATGCCATTTTGAACTCAGCCAGTAGCTAATTAGTAGCTAATCTCCTTCCTGAGCTGTATGATGGCTGCGTGGTCCCATGGTGTTTATACTTGCGTACTATTGTTTGTACAGATGAATGTGGTACCTTCAGGCGTTTGGAAATTGCTCCCAAGAATGAACCAGACTTGTGGAGGTCTACAATTTTCTTTTCTGAGGTCTTGGCTAATTTCTTTTGATTTCCCATGATGTCAAGCAAAGAGGCACTGAGTTTGAAGGTAGGCCTTGAAATACATCCACAAGTACACCTCCAAATGATGAGTGATGTCAATTAGCCTATCAGAAGCTTCTAAAGCCATTACATAATTTTCTGGAATTTTCCAAGTTGTTTAAAGGCACAGTCAACTTAGTGTATGTAAACTTCTGACCATGCACAAAGTAGATGTCCTCACCGACTTACCAAAACTATAGTTTGTTAACAAGAAATTTGTGGAGTGGTTGAAAAACGAGTTTTAATGACTCCAACCTAAGTGTATGTAAACTTCCGACTTCAACTGTACCTACATTGATAATGTGCTATAAACTTATATAAGAATAGACAGGTATCTGCCAAATTAAAGGACACTCCAACATAAAGTCTCCTAATAGGGCATTGGGCCACCACGAGCCAGAACAGCTTCATTGCGCCTTTGCATAGATTCTACAAGTGTCTGGAACTCTATTGGAGGGATGTGACACCATTCTTCCACGAGAAATTCAATAATTTGGTGTTCAATTGTGTTGAGATCTGGTGACAGACGGCTATGGCATATGGTTTACATCGTTTTCATGCTCATCAAACTAATCAGTGACCACTCTTGCCCTGTGGATGGGGGCATTGTCAAGCTATGGGGGCATAGCCATGGTAGCCAAAATAATGGTGAACTTGGCCTGCCCAGCATTTTTATACATGAACCTAAGTGTGATTGGAAGTTAATTGCTCAGGAATTGCTCAGGAACCACACTTATTGAAAGTAGGTACTTTCACACATACTTTGTATCCCTCATTTACTCAAGTGTTAACTTTTTTAGGTATTTACCTGTATAACATTACGTAAGAAATGTTTTACTGCATCTATGTATAAAGCGCGATCAATGCAAATCACAGCTCATAAAAACCTTTACGGAAAAAACATACATTTCACATGTGATAATGTGAATTGTTGCAAAAACATTTTTGCTTGCAAGTTAATGTGGCACCGTGTAAAGCAACATGTGATCACATGTGAAGTGTTCCAAAACATGTGAAATTTCACTTGAAATCATGTCACGTGTTTTTTTCTGTAAGGGAAAGTCAATCTATGAATCTACAAGTACATTGAGAATACTCTCAATGATGTATATTTCACTGTTGAAGTAAATTAATCTGAACACACTTCACATCAAGCTAAATAGTTATTCTGAAAGAGGCTGAAAAAAGCCTACTTGTGTGTGTGTGTGAAATGCATTTATTCTGATAGTGAGGATTTAGAAGTGCTCTTCATATTCACAATGTGTCTTGAATGTCAATTGCGTAACATGTATTGATCTCTGTGTGCTTACAGTACAATGAGAAAATAACTGCCAAGGACACTACCTGTGTAGGACTACACAATGAGTTGAAGTCTCTCCTACTGTCATTCTGTCAATATGTACAGGTGCCACTGGACACATGGTTTTGCAAATCTACCCATTTTGTCGAGTAAAGACAGATATGAGCACGTGATGCTCCAACAAAATGTATGGAAATATCATTGCAACAGTCAGGGCTCTGTGAGAAACAGCTTTGCAATATGATTGAAAAAACAAGTCAATATTGAACATGCTATTACCAGGTGGCAAGTGGAATGTATTACAGTTTAAACAGCTTCTGTTGCAGTTCCCCAAATGGCCACAGCACACAGTATCTTAAAATAGAGGTTCAGACTATCTTGCTTGGTCACGTGTTGTGCTCTCAAGATGACGTGCAAGTTTGTTCCTTGAAAGCTAGGTGCCAGCACAATGGTACTCACTGTTGGGTGTGGCAGGTAGCCTAGTGGTTAGAGCGTTGGGACAATAATTAAAAACTTTCTGGTTCTAATATCCAAGCCGACAAGATAAAAAAAATCTGCTTGATATGCCCTTGAGCAAGGCACTTTGCTCTAATATGCTCCAGGGTTGCTGTACCACTATGGCTGACCCTGTAATACAACACATTTCTCTGCACCTATCCAGTGTGTGTGACAATACAACATCTTTATCTTTTTACATTGCCAGTTCCCAGCCCAGTGAATTCCCACAGTAGCAGTGGCGTTTTAAAGAGAGCATGGGCTCAAAAGGCTAGCTCGCCCATCAAAGGAGTGTTTCATCTGTGAATTCTGTTGCTGCACTGAATGCCATGGAGACATTATGACAGAGATCTGATGGACAGAGACGGACAGTGGAGCCCGGTGCCTCAGATGACCCATGACCATGCAGCTTGGTGAAAAAGACAGAGGAGAAAATGAAACAAGAAAGGTAGCAGATATACAAAACCATAAAATACAACGCAACATCATACAATCCTGAAGACAAATGTCAGAATAAACGACACAAGGGTTTTCAACTCATTTCAAAAGTGTGCAAATGTCAAATAGCTTTCATCTCATGTCTAGTTGGCAGATCTACACTAGACTTACAGGTATAACATTTGGTTTGAAAGCAGTTGTCAATATTGTATTGTAGTCTTGTACCAAGATCGGGTTGGTGAAAACATTCTGATCCAATTAACCCTACTTTTTATCTATTACATTATAAGACACAATGTAGGAAACAAAGCACAAGGGTTGTTTAAAACATTCTGGTTGAATGAGCCATAACTTTCTTAAATGACAACAGATACCATGTGGGAAACAAAGGACAAGACCCAAAGGACGGTAACACACATACATCTGAGTAATGATATAACATGATGCCGGGCCCACCTATGTAACCTCTGTGACCCTTTCCTCAGGGATGCCCTAAATGACAGGCTATGTCCCCAAGGACAACATGACAACATCCTGGTGTGGACTGCCCCTACATTCTTGGTGGGAAATCCTGTCACTTTTAGCTTACAGTCTGCATTACAGAGCAGGAGAAGGTGAAAAGGTATCTTACCAAAATGTGTTTTCATCAGCCAGATGGAGAGATTGTGGATTGAAATGTAAGAAAAGACCTGCTCTGATGACCCCTGAGAACCATGTGAAACACCAAGCTGTATGACATGTAATACCTTAAATGGAAAGAACAAAATGACACAATTAAATAGGGTGAAGTTAGGTTACTCATGATTATATATATCTCTCTGGCCAACTCAAAGGGGTGAGAATAATTTGTAATGGGTCGCAGAAAAATCACATTTGCCTATATGAGCAAATTTACCACATTTACCTTTTTGGAATCCTGTGCTAATAGTCTGAGCAGCCACTGTCACTCCCAAGACAAAAATCAATGGTTAGAATCAGGCTTGGGTGAATTAAATTCAACAAATGTTTTAACGGGTCACTGCTAATCTCTTCTTAGCATAGATCTCTCTCAACAGAATCACATTGTTTAACCAGACTAATTGAGAACAGTGTTTAAACCCAGCATTATAGCATACGATTTTAATTTTAAAAGTGTCCAAACTAGGGGAAATGTGCTTGTGTAAGTGTATTCACTCAAGTGTGGCATGGATCAGTTCTTGAGTAGTTTCATGAGTTTAACTGTCCAGAAAATGACATTGTCTGTAATTACAGTCCAGTCTTTTTCTCCAGACCAGTGAAAACTGAAAAAAAGTATTATTTCCACATACTGCATTAATCAAGCTATAAATAGTGATCTTAATGACATATTCAGTATGTATGGCAGGGAATGAGATGCACATCAGCATCAGTGTGTGTTATTCTCAAGACCTCTGTCACTGTTTTCCAGATCTCCTTTTCATACAAAATTATATATATTTTGTGTTGTTGTTGAGAATACTAAGGATTTGCTAACCATAGTCCACTACAAAAATGTATCTTATATATGGGCCAATTATTATACTTTTTTTGTTGGTGTAAGACAGAACTTACATTCACTTTCGAGAGTAATTAGGAGAATATAGAAATATTTATTAAATAAGAACAAAGATTTGCAAAATATTTGAATACTACTAATGATGTAGAAATGTTTTTATACTACATTTTACAAACTAGGACACTGCCTTTGATGTTGATAATCTATGCATCTTATGCATGTGGTTTCAACAGAGAGATGTTGTGCCAGCCACTGAAAATGAAAAGAGAATTCCTGATATTTTTGCTGCCTTGCATTTAGATGTATTGTAGAGATGGTACCTGGTAATTCAAAAATGTTTGTAATGGATCACAGTATGTGTGAAATCCATTACCATCCCACTTTTCTTTGTAGAAAGTACACATGTGCATACATTTCCTTTGTGTATTTGTCATAGATAAGGGAAGCAAAAACAAACCAGCAGATTGTGTATTGCAAGGGAAGGATACAGGGTAGGACAGGGAATCCATAGACAGTGTGGGCACATACAGATGTAGGATCTTAATTTGATTACCCTGTTGCAGGAGAACTTTCCTGCAATCCAGAAAATGTACAGTTTGTAGTGTATTTGAGGTTTCTGTAGTTTGTAATTTCCACTTTGAAATGTCAGACTTGAATTTCCCTTACTAAAAAAGTATCAACCAACACAAACATTACCATTAATTGTAATTATACTCAGGGGTTGGAACCAGTTCATGGAACAGAACCAAAAACCAGATTTAAAAAACAAATTTTTCAAGGAACAGAATCAGAACTGGGAACGAAAGTGATCGACACTGTTCCGGACCAGAACTGTTTTTAGAAAAAGCATAGGATCTGCTTAATAATGTTATTTTACAGTCTGGGATTTTTTTCCAGTCTCACAAAAAATCCAATAAAGTGCCTATGTAAAGCCCTTACTTTGTCAATCAGAAACGTATTCTAGTGTCTGCCTGCCAGCTGAAAATCTTTGCCAGTGTGTGCGCATGTGCAGGCTACCTACCCCTCACCCTCTGAAGCATAGGGTGTTGTAGACTACTGATGTTACAAACGTGATTCAGAAATTAGGGAGAGATTTTTTCATTAGAGAAGAACGCATGAACTATTTCAAGGCTAGTTAAGTATTCTATAGTTATCATGTTTCACATTGGATTTATTAACTACAAAAAGGTAAGCATGTGTTTAATTCTGTTGTTGCTCTGCACACACAAGGTTGCTAAGTAGCTACCTAGCTCTGGTCCAACATTAACCTGTTGGGGATAGGGGGCAGTATTTGCACGGCCGGATAAAAAACGTACCCGATTTAATCTGGTTACTACTCCTGCCCAGTAACTAGAATATACATATAATTGTTTGATTTGGATAGAAAACACCCTAAAGTTTCTAAAACTGTTTGAATGGTGTCTGTGAGTATAACAGAACTCATATGGCAGTCAAAACCCTGAGACAAATCCTGACAGGAAACTGAAATCTGATGTGTGGATATCACTTCAAACATTTGCCATTGAAACACACAGGGGCTTGTGAATCATTTAGCACTTCCTATGGCTTCCACTAGATGTCCCCAGTCTTTACAAAGTGGTTTGAGTCTCCTATGGTAGTAACTGACCCAAAGAGAAGCTGTGGCACTTGGTCACAGGGGATGGGCCATTACCATTGTGACGTCGGCGCCCATGACTACTCTCCCTTTTCGAAACGTTTTGAAAAACAATGCAATGGAATATTATTGAAGCCCTGGTTGAAAAAGCCCCTAAAGATGTATGTTATCCTGTTATGGCTAGGGGCAGTATTTTCACGGCTGGATAAAAAACGTACCCGATTTAATCTGATTATTAGTCCTGCCCAGAAACTGGAATATGCATATAATTATTAGCTTTGGAGAGAAAACACTCCAAAGTTTCTGAAACTGTTTGAATGGTGTCTGTGAGTATAACAGAACTCCTATGGCAGGCAAAAACCTGAGATGCTTCTGTTCAGGAAGTACCCTGTCTGAACATTTCTTGCCCTTCTTTATTATCTCTATCGTTTACAAAGGATCTCTGCTCTTACGTGACACTTCACACGTCTCCAATGAGGTCTCATAGCCCGGGAAAAACAGGAATGACGTAATTCAAAGCCCTGGCTGAAACAAAGGAGAGCAAAAGCTAAGTGGTCACTCAATGGACTAAGCCTTAGGCGCGTGACACGCCCCGCCCCCGGCTTTCGGTTTTTTCCTCAGTTTACAGACAGGCAGATTCCCGGTCGGAATATTATCGCTTCTCTACGAGATAAATTGCATAAATATTGGTTTTAAACAGCGGTTGACATGCTTCGAAGTACGGTAATGGAATATTTAGAAATTTTTTGTCATATTTTGCGTCATGCTCGTGGCCGAGATTTAG
Organism: Salmo trutta; assembly: GCF_901001165.1. Lineage (NCBI taxonomy): Eukaryota > Metazoa > Chordata > Actinopteri > Salmoniformes > Salmonidae > Salmo > Salmo trutta. The sequence continues at coordinate 33,271,757 of NC_042962.1, read as the reverse complement.
CGTTGGGATAGTGTCTAGAACGCACGAACAAAACGTCGCTGTTTGGATATAACGATGGATTATTTGGGACCAAACCTACATTTGTTATTGAAGTAGAAGTCCTGGCAGTGTATTCTGATGAAGAACAAGCAAGGTAAGAACATTTTTCTTATAGGAAATGTGATTTTGGTGAAGGCTAAACTTGCAGGGTGTCTAAATAGCTAGCCCTGTAACGCCGGGCTATGTACTTACATTATTGCAAAATGTGCTTCATCCGAAAAGCTATTTTAAAATCGGACATATCGAGTGCATAGAGGAGTTCTGTATCTATAATTCTTAAAATAATTGTTATGCTTTTTGTGAACGTTTATCGTGAGTAATTTAGTAAAATCACCGGAAGTGTTCGGTGGGAATGCTAGTTCTGAACGTCACATGCTAATGTAAAAAGCTGTTTTTTGATATAAATATGAACTTGATTGAACAGACATGCATGTATTGTATAACACAATGTCCTAGGAGTGTCATCTGATGAAGATCATCAAAGGTTAGTGCTGCATTTAGATATGGTTTGGGTTTATGTGACATGATATGCTAGCTTGAAAAATGGCTGTGTGATTATTTCTGGCTGGGTACTCTGCTGACATAATCTAATGTTTTGCTTTCGCTGTAAAGCCTTTTTGAAATCGGACAGTTTGGTTAGATAAAGGAGAGCCTTGTCTTTAAATAGCTGTAAAATAGTCATATGTTTGAAAAGTGTAAGTTTTCGGATTTAGAGGAGTTTGAATTTCGCGCCCCGCCCATCATTGGATATTGGAGCAATCGTTCCGCTAGCGGAACGTGTAGATGTAAGATTATACAACGTTTGACATGTTTGAACGAACTTAAATATATTTGTTTTGCTCATTCCTGACGACAAGTCAGACGCACACGGTACATTTTCACTAGCCTTCGGAGCGCGCTAACACTATTGGGACATAAATTATTAACTTATTTGAACAAAACTACATTTGTTATGGACCTGGGATTCCTAGAAGTGCCTTCTGATAAAGATAATCAAAGGTAAGGTATTATTTACAATAGTATTTTTGATGGTTGATCGTTCCAAGTTGGCTCCAACATGTATAGCCTAGACTTTTTTTCTGGGCATACCACGTCGTTTATTGCAAAGTGTGATTTCCCAGTAAAGTTATTTTTAAATCTGGCAAATCGATGGCATTCAAGACATGTTAATCTATAAGTCTTTGAATGACAATATTACATTTTAACAATGTTTTCGAATAGTAATTTTGTAAATTGTAGCGCTAATTCACCGGAATCATTTGAGGGAAAAGATTTTCTGAACGTCATGCGCCGATGTAAAATGCTGTTTTTATATACAAATATGAACTTTATCGAACGAAAAATGCATGTATTGTGTAACATGATGTCCTAGGAGTGTCATCAGATGAAGGTTGTCAAAGGTTAGTGCTGCATTTAGCTGTGTTTTGGGTATTTGTGCTGCATGCTAGTTGCTTTGAAAATGGCTGTGTGATTATTTCTGGCTGGGTACTCTGCTGACATAATCTGTTTTGCTTTCGTTGTAAAGCCTTTTTGAAATCGGACAACGTGGTTCGATTCAGGAGAGGTGTATCTATAAAACGGTGTAAAATAGTCATATGTTTGAGAAATTGAAGTTATAGCATTTATGAGGTTTTGCATTTAGCGCAACGCGATTCCACTGGCTGTTGATTAGGGTGGGACGCAAGCGTCCCACTGGCCCAGACAGGTTTTAAGCCAACCCTCTGAAGTTCAAAACATTTCAAAGTTCCTCCATAGAAGCCTCCCCTCTGGAAGTAAAATTATGTGGGCCTTTCAGATAATGTATGTCATAACAGGATGCCCAGCTCTTCAAGCAAAGCCTCCTCCTCCACCCTCTCTTGCTCTCTCCACTCTGTTGTGTCTGTCAATCACGCATGTAAACAACTATATCTTTCCCGCTCAATAACAAGCTTCTCTATCGTACTGACTGGTGAAGTAATTTAATGTCGAGCAAAATGAAAAATATATAAATATTTGAACTGTTTTAAAAGGAACAGAAAGGAATGATATAAATCGGTACTTTCTTTTGGTTCGACCCGGTTCAGAACTTTATTTTGTTGGTCGGAACGGTGTAACGGACCGGAAAAAAACAATCTTCAGAACTAAATGATTGGAAAATAATTTTGCTTACAATAATCCAGATAATAATTCACAGTTCCTGTTACTGCAGGATTATTTTCCTGCAATAGCAAAATGGCTCAAATTAAAATGCTACACCTATACAGTGCTTCAGCGCCCCAAAGCATAGCTCATTGTGATGTAATGTTAAACCAAGACAGAGTCCACTAGCCAGACTTTATCTTCCAGGCAAAAGTTATCACACCCAGTTACTTCAGCCAGGAGCCCATTCAGAGCAGAGCAGCATTTCAGGATGAAGTAGTGCCATTGCTTTAGCCTAGTGCCGAAGGTTAAAAAGATCCACAAAGTCATGTTGGTAAATGTGAAGGCTGAATATGAAATAGGAATGAGACTGCAGTGTTGAGATTAGCTGTTGTAATTCTGATTTTGCATAAAACGTGGTGTTGGGGAAATGCTTTCAGGGACTTTGTATCACTAAGCAATGGGGTATTTAATTTTGTTTGTAGGGCTCTTGAGTCTCAAAGAGATAGATACAGTACAATAGAAGATGCAGAGAGGCAGCATTGCTGCAGTTCTAAAGAACAGAATAGACAACAGTCTATCACCTGTCCTAGTTTTAGGGCATCAGATAACATTCCCTGTCTAGTTTGTCAACAGAAGGAAGAGCTCATAAAGCTCCTAAACAACGTGATTGTCACAAATGTGGTTTTGGGAGATCTAAGGAACCCGTCTGGTCTCAAAATATAACTGACTGTAATATAAATAAATGAAGTAGCCTAGCTAAAACATATTCTATGAGAGAACAAGGTCCAGGGATTTCAGGGATTAGTGAGGATGAAAGACTGACAAATGTAATTGAAAATAGGAAGATCATGTGTCCGTCTAAATCCCTTTCAGGAATACCCCAGACTAATCATACTTAAGTGATTTTAAATAATGTATGTTTAATCTCCTCAGAAATAAATCCTAATCAAAGGTTGTTGTTTTTTTCTCCAATTGTTAGTGTTTGTCCTGAACGTGTGTGTATGTGTATACATGTGAATACATGAGAGAGAGAGAGAGAGAGAGAGTGTGGATTGTTATTCTCAAATCATCTTTTAATCCAGGTTCAGATCAGTTCAATGGATATTTGGTTATTAGTTCAATGGATATTTAGTTAGATCTTGTGTCCTCCCCAGAAATTTATTCACATCCCAAATAAATGTGGCAAATAGACAAACCCTTTAATAATAGATTAGTGTATATTTGGGTGTATAGTTGGGTGTATACAGTGGAGCTGTGTGGGTTTAAATGTCTACAACTCAACATGAAGTGTTTCCTTTACCTACTCTGCCAACCTAGTTTGCCGGATGTTCTAATGTTACTAACTCTAAGCCCTGGGTAAATACCCATAACAACTGTGCGTTTGAGTGAACTTTCTTTGTGAATATCCATGGTGGTGTGTGTCAGGTTGTGTACTAAATCAGCAAAAGAGATAGACTAATAAAGTTATTATTCTATTACAACTGTGCTTACTGGTCAACCTTTCCAGAGGTCTTGGATAAGAAAGAATAGATTTGTAATGAGAAACAAGACCTTTGAAATCAAAAAGGTGATTCTAGACAATCTCTGGTTAATTGGTCCTCGGGAGATATGCTTGGCAACATTTGATACCCCAATGGGCCGTGGTTGAGGAGGCTTAATCTCATTCAGCCACTATGATGTATCAGAAGTGACTTTCTTTTGTCGGTGGCATAATTTCAGAACACTCCTTTCAGTTCCAAGGGCAAGGAGAGTGCCCATCGAGGGTAGTACATTGATTGCTTCAGGATTTGATTAAACTCGCAGCTCTACTCCAAATGTAAGATAACAGCTTTGAGATAACCTCACCTCTCTCTCTGCAGGTCAGGAGTAATGTGGTTTAGCAATACGGCTAGCGCACTTCTCAGATGTAACACTTTTAAACACTGTGACATCCCTTCTTACATCAACTGTAAGGATTCTGTTAAAACCTGTTGAGGTGAAAGGGGCAGTATTTTCAAGGCCGGATGAAAAACGTACCCAAATTAAACTGGTTACTACTCTTTCCCAGAAACTAGAATATGTATATTATTAGTAGATTTGGATAGAAAACACTCTGACGTTTCTAAAACGGTTTGAATGGTGTCTGTGAGTATAACATAACTCATATGGCAGGCAAAAACCTGAAGAATTCAACCAGGAAGTGGAGGATCTGAGAATTGTAGTTCTTCTTTTCGAAACTACAGTATTTGTGGGGTCACGTTGCACTTCCTAAGGCTTCCATTGGCTGTCAAAAGCCTTCAGAAAGTGGTTTGAGCATTCTCCTGTCACTGGGCAGAGTATAGGAGCTCAGTTACTGAGTGGACTGCCTGGGGACAAACGGATTGGATATGCGTGGTCTCGTGACCACGCTGTTCCTTCTTTTTCTCCTTGAATGAATAAGCTATTGTCCGGTTTAAATATTATCGCAATTTTACATTAACCTGTTAGGGTATAGGGGGCAGTATTGAGACTTTTTGAAAAAAGATGTGCCCATTTTTAAATGCCTCCTACACCTACCCAGTAACTACAATATGCATATACTTATTATATATGGATAGAAAACACCCTAAAATTTCAAAAACTGTTTGAATGGTGTCTGTGAGTATAACAGAACTCATTTGGCAGGCAAAACCCTGAGACAGATTCTGACAGGAAGTGGATACCTGATGTGTTGAATTGACTTTGAGCCTATGCCATTGAAAAACAAAGGGGGTGAGGTAAATTCTGGCACTTCCTATTGCTTCCACAAGATGTCCCCAGCCTTTACAAAGTGTTTTGAGTGTTCTACAGTGAGATCTGACCGAATAAGAGCCATGGAACGTGATGGTCCATCATTCACCCTGGCGCGCGATTTGATGGTGGGTACTCTCATTCCGAAACGTTTTAAAAGAAAACCCAATGGTCCGCCTTGAATTTTATTCATGTTCTGGTTAAAAAAGGCCCTAATGATTTATGCGATACAACGTTTGACATGTTTGAACGAACGGAAATATATTTTTTCCGTTCTTGAAGTGAAGTGAAGTCCGGCTGGCTTAGATCATGCGCTACAACACGGAGGTTTTTCGACATAAATGATGAGCTTTTTTGAACAAAACTACATTCGTTATGGACCTGGGACTCTTTGGAAGTGACATCTGATGAAGAGAATCAAAGGTAATGGATTATTTATATAGTATTTTAGATTTTAGATTCCTCCAACATGGCGGTTAGTCTGTATCGCTATGCGTATTTTTCTGGCGCAGTGCTCAGATTATTGCAAAGTGTGATTTCCCAGTAAGGTTAATTTAAAATCTGACAAGTCCATTGCGTTCAAGAGATGTAAATCTATAATTCTTTGAATGACAATATAATATTTTAGCAATGTTTTCTAATATTAATTAATTATTTTGTCGTCATGACTTGACTGCCGGTATTGGAGGGAAACGATTTCCTGAACATCAACGCCATAGTAAAACACTGTTTTTAGATATAAATATGAACTTGATAGAACTAAAAATGCATGCATTGTCTAACAAAATGTCCTAGGAGTGTCATCTGATGGAGATTGTAAAAGGTTAGTGCATAATTTTAGCTGATTGTATGGTTTTGGTAAAGCCTGTCTTTGAATCGACAATGCATTGCACACCGCTATTGTCAATGTACTCTCCTAACATAACCTAACTTTATGCTTTCCCCGTAAAACCTTTTTGAAATCGGTAAACGTGGTTAGATTAAGAAGATGTTTATCTTTCAAAGGCTGTAAGTTAGTTGTATGTTTGAGAAATTTGAATTTGTACATTTATTTGGTTTCAAATTTGCCGCTCTTGAAATGCACCTGCTGTTGATAGGGTGCGCCACAGGTGGCACGCTAACGTCCCAGGTAGCCTCAAGAAGTTAAAAATACCATAAAGATTGATTTTAAACAGCGTTTGACATGCTTCTAAGTACGGTAATGGAACATTTTGACTTTTTGTGTCTCGAATTGCGCTCGCGCGTTAGCCTTTGGATAGTGACCTGAACGCACAAACAAAACGGAGGTATTTGGACATAAATATGGATTATTTAGAACAAAACAACATTTCTTGTGGAAGTAGCTGTCCTGGGAGTGCATTCTGATGAAGATCAGCAAAGGTAAGAGCATATTTCTAATACTAATTCTGAGTTTAGGTTGCCTCAAACTTGGTGGGTGTCTGTATAGCTTGCTGTGATGGCTGAGCTATGTACTCAGAATATTGAAAAATGTGCTTTCTCCGTAAAGCTATTTTAAAATCTGACACGGTTGCATAAAGGAATACTGTATCTATAATTCTTAAAATAATTGTTATGTATTTTGTCAACGTTTATGATGAGTATTTTTGTAAATTCACCTGAAGTTTTTGGTGGGAATACATTTTCTGAACATCACGCGCCAATGTAAAATGCTGTTTTTGGATATAAATATGAACTTGGTCAAACAAAACATACATGTATTGTGTACCATGATGTCCTAGGAGTGCCATCTGATGAAGATCGTCGAAGGTTAGTGCTTCATTTAGCTGTGTTTTGGGTTTTATTGACACGTCCTTGCTTGGAAAATGTGTGATTATTTTTGTCTATGTACTCTCCGAACAATCTAATGTTTTGCTTTCGCTGTAAAGCCTTTTTGAAATCGGACAATGTGGTTGGATTAAGGAGAAGTGTATCTGTAAAATGGTGAAAAATAGTCGTATGTTTCAGAAATTGAAATTATTGGATTTTTGAGGTTTTGTATTTCACGCCACGCTGTTCCATTGGATATTGGCTAGGCGTTCCGCTATCGGAACGTCTGTCCTCAACAGGTTTTAAGGTTCAATTTAGGACAATAACTCAAAACAACATGGAGAAAGGAGAAAAAAAACATTGAATTTGCTTTGTTTAATTGGAATCTGCATGGCAATAATTTCATAGCACCACATGTTGAAAGAGTCAAGGTAAAACCCTGCCTGTCCAGGGACACTTGTAACCCATGGCCATACATGGATTACCTGTTCCCAGAGGCTGACTCCTCAAATGAGGCCTAAGTAGGGCAACACTACAGCCAACCAACATAGTCCGATGGCAAAAGTCTTCATTAAGGCTCATTAGCACACTTCTTATTCAAATGTATTCTGTACAGACAAAAAGAAACGAGGCTCTGGGGTGGAGAAGAACAGCCTGGTAAATCCCTAATTGATGTGTCACTATTCCATTGCTGCTTATTTCTTAAAGTGGTCCCGACTAACTAATGTACCAGCCAGCCAGATATTACCATCGCCAGAAACATCTCCTTAATAATAATATGAAACATTCAGTCTGATACAGCCTAGGAGCCTGGTCTAAAGTAGCCAAAAACAATCAGGTGTTGGAGCTAGCGATTCATGCAGGCTGCAGGCTCTTCAGGAGAGTTGGTTCTATCTCTAACCTTTCCCTAAGTGGGAAAACTCAAAGTCTTAATAATTACTGTTCTTTGTGAAAATGTATTATGTGATAAAGTAAGTCCAAAATAATAGAGTGAAAAGAAATAGAGATTGTGGGGATGGGGATAGAAGGAGTGGAGTTGAACAAAATAAAGTGGTGGATTAGGGAGTCTGGAATAGTCTTGGAGCAGGGGTCTGAAGACATTCAAATATTACTCCACCCCCTGTCTCGATGACAATGTCCTTGACAGGGTGGGTCCTCTAAAGCCAGTGGGTCTATGTCTCTGGGATGCATGTCTTATTCAGAAACAACTACATCAGAAGGCCTGCTGAGGAGGGCTGAAAGGAGGCTGCTGAAGCGCCACTGTGTTTTCCAAAACGGTACCCGATTGTGCACTATTTTTCACCAATGTAATGGTTTTCTTAGAGAAGTGGAGGAGTCAGGCGCAGGACACAGGGATAAAGGTAAACAAACGTGTTTACTAAAAATATCAATAAATCTTCTCATAGAAAAATACATTGTTTGGAGAAACCCCTCCAACTACACAAAACAGACAAACAATCACCAACAAGACAAACAGGAAATGCAGAGGTTAAATAATGAACATGATTAGCGAAATGAAAAACAGGTGTACACAATAAAGACAAAACCAAACGAACAGTGAAACATCGATCGGTGGCAACTAGTAAGCCGGTGACGTCGACCGCCGAACGCTGCCCGAACAAGGAGAGGGGCCGACTTCGGCGGGAGTCGTGACAGTACCCCCCTCCTGACGCGCGGCTCCAGCAGCGCGCCGACACCGGCCTCGGGGACGACCCGGAGGATGGGGAGCAGGGCGATCCGGACAGAAGTGGTGAAAATCCTGGATTAACGACGGATCCAGGATGTCTTCCGCCGGTACCCAGCTTCGTTCCTCCGGGCCATACCCCTCCCACTCCACGAGGTACTGAAGGCCCCTCGCCCGACGTCTGGATTCCATAATGGCTCGTACGGTATATGCCGGGGCCCCCTCGATGTCCAGAGGGGGCGGAGGAACCTCCCGTACCTCAGACTGCTGGAACGGACCAGTCACCACTGGCCTAAGGAGAGACACATGGAACGAGGGGTTAACCTGTTGGGGGTAGGGGGCAGTATTTACACGGCCGGATAAAAAACGTACCCGATTTAATCTGGTTACTACTCCTGCCCAGTAACTAGAATATGCATATAATTATTGGCTTTGGATAGAAAACACCGCAAAGTTTCTAAAACTTTTTGAATGGTGTCTGTGAGTATAACAGAACTCATATGGCAGGCAAAAACCTGAGAAGGTTTCATGCAGGAAGTGGCCTGTCTGACAAGGAGTCGTTCTTCTTGTCTCTGTTTATTGAAGAGTGGGGATCTTAGCTGTAACGTGACACTTCCTACGGCTTCCATAGGCTCTCAGAGCCCGGGAAAAAGTTGAACGATGACGAGGCAGCCCTAGGCTGAAACACATAATCGGCTTTGCCATGTGGCCGATAAGAGGACAAAGGAATTAAGCGCGTGCCCGATTCGACCCCGTGCTGTATTTTCTTTCGGCTGTTTACCTAATTGCAGATTCCCGGTCGGAATATTATCGCTTTTTTACGAGAAAAATGGCATAAAAATTGATTTTAAACAGCGGTTGACATGCTTCGAAGTACGGTGATGAAATATTTAGAAATCTTTTGTCACGAAATGCGCCGTGCGCATGACCGTTATTTACCATTGGGATAGTGTCTTGAACGCACGAACAAAACGTCGCTGTTGGAACATAACTATGGATTATTTTGGACCAAACCTACATTTGTTATTGAAGTAGAAATCCTGGGAGTGCATTCTGACGAAGAACAGGAAAGGTAATCAAACTTTTCTAATAGTAAATCTGACTTTGGTGAGTGCTAAACTTGCTGGGTGTCTAAATAGCTAGCCCTGTGATGCCGGGCTATCTACTTAGAATATTGCAAAATGTGCTTTCACCGAAAAGCTATTTTAAAATCGGACATATCGAGTGCATAGAGGAGTTCTGTATCTATAATTCTTAAAATAATTGTTATGCTTTTTGTGAACGTTTTTCGTGAGTCATTTAGTAAATTCATTGGAAGTTTGCGGGGTTATGCTAGTTCTGAACGTCACATGCTAATGTAAAAAGCTGGTTTTTGATATAAATATGAACTTGATTGAAAAAACATGCATGTATTGTATAACATAATGTCCTAGGTGTGTCATCTGATGAAGATCATCAAAGGTTAGTGCTGCATTTAGCTGTCTTCTGGGTTTTTGTGACATTATATGCTAGCTTGAAAAATGGGTGTCTGATTATTTCTGGCTGGGTACTCTGCTGACATAATCTAATGTTTTGCTTTCGTTGTAAAGCCTTTTTGAAATCGGACAGTGTGGTTAGATTAACGAGAGTCTTGTCTTTAAATAGCTGTAAAATAGTCATATGTTTGAGAAATTGAAGTAATAGCATTTCTAAGGTATTTGAAAATCGCGCCACAGGATTCAACTGGCTGTTACGTAGGTGGGACGATTTCGTCCCGCCTGCCCTAGAGAGGTTAATATGATAATCAGGGGGAAGTTGTAACCTATAACAAACCTCGTTCAATCTCAGGACTTTAAATGGCCCCACAAACCATGGACCCAGCTTCCGGCAGGGCAGGTGAAGGGGCAGGTTTCGGGTCGAGAGCCAGACCCGATCCCCCGGTGCATAAACCGGGGCCTCACTGCGGTGGCTGTCGGCACTCGCCTTTTGCCGCCTGATGGCTCGTTGAAGACGTACATGGGCAGCGTTCCATGTCTCCTCCGAGTGCCGAAACCATTCATCCACCGCAGGAGCCTCGATCTGGCTCTGATGCCATGGTGCCAGGACCGGCTGATACCCTGCACACACTGAAAAGGGGTAAGGTTAGTGGAAGAGTGGCGTAGGGAATTTTGGGCCATCTCCGCCCAAGGGATAAATGATGCCCACTCTCCCGGCCGGTCCTGGCAATAGGACCGCAGAAACCTACCCACCTGTTGGTTGACTCTTTCCACCTGCCCGTTACTCTCGGGGTGGAACCCTGAGGTAAGGCTGACCGAGACCCCCAGGCGTTCCATAAATGCCCTCCAGACTCTAGACGTAAATTGGGGACCACGATCAGAGACTATATCCTCAGGCACCCCGTAGTGCCGGAATACCTGGGTGAATAGGGCCTCCGCAGTCTGTAGAGACTGGGCAAAGGAAGGAGACGGCAGGACTTAGAAAACCGATCCACAACGACCAGGATCGTGGTGTTACCCCGTGACGGGGGAAGATCCGTCACGAAATCCACCGATAGGTGTGACCACTGTCGTGCGGAACGGGAAGGGGTTGTAATTTCCCTCTGGGCAGATGTCTAGGTGCCTTTCACTGTGCGCATACCGAACAGGAGGAGACATAAACCCTCACGTCCTTGGCTAACGTGGGCCACCAGTACTTCCCCGTAAGGCAGTGCACCGTCCGACCTCTACCAGGATGACCAGAGGAGGGTGATGTGTGGGCCCAACAGATCAAACGATCACGAACATCAAACGGCACGTACACGCGCCCAACGGGACACTGGGAGGGAGTGGGTTCTGCACGTGACGCCCGTTCGATGTCCGCGTCCACCTCCAATACCACCGGTGCCACCAGGCATGAGGCTGGAATTATGGAAGTGGGCTCTGTGGACCGCTCCTCTGTATCATACAGCCGGGACAGTGCGTCTGCCTTGACATTCTGGGAACCTGGTTTATAGGAAAGAGTGAAAGAAAAGCGTGTGAAAAACAGCCCACCTAGCCTGGCGAGGATTCAGTCTCCTCGCTGCCCGAATATACTCCAGATTTCGGTGGTCAGTCCAAATGAGGAAAGGGTGTCTAGCCCCCTCAAGCCAATGTCTCCACGCTTTCAGAGCCCCGACAACAGCTAACAACTCCCTATCCCCCACGTCATAGTTTCACTCCGCCGGGCTGAGCTTCTTCGAAAAGAAAGCACAGGGGCGGAGTTTGTGGTTTACCCGAGCGCTGAGATAGGACAGCCCCTATTCCAGCCTCGGATGCATCCACCTCAACTATGAACGCTAAGGAGGGATCAGGATGCGCCAGCACTGGAGCCGTGGTAAACAGAGCCTTCAGGTTACCAAAAGCTCTGTCCGCCTCAGCCGGCCACCGCAATCGCATCAGTCCCCCCTTCAGTAAGGAGGTAATGGGAGCCGCCACCCGGCCAAAGCCCCGGATAAACCTCCGGTAGTAGTTGGCAAACCCTAAAAACCGCTGCACCTCCTTTACCATGGTTGGAGTAGGCCAATTACGCACGGCTGAAATGGGGTCAGTCTCCATCTCCACCCCTGACGCGGACAAACGGTACCCAAGGAAGGAGACGGACTGTTGAAAGAACAGACATTTCTCCGCCTTGACGTAAAGGTCATGCTCCAACAGTCGACCAAGCACCGTACGCACAAGGGACACATGCTCAGCGCGGGTGGTGGAGTATATGAGAATATCATCTATATACACCACTACACCCCGCCCGTGCAGGTCCCTGAAGATCTCATCCACAAATGATTGGAAGACGAATGGAGCATTCATTAACCCATACGGCATGACGAGGTACTCATAGTGCCCAGAAGTAGTGCTAAATGCCGTCTTCCACTCATCCTCTCCCCTGATACGCACCAGGTTGTACGCGCTCCTGAGGTCCAATTTTGTGAAGAAGCGCGCCCCGAGCAATGACTCTGTCATACTGGCGATCAGAGGCAGCGGGTAACTGTATTTAACAGTAATCTGGTTCAAACCTCGATAGTCAATGCACAGGCGTAAACCTCCATCCTTCTTCACAAAAAAGAAGCTCGAGGAGACAGGTGAAATGGAGGGCTGAATGTATCCCTGTCCCAGAGATTCAGCGACATATGTTTCCATAGCTGCCGTCTCCTCCGGTGACAGAGGATACACCTGACTCCTGGGAAGTGCAGCACCCTCCAGGAGATTTATCGCACAATCCCCCGGTCGATGGGGTGGTAATTGAGTCGCCTTCTTTTTACAGAAGGCGATTGCCAAATCGGCATATTCGGGAGGAATGTGCATGGTGGAAACCTGGTTTGGACTTTCCACCGTAGTGGCACCTAAGGAAACACCTAAACACCTCCCTGAACACTGACAGGACCATCCCTTGAGAACCCTCTGTTGCCACGAAATAATAGGATCATGAGAAGCCAACCAGGGAAGCCCCAACACAACGGGAAACGCAGGAGCGTCAATCAGAAAGAGACTAATACTCTCTTCATGACTCCCATTTGTTACCATAGCAATGGGAACTGTGACCTCCCTAATCAGCCCCGACCCCAAAGGACGACTATCTAGGGCATGTATAGGGAAGGGAACATCAACGGGAACAATAGGAATCCCTAATCTATTGGCCAAGGACCGATCAATAAAGTTCCCAGCTGCGCCTGAATCTACTAGCGCCTTATGCTGGGAATGCGGGGAACACCCCGGAAATCTTGTAATTACATCTTGTAATTACACCTGCTCCAATATCCAATGATGGGCGTGGCGCGAAAACTTCCATTTTTCAAACATATGACTATTTTACACCATTTTAAAGACAAGACTCTCCTTTATCTAACCACACTGTCCGATTTCAAAAAGGCTTTACAGCGAAAGCAAAACATTAGATTATGTCAGCAGAGTACCCAGCCAGAAATAATCAGACACCCATTTTTCAAGCTAGCATATAATGTCACAAAAACCAAAACCACAGCTAAACGCAGCACTAACCTTTGATGATCTTCATCAGATGACAACCCTAGGATATTATGTTAAACAATGCATGCATGTTTTGTTCAATAAAGTTCATATTTATATCAAAAACCAGCTTTTTTACATTAGCATGTGACGTTCAGAAGTAGCATACCCACCGAAAACTTCCGGTGAATTTACTAAATTACTCACGATAAACGTTCACAAAAAACATAACAATTATTTTAAGAATTATAGATACAGAACTTCTTTATGCAATCGCCATGTCCGATTTTAAAATAGCTTTTCGGTGAAAGCACATTTTGCAATATTCTGACTAGATAGCCCAGCCATCACGGGCTAGCCTATTTAGACACCCAGCAAGTTTAGCACTCACCAAAGTCAGATTTACTATAAGAAAATGTTATTACCTTTGCTGTCTTCGTCAGAATGCACTCCCAGGACTTCTACTTCAATAACAAATGTTGGTTTGGTCCCAAATAATCCATAGTTATGTCCAAACAGCGGCGTTTTGTTTGTGTGTTCAAGACACTATCCGAATGGTAAAGAAGGGTTACGAGCACAACGCATTTCGTGACAAAAAAATTCTAAATATTCCATTATCGTACTTCGAAGCATGTCAACCGCTGTTTAAAATCATTTTCTCGTAAAAAAGCGATAATATTCCGACCGGGAGTCGTTGTATCCATTCAAAGACGATAAAAAAAAACATGGGGTTGTCTCGTGCACGAGCCTGAGTCCCATTGTCCGCTGATAGACCACTTAGCAAAAGCGCTAGTGTGTTTCAGCCTGGGCCTGGAATTACGTCATTCAGCTTTTTCCCGGGTTCTGAGAGCCTATGGGAGCCGTAGGAAGTGTCACGTCATGCCAGAGATCCCCTGTTTTTGTTAGAGATATAGAATCTTCTCAGGTTTTGGCCTGCCATATGAGTTCTGTTATACTGACAGACACCATTCAAACAGTTTTAGAAACTTTAGCATGTTTTCTATCCAAATCTACTAATGATATGCATATTCTAGTTTCTGGGCAGGAGTAATAATCAGATTAAATCGGGTACGTTTTTTATCCGGCCGTGAAAATACTGCCCCCTAGCCATAAGAGGTTAAACCACTTCAGTGTTGCTTTAGTAGTATGCTTGCGGTCATTGTCCTGCTGGAAGGTGAACCTCCATCCCAGTCTCAAATCTCTGGAAGACTGAAACAGGTTTCCCTAAATAATTTCCCTGTATATAGTGCCATCCTTCAATTCTGACCAGTTTCTCAGTCCCTGCCGATGAAAAACATCCCTACAGCATGATGCTGCCTCACTGTGGGGATGATGTTCTCGGGGTGATGAGAGGTGTTGGGTTTGTGCCAGACATAGCGTTTTCCTTGATGGCCAAAATGCTACATTTTTGTCTCATCTGACCAGAGTACCTTCTTCCATATGTTTGGGGAGTCTCCCACATGCCTTTTGGCGAATAACAAACATGTTTGCTTATTTTTTCCTTGTCACTCTTCCGTAAAACAAGGCTCTGTGGAGTGTACAGCTTAAAGTGGTCCTATGGACAGATACTCCAATCTCCACTGTGGAGGTTTGCAGCTCCTTCAGGGTTATATTTGGTCTCTTTGTTGCCTCTCTGATTAATGCCCTCCTTGCCTGGTCTGTGAGTTTTGATGGGCGGCCCTCTCTTGGCAGGTTTGTTGTGGTACCACATTCTTTCAATTTTTTTATAATGGATTTAATTGTGCTTCGTGGAATGTTCAAAGTTTCTGATATTTTTTTCATAACCCAACCCTGATCTGTACTTCCCTACAACTTTGCCCCTGACCTGTTTGGAGAGCTCCTTGGTCATCATAGTGCCGCATGCTTGGTGGTGCCCCTTGCTTGGTGGTGCCCCTTGCTTAGTGGTGTTGCAGACTCTGGGGCCTTTCAGAACAGGTGTATATATACTGAGATCATGTGACAGATCATGTGACACTTAGATTGCACACAGGTGGACTTTATTTAACCTGTTTGGTATAGGGGGCAGTATTGAGAATTTTGGAAAAAATATGTTCCCATTTTTAACTGCCTCCTACACCAACTCAGAAGCTAGAATATGCATATTATTGTTCAGGTTTGGATAGAAAACACTCTGAATTTTCTAAAACTGTTTGAATGGTGTCTGTGAGTATAACAGAACTCCTATGGCAGGCAAAAACCTGACAAGGCTTCAAGCAGGAAGTACCCTGTCTGACAAGGAGTCGTGCGTCTTACCTCTTTTTATTGAAAAGTAAGGATCTTAGCTGTAACGTGACAATTCCCAGGGCTCCAATAGGCTCTCAGAGCCCGCGAAATAACTGAAGGTTTACGAGGGAACCTCAGGTTGAAATATATTATCGCCTTTTGTAAGTGGATGCTCGGAGGACCTTTCAATGATGCGCGTGCATGAGTCGCTTCTGAGGAGAAATTTTATTCGGCTGTTTAGGCTCAATGCATACTCCCGGTCGGAATATTAACACTTCTCTATGACATAAATGGCATAAAAATTGGTTTTAAACAGCGGTTGACATGCTTCGAAGTACGGTAATGGAATATTTAGACATTTTTGACACGCCAATGCGCCATGCGCGACACCGCGAAGAAGCATTCTAGAACTCACGAACAAAACGTCGCTGTTTGGATATAACGATGGATTATTTGGGACCAAACCAACATTTGTTATTGAAGTAGAAGTCCTGGCAGTGTATTCTGATGAAGAACAAGCAAGGTAAGAACATCTTTCTTATAGGAAATGTGATTTTGGTGGATGCTGACCTGGGTGGGTATCTAAATAGCTAGCCCTGTAATGCCGGGCTATGTACTTAGATTATTGCAAAATGTGCTTCATCCGAAAAGCTATTTTAAAATCGGACATATCGAGTGCATAGAGGGGTAATGTATCTATAATTCTTAAAATAATTGTTATGCTTTTTGTGAACGTTTATCGTGAGTAATTTAGCAAACTGTTAGTAAATTCACCGGAAGTTTGCGGTGGTTATGCTTTTTCTGAATGTCACATGCTAATGTAAAAAGCTGGTTTTTGATATAAATATGAACTTGATTGAACAGACATGCATGTATTGTATAACACAATGTCCTAGGTGTGTCATCTGATGAAGATTATAAAAGGTTAGTGCTGCATTTAGCTGTGGTTTGGGTTTATGTGACATGATATGCTAGCTTGAAAAATGGGTGTCAGATTTTTTCTGGCTGGGCACTCTGCTGACATAATCTAATGTTTTGCTTTTGTTGTAAAGCCTTTTTGAAATCGGACAGTGGGGTTAGATTAACGAGATTCTTGTCTTTAAATAGCTGTGAAATAGTCATATGTTTGAGAAATTGAAGTTATAGCATTTCTAACGATTCAAAAATCGCGCCACTGGATTTCAGTGGCTGTTACGTAGGTGGGACGAGTTCGTCCCACATGTACTAGAGAGGTTAACAAATGATGTGACTTCTGAAAGTAATTGGTTGCACCAGATCTTATTTAGGGGCTTCATAGCAAAGGGGTGAATACATATGCACGCAACACTTTTCTGTTTATTCTTTTTTAGATTTTTTTTAAACAAGTTATTTTTTTCATTTCACCTCACCAATTTGGACTATTTTGTCTATGTCCATTACATGAAATCCAAATAAAAATCAATTTAAATTACAGGTTGTAAAGCAACAAAATAGGAAAAACTACAAGCGGGTGAATGATTTTGGAAGGCACTGTATATAGCGATAAAAACATTCAGCACTTTGTGTATTTTTAGAGGTGAGCTTAGGCAATTCCAAACCATTATTCAACATTAAGTCCATGTTTATATGGGCCAAGTGGGTCGTACTAGAAAGCAATGCATTAATATTATTGCTATTTGCATTAGAATTGTACAATTTTAATTCCATATTATTTTGTATTAGGCAGTAAGCATAGAAACATCTCATTCAATACCACCCCAGCATTCAGGTTGTTGTGACTGTCTACTCTAGTGCCGCTCTTCCCCTTTTTTCCTTTCTGATTTGAATAACCACAGATGTGAAACCAGTAATTCTGTTTTGGCATAGGTTAATCTTATAAATAGTCATATCTCCATCATTTTTGTACAGTTCTCCCTCTGAAATAATGGTCAGTAAGTATTCATGTCGTTTGAGGTGAGCATATTATTAAGAAATCAACTAGTCAGTCTACTAATAACTCTACTCTTGCTGTGTCTAGAGGTTTTAAGACTTACTAACCTCCATTCTGAACAATATAAATCCTTTGGTATTTAGAGTACCAGTCAAAAGTCTGGACACACCTACTCATTCAACGGTTTTTCTTTATTTTACCATTTTCCATTTTGTAGAATAATTGTGAAGATTTTCAAAACTATGAAATAACAAATGGAATCATGTAGTAACCAAAAAAAGGTAAAAAAATCCCAATATATTTTAGATTCTTCAAAGTAGCCACCCTTTGCCGAGCTTTGCACACTCTTGGCATTCTCTAAACCAGCTTCACCTGGAATGATTTCCCAACACTCTTGATGGAGTTGTCCAGGTGACTGCCTCATAAAGCTGGTTGAAAGAATGCCAAGAGTGTGCAAAGCTGTCATCAAGGCCAAGGGTGGCTACTTTGAAGAATCTCAAATATAAAATATATTTTGATTTGAGGGATAGGCATCTGTCAGGAGGAATGGGCTAAAATTCACCCAACTTATTGTGGGAAGCTTGTGGAAGGCTACCCGAAACGTTTGACCCAAGTTAAACAATTTAAAGGCAATGCTACCAAATACTAATTGAGTGTATGTAAACTTCTGACCCACTGGGATTGTGATGAAATAAATAAAAGCTGAAATAAATCATTCTCTACTATTTTTCTGATATTTCACAATCTTAAATAAAGTGGTGATCCTATCTGACCTAAAACAGGGGATTTTTACTAGGATTAAATGTCAGGAATTGTGAAAAACAGAGTTTAAATGTATTTGGCTAAGGTGTATGTAAACTTCCGACTTCAACTGTACCTACTACTGAATGTTGAAATGACCCTGGTGTCACTGGTGCCATGGGTAGAACTATGAGCACCAGCTTTGAATGTGAAATGTTTTGTCAGATTAATTTACATGTGGCTTCCTGGCAGCAAGGTGAGTCAGTGTCCCCTACGAGGCACACACACATGCACACACACACTATCGCACGCACAGGGTCTCAACCTCATCTGAGTGACTCAGTAACTTCGTCTGAAATGGCACATTATTCACTATGTAGTGCATTACTTTTGACCAGGGCCAATAGGTTTCTGGTTTAAAGTAGTGCACTATGTAGTAAATAGACTTCTGACCCACTGGGAATGTGATTAAATAAATAAAAGCTGAAATAAATAACTATTTTTCTGCACATTTCACATTCTTAAAATAAAGTGACTGACCTTAGACAGGGAATTTTGTATGAGAATTAAATGTCAGGAATTGTGAAAAACTGAGTTTAAATGTATTTGGCTAAGGTGTATGTAAACTTCCGACTTCAACTGTACACCTCCGCCATTCTCCTTATCGGAGAGATGTTTATTCCTAGAGGCACGATGCACTGAAAATCCCGTTGGCTGTTTGGACTCCGACAGTATGTTCCCAGCTAGCCATGTTTCCATGAAACAGAATATGTTACAATCCCGGATATCTCTTTGGAAACCAACTCTTGCCCAGATTCCGTCAACTTTGTTAAGTAGGGACTGGACATTAGCGAGTAATATACTCGGGAGCAATGGGTAGTGTTCACGCATCCGAAGCCTCACTAGAAGACCGCTCCGTCACCCTCTCCTCCGGCGGCGGTGTTTTGGGTCTGCCTCTGGAATCAGTTCAAGTGCCCTGGGAGGTGCAGACAAAGGATCCACTTTTGGAAAGTCGTATTCCTGGTCGTAGTGCTGGTTGTGCTGGTAAGTTGACGTCTCTCTGATATTCAATAGTTCCTCCCAGTTGTATGTAATAAAACTTAAGGTTTTCTGGGCTAACAATGTTATAAATAATGCATAAAAAACTAAATACTGCACAGTTTCCAGGACTAGAAGCGAAGCTTCCATCTCTATCGGTGCCATGTTGTATTCGGCGCATGTGACAAATAACATTTATTTTGATTTGATTCACTATAATTCTACAAGGTAGAAAATAGTAAAAATAAAGAAAAACCCTTGATGACTAGGTGTGTCCGAACTTTTGTCTGGTACTGTATATATATGTTTAGTGAAGTACTAATTAAAACAACTGAAGGAGACACAACTCAGGGCTTATTTAGCTTTCCCTTACATTTCTTCTCAATCAGAGAAGTTGACCTGATTTTATTAATGACTAAAACCTTGAGTCCATGCTAGTCCCAGAGATGTTTTCGCACCACAGTGACGTGGAAGCAAACTTGAAAGGATTATGGCCTAATTAAATAAGATATACTCTTGCAATGCAGCTTCCTAATGTGCTCGTTGGTTTGATTGATTAGAGGTGTAATCTATTTATTTCCAGAGAGAAGGAAGGAAATATATAGATCACAGACTCTTTTCATGATTATGTCTGCAACAAAGACAAATTAACCTGTTAGGGCTAGGGGGCAGTATTAACACGGCCGGATAAAAAACGTAGCCGATTTAATCTGGTTACTACTCCTGCCCAGTAACTAGAATATGCATATAATTATTGGCTTTGGATAGAAAACACCCTAAAGTTTCTAAAACTGTTTGAATGGTGTCTGTGAGTATAACAGAACTCATATGGCAGGCCAAAACCTGAGAAGATTCCATGCAGGAAGTGGCCTGTCTGACAAGTTGTGTTTCATCTTGGCTCTGTTTATTGAAGACTGAGGATCTTTGCTATAACGTGACACTTCCTACGGCTCCCATAGGCTCTCAGAGCCCGGGAAAAAGCTGAACAAATATCGAGGCAGCCTCTGGCTGAAACACATTATCGCCTTTGCCAAGTGGCCAATCAGAGGACAATAGGCTTAGGCTTAGGCGCGTGCCCGAGTCGACCCCATGCTTTATTTTCTTTCGCCTGTTTACCTAATTGCAGATTCCCAGTCGGAATATTATCGCTTTTTTACGAGAAAAATGGCATAAAAATTGATTTTAAACAGCGGTTGACATGCTTCGAAGTACGGTAATGAAATATTTAGAATTTTTTTGTCACGAAATGCACCGTGCGCGTGACCCTTATTTACACTTCAGATAGTGTCTTGAACGCACAAACAAAACGCCGCTGTTGGAACATAACTATGGATTATTTTGGACCAAACCAACATTTGTTATTGAAGTAGAAGTCCTGGGAGTGCATTCTGACGAAGAACACGAAAGGTAATCAAACTTTTCTAATAGTAAATCGGAGTTTGGTGAAGGCTAAACTTGCTGGGTGTCTAAATAGCTAGCCCTGTGATGCCGGGCTATCTACTTAGAATATTGCAAAATGTGCTTTCACCAAAAAGCTATTTTAAAATCGGACATATCGAGTGCATAGAGGAGTTCTGTATCTATAATTCTTAAAATAATTGTTATGCTTTTTGTGAACGTTTATCGTGAGTAATTTAGTAAATTGTTAGTAAATTCGCCGGAAGTTTGCGGGGGGTATGCTAGTTCTGAACGTCACATGCTAATGTAAAAAGCTGGTTTTTGATATAAATATGAACTTGATTGACCAAAACATGCATGTATTGTATAACATAATGTCCTAGGTTTGTCATCTGATGAAGATCATCAAAGGTTAGTGCTGCATTTAGCTGTCTTCTGGGTTTTTGTGACATTATATGCTAGCTTGAAAAATGGGTGTCTGATTATTTCTGGCTGGGTACTCTGCTGACATAATCTAATGTTTTGCTTTCGTTGTAAAGCCTTTTTGAAATCGGACAGTGTGGTTAGATTAAAGGGAGTCTTGTCTTTAAAATGCTGTAAAATAGTCAAATGTTTGAGAAATTGAAGTAATAGCATTTCTAAGGTATTTGAATATCGCGCCACAGGATTCCACTGGCTGTTCCATAGGTGGGACGATTTGGTGCCACCTACCCTAGAGAGGTTAACCTCTTGGCGTTCCCCTAGGATAGGAGGCGCTACAGCGATTTTTGAAAAAAATTCGTGCCCATTTTAAACGGCCTCCTACTCAAACTCAGAAGCTAGGATATGCATATAATTAATACTTGTGGATAGAAAACACCGTAACGTTTCTAAAACTGTTTGAATGGTGTCTGTGAGTATAACAGAACTCATATGGCAGTCAAAACCCCGAGACCGATCGTAACAGGATGTGGAATTCTGAATTGTGGACTCAACTTCACATCTTTGCCTGTAATTCACACAGTGAGCAATGGTTCATTGAGCACTTCCTATTGCTTCCACTAGATGTCCCCAGTCTTTACAAAGTGGTTTGAGTCTCCTACTGTTAAAACTGAATGAATGAGACGCTGTTGAAATTGGTCACATGAGGAGGGCCATCACCATTATGACGCTGGCTTCCCTCCCCTTTCGAAACGTTTTGAAACACAATGCAATCGTCCCCCTCGAATCTTATTGGCTCTCTTGTTGAAAAAGGCCCATAAGATTTATGTTATACAACGTTTGACATGTTTGAACAAACCTAAATGGAAAAAAAATGCATTTTCTCGAAATAGCTGTCCCACGGCCGATGGAGCATTTGGATCAGCCTTCAGACGCGCTAACAAGAATAAGCTCTTGGAACATAAAGGAGTAATTTTTTTGAACGAAAATACATTTGTTGTGGACCTGGGATTCCTGGAAGTGCTTTCTGATGAAGACAACCAAAGGTAAGGGATTATTGACAATAGTATACAAGACTAGATGTGATATGCGATTGTTCCAAGATGGCGCAGACCTATATTTACTAGGTAATTTTCTGAATATTGCATCCCCTTTTATCGCAAAGTGTGATTACCCAGTAAAGTTATTTTTAAATCTGGCATTACAGGTGCTTTCAAGAGATATTCATCTATAAATCTTAGAATGACAATATTACATTTTAAAAATGTTTTCGAATAGTAATTTAGTAAATTGTAGCACTGTTTCACCGGATGCATTTGAGGGAAAATAGTTAGTCAACGTTACGTGCCGATGTAAAATGCTGTTTTTATATATAAATATGAACTGTATCGAACAAAAGAATGCATGCATTGTGTAACATGATGTCCTAGGTGTGTCATCTGATGAAGTTTGTAAAAGGTTAGTGCTGCATTTAGCTGTTTTTTGGTTATTTGTGATGCATGTGGTTGGTCGCAAAATGGCTATGTGGCTACTTTTATGATATACTCCTCTAACATAATCTAATGTTTTGCTTTTGCTGTAAAGCCTTTTTGAAATCAGACAACGTGGTTCGATTCAGGAGAGGTGTATCTATAAAACGATATAATTTTTTAAAAAATGTGAAGAAAAAAAAATTATTACATTTTGTTATGCTAATGACGATAGGATTTTTCGCTGGATGTGGGACGGAGGCCGCACAGGGGTTAAAATCCACTCCCTTTGTTCACCCAACCTAGAATACCTTGCAATCAAATGCCGACCGCATTACCCCGTATGAAATGTAATATTTAATTTCTTGGGAATTTTTTATATGCAAAAAGTTCTAAAAACCTGTTTTGCATTGTCATCATGGGCTATTGTGTGTAGCTTGATGAGAAAAATCTAACAATTTAATACATTTTAGAATAAGCCTGTAAAGTAACAAAATGCGGAAAAAGTGAAGGGGTCTGAATACTTTCTGAAAACACTGTGTATATATAGACTATTCACAGGGTTTTTCTTTATTTTTACTATTTTCTGCATTGTAGAATAATAATGAAGACATCAATACTATGAAATACCACATATGGAATCATGTAGTAACCAAAAAAGAGTTAAACAAATCAAAATATATTTTATAATTGAGATTCTTCAAAGTAGCCACCCTTTGCCTTGATGACAGCTTTGCACATTCAGCTTCATGAGGTAGTCACCTGGAATGCATATCAATTAAAAGGTTTGCCTTGTTAAAAGTTAATTTGATGAAGACCAAGTCCACATTATGACAAGAACAGCTCAAATAAGCAAAGATAAATGGCAGTCCATCATTACTTTAAGACATGAAGATCCGTCAATCCGAAAAATGTCAAAAACTTTTAAAGTTTCTTCAAGTGCAGTCGCAAAACCTATCAAGCGCTATGATGAAACTGGCTCTCATGAGGACTGCCACAGTAAACAAAGACCCATTTTTACCTCTGCTGCAGATGATATGTTCATTAGAGTTACCAGCCTCAGAAATTGCAAATAAATGCTTCACAGAGTTCAAGAAACAGATGCATCTCAACATCAACTGTTCAGAGGAGACTGCATGAATTAGACCCCCATGGTCGAATTGCTGCAAAGAAACCATTACTAAAGCACACCAATAAGAAGAAGATACTTTCTTGGGCCAAGAAATACGAGCAATAGATATTAGACCGGTAGAAATCTGTCCGCCTCACAAGTCCTCAACTGTTAGCTTCATGAAATTGTTGGCCTTCTAGGCAGAGTTGCAAAGGAAAAGCCATATCTCAGACTGGCCAATAAAAATAAAAGATGTTGACGTTGAGACAGGTGTTTTGTGGGTACTATTTAATGAAGCTGCCAGTTGAGGACTTGTGAGGTGTCTGTTTCTCAAACTAGACACTCTAATGCACTTGTCCACTTGCTCAGTTGTGCACCGGTGCCTCCCACACCTCTTTCTATTCTGGTTAGAGCCAGTTTGCGCTGTTACGTGAAGGGAGTAGTACACAGCGTTGTACGAGATCTTCCGTTTCTTGGCAATTTCTCACATGGAATAGCCTTCATTTCTCATAACAAGAATAGACTGACGAGTTTCAGAAGAAAGTGCTTTGTTTCTGGCCATTTTGAGCCTGTTATCGAACCAACACATGCTGATGCTCCAGATACTCAACTAGTCTAAAGAAGGCTAGTTTTACTGCTTTAATCAAAACAACAATTTTCAGCTGTGCTAATATAGTTGCAGAAGGGTTTTCTAATGATCAAAGAGCCTTTTAAAATGATAAACTTGGATTAGCTAACACAACGTGCCATTGGAACACAGGAGTGATGGTTGCTGATAATGGGCCTCTGTACGCCTATGTAGATATTCCATAAGAAATCTGCCTTTTCCAGCTACTATAGCCATTTACAACATTAACAATGTCTACACTGTATTTTTGATCAATTTGATGTTATGTTAATGGGCCAAAAATGTGCTTTTCTTTCAAAAACCAGGACATTTCTAAGTGACCCCAAACTTTTGAACGGTAGTGGATTTTTCCTAATTCATTTTTTTAACTTTTTGATTTGTTTGTATTGTTAGGTTTTACTGCTCTGTTGGAGCTAGGAACACAAGCATTTCGGTACACCCGCAATAACGTCTGCTAAACATGTGTATGCAACCAATAAAATTTGATTTGAACACTGATACACAAGGATAGTCGCACAAATAAAAATACAACAACATACACTATATATAAGGGATTCAGCTATTTAAGCCACACTCGTTGCTGACAGGTGTATAAAATGAAGTACAGAGATATGTAATCTCCATAGACAAACATTGGCAGTAGAATGGCTATACTAAAGAGATCAGTGACTTTCAACGTGGCACTGTCATAGGATGCCACCTTTCAAACAAGTTCTAACCATCTGGCAGTCCTACAGACAAATCTGGGTTTGGCAGATGCCAGGAAGACAATACATGCATTGTGACAATTTTAAAGTTTGGTGGAAGAGAAATAGTGGAGATTGTCGAGATTGGTGTGGAAGAACTTAACTGGCCTGCACAAAGCCCTGACCTCAATCACATCGAACACCTTTGTGATGAACTGGAATGCCGAGTGTGAGCCAGGCCTTATCGCCCAACATCAGATGAGTGGAGGCTGTTATTGCAGCAAAGGGGGGACCAACTCCGTATTAATGACCATCATTTTGGAATGAGATGCTCAACAAGCTGGTGTCCATATACTTTTGGTCATGTAGTGTATATCTTTATGGGTTTTGTGTGTATTTTTTGGTATTGCTAGATATTACTGCACTGCTGGAGCATAGCTGTGCACCTGCGATAACATTTGCAAATATGTGTATGTGACCAATAACATTTTATTTGAGGTCTGATGAAAGTCGGATGGAGGCTAAGTGCCGAAACAAGTTGGTTTTACTTTAAACAATAAAAAAACACTGTATAAACTTCTATTGTCCTCCAAGAGTGGCTGATTCCCTCTTAATTTCGTCCTTGATGTCCAAAGAAGACCAATATTTTTGTTTCTAAAATACGTGACAAGACAATTTTATGTACCAGGCAGTCACTGATCGTAATACCGCCATCTTCAATTAAATTGTCTGTTTATTTTTGCTATTTTAATCAGCAGGACCAGAAACAGAATAATAAGAGTGTAATTGAGGGGGGCATGCGGCTGTTTGGTGATAATTAACTGCACCATACAAGACTTTAGGTGTTCTAATACAAGGGATGTTGTGATAGAAAAATATACGCAAAATAACACTTGACTTGACAAAAAGGAGGATATTTCTGTCCTGTTAGTGCCTGTGTTTTTATGGTCTCCATTCTAGTTCCCTGCAGCTAATCTGGGCGTATGGTCACCAGAGATGGCTTGAGCTGACAAATGAGTTAAAGAGTGCATTACATAGACAAGATGTGGTGGGTGTAACCGAGATAGAGATAGCCAGGAGGAGTTAAGAAGAATTCCTCATTGTCTCTAAATCATCCTTGCATCTGGGAAACTAAGCCAGAGAGGAGTTAAGACATCACCCACCTGCAGATAAAGACAGGATGCTCCTTGGTCTACATGAGGGGGGTTAAACCAACCATAACTGAGCATTGTTCATGTCAGCTATATATAGTACTCTGCATTTGTGTAAATGTTAGGTTACTCGGTCCAACACTCAAGGGTGGGGGGGGAGTCGACCAGCCTCATATTGCAATAATTAATCAATGTGTCACGCCCTGACCGGGTGAACTCAGGTGTTTTGGGTCAGGGTGGTTTATGTTGGGTGGTTTTCCTGTGTTTGTTTTCTGTTTTGCGTTGGAGCCTTGTGTTGGCTCTATTGGGGAGTATTTCTATGTTGGTTTCTGTCTTCCCAATCAGAAACAGCTGTCGCTAGTTGTCTCTGATTGGGATCTCATTTAAGTTCATTTTCCCCCACGCTGTTCGTGGGGAATTGTATTTGCATTGCTATTCGTAGCCTGTGAAGCTGTTCGTTCATGGTATCGTTTATTGTTTTGCTGGTTCACCGTTCTAATAAAAATGATGATGAACCAAACCTCCGCTGCGCCTTGGTCCCTCTATAACGACGAACGTTACAGAATTCCCCACCGAACCAGGACCAAGCAGCGGGAGGAAAAGGAGCGCGAGAGATGGGCTCGCGAGGGAAAGGAGTTCTGGACCTGGGAGGAGATCATGTCGGGGAAAGGACCCTGGCGGACGGACTCCCAGGTCGAGGAGGAAAAGCCAGCCGGTAGACGGAGTCGCAGGCGGCGGTCGAGGAGGCCCGGAAAACAGCCCCAAGAAAATTTTGGGGGGGGGCTAATGGGGTGGTCCGGTAGGGCAGAGGAAGAGCCCAGACCACTGCTCTCGTGGGGGATGACGGCGGAGGAAGAGACGAGGATGAGGCAGTTGATTGAGGACCTGCAGAGGGAAGATCTGGAGGAGGAGCCCTGGTATGCGGAGTTGCGCGCTGTGTCGCCAGTGCGCCCGCACAGCCCAGTGCGTCCGGTGGACAGACCCAGCACATGCCGTGCTAAGATGGGAATCCAGCCGGGACGAGTGGCTAAACCAGCTCCACGCTACAGGTCACCTATACGTGTTCACAGTCCTGTCTGGCCCGTCCCTGCTCCCCGCACCAAGCCCACGGTGCGTGTCCACAGTCCTGTCCGGCCCGTCCCTGCTCCCCGCTCCAGGCCACGGGAAGCGGAGTTGCGCGGTGTGTCGCCAGTGCGCCCGCACAGCCCGGTACGTCCGGTGGACATGCCCAGCACATGCCGTGCTAGGATGGGCATCCAGCCAGGACGAGTGGCTAAACCGGCTCCACGCTTCAGGGCACCAGTACGTGTTCACAGTCCTGTCTGGCCCGTCCCTGCTCCCCGCACCAGGTTAGTGGTGCGTGTCCCCAGTCCTGTCCGGCCCGTTCCTGCTCCCCGCACCAGGTTAGTGGTGCGTGTCCCCAGTCCTGTCCGGCCCGTTCCTGCTCCCCGCACCAGGTTAGTGGTGCGTGTCCCCAGTCCTGTCCGGCCCGTTCCTGCTCCCCGCACCAGGTTAGTGGTGCGTGTCCCCAGTCCTGTCCGGCCCGTCCCTGCTCCCCGCACCAAGTCAGTGGTGCGTGTCCCCAGTCCTGTCCGGCCCGTCCCTGCTCCCCGCACCAGGTTAGTGGTGCGTGTCCCCAGTCCTGTCCGGCCCGTCCCTGCTCCCCGCACCAGGTTAGTGGTGCGTGTCCCCAGTCCTGTCCGGCCCGTTCCTGCTCCCCGCACCAGGTTAGTGGTGCGTGTCCCCAGTCCTGTCCGGCCCGTCCCTGCTCCCCGCACCAAGTCAGTGGTGCGTGTCCCCAGTCCTGTCCGGCCCGTCCCTGCTGCCCGCACCAAACCAGTGGTGCGTGTTCCCAGTCCGGCACGGCCCGGGTCCGGTCCACCGGTGCCCAATCCTGTTCCGGGCGACGGCTCCGCTCCAGAGCCTGGGCATGCCGCTCCACAGTGGTCCAGTCCGGGCCAGAGGGGTAGGGCTAAGGTGGAGGCGGGGGGGAGAACACGCCCGGGGCCAGAGCCTCCACCGAGGGTGAGGCGCCCACCCGGATTCCCCCCCCTAATAGACTTAAGTTTGGTGCGCCGGGAGTACGCACCGTTGAGGGGGGGGTACTGTCACGCCCTGACCGGGTGAACTCAGGTGTTTTGGGTCAGGGTGGTTTATGTTGGGTGGTTTTCCTGTGTTTGTTTTCTGTTTTGCGTTGGAGCCTTGTGTTGGCTCTATTGGGGAGTATTTCTATGTTGGTTTCTGTCTTCCCAATCAGAAACAGCTGTCGCTAGTTGTCTCTGATTGGGATCTCATTTAAGTTCATTTTCCCCCACGCTGTTCGTGGGGAATTGTATTTGCATTGCTATTCGTAGCCTGTGAAGCTGTTCGTTCATGGTATCGTTTATTGTTTTGCTGGTTCACCGTTCTAATAAAAATGATGATGAACCAAACCTCCGCTGCGCCTTGGTCCCTCTATAACGACGAACGTTACACAATGTTAAATAAAAATGATTGTTTGAAAAAATGACCAAATCTCTCTCAGTACTGAATTTCCACAACAAGGTAGATTTGGGTCCATTTTCTGAGATCAAAGATAGCAATATGAGTTCTTGTTTCATTTTTTCTATGGGATGAATGTGGTTTCTCATTGTAAGTTGTTTTGTTTAGGACGCACGATCCACACTCTTAGTCTGTAGGAGACTGCAACAGAATATGCATTTCAATACACTACGAGCCAGCAAAAAACAGGGGATTCTATTAGATTAGCATCTAAACACTGGAGAAATAAAGTGATTTACTGGGACACTAAAAGACACATCATTTTGATTTTAACTTGGTCAACAACAATCGCATGCAGTTGGAACAGGAACTTGATAGGAAATTGCTTTAATGTTGTTGACAAAATGTGCTACTTGGTTTCCATTAAATACAGTATATGTACTGTGGGATATGGTGGCGTGATGCTGTGATGAGCATTGCAATGATCCTTGTATGAATAT
Organism: Salmo trutta; assembly: GCF_901001165.1. NCBI lineage: Eukaryota > Metazoa > Chordata > Actinopteri > Salmoniformes > Salmonidae > Salmo > Salmo trutta. The sequence continues at coordinate 33,242,688 of NC_042962.1, read as the reverse complement.
TCATGCTGAGAGCTTTGAACAGGAGAACAATATTTACATATACATTAGAAATGCTAATGATCTGAAGAATCTGACTCAGATTGAAATTGGAAATAATGATCTTATTTCGTTGTGCTTCACCAATGTAATGATATGACTGTACTCTTAAAGTGCTGCTTGTCTGCATTGGCATATGCATTTGGAGTTTATCATCAGTATCACATGGGCCTTTATAGTTGTCGCTACGATACACAGTACATGAGTCCATTTTTAATAGCATGGATTAAACAGCAAAAATAGATGTGTCAGATTAGTCATTTTGTAGAAATCTCTCTATTGAAGATAAACCCATGAATTAACAATCGAAAAGCAATTACATACACAATTAAGTGTAATAGGTCAAGAATAGTGTGTATATATATATATATATATATATATATAAAATACAGTGCATTTGTGATCATGTAATGCAGGTTGAGAAGAGAACAGACCTGAGTTAAAATACTATTTGAAATAATTTCAATACTTCATATGTGCTTTATTTAGTTTGCCTTGTTCAATAGACTAATAGAACAGTTGAGAAACTGCAAGCCCTGCCCATTTGACACTCCAGGCAGACTAGTGCTCAAAGTATTTCAAATAGTATTTGAACCTAGGTTAGTTCATCAGTGGATCTGTGCTTGTAGTAATTCTCTAATTTAAAAAGGATGTGTTAGAAATGTGATAGACATTTTGATGTTCTGCTTTTAAAGGCATGCAGAGCCCCATTTGGTTCCAACACATGGGTATCATTGTCAAATCCCACATGTCTGTCTGTTTGTGGGTTTGTTCAGTCAGTACACAGTGAGCATGTGTGGATGATTTGAGGGCACAATTGGCTTAAATGTGTAAGTTATAAATTTAGCCAGTGTCTTGACCTTCCTATTTTTTATTCCCAGAGTAGTCCACCAAGGGCTGAGTCCGAAATGGCTCCCTATTGCCTATATAATACGCTACTTTTGACTTGAGCCATATAGGCTGTGGTCAAAAGTAGTGTGCTATATAGGGATTGGGACACAAAACAGGTCCTAGCTGATGGAGAAATAGGGGGCAAATATGGCAGCATGAACAAAGTGGACTTGACAAGTGTGAAAGATTTATTGCAGAGCATTTAGAGTGATAATTTTTTCCCCTTTGTCAGCAGATAGAGACATGTCTCTGCCCTTACTTTGTTTTGTTTGATGGGACAAAGAAGTTGAAGATCCTGACTAGATGGCTGTCTGACTGTATTACCTCTCCTGTTCTGGCACTAATTCTAATAACTGTTATCGTTCAATCCAAGCTTATTATAGTCAATGTGAAGCATGTAACGTAGAGATGCTGTCTTAAGGGCAGATATTCAGGAGGAAGAAGGTTCAGGTGCATAAGTTTTAATATTTATTCACAGTGTTCAATAACCACTGTGCACACCACGTCATTTCAACATGGAAATCTGTGTAATATTTGGTTGAGACGTTGGTCAATGAGATTTCAACCTTTATTCACCTACCCTAAACGTAAACCCAGAAGTTTGTTGAATTCCCAACGTCAGCACAAGAACTGTTCGTCGGGAGCTTCATGAAATGGGTTTCTATTGCTGAACAGCTGCACACATGCCTTAAATCACCATACGCAATGCCAAGCGTCGGCTGGAGTGGTGTAAAGCTCGCTGCCATTTGACTCTGGAGCAGTGGAAAGGTGTTCTCTGGAGTGATGAATCACGCTTCACTGAAATCACGATGCACTGAAAATCCCGTTGGCTGTTTGGACTCCGACAGTATGTTCCCAGCTAGCCATGTTTCCATGAAACAGAATATGTTACAATCCCGGATATCTCTTTGGAAACCAACTCTTGCCCAGATTCCGTCAACTTTGTTAAGTAGGGACTGGACATTAGCGAGTAATATACTCGGGAGCAATGGGTAGTGTTCACGCATCCGAAGCCTCACTAGAAGACCGCTCCGTCACCCTCTCCTCCGGCGGCAGTGTTTTGGGTCTGCCTCTGGTATCAGTTCAAGTGCCCTGGCAGGTGCAGACAAAGGATCCACTTTTGGAAAGTCGTATTCCTGGTCGTAGTGCTGGTTGTGCTGGTAAGTTGACGTCTCTCTGATATTCAATAGTTCCTCCCAGTTGTATGTAATAAAACTTAAGGTTTTCTGGGCTAACAATGTTATAAATAATGCATAAAAAACTAAATACTGCACAGTTTCCAGGACTAGAAGCGAAGCTTCCATCTCTATCGGTGCCATGTTGTATTCAGCGCATGTGACAAATAACATTTATTTTGATTTGATTCACTATAATTCTACAAGGTAGAAAATAATAAAAATAAAGAAAAACCCTTGAATGACTAGGTGTGTCCGAACTTTTGTCTGGTACTGTATATATATGTTTAGTGAAGTACTAATTAAAACAACTGAAGGAGACACAACTCAGGGCTTATTTAGCTTTCCCTTAGATTTCTTCTCAATCAGAGAAGTTGACCTGATTTTATTAATGACTAAAACCTTGAGTCCATGCTAGTCCCAGAGATGTTTTCGCACCACAGTGACGTGGAAGCAAACTTGAAAGGATTATGGCCTAATTAAATAAGATATACTCTTGCAATGCAGCTTCCTAATGTGCTCGTTGGTTTGATTGATTAGAGGTGTAATCTATTTATTTCCAGAGAGAAGGAAGGAAAGATATAGATCAGACTCTTTTCATGATTATGTCTGCAACAAAGACAAATTAACCTGTTAGGGCTAGGGGGCAGTATTTACACGGCCGGATAAAAAACGTAGCCGATTTAATCTGGTTACTACTCCTGCCCAGTAACTAGAATATACATATAATTATTGGCTTTGGATAGAAAACACCCTAAAGTTTCTAAAACTGTTTGAATGGTGTCTGTGAGTATAACAGAACTCATATGGCAGGCCAAAACCTGAGAAGATTCCATGCAGGAAGTGGCCTGTCTGACAAGTTGTGTTTCATCTTGGCTCTGTTTATTGAAGACTGAGGATCTTTGCTATAACGTGACACTTCCTACGGCTCCCATAGGCTCTCAGAGCCCGGGAAAAAGCTGAACAAATATCGAGGCAGCCTCTGGCTGAAACACATTATCGCCTTTGCCAAGTGGCCAATCAGAGGACAATAGGCTTAGGCTTAGGCGCGTGCCCGAGTCGACCCCATGCTTTATTTTCTTTCGCCTGTTTACCTAATTGCAGATTCCCAGTCGGAATATTATCGCTTTTTTACGAGAAAAATGGCATAAAAATTGATTTTAAACAGCGGTTGACATGCTTCGAAGTACGGTAATGAAATATTTAGAATTTTTTTGTCACGAAATGCACCGTGCGCGTGACCCTTATTTACACTTCAGATAGTGTCTTGAACGCACAAACAAAACGCCGCTGTTGGAACATAACTATGGATTATTTTGGACCAAACCAACATTTGTTATTGAAGTAGAAGGCCTGGGAGTGCATTCTGACGAAGAACACCAAAGGTAATCAAACTTTTCTAATAGTAAATCGGAGTTTGGTGAAGGCTAAACTTGCTGGGTGTCTAAATAGCTAGCCCTGTGATGCCGGGCTATCTACTTAGAATATTGCAAAATGTGCTTTCACCAAAAAGCTATTTTAAAATCGGACATATCGAATGCATAGAGGAGTTCTGTATCTATAATTCTTAAAATAATTGTTATGTTTTTTGTGAACGTTTATCGTGAGTAATTTAGTAAAATCACCGGAAGTGTTCGGTGGGAATGCTAGTTCTGAACGTCACATGCTAATGTAAAAAGCTGGTTTTTGATATAAATATGAACTTGATTGAACAGACATGCATGTATTGTATAACATAATGTCCTAGGTGTGTCATCTGATGAAGATCATAAAAGGTTAGTGCTGCATTTAGCTGTGGTTTGGGTTTATGTGACATGATATGCTAGCTTGAAAAATGGGTGTCTGATTATTTCTGGCTGGGTACTCTGCTGACATAATCTAATGTTTTGCTTTCGCTGTAAAGCCTTTTTGAAATCGGACAGTGTGGTTAGATAAAGGAGAGTCTTGTCTTTAAATAGCTGTAAAATAGTCATATGTTTGAAAAATGGAAGTTTTCGGATTTTAGAGGAGTTTGTATTTCGCGCCCCGCCCATCATTGGATATTGGAGCAGACGTTCCGCTAGCGGATCGTGTAGATGAACAAATTCTTACTTACAATGATGTCCCCCCACACACTTCCTCCACCTCCTCTCCTCCCTTGGGAAGGACATAGACGGGGCTTCTCCAGTTTTATGCGATGTGTTAAGTGTATTAGATGTGTGCATTTAATTTGGTTCACTCTTTTCAAGTCTACTTACCGACCGTCTGCTTTTATTCAAACACATGTATTATTTATCCTTCTTTGAAAGCACAAAAGTTTTTCGGTTATGGGTGGCAATATCTAAATGGCATTTGTGAGTGCCCCCAGGCTCGCCCAAACAGTGGGTTAACTGCCTTGTTCAGGGACAGAACAACAGATTTTCACCTTGTTAGCTCGGGGATTCGATCCAGCAATCTTTCAGTTACTGGCCCAACACTCTAACCACGAGGCTACCTGCCACCCCTTATTTCTAGTGAAGGTCAATTTTAATGCTACAGCATACAATGCTATTCTAGACAATTCTGTTTTTCCAACAGTTTGGGGAAGGACCTTCCTGTTTCAGCCTAACAATGCCACCGTTCACAAAGTGAGGTCCATACAGAAATGGTTAGTTAAGATCGGTATTGAAGAACTTGACTGGCCTGCACAGAGCCCTGAACTCAACCCCATCGAACACCGTTGGGATGAATTGAAATGCCGACTGTGAGCCAGGCCTAATCGCCAAACTTCAGTGCCCGACCTCACCAATGATCTTGTGGCTGAATGAAAGCAAGACCCTGCAGCAATTTTCTAACTTCTAGTGGAAAGCCTTCCCAGAAGAGTGGCAGCTGTAATAGAAGCAAAGGGGGGAGCAACTCTATATTTTAAAGCCCATGATTTTGGAATGAGATGTTCGACAAGCAGGTGTCAACATACTTTTTGTCATGTAGTGTAGAAAACAATACAACACAAATAATGTGTGTGTTATAGTTTGTGTGTGTGTGTGTGTCCTCACAGTCCCCACCATTCCATGAGTTGTTGTTTAATAAAATGTTTTAGCTGTTTGCTTGAGTTATTGCAGATGGAAGAGTTCCATGCGATCATGGCTCTGTATAAAACTATTTGTTGCTGTTTTGGAGATAGGAACTGTGATTTGTTTTGGAGATAGGAACTGTGAAGATATCCCTGGTGGCATGTCTTGTGGGGTATGTATGATTGTCTGGGCTGAATGTTATTTGAATATGCAGTTCCTCTTTCATTAACCCTCAACAGGAAAGACTGGGATGTATGTTGTTGATGTTAGTTATGTATGTACAGTTAAGGGCAAGGCGTGCTGCTCTATTTTGAGCCCGTTGCTGCTTTGCTATATTTTTCTTTGCTGCACTTAACCATACCAGACCTTAATCAACATGGTACAAGACCAGAGTTTGAACAACTCATACAGATGATTTTTGTGAAAAAAATGCAGAACATCTTTTTATAACAGACATACCCCTCCCTGTCTTCTTAACAACTTCATCAATATGATTTGACCATAACAATTGACCATCCTGTAACGTCTGCTTCCAACTCACACTCTCAAACACGTAGATCCCCTAAACACAGCTCACTCTCCAGATCCCAATCACATCAATTCTGATCACCTGTTCATACACCTGTATGTCATTATCACACACTATTTAGTTAATAAGTTCTTTGCACCCCATCATTGTGAGGTATTGTTTATTTTGTGACACACTTCTATTCAGAGCTCTGCTTTTCCCGTAATTGAATCCTCCTGTGTATGATAGTTTTTGCCTGCCTCACTAACGACACCTTTTGCCTATTCCCTGCCTGTACTTTAGCCTTTTGGATTTCCTGTTATCAACCTATTGCCTGAACTCCCGGATGACGTTACTAGCCTTTTCTCTGCCTGTATTGTTGCCTTTTTGGACCTCCTGTGTATGACCTTCTGCCTGTCCCTGGACCCAGCTACCTGCCTCCTCCTGTGGTCCTTCACAAATAAACACCTGCTGCGCCTTGCACTTGAAACCAGCCTCTGTCTCCCATCGTGTTCATTACACATCCAATGATTTTTTTTATTTAACCTTTATTTAACTAGGCAAGTTAAATATACCTAGGAGTTTAGCTTCCTCAACTTGATCAATGGTCACATTTTTTATGTACAAATCCAGTTGAGGTTTAGGTCTTAGAATCCTTATTTACAATTTCAGTTCGATTGGATAAATAACTCTCCAACCATGTGATGGCAGGTGATGTAAATCCATAGCAAGTGAGTTCTTTCATTAACAATTTATGATAAATAACATCAAGTAGGAGTCTTGATTTATTTTGTCTGCCTTTTAGTCTGCCTCACTCTCTGCCTTATTCTGATTTATAACAATATTCTTAACAAAACTGCTGATTATTAAAACACAAATCCTCAGTCATACTGTGAAGCTAAATTACCACGGACGTTAGAGATGCGTCTCTTGTTCAGTCAGGTTTGGACTTCGCAAATATCATTGTCAATACAATATATAGCTTTTTACAATGTGTGTAACGGCCCATATTGATCAGGGATAATAAGAAGTAGTCCATCACTGTCAGTCAGTTTATCTGACCTGTTACTATCTTTATCCTTCCATAAGTGCCATGTAGTCTATAGTATGGAATGTTTTCCGTGCCAACAGAAATTGTATTTGAATTCTATATGTGTGAATTTGTTTTAGGTAAGGATGTCAAAGTTAACGCGTTAACATGTTAACACATGCTATGTTTATCTGCGGGAATGTTTTGGAGCCACAATTTTGGAGGTATCACGTGTGCTCCCTCTCCGGCCTCTAGGTCACCAGGCTGCTCATTATGGCACACACCCGTCACCAGCGTTACGCACATCTGTGAATAATGACACTGACATGGACTCCATCACCTCCTTGATTACCTGCCCTTTATATGTCACTCCCTTTGGTTTCTTCCCCAGTCGTCATTGTTTCTGTATCATGTTAGTGCGCTGTTCATGTTTCTTGTTGTATTTGTTTATTTAATAAATGTATTCACTCCCTGAACTTGCTTCCCGACTCTCAGCGTACATCGTTACAGAATGACAACTCAACAAAGGGAAGCATCAGGGAGTGTTTTTTTTGTTTGTGCTGTGAGGTGATGTCGGTGGTGATGTCAGGTCCGGGTGTTGGAGCCGGAGCTACCTGGGAGGCCTCAGCGGGTTTGTAGGCTCCCATGCATCAACGCGTTCGATAGACTCCCATGCCTCAGCTGGGTGAACAGGTTCCCGTGTCTCGACCGAGGCAACCAGGGAAGTCTCAGCCGGCTCATCAGGCTCCCATTTCGTCAGGTTTCTGCACCTCAACGGAGGTGACCGGTCCACTCCGGATCCCCGGGATCGACCCTGTGGTTGGCGTCCTGCGGCTGGAGCCGACTGCGCAGGGAGGGGGTACTGTCACGTATGCTCTCTCTCTGGCGCTCTATGTCATTATGCTCCCATGCCTCAGCCGGATCGACAGGTTCCCGCGCCCTAGCAGAGGTGGCCTGTCCACTACTTGGTCGGCGTCCTGTGGCTGGAGCCGCGCGCCGGGGAGAGGGTACTGTTACGTGTGCTCTCTCTCCGGCCTCTAGGCCACCAGGCTGCTCCTTCTTGGTCAAATAGACCTTACGCAGCCTGGAGGTGTGTTTTGGTTAATTGTCCTGTTGAAAAACAATTAGTCCCAATAAGCGCAAACCAAATGGGATAGTGTATCGCTGCAGAATGTGTGCCTTGAAATCTAAATAAGTCACTGACAGTGTCACCAGCAAAACACCCCCACACCATCACACCTCCTCCTCCATGCTTCAAGTTGGGAACCACACATGCAGCAATCATCAATTCATCTACTCTGCGTCTCACAAAGACAGCGTTTGGAACCAAAAATCTCACATTTAGACTCATCAGACCAAATGATAGATTTCCACTGATCTAATGTCCATTGTTCGTGTTTCTTGGCCCAAGCACATCACTTTTTCTTATTGGTGTCCTTGAGTAGTGGTTTCTTTGCAGCATTTCAAACATGAAGGCCTGATTTACTTGAACTCAAGCATTTATTTGGGCTGCAATTTCTGAGGTACTCTGGGTCTGCCTTTCCTGTGGTGGTCATCATGAGAACCAGTTTCATCATAGTGTTTTTAAGAGTACACTTGAAGAAACTTTGGAAGTTCTTGAAAGTTTCCGGATTGACTGACCTTCATGTCTAAAAGAAATGGGCTATCATTTCTCTTTGCTGTTCTTGTCATAATATGGACTTGGTCTTTTACCAAATAGGGCTATCTCCTGTATATCACCCTACCTTGTCACAACACAAATTATTTGCTCAAACACATTAATGAAGGAAAGAAATTTCACAAATTAACAATGCACAACTGTTAATTTAAATGCTTTCCAGGTGACTACCTCATGAAGCTAGTTTAGAGAATTCCAAGAGTGTGCAAAGCTGTCATCAAAGCAAAGAGTGGCTACTTTGAAGAATCTCAAATATAAAATATATTTTGATTTGTTGAACACTTTTTTGGTTACTACACAATTCCATATGTGTTATTTCAAAGTTTTGATGTCTTCACTATTATTCTACAATGTACAAAATAGTAAAAATAAAGAAAAAGCCTTGATTTGCATACCGCCCAAACAGATCCACAGATGCTGCAATCTCTATTGCACCTCAAAATGCCCTTTCCCAACTGGACCAAAGGAACGCCAATGTGAGAGTGCTATTCATTGACTTCAGCTCAGCGTTCAACACCATAGCACTCTCAAAGCTGATCACATACGCAGCTAAGGATCCTGGGACTAAACACCTCCCTCTGCAACTGGATCCTGGACTTCCTGACCGGCCGCCCCCAGGTGGTGAGGGTAGATAGCAACACATCTGCCACGCTGATCCTCAACACTGGAGCCCCTCAGGGGTGCATGCTCAGTCCCCTCCTGTACTCCCTGTTTACCCATGACTGCGTGGCCAGTCATACGTTTGCAGAAGGTACAACAGAGGTAGGCCTGATCACAGAAAACTGGCAGCTTCATTAAATAGTAGCCGCAAAACACAAGTCTCAATGACAACAGTGAAGAGGCAACTCCGGGATGCTGGCCTTCTAAGCAGAGTTGCAAAGGAAAAAGCCATATCTCAGACTTGCCAATAAAAATAAAAGATTAAGATCGGCAAAAGAACACAGACACTGGACAGAGGAACTCTATAGACTTAGAGTTTAGAGTAGACTTAGAGTTTAGAGTAGAGTTTTATTAGAATAGAATAGAGTTTTATTGCTTCTTTAATGAGCACAACAGTTTTCAGCTGTGCTAACATAATTGCAAAAGGGTTTTCTAATGATCAATTAACATTTTAAAATTATAAACTTGGATTAGCTAACACAACGTGCCATTGGAACATAGGAGTGATGGTTGCTGATAATGGGCCTCTGTAGATATTCCATAAACAATCCGCCATTTCCAGCTACACTTGTCATTTACAACATTAACAATGTCTACACTGTATTTTTTATCAATTTGATGTTATTTTAATGGACTTTTTTTTATTATCTTCTAAAACAATAAGGGAATTTTGAAGTGACCTCAAACTTTTGAACGGTAGTGTGTGTGTGTGTGTGTGTGTGTGTGTGTATGTTTGTAAGTATGTATCTATATATCTATATCTATATATATATATATATATATATATATTATTTTTTTTTTTTTCATTTTTTCTTTCATTTTTTAAATTATTATTATTATTATTTTTTTATATGGGGGATTGGAAATTATGCAGGCAATTACATTGATGGAAGCAACAATCTATAAGCAATATTAAAGCTGATCCATCCCCTAAAAAAAATCCAGAATACCACAACGGTGTCCTGGGGCAGGTGGCACAATCACCATCAGCTAGGCGCCACTTCAAACCCTCAGGCACCGTGCTAGTTTTGCCATCCTTTGCTAACTCTAGAAGTACTAAGGCCCTTCCGGACCATATGTGAGTGTGTTCCCTTCTTACAATTACAGATCCCTTCACATTCACAACCTCTGCCCATAGAGGCAATGTTACTTATGCTTTAGGTTTGTTCATAGGGTATACCTTGGAGTGCTGATATATACTGCTTTTCCGATACCAGGTTATATATGCAATGTATTCCTAGTTTTTCACACACCAGCTTCTTGATGTATTTTTTAATGTTGCAGGTCCATTAGCATCTCAGCTATTTTTAACCACACATATCCCTTTAGCTCCTTCGTGACCATTCTGCACAAACAACTTACCGTCGGATTACTTTCAATTTCTAGAAAGTGTTTTACTCAGTTATTTCGATCATTGTTGAGCTCACCCATGATGTGATGAATTCTGAATATTAATTGCTATTAGCTAATTCATATTGGGGTTTCTGTCAGCCCGAGATATATCCAAATATGACCGCTTGTTTTACGTCAATCTTTCCTCAGTTAGCGCTAGGACTAATGTTGGGGTGGCAGGTACCCTAGTGGTTAGAGCGTTGGGCCAGTAACCGAAAGGTTGTGAGATTGAACCCCTGAGTTGACAAGGTAAACATCTGTTGTTCTGCCCCTGAACAAGGCAGTCAACCCAGTGATCCTAGGCTGTCATTGTAAATAAGAATTTGTTCTTAACTGACTTGCCTAGGTAAACAGGGTTCCATGGCCATAGACAGAAGCTGAAACTGGATCAGTAGCACGACCAGGTGGACTGGGGATGGGGACAGCCAGGAGTTGCCAGGCCAGGTAGTCCTGAGCCATGGTCGTAGGTCTCAAGTCCTCCGGAAGGGGAGAGAGAGCAAGAGAGAGATGGGATAATTAGAGGGAGCATACTTAAGATCACGCAGGACACCATATAGGACAGACTGACACTGGCACAATGACTATTGCAGCATTGACACCATGGCCCTGTCCGACGATACCCCTGGACAGGGCCCACCAAGCAGGATATAAACCCACCCATTTTGTCAAAGCATAGCCCCCCCACCACCAGAGGGATATCAACAGACCACCAACTTACTACCCTGAGACAAGGCAGAGTATAGGCCACAAAGATCTCCCCCACCACACGAGCCCAAAGGGGCGCGAGACCAGACAGGAAGATAACATCAGTGACTCAACCCACTCAAGTCGAGTATAGCGAAAAAAGCCAGGCAAGATGTGATGCACCCCTTCTAGGGATGGCATGGTAGAGCACTAGCAAACTATTGACTAAGCCCGCATAATAGGGTCAGAGGCAGAGAATCCCAGCGGAGAGGTGGGAGCCGGTGCCACTCCGTTTGCACCCCTGGGCCAAACTATACTCAATCATAGGACCTACTGAAGAGATTAGTCTTCAGTAAAGACTTAAAGGCTGAGACCAAGTCTGCATCTCTCACATGGATCGGCAAACCATTCCATATAAATGGAGCCATCAAATGAAATTGGTCACATACACATGGTTAGCAGATGTGAATGTAGCGAAATGCTTGTGCTTCTAGTTCTGACAGTACAGTAATATTTAACAATTCCCCCAAAATGACCTAATACACACAAATCTTAAGGGAGGAATAAGAATGTGTACATATAAATATATGGATGAGTGATGGCCGAGCGGCATAGGCAAGGTGCAATAGATGGTCTAAGGTACAGTGTATACACATATGAGATCAGTGATGTAAGATATGTTAACATTATTAAAGTGGCATTGTTTAAAGTGACTAGTGATCCATTTATTAAAGTGGCCAATGATTTGAGTCTCTATATAGGCAGCAGCCTCTCTGAGTTAGTTATTGCTGTTTAGCAGTCTGATGGCCTGGTGAAAGAAACTGTTTTTCAGTCTCTCGGCTCCCAGCAGGGTGAACAGGCAGTGGCTCAGGTGGTTGTTGTCCTTGATGATCATTTTGGCCTTCCTGTGACATCGGGTGTCTTGGAGGGCAGGTAGCTTGCCCCCGGTGATGCGTTGTGCAGACTGCACCACCCTCTTGAGAGCTTTGCGGTTGAGGGCGGTGCAGTTGCCGTACCAGGTGGTGATACAGCACGACAGGATGCTCTTGATTGTGCATCTGTAAAGGTTTGTCAGGGTTTTAGGTGATTAGGCACATTTCTTCAGCCTCCTGAGGTTGAAGAGGCGCTGTTGCGCCTTCTTCACCACACTGTCTGTGTGGGTGGACCATTTCAGTGTGTTTCTTTGATGTGTACATCAAGGAACTTGAAGCTTTCCACCTTCTCCCCGACTGTCCCTTCGATGTGGAGAGTGTGGTGCTTCCACTGCTGTTTCCAGAAGTCCACGATCATCTCCTTTGTTTTGTTGACGTTGAGTGAGAGGTTGTTTTCCTGACACCACACTCTGAGTGCCCTCACCTCCTCCCTGTAGGTTATCTTGTCATTGTTGGTAATCAAACCCACTACTGTTGTGTCATCTGCAAACTTGATGATTGAGTTGGAGGCGTGCATGGCCACTGATTCATGGGTGAACAGGGAGTACAGGAGGGGGTTGAGCATGCACCCTTGCGGGGCCCCAGTTTTGAGGGTCAGCAAAGTGGAGATGTTGTTTCCTACCTCCACCACCTGGGGGTGGCCCATAAGAAAGAGAAAGCCCTACCTCCAGCTGTTTGCTTAGAAATTCTGTGAACAATAAGCAGGCCTACGTCTTTTATGACCGTAGCATACGTGTAGGTATGTACGGCAGGACCAAATCGAAGAGACAGGTAGGAGCAAGTCCATGTAATGCTTTGTAGGTTAGCAGTAAAACCTTGAAATCAGCCGTAGCCTTAACAGAAAGCGAATGTAGACAACCAGAGGCTAGCACTGGAGTAATATGATCAAATTTTTGGGGTTCTAGTCAGGATTCTAGAAGCTGTATTTAGCACTAGCAGAAGTTTATTTAGTGCTTTATCTGGGTAGCAGGAAAGTAGAGTATTGCAGTTGTCTAATCTTGAAGTGACAAAGTGGCCTTGAGCTGTTATTAAGTGCTCCTATATGGGGTAGATTTCCCAGATTTCCTCATCTGAATCTGTTAGTTTCTCCTCTCCACCATCCCTCTCTTCTTCCATTTCTTCTTCAGAGGGTAAAGGAATGTCCGGACGTCTCGGTGGTCTTGGAGGGTCCCCCATTTCCACCTTGTCTGCACCTGGGACGTTTCCTTCTGTCATGGGCATCATTATTTGCATAATATGCTACACTGGAGGTAGTGGGTTCCTGAGGCTGTCTTTGGGCGTACTCCTGGACTAACTTCATGTGCTGAACCTCCTGCATTATTCAGGTGCCCATTGGCTGCGTTAATAATGGCTTGAGTGTGTTCTCCGCAGATGTTGCCTACTGCCAGAGTGATCCTTATTAGGGGTTGGCGGAAGTGGAGGCTGCTGAGGGGAGGATGGCTCATAACAATGGCTGGAACAGAGCAAATGGAATTCATTAAACACATGGAAACCATCTGTTTGATGTATCTGATACCAGCTTTTACCAAGAACCTGTCCTCCCCAATTCAGGTGCAAACAACCTCCTGTGCTTCCGTTTATGTCTAAAAGCACAATGGCGGGATTTATCTTAGGAACTGATCCCTCTTCTTTTATTTCCTCTTTTCCTCTGTGGCTTCCCCGCTTGACTCCGGTTCACTCTGATTTTGACCACTCATAGGTATGCCACTCCTCCTCATTTCCATTTTCCCCCTTGGTTCTGAAGTCATGAGGTAAAACCTACAACCCTTTCCATTGATGTTAAAGGCAACACTGCAATGCTGCTTGCTCTCGTCACTCCCCCAATGACCGTCATTCATCATTCAAACACTGTGAGACCTTCTTAAATTACAATACCCACATATTGCACTAGGCACTCCCCTCTCATAGTGTCAACTAAATGTATGGTCTTCTTGTGTCACTATTGCGGGTGCTACGTCCATGACATCCTCTGGATTCACATGTTCACACGTCTGTACGACTCAAGGCGGAGTCGTACTTACTATCCATCATGTGAGAGGTATTAATTATTTTATCTAGGTTTCCCTACCTTCTCCATATGTTTAGGAACCAGACCATCCAGTTTTTCAATAAGGCTTGTGCCACTAAGCCTGAAGTAGGGGCTCTGGTCATTACCAGCCTATGCTGTTGTCTTGAATTGTTAGATACTACTGCACTGTTGGAGCTAGGAACACAAGCACTTCGCTACACCCACAGTAACATCTGATAAACATGTGTGTGTGTGACCAATAACATTTTATTTGATTGATTTAAATCAGGTTCCAGTAGAATTGTCCTCCTTTCAATCCTCCCATTAAATTAATCAATTTATGGGTATTAAGGTCTCTGGAAATACTGAGACTTCATTTGAACCATGTGCTATTTAGATTTTTTTCCCCTAAGATTAAGAGGCTTCTTTTCACAACTAATTCCTTTAAATAGCTTTTTTCCACTACCTGGTACATCTCACATTGGCTGTCCTTAGACCAGTTACTTTAGGTCTACAGTATATCAAATCAAATGTTATTTGTCACATGCACCGAATACAACAGGTGTGGACCTTACAGTGAAATGCTTACTTACAAGCCCTTAACAAAATACCTAAAAATAGTAAGAGATAAGAATAACAAATATCTAAAGAGCAGCAGTAAAATAACAATAGCAAGCCTATATAGGGGGTACCGGTACAGAGTCAGTGTGTGGGGGCACCGGTGTCGAGGTAATTGAGGTAATATGTAGGTAGAGTTATTATATTATTAAATTGTCTATGCATAGATAATAACAGAGAGTAGCAGCAGCATAGAAGAGGGTAGCCATTTGATTAGATGTTCAGGAGTCTTATGGCTTTGGGGTAGAAGCTGTTTAGAAGCCTTTTGGACCTAGATTTGGTGCTCCGGTACTGCTTGCCGTGCGGTAGCAGAGAGAACAGTCTATGACTAGGATGGCTGGAGTCTAACCATTTTTAGGGCCTTCCTCTGACACCGCCTGGTACAGAGGTCCTGGATGGCAGGAGTGAACCTTGTACGTATATCCTCAAAAACGTAACTGTTCACCAATCTAGGGTTATAGTCCGGACATCCCTATTTGGATTTAATTGGTTAAGACTCGAGTTTTAGTTCTTGCACCTCTGCTTTTCTTCTCTATTTCCCAGGGCCCTTTTAGTTTGGCGCCTCACCTTTAATCTACTAACCAATTACTTTAGATTACTTTGTAGATGTTTAACTATTTAAGGGCCCCACGTTGGGTGCCAACAATGTCGAGGTGACTAGTACGGCCGTCTCCCAAACGTACTAGGTTCACTCACACGTGGGTAGCTATTGCCTGTGGATCTTCGACTGGTGGGTCAACTCTCACCACGCGTTTTAGGCCTAGATTATCCCATGGTTTAAGCCTCTTTTCCATTAAGGGGGCCTCCCTGTCTTCCTACCACTAGTATTTTATAATAGAGTGCTGAGCTCCACTTAAAAACAACTGGGTCACCCCTCTTGGTCTATCCCTGCTTGTCAGGGATAGATCAAGAAGGTGGAAAGGTTAGCTTAGTCCTTCCTACTGATTAAAGGTTAGCTTACTCCTTCCTACTGATTAAACTTCACGGGTAGTTCATGACACAGTATACTATGTGTCAGAGGGGGCAATTTTTTATATATACTATTTTAATACTCGGAGGGCACGACAATAGGGCACGACAACACCTTTTCCTCCCCAAGAGACTGAAAAGATTTGGCATGGGTCCCCAGATCCTTAAAAAGTTCTACAGCTACACCGTCGAGATCATCCTGACTGGTTGCATCACTGCCTGGTGATGCACTTTGTGACATCGGCTAATGTAAAAGGGCTTTATAAATGCATTTGATTGGTATGGCAACAGCTTGGCATCCGACTGAAAGGCACTACAATGGGTAGTGCATACGGCCCAGTCCATCACAGGGTCCAACCTGCCTGCCAATCCAGGACCAGTCACCCAAGTTATAGACTGTTCTCTCTGCTACCACACGGACAGCGGTACCGGAGCAAGAAAGTCTTGGTCCAAAAGGCTCCTTAACAGCTTTTATCCCCAAGCCATAAGACTGCTGAACAATTAATAATCAAATGTCCACCAGGACTATTTACATTGACCCCCCGTCCCCCTTTTATTTTACACTGCTGTTAATTATCTATGCACAGTCATTTTACCCTTACCTACATGTACAAATTACCTCAACTAACCTGTACCCCCACACATCGTCTCGGTACCGGTACCCCCTGTAAATAGCCTCGGTATTATTTTATTGTTTTACTTTTAATTTTTTACTACAGGTTTATATAGTAAATATTTTCTTAACCATATTTCTTGAACTGCATTGTTGGTTTAGGGCCTAGTAACACAGTTGTTCTCTTGTGATGTGCATGTTGATCCAGCACATGAAAAGACTAATTTCTCATGTCATAGCTCGTTTAAATAGTTTTCTGAAACATCCGAATAAATATAATTTCAAGCCCCCTGTTGAGGTTTGGGGCAAGGATTTGGAATCTGTATTAGAGACCCAGTTTATTCCAATTCAGAGTATTATGAAGCGCTGTGCGTGTTGTTGGTATAAAATGCAGTTTGCCATATCTAGACAGTAACTGCAGTAGTACCAGCTTCAAGCAGGGCTGAACATATCTAAAACTAAGAGCATTGTATTTGGTACAAATCATTCCTTAAGTGCTAGACCTCAGCTGCATCTGGTAATGTATGGTGTGGCTGTTGAACAAGTTGAGGAAACTAAATTACTTGGCGTTACCTTAGATTGTAAAGTGTCATGGTCAAAACATATAGATTCAATGGATGCAAAGATGGGGAGAGGTCTAGCCGTAATAAAGAGATGCTCTGATTTTTTGACACCGCACTCCAAAAAGCAAGTGCTGCAGGCTCTAGTTTTGTCTAATCTTGATTATTGTACAGTTGTGTGGCCCAGTGCTGCAAGGAAAGATCTAGTTAAGCTGCAGCTAGCCCAGAACAGAGCAACACATTTTGCTCTTAATTGTGGGCTGATGTAAATACTATGCATGCCAGTCTGTCTTGGCTAGGAGTTGAGGAGAGACTGACTGCATCACTTCTTTTTATAAGAAACATTGTGTTGAAAATCCCAAATTGTTTGCATAGTCAACTTACACACAGCTCTGACACACACACTTATCCCACCAGACATGTCACCAGGGGTCTTTTCATAGTCCCCAAATCCAGAACAAAGTTTGAAAACGTACAGTATTATATAGAGCCCTTATTGCATGGAACTTCCTTCCATCTCATATTGCTCAAATAAACAGAAAACCTGGTTAAAAAAACAGATAAAGCAACACCTCGCGGCACAATGCCTCTCCCCTATTTCACCTAGATAGTTTGTGTGTATGCATTGATATGCAGAGGTGTGGACTCGAGTCACATGACTTGGACATATGATGACTTGCAACTCGACTTTGACTTTAACACCAATGAATCGTGACTTAACGTCTTGGCGTTCCCCTAGGATGGGGGCGCTACAGCGATTTTTGAAAAAATGTGTGCCCATTTTAAACGGCCTACTACTCAAACTCAGAAGCTAGGATATGCATATAATTAATACTTGTGGATAGAAAACACCCTAAAGTGTCTAGAACTGTTTGAATGGTGTCTGTGAGTATAACAGAATTCATATGGCAGTCAAAACCCCGAGACAGATCGAAACAGGAAGTGGAATTCTGAATTGCGGACTCAACTTCACCACTTTGCCTATTAATCACATCGTGAGCTATGGTTCATTGAGCACTTCCTATTGCTTCCACTAGATGTCCCCAGTCTTTACAAAGTGATTTGAGCCTTTTACTGTGAAAACTGACACAATGACACGCTGTGGAACGTGGTCACACGGAGAGGGCCATCACCATTATGACGCCCGCGCCCCTAGCTACCCTCCCCTTTCGAAACGTTTTGAAACACAATGCAATCGTCCCCCTCGAATCATATTGGAGCTCTAGTTGAAAAACGTCCTAAAGATTTATGTTATACAACGTTTGACATGTTTGAACGAACCTAAATAAGAAAAAAATGCATTTTGTTGAAAGAGTAGCCCGCGCACGTCGGAAACTTTTGGTGCAGCCTTCAGAACGCGCTAACAACAACAAGCTAATGGAACATAAAGGATGAACTTTTTCGAACGAAAATACATTTGTTGTGGACCTGGGATTCCTGGAAGTGCCTAAGGATGAAGATAATCAAAGGTAAGGGATTATTGACAATAGTATACAAGACTAGATTTGATATGCGATTGTTCCAAGATGGAGCTGACCTGTATTGCTAGCCTATTGTTCTGAGTATCGCATCCCCTTTTATCGCAAAGTGTGATTACCCAGTAAAGTTATTTTTAAATCTGGCATTACAGGTGCTTTCAAGAGATATTCATCTATAAATCTTAGAATGACAATATTACATTTTAAAAATGTTTTCGAATAGTAATTTAGTAAATTGTAGCACTGTTTCACCGGATGCATTTGAGGGAAAATAGTTAGTCAACGTTACGCACCGATGTAAAATGCTGTTTTTATATATAAATATGAACTTTATCGAACAAAATAATGCATGCATTGTGCAACATGATGTCCTAGGTGTGTCATCTGATGAAGATTGTCAAAGATTGTCAAAGGTTAGTGCTGCATTTAGCTGTTTTTTGGTTATTTGTGATGCATGTGGTTGGTCGGAAAATGGCTATGTGGCTACTTTTACGATATACTCCTCTAACATAATCTAATGTTTTGCTTTTGCTGTAAAGCCTTTTTGAAATCGGACAACGTGGTTCGATTCAGGAGAGGTGTATCTATAAAACGATATAATTTGAAAAAAAAATGAAAAAAAAAAATTATTACATTTTGTTATACTAATGGCGATAGGATTTTTTGCTGGATGTGGGACGGAGGCCGCACAGGGGTTAAAATCCACTCCCTTTGTTCACCCAACCTAGAATACCTTGCAATCAAATGCCGACCGCATTACCCCGTATGAAATGTAATATTTAATTTCTTGGGAATTTTTTATATGCAAAAAGTTCTAAAAACCTGTTTTGCATTGTCATCATGGGCTATTGTGTGTAGCTTGATGAGAAAAATCTAACAATTTAATACATTTTAGAATAAGCCTGTAAAGTAACAAAATGCGGAAAAAGTGAAGGGGTCTGAATACTTTCTGAAAACACTGTGTATATATAAACTATTCACAGGGTTTTTCTTTATTTTTACTATTTTCTGCATTGTAGAATAATAATGAAGACATCAATACTATGAAATACCACATATGGAATCATGTAGTAACCAAAAAAGAGTTAAACAAATCAAAATATATTTTATAATTGAGATTCTTCAAAGTAGCCACCCTTTGCCTTGATGACAGCTTTGCACATTCAGCTTCATGAGGTAGTCACCTGGAATGCATATCAATTAAAAGGTTTGCCTTGTTAAAAGTTAATTTGTTGAAGACCAAGTCCACATTATGACAAGAACAGCTCAAATAAGCAAAGATAAATGGCAGTCCATCATTACTTTAAGACATGAAGATCCGTTAATGCGAAAAATGTCAAAAACTTTTAAAGTTTCTTCAAGTGCAGTCGCAAAACCTATCAAGCGCTATGATGAAACTGGTTCTCATGAGGACTGCCACAGTAAACAAAGACCCATTTTTACCTCTGCTGCAGATGATATGTTCATTAGAGTTACCAGCCTCAGAAATTGCAAATAAATGCTTCACAGAGTTCAAGAAACAGATGCATCTCAACATCAACTGTTCAGAGGAGACTGCATGAATTAGACCCCCATGGTCGAATTGCTGCAAAGAAACCATTACTAAAGCACACCAATAAGAAGAAGATACTTTCTTGGGCCAAGAAATACGAGCAATAGATATTAGACCGGTAGAAATCTGTCCGCCTCACAAGTCCTCAACTGTTAGCTTCATGAAATTGGGACGGAGGCCGCACAGGGGTTAACTTGGACTTGAGCCATTTGACTCGAACTGACTTGATACCCTCCCCAAGCCCAAATATAAATAATGATGGTATTAAAAAAGTGTGCAGCGCATCAACTCTTCATTAACGGATTACAGTTTGAATCGGACAGCAGCCAATCAAATTGTGCCAGCTGAGAAAAAGTTGCGCGTGGCAGTGCAAAGGAACGTCGGTAGGTGAATTCAGATGGAGCCCTTGGAAAGATGATACTCAAAATTATTATTTTCGGATATAAAGACTATGCTGTATCAACAAAAAATGGGTTGCAACTTGCAAAACATGCGGGAAGAAAATGACAGACGGAGGCACAACAACTTCCAACTTTGTTTGACATTTGAAGCTGCACAAAGAACGGTAAGTCGTGGCTAATATAGTCGACAGCTATATAATTTACAACTTTGCTAGTGTAGCGTGTAGGCTAACGTAACGCTAAATCAATGAGCCTCCACACAGTCAGTCAGTGCGTGAACGTGATCATTGCACCCAAGATTGAGCTACAACTGGCTAGGCAGTTGGTAGCCTAAATCCTGCCTGATGTTACTGCTGTTCCTAAAACCATTGACATACGTCTACTGTAACCACACACAGAGAGGGTGTGTGTGTTAACTTTGGGTGATTGTGTACAAGCCTACATCGCCCGATTGCGCCCCATAGCGATCGACTATCGAGGATCGGGGGGGTTTTCATTATGTCTACAAATGTATTTCCATGGAAATATAAAGTTTATTTGGAAAGTAATAAATATATTTTTAAAAGCATTCATGATTTGCGTAAATGTAATATACTAACTATTTCTCTTGTTAAAAATATGAAATGGTATTAGATTTGGTGAATAGCACATTATGACTTGTTTAGGACTCGAAACTCAAAGTTTAGGACTTGACTCGGACTTTCCTGTCTTGACTTGGGACTTGACATGGGACTTGAGTGCTAAGACTTGAGACTTACTTGTGACTTGTAAAACAATGACTTGGTCCCACCTCTGTTGATATGTAGGCCATGTGTGCCTTTTTAACAATGTATGTAGTTGAGCTGTTCTTTTCTAATGATGTTCTGTATTCTGTCATTCTCTATTATGTTTCATGTTTTGTGTGGACACCAGGAACAGCTAATGGGGCTTTTGCAACAGCTAATGGGGATCCTAATAAAATACCAAATACCTATACCAAACTGTGTGAGGGGTTAAAATAACATTTGTCAACCAACAGCTTTTGCTTGGCCATAACCTCTATATCTCAAACATATGACTATTTTACACCATTTTAAAGACAAGACTCTCGTTAATCTAACCACACTGTCCGATTTTAAAAAGGCTTTACAACGAAAGCAAAACATTAGATTATGTCAGCAGAGTACCCAGCCAGAAATAATCAGACACCCATTTTTCAAGCTAGCATATAATGTCACATAAACCCAAACCACAGCTAAATGCAGCACTAACCTTTGATGATCTTCATCAGATGACAATCCTAGGACATTATGTTATACAATACATGCATGTTTTGTTCAATCAAGTTCATATTTATATCAAAAACCAGCTTTTTACATTAGCATGTGACTAGCATGTGACTAGCATTCCCACCGAACACTTCCGGGGGATTTACTAAATTACTCACGATAAACGTTCACAAAAAACATAACAATTATTTTAAGAATTATAGATACAGAACTCCTTTATGCACTCGCTATGTACGATTTTAAAATAGCTTTTCAGTGAAAGCACATTTTGCAATATTCTGAGTAGATAGCCCGGCCCTCACAGGCTAGCTATTTTGACACCCACCATGTGTGGTACTCACCAAACTCCGATTTACTATTAGAAAAGTTTGATTACCTTTGCTGTCTTCGTCAGAATGCACTCCCAGGACTTCTACTTCAATAACAAATGTTGGTTTGGTTCCAAATAATCCATAGTTTTATCCAAATAGCGGCATTTTGTTTGTGCGTTCAAGACACTATCCGATGGGTAAAGAAGTGTGACGCGCCCGACGCGTTTCGTGACAAAAAATTTCAAAATATTCCATTACCGTACTTCGAAGCATGTCAACCGCTGTTTAAAATCAATTTTTATGCTATTTTTCTCGTAAAAAAGCGATAATATTCCGACCGGGAGTCGTTGTTTTAGTTCAAAGACAGAGAAAATAAAAACATGGGGTCACCTCGTCCACGCGCCTCAGTCTCATTGTACTCTGATCGACCACTATCAAAATGCGCTAATGTTTTTCAGCCAGTGCCTGCAAAGCCAACATTCATCGTTCTGGCGCCTTCTGAGAGCCTATGGGAGCGTTAGAAAATGTCACGTCATGCCAGAGATCCCCTGTTTTGGTTAGAGATGATCAAGAAGGCCATGAAATGGTCAGAGAGAGCGCTTCCTGTTTGGAATCTTCTCAGGTTTTGGCCTGCCAAATGAGTTCTGTTATACTCACAGACACCATTCAAACGGTTTTAGAAACTTTAGGGTGTTTTCTATCCAAATCAAACAATGATATGCATATTCTAGTTACTGGGCAGGAGTAGTAACCAGATTAAATCGGGTACGTTTTTTATCCGGCCGTGCAAATACTGCCCCCAATCCCCAACAGGTTAATCAGTGACAACTTTTTGTTTTGTTCTTTTATTGCCTTGCTCGTTTTTTCTTTATTCAAGTGTGTTGCTATTTTAAATTCACTTTAAAAAAAATTGAATTGAAGTTTGATTTGATATTGGATCTTTAATTGTCGATTGTATGAAAATAGATTACAAAGTTAATGTAGTCTGTCATTCTTATTAAGATGTTTTTAAAATGTATGAACTAGGTTATAGTCTTACGAAATAAATGTTTGGAGTAGATCGCCTGCGGAGCTGAACTGGGGCGTGATATGAGTACAATAAACAAGGTGCTAGGGGCTATTAACATTACATTTTAGTCATTTAGCAGACGCTCTTATCCAGAGCAATTTACAGTAGTGAATGCATACATTTCATACATTTTTTTATCCGTACTGGTCCCCCTTGGGAATCGAACCCAGAATCCTGGCGTTGCAAACACCATGCTCTACCAACTGAGCCACACGGGACCACTTGTGTAAAGATCCATGTGTAAAGATCCATGAGCTTCCAGAGCCGACTAATCAAGTCTGGTCAAGCTCTGTTTTTATTATCATTAAAGATATACTGACTTACATGTACACATTAGGAAACAAGACATTTTATGCAGTGATATCAGTAGTGCTATAAAAAAGTAAAGTAGAAAGCCATGGTCCTCTCCGTACGACCCCCACAAGTGTCACGGGACTTGTCTAAAAGGTAACCTGTACCGGTTTCTAAAACTAATGGAAGTATGAATGTCATTTTGTGCCTACCCAAAACAATGAGTTAAATACTGTATGTGTAAAAAAAAAAATATATATATACTATATATTTCCTGAGACACTTCAAAACCTTGTTTCTTATGATTTATTTTTACTGTCCTTTTTGCCATTGTATGTGTTTTTCATTGTATTTCTATGGGCTTTAGTAGTAAATGCCTGAATCAATATTTTATTTAAAAAAAAATGTATACCTAAAGGCTCGTAACTTTCAAAAAGCTAAATGCAAAATGATCCATCTTAAAACAATTACATATGTCAGTTTAGCACCCCCCCTCCCAACATCTTAGACTCTAAAGAATGAAGCAAGCAGTATGTCATCCTTTACAGTACATTAACTTCCTGAACTTATCCCTATAGGCTTTAGCTAAGTGGGATAACACAGACTTGTGACATGCAGGAGACATGGTTTGAAACCAGTTTGTCCCTAAAACAGGATTAAAAGGGAATGGATAGGATATCCTTAAATAAGGATAGAAATGTATAAATTCAATGATTCAATTTGTGCGTAACAAATAAAAAAAATACATTCAAATTAAATTTGTTGGCACTGAAATCACTCCATACTTTAACAACAGTCAATTAGATTTTCAATACAATTCAACTGATAAATGGAGGGCCTCATGTTTCCAGAATATTTATAAACTGTATATTGTGTCCATGGAAGTTTTGGAACAAAAACAAAATGTCTGATAAAGGACTTAACAGTCAAGATTTGAAAAACTCTTAGGAATATTTGAGCAGATTTTATGTTATGGATTTTTATAGTGGTATGGGAAGTACATGTTTACGTAATTTCTCGTTCTGCCGGACTGACATTAACCTTTTCAGAAATGGCCATTGGGCAAAATGACATCAAATAAAATACAGTGGGGGAAATAAGAATTTGATCCCCTGCTGATTTTGTATGTTTGCCCACTGACAAAGAAAGGATCAGTCTATAATTGTAATGCTAGGTTTATGTGAACAGTGAGAGACAGAATAACAACAACAAAAAATCCAGAAAAACGCATGTCAAAAATGTTAGAAATTGATTTGCATTTTAATGAGGAAAATAAGTATTTGACCCCCTCTCAATCAGAAAGATTTCTGGCTCACAGGTGTCTTTTATACAGGTAACGAGCTGAGATTAGGAGCACACTGTTAACTTCACTAGGGTAGGGGGCAGTATTTTCACAGCCGGAAGAAAAACGTACCCAAATTAAACGGCCTACTACTCGGGCGCAGTAACTGGAATATGCATATTATTAGTAGATTTGGATAGAAAACACTCTGATGTTTCTAAAACTGTTTGAATGATGTCTGTGAGTATAACATAACTCATATGGCAGGCAAAAAACTGAGAAAAATCAAAGCAGGAAGTGAGAATTCTGGTGCTTGTAGTCCTTTCAAGTCTTGCCAATCAAACACACAGTGACTAAGGATTCATTTTGCACTTCCTAAAGCTTCTACTAGATGTCAACAGTCTTTAGAACCTTGTTTGAGGCGTCTACGATGAACAGAGACCCGACTACAAGGCTGGGAAGTTGGTAACCCAACTTCCTTTTTCAAGACACAGGAACCGTCCGGTTGAAATGTTACTGAATCTTCACGTTCTATAGGCCCTAAAGATTGATGTTTTACAACGTTTGACATGTTTGAATGAACGTAAATACATTTTTTTTTTACTTTTCGTCATGACATTTCCCTCGCGCGCCCTACATTTGGAGTACCTTACTGAACGCGCAAACAACATGGAGTTATTTGGACATAAATTATGGATTTTATCGAACTAAACAACATTTGTTGAGTACCTGGGATTTCTGGAAGTGCCTTCTGATGAAGATCATCAAAGGTAAGTGAATATATCTAATACTATTTATTAATTTAGATGACTCCAACATGGCGGCTATCTGTATCGCCTAGTGTTTTTTTCTGAGCTCAGTACTCAGATTATTGCAAAGTGTGATTTCCCAGTAAAGTTATTTTGAAATCTGGCAATGCGGTTGCATTCAGGAGATGTTAATCTATAATTCTTTGAATGACAGTTTAATATTTTATCAATGTTTTTGACGAGTATTTTTGTAGATTGTGGTGCTGATTCACCGGCAGTATTGGAGGCAAAATATTTTCTGAACGTTCTGAACGTCACATGCTAATGTAAAATGCTGTTTTTATATATAAATTTGAACTTTATCGACCAAAAAATTAATGTATTGTATAACATAATGTCCTAGGAGTGTCATCTGATGAAGATCGTCAAAGGTTAGTGCTTCATTTAGCTGTGTTTTGTGTAGTGTATTTGTGATGCATGCTAGTTGCTTAGAAAATGGCTGTGTGGTTATTGTGTCGATGTACTCTCCTAACATAATCTAATGTTTTGCTTTCGCTGTAAAGCCTTTTGGAAATCGGACAACGTGGTTCGATTCAGGAGAAGTGTATCTATAAAATGGTGTAAAATAGTCCTATGTTTGAGAACTTTGAATTATGACATTTTGTGGTTTTAAATCTGGCGCTCTGATTTTTCACTGGCTGTTGAATACTAGAGAGGTTAAAGGGAGTGCTCCTAACCGCAGCTTGTTACCTGTAAAAAAGACACCTGTCCACAGAAGCAATCAATCAATCAGATTCCAAACTCTCCACCATGGCCAAGACCAAAGAGCTCTCCAAGGATGTCAGGGACAAGATTGTAGACCTACACAAGGCTGGAATGGGCTACAAGACCATTGCCAAGCAGCTTGGTGAGAAGGTGACAACATTTGGTGCGATTATTCGCAAATGGAAGAAACACAAAAGAACTGTCAATATCCCTCGGCCTGGGGCTCCATGCAAGATCTCACCTCGTGGAGTTGCAATGATCATGAGAACGGTGAGGAATCAGCCCAGAACTACACGGGAGGATCTTGTCAATCATCTCAAGGCAGCTGGGACCATAGTCACCAAGAAAACAATTGGTAACACACTACGCCGTGAAGGACTGAAATCCTGCAGCGCCCGCAAGGTCCCCCTGCTCAAGAATACATATACATGTCCGTCTGAAGTTTGCCAATGAACATCTGAATGACTCAGAGGACAACTGGGTGAAAGTGTTGTGGTCAGATGAGACCAAAATGGAGCTCTTTGACATCAATACAACTTGCCGTGTTTGGAGGAGGAGGAATGCTGCCTATGACCCCAAGAACACCATCTCCACCGTCAAACATGGAGGTGGAAACATTATGCTTTGGGGGTGTTTTTCTGCTAAGGGGACAGGACAACTTCACCGCATCAAAGGAACGATGGATGGGGCCATGTACCGCCAAATCTTGGGTGAGAACCTCCTTCCCTCAGCCAGACCATTGAAAATGGGTCGTGGATGGGTATTCCAGCATGACAATGACCCAAAACACACGGCCCAGGCAACAAAGGAGTGGCTGAAGAAGAAGCACATTAAGGTCCTGGAGTGGCCAAGCCAGTCTCCAGACCTTAATCCCATAGAAAATCTGTGGAGGGAGCTGAAGGTTCGAGTTGCCAAACGTCAGCCTCAAAACCTTAATGACTTGGAAAAGATCTGCAAAGAGGAGTGGGACAAAATCCCTCCTGAGATGTGTGCAAAGCTGGTGGCCACCTACAAGAAACATCTGACCTCTATGATTTCCAACAAGTACTAAGTCATGTTTTCCAGAGGGGTCAAATACTTATTTCCCTCATTAAAATGCAAATCATTTTATAAAATTTTTGACATGCATTATTCTGGTTTTTGTTGTTGTTATTCTGTCTCTCACTGTTCAAATAAACCTACTATTACAATTATAGACTGATCATTTCTTTGTCAGTGGGCAAACGTACAAAATCAGCAGGGGATCAAATACTTTTTCCCCCCACTGTAGTATTTGTCACATGATACGTAAACAACAGGTGTAGACTAACAGTGAAATGCTTACTTACGGGGCTTCCAATAAATGCAGAGAGAAATATGAGAAATAATGGAAAAGTAATAACATAAGGAATAAATACAATGAGTAACGATAACTTGGCTATATACACGGGGTACCAGTACTGAGTCGATGCGCAGGGTTACAAGGTAATTGAGGTAGATTTCTACATATAGGTAGGGATAAAGTGACTAGGCAACAGGATAGACAGTAGCAGAAGTGTATGTGTTCAGTCAAAAGAGTTAGTGCAAAAAGGGTCATTCCAGATAGTTAACTAACTTAAATAACTATTTAGCAGTCTTATGGCTTTTGGGAAGAAGCTGTTCAGGCTCCTGTTGGTTCCAGGCTCGGTGCATCGGTACCACTTGCCATGCAGTAGCAGAGAGAACAGTCTATGACTTGGGTGGCTGGTCTTTTACAAATTTTATGGCTTTCCTCTGACAGCGGTCTTGGATGGCAGGTAGCTCGGCCCCAGTGATGTACTGGGCCATACGCACTACACTCTGTTGCGCCTTGCAGTTGGATGCCAAGCAGTTGCCATACCAAACAGTGATGCAGCTAGTCAAGATGGTCTCAATGGTGCAGTAAATTTGAGGTTCTGAGGGCTGTTGCCATGCCTTCTTCACTACAGTATTGGTGTGTGTGGACCACGATAATACTCAGCCCTCTGTTTCCTGTAGTCCACGATCAGCTCCTTTGTTTTGCTGATGTTGAGGAATAGGTGGTTGTCCTGGGCCACACTGCCAGGTCCCTGACCTCCTCCCTATAGGCTGTCTCATCGTCTTCGGTGATCAGGCCAACCACCGTTGTGTTGTCAAAAACTTAATGGTGTGGAGTTTTGCGCGGCCATGTAGTTGTGGGTGAACATGGAGTACCGGGGGGGGGACTAAATACGCACCCCTGAGAGGCCACTGTGTTGAGGGTCAGCGTGGCGGATGTGTTGTTGCCTACCCTCACCACCAGGGGGCGGCATGTCAGGAAGTTCAGGATCCAGTTGCAGATGGAGGTGTTTGGTCCAAGGGTCTTGAGCTTAGTGATGAACTTGGAGGGCACTATGGTTTTGAACACTGGGCTATAGTCAATGAACAGCATCCTCATGCAGGTGTTCCTCTTGTCCAGGTGGGAGGGGGCAGTGTGGAGTGCAATAGAGTTCGTGCCATCTGTGGATCTGTTGAGGGCGGTATGCAAATTGGAGTGGGTCCAAGGTGAGTTTGAGACCCTTGTACAAACGGAAGAACAAGAGGTGACAGAGGACAAGGAACACACAGTGAGGGACAAGACATTCAAATAAAAGTTTAATGTACACAGATTTTCAGGTGTTATAGCAGGTGCAGAGAAATGAAAGTGAAGCAAAATACTTAGAAATGCACATAGTTGAGCTGATTTTGTTTGTTATTGATTGTTCTCGGGAGATGGAGGCTAAAATAAAGGACACTGTTTTCTATAATATAATGGGTGTAGATGTCTCGTATAAACAAAATCGGTATCCTGGCTTAAGCGTTTTCTTGTCTGAGATAAAATAGCCATTTGTCAAACTGTCCACACAGAGTATAGAGGACATTGGAAACGGAGGATGGGAAAAAATCCAGCATTTTGTTTTCTGTCCATCATTAACTCACCTATCTTACCTTAAACTACTCCCAGTTTTCGACAGGGAGATATTGTCTGTGTCCCAAATGGCACCTGATTCCTTATAGTGCGTTACTTTTGACCAGGGCCCGTAGGGAAATAGGGTGCAATTTGGGACATAGCCATTGTTCCATATATACTCACATAGTTGGAAACTACAACGTACCATCCGATAAGGATGTCAACGTTTATATTTCCTTGGGGAGTAAGTATAAAGTCTTAGCTTTTTGTTTCTCCTGTGTTATCCATATAACATTTAGGGGGTTCTAAGCTATCATATTTAATTGTTTTAAGATGGAACATAAAGCTCTTTGATTTATAATTCTAAAACCCCTTAAGGTATAAAAAAATATAGAAAATAGTTTTGGGTATGAATTTCGCATTTCTGCCATTAGCCAATAGAAATGCATTGAATAACAGATTGATTACATGGAACTACAGGTAGTCCCCCCCCAAAAAAAAAATCTAAATGAAGTTTGTTTTGGAGTGTTTGTCCTATATCTGAGAGATATAAGAAAGTTTCCTGATCAATCTTTATTTATACTTTTTTTTTACATGTATTTATCCCCTTATTTTAGGCACAAAACTGTCTCAATTCAATCAATACTTCAATTCATTTTTTAAAACTGGTACCGGAGACCTTCAGAGGAGTCTTGTGAAGCTCATGGGCATCCTAGAGCAAAATGGAGAACACCATTGTGTTTGTGAGAGTCTTATCCTTCAAAAGAGTGCTTATACATAATACTTTGTAGGCCAAACCGTTCGGATGCTACAGACGTTTTTGTGAGAAGACTGATTTTCGGGATGTCATGGTCTGACAAATACCTCTCTAGCTCTGCCACCTTTCACCGCAGATGTGGAAGAGCGATATCGGTGGACTGAGACTGTCACGCCCTCGCCATGGAGAGGGTTTTTGTTCTCTATTTTGGTTAGGCCAGGCTGTGACTAGGGTGGGCATTCTATGTGCCCTTTTCTATGTTTTGTGTATTTCTTTGTTTTGGCCGGGTATGGTTCTCAATCAGGGACAGCTGTCTATCGTTGTCTCTGATTGGGAACCATACTTAGGTAGCCTTTTCCCACAGGGTTTTTGTGGGTAGTTAATTTCTGTTTAGTGTTTTGCACCTTACGAAACTGTTTCAGTTATTCTCTTTGTTATTTTTTGTTCAGTGTTCTGTTTATTAAAGAAAGCATGAACACTTACCACGCTGCGTTTTGGTCCGATGATTCATCCTCCTCAGACGACGAAGACTGTGACAGAGACATAGCCCGTGCAAAAAACAGATATCTCCAGCTTAAACAGACGGATTTTGATGGGGATTGATTTATTATGTTAATAAAATTTCCACGGAGGCGCAGAAATTGTAAGTTAAGGTTTAAAGCACCTCAGTTGTGGAAGAGCTTGCCCTGTCAGGTAAGAGGGGCAGAAAATAGTTTTCTAAACAACTTAAAAACCAAACGTTTTTTATCCAGGATTTTTATTAGTGATTGATTTGCTTTCTATGTTATTTTATTTTTGTTTTAATGTAAATTGTGCTGCAACTCTAGATGCACTTTAAATCAAGTTTGGATTGATTTGATTTTATCAAATGTGTATGAATTAAGAATGTATGTTAATGTAAATTGTTACCAGATTCTTTACTGTTAAATGGACATAACTGCACACAGACATACCATCCTCACAAATAAATGTACATAATCAAACATTCATAAAATGAGCACAAATGTGTGCTGGCTGGATATGGAATCCATTTCTTCTAATAACCATGAGTCCAGAAGACCAATAGCTGTATATGGATCAGTTCCATATTTCCCAGTATGTGCTCAGAAGAACCCAGAGTTCCCACACTCTGTCCCTGTGTTTGTAATTAGTTTCACGTAGAGAGAAATTAATTTTCATGGGCTGCGCAGCTCCCAATCTCATGCATCGCCAATGGATATGGAAGATCCTCTGTCCGCTAATTACTCAAACATGTTTTTTTCCCACCTTGCAATGGCATTAATGAATGTTCTACCTAGAACTCTCATCATATTAATCTCCTCTTCTAGAATCCCAGTGCATGTTGAGAGCCCCAGTGGTGCAGGCTGGGGCGATGATGTGTAAGTGATTAGCTTGTCCACACACACTCAATATGTATGCTTTAACTAATTAATCAAACACCTCTGAGTCATTGGGTAGTCATGTTCTAGATCATTTCAGCTAAAAGACCGTGCTGTACATATCTACCCCAGATAATCCTGACCACTGTGCATGCATTCATGCTCTGATTCAGAGGGGTTTGGTTAAATGCAGAAGACACATTTCAGTTGAATGCATTAAGTTGTACAACTGACTAATAAGTCCCCTTATCCTTATCCACTGTGCATGCACTCTGCATGAAACCCATGCTAACTATAAATATCAGATTTGTTTACTCATTGCAATTAACCCAAAGCAGGAAATGAGAATTTTGAATCATGTATTTCATTGTTTGAAGGGACCTCCTGGAAGCAAAAAGTCTAACTGTGGTGAGAACAAAAAAATATATATATTTATGATTCCATGTATTTGTTGTATTTTTATTGTATTTTATTAGGATCCCCATTAGTTGTTGCAAAAGCAGCAGCTACTCTTCCTGGGGTCCAAAACATGAAAGATTACATATTATAGAATGTTAACAATGGACAGATCTATATAAAAATATGTTTTTACAAAAGGCACACAAACCCTATATATCAATACATAAACTCAGCAAAAAATGAAACGGACCCTTTTCAGGACCCTGTCTTTCAAAGATAATTCTTAAAATTCAAATAACTTCTCATATCTTCTTTGTAAAGATTTAAACACTGTTTCCCATGCTTGTTCAATGAACCATAAACAATTAATGAACATGCACCTGTGGAACGGTCGTTAAGACACTAACAGCTTACAGACGGTAGGCAATTAAGGTCACAGTTATGAAAACTTAGGACACTAAAGAGGCCTTCCTACTGACTCTGAAAAACACCAAGACCTGTTGGATCGGAGGGTGAGTGCTTGGGCCATTCCCCCCAGAAATGTCCAGGAACTTGCAGGTGCCTTGGTGGAAGAGTGGGGTAGCATCTCACTGCAAGAACTGGCAAATCTGGTGTAGTCCTTGATGAGATGCACTGCAGTAATTAATGCAGCTGGTGGCCACACCAAATACTGACTGTTACTTTTGATTTTGACCCCCCCCTTTGTTCAGGGACACATTATTCCATTTCTGTTAGTCACATGTCTGTGGAACTTGTTCAGTTTATGTCTCAGTTGCTGAATCTCGTTATGTTCATACAAATATTTACACATGTTAAGTTTGCTGAAAATAAACACAGTTGACAGTGAGAGGATGTTTCATTTTTTGCTGAGTTTGCACACAAGCTATCTAGGTCAAATAGGGGAGAGATGAGGTGTTGCTTTATCTGTTTTTGAAAAAAGGTTTGCTGTTCACTTGAGCTTTATGAGATGGAACGTTTCTTGCAATAATGGCCCTATATAATATTGTTTGCCTTCTTGAATTTGATCTGGGTTTGGGGACAGTGAAGTGACTTATAAAAATAAGTGATGCAGTCAGTCTCTCCACAACTCTTAACTAAGAGAGACTGGCATACATAGTATTTATATCAGCCCTCTGATTACAATGAAGAGCAAGACATGCCACTCTGTTCTGGGCCAGCTGCAGCTTAACTTGGTTTTTCCTTGCAGCACTCGACCACAAGACTGGACAATAATCAAGATAAGACGAAAATAGATCCTGCAGGACTTGCTTTTCTTTCAGAGCATCTCTTTATTATGAACAGACCTCTCCCCATCTTTAAAACCTTTGAATCTATATGTTTTGACCATGATAGTTTACAATCGAAGGTAACGCCAAGTAATTTAATCTCTTCTTGTTCAACAGCCACACTGTTCATCACCAGATTCAGCTGAGGTGTCGAACTTAGGGAATGATTTGTACCAAATCCAATACTCTTTGATTTAGAGATGTTCAGGACCAGTTTACTACTGGCCACCCATTGCAAAACACACTAACTCTTTGTTCGGGATCGGTGTCCCTTCCACGGGACGGTTGAGCTTGTCAGAAGCGTCGTATTGAACAGACCAAGGCGCAGCATGAATAGTGCTCATTCTTGATACTTTAATGAGAAACACTTTACAAAATAACAAATGACCGACAGTTTCGTCAGGTACAATAACTAAACGGAAAATAACCACCCACAAAACCCAAAGGAAAACAGGCTGCCTAAGTATGGCTTCCAATCAGAGACAACGAAAGACACCTGCCTCTGATTGGAAACCATACTCGGCCAAACATAGAAAACGAAACATAGAAAATGAAAACTAGAACAAATTCCCCTAGACCCAGAAAACCCCAAAACACACAAAACAACATTTTTACATTTTTTTTTTTTTTTACATTTTAGTCATTTAGCAGACACTCTTATCCAGAGCGACTTACAGTAGTGAATGCATACATTTCATTTCATGCATTTTTTCTTCTTCTTCTTCGTACTGGCCCCCGTGGGAATCGAACCCACAACCCTGGCGTTGCAAACACCATGCTGGCGTTGCAAACACCATGCTCTACCAACTGAGCCACAGGGAAGACCCCCCTGCCACGCCCTGACCATACTACTATGGCAAATGACCCTTTTCACTGGTCAGGATGTGACAGTACCCCCCCCCCGAAGGTGCAGACCCCGACTGCACCCCAAACAAAAAAAACACAAAAACGACCCCAAACCTAAAGGGAGGGAAGTGAGGGTGGCCACCGTCTACGACGGTTCCTGTGCTACACCCAAGCCCCTCCGCCAATCCTCCAGCTACGGAGGTGGCTCTGGCTCCGGGCATAGCCCCCGTTCTGGGCTGCGGACCGCCGCTAAAGACTCTGGTCTGCAGACCCTCGCTGGAGGCCCCGGGCTGCAGACCTTCGCTGGAGGCCCCGGGCTGCAGACCCTCGCTGGAGGCCCCGGGCTGCAGACCCTCGCTGGAGGCCCCGGGCTGCAGACCCTCGCTGGATGCCCCGGGCTGCAGACCCTCAATGGAGGCCCCGGGCTGAGGGGCGTCGCTGGAGGCCCCGGGATGAGGGGCGTCGCTGGAGGCCCCGGGCTGAGGGGCGTCGCTGGAGGCTCCGGGCTGAGGGGTGTTGCTGGAGGCTCCGGACTGGAGTGCGTCTCTGTAGGTTCCGGACTGGGGACCTTTGCTGCAGGCTCCGTGCCATGGATCATCACTACTGGTTCCGCGCAATGGATCATAACTGGAGGCTCCGTGCCATGGATCATCACTGGAGGCTCCGTGCCATGGATTATCCCTACAGGCTCCGGGCCATGGATTATCCCTACAGGCTCCGGGCCATGGATCATTACTGGAGGCTTCGTGCCATGGATCATCCCTACAGGCTCCGGGCCATGGACCATCACTGGAGGCTTCGTGCCATGCATTATCCCTACAGGCTCCGGGCCATGGATCATCACTGGAGGCTTCGTGCCATGGATTAGCCCTACAGGCTCTGGGCCATGGATCATCACTGGAGGCTTCATGCCATGGATTATTGCCGGAGGCTTTGGACCGTTGATCAATACTGGAGGCTTCCTACGGGGAGCTGGAACCGGACTCAGACTGGGGAGACACACAGGAGACTGGGTGCGCAGAGCAGGCACAGGGCACACTGGGCCGTGGAGGCGCACCGGAGGTCTGGAGCACAGGGCTGGCACACCCCGTCCTGGCTGGATGGTCACTGTAGCCCGGCACGGGTGGAGCACTGGCACAGGGCGAACTGGGCTGTGCTGGGGAATGAGGGCTGCCATGCGTAGAGCCGGCGCAGGATAAACTGGGCCGAGGAGACGCACTGGAGACCAGATGCGTTGAGCTGGGGCACTTCGTCCTGGCTGCCAGCCAACTCTCACCTGGCAACGCTGCGGGGCCCATACCAACCGCACCGGACTGTGCGTGCGGATGGGCGAGATAGTGCGCATCACACCATAATGCATTTCTCGCCCCTCTGCACGCCCGCTCCGCAGTGCCCATTCCGCCAGTACCATTTCCCGGAATCTCGCGTTGAACTCAGCTTTTGACTCCTTAACTGGCTCCGGTTTGCTCCACGGCTCTCTCCTATACGCCCGGGAAGTTAGGTCAGGGCTCCCCCCTGGCCTAGCCAAACTACCCATATGCCCCCCCAAAATGTTTTGGGGAGGCTGCCTCTCAGCCTCCTCTTGCCGTCCCAGCCGTTCCTCCCAGTATCGCCGTTCCGCCTTCGCTGCCTCTATCTCCCATTTTGGACAGCGATACTCCCCCGGCCTTGTCCAGGGTCCTGCCCCATCTAGAATCTCCTCCCAGGTCCATGACTCTGAGCCATAGTGCTCGGTCCCGCTCTTCCTCCCACACTGCTTGGTCTTCTTGTGGTGGGTGGTTCTGTCAGAAGCGTCGTATTGAACAGACCAAGGCGCAGCGTGAATAGTGCTGGTTCTTGATACTTTAATGAGAAACACTTTACAAAATAACAAATGACCAACAGTTCCGTCAGGTACAATAACTAAATGGAAAATAACCACCCACAAAACCCAAAGGAAAACAGGCTGCCTAAGTATGGCTTCCAATCAGAGACAACGAAAGAAACCTGCCTCTGATTGGAAACCATACTCGGCCAAACATGGAAAACTAAACATAGAAAATGAAAACTAGAACAAATTCCCCTAGACCCAAAAAACCCCAAAACACACAAAACAACCCCCTTGCCATGCCCTGGCCATACTACTATGGCAAATGACCCTTTTCACTGGTCAGGACGTGACAGAGCTAATGTAGGCTAATGTGATTAGCATGAGGTTCTTAAGTAACAAGAACATTTCCAAAGACATATCTGATATTGGCAGAAAGCTTAAATTCTTGTTAATCTAACTGTGCTGTCCAATGTACAGTAGCTATTACAGTGAAATAATACCATGCTATAGTTTGAGGAGAGTGCACAATTTTAGGCACATTTGGCAGTCTTGAAAAATGATTTTCAATAGAAATGCAATGGTTCATTGGATCAGTCTAAAATTTTGCACGTACACTGATGCCATCTAGTAGCCAAAATCTAAATTGCACCTGGGCTGGAATAATACATTTTGGCCTTTCTCTTGCATTTCAAAATCGATTGTACAAAAAATACTAAAGAACGGTTGTTTTTTTCTTTGGATTATCTTTTACCAGATCTATTGTGTTATATTCTACTACATTCCTTTCACATTTCCATAAACTTCAAAGTGTTTCCTTTCAAATGGTACCAAGAATATGCATATCCTTGCTTCAGGGCCTGAGCTACAGGGAATTAGATTTGGGTATGTCATTTTATGTGAAAATTGAAAAAAAAGGGGGTAATCCTTAAGAGGGTTTCAGTGACTTCATTAGCTGTGGTTGCTGATACGTATATGGTTGAATCATCAATATACATGGACACATTTTAACGGTTTTGACTTGAGATTATTGTTTGTAGGGGTGTGCCTACCAGGGAAAATATTTTTGGGTGGAGGGAATGAGTCCCGTCTGGTCCGTCAAGTCCACACAAATACGAAGGACTCATGTGAAAGTATGAAAACATTGGAAATTACTTCAAAAGAACTATGGTCTTTTGAGTTGGTTGTATTACCCAAAATAAATGATCACACACATAATAATATAAAAATGAGCTTTGGTTCCTCAAGAAAAGTTCTGTACCTTGCGTCTAAAAGAATCCAGCCTGGTAGTTCAGTGAACCCAAGTGACCTCAGTCACGCAATTGTTCTTTCATAAAGTAATGCGTAATCCCAGTCTCATTGATACAATCAGATTGCAATTAACAATTTTAACACACAGCTATAAAGAGTGTCACATCTATGTAGTCTTCACCACAACTGAACACATAAATCATCACGGTATACATCACACCAAAACAAATTAAATACCGTATGCAAAAAGTTGTAGTCAGTCGGTCAGTCAGACAATCCAATCCACCAACAGATCTCCAGCGGTGAAAGGCCACGAAGAAACAGCGGAGACCAACGTAGATCAGTAGTCCAACAATAGACATAAGTAGATCCAATAGTGACTGATCCTGCGGCACGGCTACAGTACACACGTTTTACTACAAACAAAATAAATTGTGTCTCAATGCTTCCAAGCTGAGGGTAGAACACTTCCTCTCTCACGCCACTGTCACAACCCCTTTTGCACAGCTGATGCTGGCTATTTAATAGGGCATTAAAGGGGAAGCACCCGATTGGAAGGAGAAGCACTGAGATGGTTTAGACAAATTCAGGGCCGTCACAACATATGCTTTGTTTAATGCCAGTGGCAGGTCATTGGTAAAAATAGAAAAGAGTAGAGGGCCTATAGGGCTGCCCTGCGATACACCACACTTTACATGTTTCACATTAGAGAAGCTTCCATTAAAGAAAACCCTTTGAGTTCTATTAGATATATAGCTCTGAATCCACGATATGGCAGAGGTTGAAAAGCCACAACACAAGTTTTTTCAACAACATGTTATGGTCAATAACATCAAAGGCTGCACTGAAATCTAACAGTACAGCTCCCACAATCTTATTATCAAAATCAGTTATTTGTATCAGTGCAGTACATATTAAGTGCCCTTCTCTATAAGTAAGATGAAAGTCTGATGTTAATTTGAAATGTGACAGTATTCAGTGGTTTAATCAGAAAATCAAAAGCTTGAACAATGTTTCACCATGGTATTTTGTTTAAACACTTGTTGGGGGCAATTATCCTAGTAGAAATAGCTCACTGAGTTTTTTCTTCTTTTAGTCAATGTACAGCTTGCTGTATGTTATATTGTAGTAGGTAAACATTTATTTTCTCTTTGTGTAGATTCTTAGAATCATGGTTGAACCTGTTGATACGTGGTTTTCATGCCTATCGAAAACTATTATTTATTTTTTATTAAGGCTGCTATTTACTCAATATTTTCAGTTGTACATTGAATAGGTGTATGTCACTCTCACATGCCACATTGTTTAGTCCGTAGGCTGTGCCCTGATTCCCATTTCCCCATGCCAACAGTATTGCATCCCTTGATTTGGTCAGTTGAGACCTCAGGTACCCCACAAGTTAGATGAGACCTCACAGGCAGTTATCCTCATGGCAGTTATTTGGGGAAACCATTCTACTTCAAAATATCCTCTTTTGTAGTATCACCCTTCTATTGACACACACAAAAAGGAAAACAAATTAATAAATACAAAGCTATATCATACAACAAAACGTACTGTAACTACTAACTACTAAAATCATCCTCTTTCATAGTAGCAGTTTTAATTCAGAGTTAATTTAGAGTTCTGCTATAAAACCTCCCCCACAGAGGCTACTATGCTTGTAGCAGCTTGACCACTGAAGCCTGAGATCCAACTTATTTCTAGTACACCCGACAGATAGGTTAGAACAAGCCAACTAATTTGGAAACGTGAAGGATAAACAATCAAATATTCTTTGCCAAACAACAATCAAGCAGTGGGTTGTTGAGGTTGCTTGCCTAATAATCAACATGCAAGCAGTCACAAATTGCAATTTTAAGCGAGTCAAAACAAAATTAGTAGCGTCATTCTACCTGACCGAATCTCATCTCCTGGACTGCAAACATATCTTTATCATATCTTCATAAGAAGGTTCATCATCACAAAAATCAACCTCTCCCTGCTTAATATTAATTTCCATGTTGTGCTTGTGCTTGTGAACCCACTGTATAGCTTATTGCCACTGCGACCAAGCAGAGTATATTGCAGTGTCAAAACTGTTTTTTCTCTGGGCCTGGGTGGCCTGGGTGGCCCATGCTAACATCTGCCTAATTGTTTAGCCATGTTCATGTTTGTGGCTCAGTTGAGCTATTGGACATGACAATGCAGGAGTGTGAAAGAGAAGCCACGGCTGCTATCTTGGCATTTGTTGAAAAAAAGGACCTCATCAAGTCTGCTTCCCAAATAGCACCCTATTCTCTATGTAGTGCATGACTTTTGAACAAAGCCCTATAGGGAATAGGGGGTCATTTTGGACCCAGCCCATCTGTGTGTAGAAACGTAACTATCTACAGTACGTACCCATCAATCATAAAGCCTTCAGAGATGTTAAAGGCCTAATGCAATCAACAAGTTGATTTCCTGTGTTTTATATATATATATATATATCTCCACACTATGAGGTCAGAATAATACTATGAATTTGTGAAAATCACGATAATGTCATTTTAGTGTAAGAGTTGTTTTAAAATGCCGCCTGAAATTCCAGTCTGTTTTGGTGGGATGGAGCTAGGCGGTAAATGAGTTAATAGACCAATAAGAAAGAGAGTTTTAAACCTCTCTTTCAATAACAGCTAGTTTTCCTCTTCCCACTAAGACCACTCCCAGACAGTCCTAGCAAAAAATAATCTTGAGAAATGGCTCTTCGCTAAGAAGCTATTTTTGCTTATATTTGTCCATTTTAATTTAAAACAATCACAGTAAGATATTTAATTGTTACCCAGAAATGATGCTATATTGAGATAAAAACAGCAGCATTGGACCTTTGGGACATTCTTGACATTGATCTTTGCCTAGTGTGCCTGCACAGTAGAGTTGTACAACTATGGAGGGGAAAAAATAGTATGCTGGATCTTCAATTAATTATGTTACATGGCTAGCTGACACTGAACTTCTTAACACTTAATTCATGGTATCAAGACTGGGGGTTTACAGTCTGGGGTTTGCAGTCTGGGGGTTTACAGTCTTGGGTTTGCAGTCTGGGGGTTTGAAAACATACACTGCTTTTAATGAAACTCAATCTACTTCAATGTAATGTGAGAACTAAATAATTACAGTATAAAGTGCTGTAGTATCTGCTGTTCATTTTTTCATATAGCTAATTAATTGATTTAACTGTTGTTAATTATGTAAAGAAACATGTATCGAACTAGTATGTCTGAGAGGACATTATCATTCTACTTATAAAAAGTCAAATCTGGCAAGCAGCGAATAGAAACATGCAACAACTGCAAATATTCAGTATGGCATTCTAGCTGTGATTTGCTCAGTCTGGTTCACAAAGGCATGATAAACATTTAATATTTTGTCCCAAATGGCACCGTACTCCATGCCCTACGGGCCCTGGTCAAAAGTAGTGAAATACATAAAGAATAAGGTGCCATTTGGGACACACACTTGGACTAGGTAAGGATACCCTGTCTACATTGCAGGTCTCCAAATTAAATTGTGACTAATGTGAAGAGAACACCTTGAAAACGAATGTCTTTCTTTCTGTCTTGAAGATTGTTTTCATCACACGGAGTGGGAAATGTTCCGGGTTGAGTCTGAAAATAGAATCGATGTATACACTGACTCAGTGACAGAGTTCATCAGAAAGTGCATAGAGGATGTTGTTCCGATGGTGATGATTAAAACTTATCTAAACCAAAAACTGTGGATAGATGGCAGCATTCGTGTAAAAATGAAAGCGTGAACAACCACATTAACCACAGCAAGGTGACTGGGAACATGGAGGTGTACAATCCTGCCTTCTTAAGGCAATCAAAGAGACAAAATGTCAGTACAGAGACAAAATAGAGTTACAATTCAACGGCTCAGAAATGAGACGTACACAAATGTATTGTTTTTGAAAGAAAAGCTAATTTTTGGTCAATTAAAATAACATCAAATTGATCAGAAATACAGTGTAAACATTGTAAATGACTATTGTACCTGGAAATGGCTGATTTTTTTATGGAATATCTACATAGGCATACATTGTACATTGTAGACATTGTAGTCATTTAGCAGACGCTCTTATCCAGAGCGACTTACAGTAGTGAATGCATCCATTTCATAGATTTTTGGGGTTTTTTTTTCTTTTTTTTCGTACTGGTCCCCCGTGGGAATCGAACCCACAACCCTGGCGTTGCAAAGGCCTATTATCAGCAACCATCACTCCTGTGTTCCAATGGCACGTTGTGTTAGCTAATCCAAGTTTATCATTTTAAAAGGCTAATTGATCATTAGAAAACCCTTGCAATTACGTTAGCACAGCTGAAAACCGATTAAAGAAGCAATAAAACTCGCCTTCTTTAGACTAGTTGAGTATCTGGTACAACAGCATTTGTGGGTTCGATTATAGGCTCAAAATGGCCAGAAACAAAGAACTTTCTTCTGAAACTCAGTCTATTCTTGTTCTGAGAAATTAAGGCTATTCCATGTGAGAAATTTCCAAGAAACTGAAGATCTCGTACAACGCTCTATTCTGGATCTAACCAGAATCGAAAGAGGAGTGGGAGGCCCCGGTGCACAACTGAGCAAGAGGACAAGTACACTAGTGTCTAGTTTGAGAAACAGACACCTCACAAGTTCTCAACTGGCAGCTTCATTAAATAGTACCTGCAATACACCTGTCTCAACGTCAAAAGTGAAGAGGCGACTCCGGGATGCTGGCCTTCTAGGCAGAGTTGAAAAGAAAAAGCCATATCTCAGACTGGTCAATAAAAATAAAAGATTAAGATGGGCAAAAGAACACAGACACTGGACAGAGGAACTCTGTCTAGAAGGCCAGTATCCCGGCGTTGCCTCGTCACTGTTGACGTTGAGACTGGTGTTTTGCGGGTACTATTTAATGAAACTGCCAGTTGAGGACTTGTGAGGCGTCTGTTTCAATTGTCCTCCAAGAGTGGCTGATTCCCTCTTAATTTTGTCCTTGAATTCCAAAGACCAATGCTTTTGTTTCTAAAATATTTGAAAAGCCAATTTTTTTATACCAGGCATTCACTGATGGTAATACTACCACCTACAATTAAATCCTCTGTTTAATTTTGCTATTTTAAATCAGCAGAAACAGAAACAGAATAATAAGAGTGTATCTGAGGGGGGCATATGGCTGATTGGTGATAATTAACTGCACCATACAAGACTTTGGGTGTTCTAATACAAGGGAGGTACATTTGCGTCCATTTTCTGTGATCAAAGATAGCGATATGAGTTCTTGTTTCATTTTTTCTATGGGACGATTCTGGTTTCTCATAATAAGTTGTTTTGCTTATCTTTTATAGTAACTTAATTGCTGCCTGTGGAAACAGATGTCTCTACACCTTTCATTATGCAAGGCTAGGACGCAAGATCCAACACTCATACTCTGCAGGAGACTGCAACAGAATGTGCATTTCAATACACTATGAGCCAGCAAAAAAAAGGGTGAT
Organism: Salmo trutta; assembly: GCF_901001165.1. Classification (NCBI taxonomy): domain Eukaryota; kingdom Metazoa; phylum Chordata; class Actinopteri; order Salmoniformes; family Salmonidae; genus Salmo; species Salmo trutta. Next base: position 33,200,611 of record NC_042962.1, on the reverse strand, counting down.
TCTATTAGATTAGTCTCTAATCACTGGAGAAATAAAGTGATTTACTGGGACACAAAAATACACTTCATTTTGATTTCAACTTGGTCAACAACAGGAACTGCATAGGAAATTGCTTTAATGTTGTCGACGAAATGTGCTACTTTATTTCGTCTGGCATTAAATATAGTATATGCACTGTGGATATGGTGGCGTGATGCTGTGATGAGCATTGCAATGATCCTTGTATGAATACTCATGCTGAGAGCTTTGAACAGGGGAGCAATATTTACATATACATTAGATGATCTGATGAGCTGAAGAATCTGACTCAGATTGAAATTGGAAATAATGATCTTATTTCGTTGTGCTTCACCAATGTAATGTGTTGCGTGTCGTATGCATTTGGAGGATGTCATCAGTATCACATTGGCCTTTATAGTTGTCAGTAAGATACACAGTACATAACTCCATGTGTAATAGCATGGATTTAACAGCAAAAATAGCAGTTGAAGATAGCTGTTGAAGATAAACCAAAGATTTAACCACCGACAGGCAATTACATATGCAATTAAGTGTAACAGGTAAGGAATAGTGTATATATCATACAGTGCATTTGTGATCGTTTAATGAAGATTGAGAAGAGAACAGACCTCAGTTCAAATACTATTTGAAATAATGTAAATATTTAATCTGTGCTTGATTGAGCTTGCCTGGCTCAACAGACCAATAGAACAGTTGAGAAACTACTAGCCCTGCCCATTTGACACTACAGACTAGTGCAAAAGTGCAAAGTATTTAAAATATTTAAAATAGTATTTGAACCTACATTTGGTAGAGATTCCACTGCATCAGGACGTGTTAGTTCATCAGTGGAGCTGTGCTTGTAGTAATTGTCCAACTGAAATAAGATGTATTACACATGTGTTAGACATGCTGATGTTCTGTTTTTAAAGGCATGCATAACCTCCTTTGGTTCCAACACATGGGTATCATTGTCAAATCCCACATGTCTGTCTGTTTGTGGGTTGGACGCAAAACAGGTCCCAGCTGATGGAGAGAGAGGGGTCAAATACGGCAGCATGAACAAAGTGGACTTGACAAGTGTTAATGTTGCGACAGTTCGTTTCTGGTAACAGAACAAAATAGTCAGCACATAGTAACTTCTGATTTAGCTGTACTTTAATTAATGCAAACACGTGCATGGTATATGTGTGGTTCGTATATATACGGTCTCGCTGTTTTACCTCGCAGGGCAAAACAGAGAAGAGGGCGTCATCCTGTCGTCGGCGTGTAGGCTGATCCCAGCGTCGTGACGCACTTCCTGTTGCCGGTTGTAGTTCTTCTTGTCTTCAACAGTTGATTTACTCGTAGTTTATATACTTAATATTGTAGCATAGCTTCCCCGGTATATTATATAAGTTATAAATACAAATAGCCAGTTCAACCCTAAAACAAGTGTGAAAGATTTATTGTAGAGCATGGTGTCTTCCCACAGTGTCTTCCCTGTGGCTCAGTTAGTAGAGCATGGCGTTTGCAATGCCAGCATGGTGTGTGCAACGCCAGGGTTGTGGGTTCGATTCCCACGGGGGGCCAGCACAAAAAAAAAAAGAAATGAATGTATTCACTACTGTAAGTCGCTCTGGATAAGAGTGTCTACTAAAATTAAATGTAAAAATTTTGAGTGATAATATTTTCCCCTTTTTCAGCAGGTAGAGAGAAATGTCTCTGCCCTTACTATGTTTTGTTTGATGGGACAAAGACGTAGAAATTCCTGACTAGATGGCTCTCTGACTGTATTACCTCTCCTGTTCTGGCACTCATTTTAATAACTGTTATCGTTTAGTCCAAGCTTATTATAATTAATGTGAAGCAGGTAACGAAGAGATGCGGTCTTCAGGGCATATATTCAGAAGGAGGCAGAAGACTCAGGTACGTAAGTATTAATATTTATTCACAGTGTTCAATACCCACTGGGCACACCACGTCATTTCAACGTGGAAGTTTGTGAATTATTTGACCAATGAGATTTCAACCTTTAATTCATCCACTCAAAACGTAAAGCCAGAAATTTGTTGAACTCCCAACGTGTTATCAATATGCTTTAAACCATCTAAAAGTACATCCAAATTCCAATGGGAAAATAATGTCATATTTTTGGTTTAGTTGTCATCTAAATGTGTTATTGCTGCGTTTTTATTTAGAAGTTAACCTGTTATGGCTAGGGGGCAGTATTTTCACGGCCGGATAAAAAACGTACCCAATTTAATCTGATTATTACTCCTGCCCAGAAACTAGAATATGCATATAATTATTAGCTTTGGATAGAAAACACTCCAAAGTTTCTAAAACTGTTTGAATGGTGTCTGTGAGTATAACAGAACTCATTTGGCAGGCCAAAACATGAGAAGATTCTGTACAGGAAGTACCCTGTCTGACCATTTCTTGCCCTTCTTGATTATCTCTATCCATTACAGTGGATCTCTGCTGTTACGTGACACTTCCTACGGCTCCCATGGGATCTCAGAAGGCGGCAAAAAGCTGAATCGTGGCTTTGCAGGCTCTGGCTGAAAAAAAGTAGCGCGTTTGGATAGTGGCCAGTCACAGTACTATGAAACTCAGGCTCGTGCACGAGGGGATCCCATGCTTTTATTTTCTCTCTCTTTGTACTTATACACGCTTTGCCGGTCGGAATATTATCGCTTTTTTACGAGAAAAGTGGCATAAAAATTAATTTTAAACAGCGGTTGACATGCTTCGAAGTAAGGTAATGGAATATTTAGAAATCTTTTGTCACGAAATGCGCCATGCTCGTGACCCTTATTTACACTTCGGATAGTGTCTTGAACGCACGAACAAAACGCCGCTATTTGGATATAACAATGGAGTATTTTTAACCAAACCAACATTTGTTATTGAAGTAGCAGTCCTGGGAGTGCATTCTGACGAAGAACACCAAAGGTAATCAAACTTTTCTAATAGTAAATCGGAGTTTGGTCAGGGCTAAACTTGGTCGGTGTCTAAATGGCTAGCCATGATGGCTGGGTTATCTACTGAGAATATTGCAAAATGTGCTTTCACCGAAAAGCTATTTTAAAATCGGACATATCGAGTGCATAGAGGAGTTCTGTATCTATAATTCTTAAAATAATTGTTATGTTTTTTGTGAACTTTTATCGTGAGTAATTTAGTAAATTCACCGGATGTTTGCGGGGGGTATGCTAGTTCTGAACGTCACATGCTAATGTAAAAAAGCAGTTTTTTCATATAAATATGAACTTGATTGAACAAAACATGCATGCATTGTATAACATAATGTCCTAGGGTTGTCATCTGATGAAGATCATCAAAGGTTAGTGCTGCATTTAGCTGTGGTTTTGTTTTTTGTGACATTATATGCTAGCTTGAAAAATGGGTGTCTGATTATTTCTGGCTGGGTACTCTGCTGACATAATCTAATGTTTTGCTTTCGCTGTAAAGTCTTTTTGAAATCGGACAGTGTGGTTAGATTAACGTGAGTCTTGTCTTTAAAATGCTGTAAAATAGTCATATGTTTGAAAAATGGAAGTATTCGGATTTTAGAGGAGTTTGTATTTCGCGCCACGCCCATCATTGGATATTGGAGCAGGTTTTCCGCTAGCAGAACGTCTAGATGTAAGACGTTAAAATGCAAATACAATGTGAGATATTTTGTATTTATACCAAAACTGAATGTGTTATTTCATTGTGCTTCATCTAATAGCTGTTACACCTATTCCCGCTCACCTATTCCGGCTCTCGACGTCGCCAGTCTTTTAACCACCGGCCCTGGCAATCATCATTACGCACACCTGCTCCCCATCATTACACACACTTGGACTTCATCATCACCTTGATTAGTCTCCCTTTATTTAGTCCTCTGTAGCCACAGTCATCAGGCAGTATTGGTTTGTGTTCATGTACAGTATGCCTCTCTCATTTTGTTTATCTGCCTTTTTCTTATCATTAAATACTCACCTTCTGCACCTGCATCTTGTCTCCCAGCATCTTCGTTACTGAATATTGCCTCGCAACAATGGAAGCAGCAGAAGGAAAAACATTTGACGGTCGACGAACAGGGACACCTACTCTGCCAACACCACGATAAGCTGGTACAACTGGGTTTGGCTATGGGTGAGATCCTCCGCATCCTCCACCGCCTCGATTCACCTCCAACTAGCGGAGGGCCCCCCACGACGAGTCGCCCCAGCAAGCCAGTCCCCCAGCCTACCCAGCAGTCTGACCAGATCATCAACGCCTTTCTGTCCATCCTGGACAAGTATGACAGGAATTCATCCAAATGCCGTGGCTTCCTACTCCATTGCTCCCTCTATTTCACCCATCAGATGGGAGCCCCCACCACCAAGAGGTCCAAGGTTGTCACAGTCATTTTCCTGCTGACTGGATGGGCTTTGGACTGGGCTATGGCCATCTGGGATAGAGGAGGAGGAGCTGGGTTCCTACGAGAGATTCATGGCTCTGTTCAGGGTGATCTTCAACAATCCACTGGAGGGCAGAGAGGGAGGTGAGCGACTACTCCAATTCGTCAGGGTGCCCAGACCACTGTGGAGTACGCCCTCACCTTCTGGACTGTGGCAGTCTCCATCGGATGGAATGAGCTGATGCTCTGCACCCTATTCCGTAGAGGACTGCGCAAGGAAGTCCAGATGGAGTTGGTGTGCCGGGAAGACAACCTTTCCTTGGATATGCTCATCGCGATGGCCAGCCGACTGGACAACCTTCTTCGGGAACGCCTACGACCCCCACACCTCTCGCCCTCTTCCTTTGGCTGTCCTGACAGAGCCTGAATCCATGGAGGTAGGGATCACACACACCTCTCCACGACCATTTGGATCCAGCACAATCACACATATCACAGCACCACTCACCCACTCTGTGGAACCCATGCATCAAGAATGCCTTCCCTTCCTCATCACTGCACTTATTTTGCCTTTATTTATTTGACCATCTCCTGGTTGAGGATGAAAATCACCGCCTGGGCACCCAGATGTGGAGGACCTGCTTTCCCTTACTCTGTGGTAGCCATGCTGGTTAAGTGTGCCTTCTCAATAAATCACACACACTGTCACAAGCAAAGCACCCTCACACCTCCTCCTCCATGCTTTACGGTGGGTAAGACATATGCGGAGATCATCTGTTCACCCACACAAAGACAAAGCGGTTCGAACCAAAAATCTCAAATTTGGACTCCACACCAAAGGACACATTTCCACCGGTTTAATGTCCATTGCTCATATTTCTTGGCCCAAGTAAAGTCTCTTCTTATTATTGGTGTCCTTTAGTAGTGGTTTCTTTGCAGCAATTTGACCATGAGGGTCTGAACAGTTGATGTTGAGATGTGTCTGTTACTTGAATTCTGTGAAGCATTTATTTGGGCTGCAATTTCCGAGGCTGGTAACTCTAATGAACTTGTACTCTGAAGCAGAGGTAACTCTGGGTCTTCCATTCCTGTGGCAGTCATCATAAGAGTGGGTTTCATCATAGCGCTTGGTGGTTTTTGTGACTGCCCTTGAAGAAACTTTCAACGTTCTTGAAATGTTCCGTATTGACCTTCATGGCTTAAAGTATTTGAGCTGTTCTTGCCATAATATGGGCTTTTACCAAATAGGGCTATCTTCTGTTTACCCCCCTACCTTGTCATAACACAACTGATTGGCAAAAATTTATTAAGACAGAAAGAAATTCCACAAATTAACTTTTAAGATGACACACCTGTTAATTGAAATGCATTCCAGATGACTACCTCATGAAGCTGGTTGAGAGAATGCCAAGAGTGTGCAAAGCTATCATCAAGGCAAATGGTGGCTATTTGAAGAATCTTAAATATAACATATTTGTTTAACACTTTCTTGGTAACTACATGATTACATATGTGTTATTTCATAGTTTTGATGTCTTCACTACTATTCTACAATGTAGAAAATATAAAGAAAAACCCTTGAATGAGTAGGTGTTCTAAATCTTTTGACCGGTAGTGTATGACTTATAAAGCATGGTGACATTTAGTTTCCTCTGTTAAACCTACAGTATATCTGGAATGACTTCGATAGCAATAGTGAAACTATTTAGTAATTATGAGATCTCTCAATAATCATTGTCACCATAGCACATTGGCAGTAGTCAGTGACAAATATCAAAGCTGGGCTTGGTTAAAACTCTGGATGGGACACCAAATGTGACTCACCACCTGGATTTTCTCTTATGTAGCAACATTTGTATTTCTGTTTTTAATATTGGATAAAAGTAGAGACAAAATGATATATCATACATTGCATTTAAGGAAACAATGGGAAAGTAATTTTCTTTTGAAAGTTGTAAACTCACTTTTGAGAAAACTCTGAAGGTTTTGGTACTACTATTGCAGAGCCCTTCTTTGTCTCTTCCCATTCAGTATTGTTCACACCCTCTTAAGCCTTAGCCCCACCCATCTCTTTAAGGGCTGATCCAACCGTTCTGTACTAACTTGCCAGCTACTTCCAGACATCTAAGAGAGATGGAGAACAGCTCACTGAACATTACTCACCCTATCGCTCTGTAGTTTCGCGTTCACAGCCCACACTGGACGCTCTGGCCAGTAAGGAGGGTTGTTCCGAAAGCTCTGACCTCACTACTACAGTCAAGCACCCAAGCTAACTGGCTAACATTGGCTAGCTACTTCCAGACACATAATGAGAGAACACCCCACTCTGACCATTTTACTTGCCCTAGCAGAGCTGGTTAGGATTTTTTCATGTTATCCAGAGCGTTGGTGACTGACTGTGCAGCTGGTAACAACTGAATTATGTTTTGTTGCCGACGTATACTGACACAGGACATATTCAATGGGTGTTGAGCATTCAAAAATGCATCAGTTATTCTGCACTCTGGCACACTAAGATGAGAGACTTTTTGAAAGAAATGTAGCTAGATAATGAATCCCAACGCATGACGTAGGGGGGGATAGGGGGCAGTATTTTCACGGCCGGATAAAAAACGTACCCGATTTAATCTGGTTACTACTCCTGCCCAGAAACTAGAATATGCATATAATTAGTAGATTTGGATAGAAAACACTAACGTTTCTAAAACTGTTTGAATGGTGTCTGTGAGTATAACAGAACTCATATGGCAGGCCAAAACCTGAGAAGATTCCGTACAGGAAGTGCCCTGTCTGACAATTTGTTGTTCTTCTGTAGCATCTCTATCAAAAATACAGCATCTGTGCTGTAACGTGACATTTTATAAGGCTTCCATTGGCTCTCAGAAGGCGCCAGAAAGTGTAATGGGGTGTCTGCTGTCTCTGGACGAAGAACAGCAGGAGAATTTGTTAGTGGTTAGCCTGGGAACAGTTTTTTTTTCTTTCAGCCTTTGAATGAATACAACGTCGCCCGGTTGGAATATTATCACTATTTTACGAGAAACATAGCATAAAAATTGATTTTAAACAGCGTTTGACATGCTTCGAAGTACGGTAATGGAATATTTTGAATTTTTTTGTCACGAAATGCGCTCGCGCGTCACCCTTCGGATAGTGACCTGAACGCACGAACAAAACGGAGCTATTTGAATATAACTATGGATTACTTGGAACCAAAACAACATTTGTTGTTGAAGTTAGAGTAGAAGATTATGGGGATGTTGTGTCTGATCTTGCAAACAATGTAAAGTACGTTAGGTATAATCTAGAACCAAGTGTGTTGATTTGTAATCTGAGCATATCCTGCAATTGACACACTTGTTGAGTTATACAAGAAAACGTGAGAACAGTAATTCATGAGGCATAGACTACGCAGATGAGTGCAGGTAGGATAGACAATGTTTGGTGGTTGTAGCCCTGTACCTCCCCTTTATGTTAATTGTTTCATGTCTGCAAATATACACGGTGTGTTTATGCAAATGCTCAACATACTTTTATTTTAACACTAAATATCAAAAAAATACCTGCTACTCTAATGGGAGTGCATTCTGACAAAGAACAACAAAGGTAATTCAATTTTTCTAATAGTATTTCTGAGTTTAGTGAGCACCAAAACATTAGATTATGTCAGGAGAGTACCCTGCCAAAAATGATCACACAGCCATTTTCAAAGCAAGCATATGTGTCACAAAAACCCAAACCACAGCTAAATGCAGCACTAACCTTTGATGATCTTCATCAGATGACAATCTTAGGACATTATGTTATACAATACATGCATGTCTGTTCAATCAAGTTCATATTTATATCAAAAACCAGCTTTTTACATTAGCAGGTGACTAGCATGTGACTAGCATTCCCACCGAACACTTCCGGTGAATTTACTAAATTACTCATGATAAACGTTCACAAAAAACATAACAATTATTTTAAGAATTATAGATACAGAACTCCTCTATGCACTCGATATGTCCGAGTATTTTAAAATAGCTTTTCAGTGAAAGCACATTTTGCAATATTCTAAGTAGATAGCCTGGCATCACAGGGCTAGCTATTTAGACACCCAGCAAGTTTAGCATTCACCAAAGTCAGATTTACTATAAGAAAAATGTTATTACCTTTGCTGTCTTCGTCAGAATGCACTCCCAGGACTTCTACCTTAAAACTTCTTGAGGCTACCTGGGACGTTAGCGTGCCACCTGTGGCGCACCCTATCAACAGCAGGTGCATTTCAAGAGCGGCAAATTTGAAACCAAATAAATGTACAAATTCAAATTTCTCAAACATACAACTAACTTACAGCCTTTGAAAGATAAACATCTTCTTAATCTAACCACGTTTACCGATTTCAAAAAGGTTTTACGGGGAAAGCATAAAGTTAGGTTATGTTAGGAGAGTACATTGACAATAGCGGTGTGCAATGCATTGTCGATTCAAAGACAGGCTTTACCAAAACCATACAATCAGCTAAAATTATGCACTAACCTTTTACAATCTCCATCAGATGACACTCCTAGGACATTTTGTTAGACAATGCATGCATTTTTAGTTCTATCAAGTTCATATTTATATCTAAAAACAGTGTTTTACTATGGCGTTGATGTTCAGGAAATCGTTTCCCTCCAATACCGGCAGTCAAGTCATGACGACAAAATAATTAATTAATATTAGAAAACATTGCTAAAATATTATATTGTCATTCAAAGAATTATAGATTTACATCTCTTGAACGCAATGGACTTGTCAGATTTTAAATTAACCTTACTGGGAAATCACACTTTGCAATAATCTGAGCACTGCGCCAGAAAAATACGCATCGCGATACAGACTAACCGCCATGTTGGAGGAATCTAAAATCGAAAATACTATATAAATAATCCATTACCTTTGATTCTCTTCATCAGATGTCACTTCCAAAGAGTCCCAGGTCCATAACGAATGTAGTTTTGTTCAAAAAAGCTCATCATTTATGTCGAAAAACCTCCGTGTTGTAGCGCATGATCTAAGCCAGCCGGACTTCACTTCACTTCAAGAACGGAAAAAATATATTTCCGTTCGTTCAAACATGTCAAACGTTGTATCGCATAAATCATTAGGGCCTTTTTTAACCAGAACATGAATAAAATTCAAGGCGGACCATTGGGTTTTCTTTTAAAACGTTTCGGAATGAGAGTACCCACCATCAAATCGCGCGCCAGGGTGAATGATGGACCATCACGTTCCATGGCTCTTATTCGGTCAGATCTCACTGTAGAACACTCAAAACACTTTGTAAAGGCTGGGGACATCTTGTGGAAGCAATAGGAAGTGCCAGAATATACCTCACCCCCTTTGTTTTTCAATGGCATAGGCTCAAAGTCAATTCAACACATCAGGTATCCACTTCCTGTCAGAATCTGTCTCAGGGTTTTGCCTGCCAAATGAGTTCTGTTATACTCACAGACACCATTCAAACAGTTTTTGAAACTTTAGGGTGTTTTCTATCCATATATAATAAGTATATGCATATTGTAGTAACTGGGTAGGTGTAGGAGGCATTTAAAAGTGGGCACATCTTTTTTCAAAAAGTCTCAATACTGCCCCCTATACCCTAACAGGTTAATAACAAGTGTTGGTTTGGTCCCAAATAATGCATTGTTATATCCAAATAGCGGCGTTTTGTTCGTGCGTTCAAGACACTATCCGAAAGGGTAAATAAGGGTTACGAGCACGGCGCATTTTGTGACCAAAAATTTCTAAATATTCCATTACCGTACTTCGAAGCATGTCAACCGCTGTTTAAAATCAATTTTTATGCCATTTTTCTCGTAAAAAAGCGATAATATTCTGACCGGCAAAGCCTGTTTCCATTCAACGAGAGAGAAAGTAAAAGCATGGGATCCCCTCGTGCACGAGCCTTAGTCTGATCGCCCTCTGATCGGCCACTATCCAAACGCGCTAATGTGTTTCAGCCTGAGGCTGTCCTCGATATCATTCTGCTTTTTCCCGGGTTCTGAGAGCCTATGGGAGCCGTAGGAAGTGTCACGTTCCAGCAAAGATCCTCAGTCTTCAATAAACAGAGGAAAGAAGCTCAAGGAATGGTCAGACAGGCCACTTCCTGTTCAGAATCTTCTCAGGTTTTTGCCTGCCGTATGAGTTCTGTTATACTCACAGACACCATTCAAACAGTTTTAGAAACGTTAGGGTTTTTTCTATACAAAGCCAATAATTATATGCATATTCTAGTTACTGGGCAGGAGTAGTAACCAGATTAAATCGGGTACGTTTTTTATCCGGCCGTATAAATACTGCCCCCTAGCCCTAACAGGTTAATGATACGTTGCGTGGACTCACTCTGTATGCAATAATAGTGTTTAACCTTTCTGGCGCAGGCGTTCCGCTAGCGACCCACCTCGACAACATCCGGTGAAATTGCAGAGCGGCAAATTCACAATACAGAAATAGTCATAATAAACATCCATAAAAAATACAAGTGTTATACATCGGCTTATAGATTAACTTCTTGTTAATCCAGCCGCTTTGTCAGATTTCAAAAAGGCTTTACGGCAAAAGCATACCATGTGATTATCTGAGGACAGCATACAAACATTTTACAACAAAGTAAAGGAATTACAAAAGTCAGAAATAGCGATAAAATTAATCACTTATCTTTGAAGATCTTCATATGGTTGCAGTCACAAGAGTCCCTGCCACACAATACATGTTCGTTTTGTTTGATAAAGTCCCTCTTTATATCCCAAAACTCATTTTTGGTGGCACGTTTTGTTCAGTAATCCACTGGCTCAAAGGCGGTCAAAACATGCAGACGAATACATCCTAATAGTACCGGTAAAGTTCGTCGAAACATGTCAAACGATGTTTATAAATAATCCTCAGGTTGTCAATTGTCTAAATAATCGATAATATTTCAGCCGGACAATAGCGTATTCAATAGAAAGGAAAAACAACGAAGGGTGCGCACTCAGTCACGCGCGCAAACCAGCACTGCATGATTCTACAGTCCACTGACAGAAAGTTTTCATTCTTCTTCATTTTTCAGAAACCAAGCCTGAAACAATGTCTAAAGGCTGTTGACATCTAGTGGAAGCCATAGGACCTGCAATCTGGGTCCTAACCCATTAGATACTCTATAGGCATTCAATTGAAAATACCCATATAAAAAAAATCTCACTTCCTGGATGGATTTTCCTCAGGTTTATGCCTGCCATATCAGTTCTGTTATACTCACAGACACTATTTTAACAGTTTTGAAAACTTTAGAGGGTTCTATAAGTAAATCTACCAATTATATGCATATCCTAGCTTCTGGGCCTGAGTAACAGGCAGTTTACTTTGGGCATGCTTCTCATCCAGACATCGTAATACTGCCCCCAAGCCATAAGAAGTTATTAACATGATTTTTGAATGACTACCTAATCTCTGTACTACACACATACAATTATCTGTAAGGTCCCTCAATCGAGCTATGAATTTCAAACACAAATTCAGCCACAAAGACCAGGGAGGATTTCCAATTCCTCGCAAAGAACGGCACCTATTGGTTGATGGGTAAAAAAATGATATTGAATATCCCTTTGAGCATGGTGAATTACGCTTTGGATGGCATATCAATACACCCAGTCACTACAAAGATACAGGCATCTTTCCTCACTCAGTTGCCTGAGAGGAAGGAAACAGCTCAGGGATTTCAACATGAGGCCAATGGTGACTTTAAAACAGTTGGCTGTAATAGAAAACTGAAGATCTATCATTAACATTGTAGTTACTCCACAATACTAACCTAAATGACTAAGTGAAAATAAGGAAGCCTGTAAAGATTTTTTCTCTCCAAAATATGCATCCTGTTTGCAATAAGTTCCTGAAGTAAAATTGCAAAAAATGTGGCAAAGAAATAAACTTTATGTCCTGAATAAAAAGCGTTATGTTAGGGGCAAATCCAACACAACACATCACTGAGTACCACTCTTCACATTTTCATGCATGGTTTTGACTGCATCATGTTATGGATGTGCTTGTCAATGAAACAGATTAGAGCTTACGCACAGGCAAAATCCTAGAGGAAAACCAGGTTCAGTCTGCTTTCCAACAGACACTGCAAATTCACCTTTCAGCAGTACATTAACCTCAAACACAAGGTCAAATAAACAGTGGAGATGTTAGCAAGACAACATTGAATCTTCCTGAGTGGACTAGTTACAGTTTTGACTTAAATTGGCTTGAAAATCTATGGCAAGACTTGAACATGGCTGTCTAGCAATGATCAACAACCAACTGGACAGAGTTTAAATAATTTAAAAAAGAATAATGTGCAAATATTGTACAATCCAGGTGTGCAAAGCTCTTAGGGACTTACAGACAGACTTACAGCTGTAATTGCTGCCAACGGTGATTCTAAGGGGTGGGAATACATATGTAAATGAGATATTTCTGTATTTAACTTTCAACATATTTGCTAACAATTCTAAAAACATTTTTCACTTTGTCATTATGGGTATTGTGTGTAGATGGCTGAGAATGTTTTATTTATTTCATCCATTTTGAATTCAGGCTGTACATTTTGAATAAGTCAAGGGGTATGAGTACAGTCATGGCCAAAACTTTTGAGAATGACACAAATATTAATTTTCACAAAGTCTGCTGCCTCAGTTTGTATGATGGCAATTTGCATATACTCCAGAATGTTATGAAGAGTGATCAGATGAATTTCAATTAATTGCAAAGTCCCTCATTGCCATGCAAATTAACTGAATCCCCAAAAATCATTTCCACTGCATTTCAGCCCTGCCACAAAAAGACCAGCTGACATCATGTCAATGATTCTCTCGTTCACACAGGTGTGAGTGTTGACGTGGACAAGGCTGGAGATCACTCTGTCATGCTGATTGAGTTCGAATAACAAACTGGAAGCTTCAAAAGGAGGGTGGTGCTTGGAATCATTGTTCTTCCTTTGTCAATTATGGTTACCTGCAAGGAAACACGTGTCGTCATCATTGCTTTGCACAAAAAGGGCTTCACAGGCAAAGATATTGCTGCCAGTAAGATTGCACCTAAATCAACCATTTTATCGGATCATCAAGAACTTCAAGGAGAGCGGTTCAATTGTTGTGAAGAAGGCTTCAGGGCGCCCAAGAAAGGCCAGCAAGCGCCAGGACCGTCTCCTAAAGTTGATTAAGCTGCGGGATCGGGGCACCACCAAAACAAAGCTTGCTCAGGAATGGCAGCAGGCAGGTGTGAGTGCATCTGCATGCACAGTGAGGTGAAGACTTTTGGAGGATGCCCTGAACAATGCCTTTTCCAGCATGATGGAGCACCTTGCCATAAGGCAAAAGTGATAGCTAAGTAGCTCTGGGAACAAAACATCGATATTTTGGGTCCATGGCCAGGAAATTCCCCAGACCTTAATCCCATTGAGAACCTGTGGTCAAACCTCAAGAGGCGGGTGGACAAACAAAAAGCCACAAATTCTGACAAACTCCAAGCAACTCCAAGCATGCAAGAATGGGCTGCCATCAGTCAGGATGTGGCCCAGAAGTTAACTGACAGCATGCCGGGGCGGATTGCAGAGGTCTTGAAATAGAAGGGTAGACACTGCAAATATTGACTCTTTTGCATCAACTTCATGTAATTGTCAATAAAAGCCTTTGACACTTATGAAACGCTTGTAATTATACTTCAGTATTCCATAGTAACATCTGACAAAAATATCTAAAGACACTGAAGCAGCAAACTTTGTGGAAATTAATATTTGTGTCATTCTCCAAACTTTTGGCCACGACTGTACATTCAGAAGGCACTGTAAATGGCTCCTAACCTCCCACGGATGGGCTACTTTCTGTCCTCGAACAATAAACTGAAAGTAAATGACATAAAATGTTTTTATAAAACTTTAACTAAATAAAAACTCGTAAAGCTGTTCTGAAAACTAACTGAAACTAAACTGAATTACAAATAAAACTAATAAAAATAAAAACAAACATAAAAACCAAAAACTATAACAGTGGTTCAATCTGAGGGTGTTGTTTAGAAGCGACTTGTCCCAACAGCTCTGATGTCTTATCTGACCCAAATCCAATGTTATCAGTGGCAGAGAAATGGAAACAAATATTTTGAATTCATGTCTATACTTTACTGCAGATGGGTTATCAATTTCAAAACTCCTTAAATAAATCACAGTATTAAAAGGGAAAAATCTAGCTTTTGTTTTTAAATTATGTTTCTCCCACTTTCTTACTATTTCATTTGTCCCTACTCTTGCAGTTCCTTCGCTACATGTATTTAACGGCTTCATTTTCCTGAAGAGCTGGAAATGTCACAGTTCAATGGTGATGTAAAGACTCTTTAAATCCACCAGTTTGTGCTTCATACATTTCAGTAAAATTCCAAAATTAAATATTGTCCCTTCTGTGTGAATTGGATTTAAATATCCGGAATTACATGTTGTGAATTCTCCAGTGCTACCTCCTTGTAATTAGGTTATTAGTGATAGTAAGACACTTCATCATCCACCCCAGCGGTAGACAGAGATACATGATGCTGGGGATACATATCATGGAGTTATCTTCATACACCAGAAAGATACAACACTCCTTTCCCTCCCCTCTCACTGACTATTATCGGGATGAGATTGTGTGTGGTCTGTGATGAAAAAAATGAAGTTCTGGTAAATTTTATGAGTGGCCATCTTGTTGCGCTCTACCAAAGAACAACAGCTGTCAAGTAACAACCTAAGCCACTACTATGGCTTACAGCTTGGCTTGGAGCTGGAGCAAGATGAAATGGAAACATGTTTAAGTGTCTAACATGAAAACCTTCTATGGCCTATAGGGTTGTGTTCCAAATGGCACTCTATTCCCTATGTAGTGTTGTTCTTTTGACCGGTCAAAAGTACTACATTACATAGGGAATATAGGGTGGCATTTTAGAACACTAACCCTATAGGCCATAGAAGGTTTTCATGTTAGACACTTACACATGTTTTCATTTCATCTTGCTCCAGCACCAAGCTATAGGGTGCCATTTTGGACACAGACTGTGAGTAGTGTGTGGCCTGGCCTCTGGACATATTGGGTCTGCATTCCAAATGGCACCCTGTTCCCTATGTAGTGTACTAATTTTGACCAGTCAAAAGCAATGCATTATACAGTTGAAGTCGGAAGTTTACATACACCTTAGCCAAATATATTAAAACTCAGTTTTTCACAATTCCTGACATTTAATCCAAGTAAAAATTCCCTGTCTTAGGTCAGTTAGGATCACCACTTTAGTTTAAGAATGTGAAATGTCAGAATAATAGTAGAAAGAATTATTTATTTCATCTTTTATTTCTTTCATCACATTCCCAGTGGGTAGGAAGTTTACATACACTCAATTAGTGTTTGGTAGCATTGCCTTTAAATTGTTAAAATTGGGTCCAAGCCTTCCACAAGCTTCCCACAATAAGTTGGGTGAATTTTGGCCCATTCCTCCTGACAGAGCTGGTGTAACTGAGTCAGGTTTGTAGGCCTCCGTGCTCGCACACACTTTTTCAGTTCCGGCCACAAATTTTCTATAGGATTGAGGTCAGGGCTTTGTGATGGCCACTCCAATACCTTGACTGGGGGTTCCGCTAGCGGAACGCCTCGCCAATATCCAATGGAAGAGCGTGGCGCGAAATACAAAAACCTCAAAAATGCAATAATTTACATTTTTCAAACATACGACTATTTTACACCATTTTAAAGATAAGACTCTCATTAATCTAACCACATTGTCCGATTTCAAAAAGGCTTTACAGCGAAAGAAAAACATTAGATTATGTTAGGAGAGTACATAGACCAAAATAATCACACAGCCATTTTCAAAGCAAGCATATATGTCACAAAAACCCAAAACACAGCTAAATGAAGCACTAACCATTGATGATCTTCATCAGATGACACTCCTAGGACATTATGTTATACAATACATGCATGTTTTGTTCAATCAAGTTCATATTTATATCCAAAAACTGTTTTTTACATTGGCGTGTGATGTTCAGAAAATGTATTCCCACCGAAAACTTCCGGTGAATTTACTAAGTTACTCATCATAAACGTTGACAGAATACATAACAATTATTTTAAGAATTATAGATACAGAACTCCTTTATGCAATCCCTTTGTCAGATTTTAAAATAGCTTTTTGGCGAAAGCACATTTTGCAATATTCTGAGTACATAGCTCAGCCATAACGGCTAGCTATTTTGACACCCGCCAACTTCGGGGCACACTAAACTCAGAATTGGTATTAGAAAAATGGTATTACCTTTGCTGATCTTCGTCAGAATGCACTCCCAGGACTGCTACTTCCACAAGAAATGTTGTTTTTGTTCAAAATAATCCATAGTTATGTCCAAATACCTCCGTTTTGTTCGTGCATTCAGATCACTATCCAAAGGGTAACGCGCGAGCGCAATTCGAGACAAAAAAGTTCAAAATGTTCCATTACCGTACTTAGAAGCATGTCAAACGCTGTTTAAAATCAATTTTTATGGTATTTTTCTCGTAAAATAGCGATAATATTCCAACCGGACAATAGTGTATTCATTCAAAGAGGCAAAGATAAAACAGCGTGGTCTCGTGAATGCGCATATCCAATTTCTTTGTCACCAGGCAGACCACTGAGTAACTGTGGTACTATACTCTGGCCAGAGACAGGAGATGCCTCAATCCGCTTTCTGAAGGCTTTAGAGAGCTAATGGAAGCCTTAGAAAGTGCTACGTAACCCCACAGATACTGTAGTTTCGATAGAGAATCAAAAGAAGAACTACAAATTCTCAGACAGGCCACTTCCTGCTTGGATTTTTCTCAGGTTTTTGCCTGCCATATGAGTTCTGTTATACTCACAGACACCATTCAAACAGTTTTAGAAACTTCAGAGTGTTTTCTATACTAATAATATTAGACTCTGGGCTCGAGAAGTAGGCCGTTTAATTTGGGTACATTTTTCATCCGGCCGTGAAAATACTGCCCCCTATAGCGAAATAAACTAGGTAAACTGTAGTTTATTAACAAGACATTTGTAAAGTGGTTGAAAAATGAGTTTTAATGACTCCAACCTAAGTGTATGTAAACTTCCGACTTCAATTGTACATAGGGAATAGGGACACACCCTGGAAGTAGTGTTGGACCATGGTGGTGAGTGAGTAAGTTGTGGGCCCTTGATGTTGGCAAGACATCACCATTACACTGCAGCCTGATGTGCCTGTCATGCTGCCTGGATCATCTCTCACAACTCAAAAGTCTACAGCATCGTCAGAAAGAAACCCAGAGCACAACACTCTGTCTCTGTTCCCTGGTCATAAGTAGGGCACTATACGGAATAGGGTGCCAGTTGGGATTCAAGTCAGTAACCCAACCCTTTCAGAAGAAGACATGTGTTGTAATCTTCTAATTCATCAGAGGAATGTTTATCTTTATCATGCTCTGAACAGAGTAAAAACAAAACATTCTGTAAGGTTCTGGATAGCCTCTTAGATAAACAAATGTCAGTGTTCCACTTTGGAAAGAAGTTACACATTTAGCTTGTTTATTTTAACAGTTTAATTATTGTGTGATTTTGTATCCAAAAACATACATCGGGAAGGATACATACAGTCTCTACAAAAATGTTTGGAATAATTCAGTGGCATAATATTCAGCGAGCATGTTTAACACTACACTCTGAAAGGGTTCTTCGGCTGTCCCCATAGGATAACACTTTGAAGAACCCTTTTGCTTTCAGGTTTAACCCTTTTCGTTTCCATGTATAGTCATGTCCACAGAGGGTTCTACATGGAACCCAAAAGGGTTCTACCAGAAACAAAAAGGGTTATACCTGGAACCAAAAAGGGTTCTCCTATGTAAACAGCCGAAAATAATCCTTTTGGAACCCTTTTTTTCTGAGTGTAGAGCCATGTCGCTTTCACAGGAAATGGCTGAGCAAATAATTCAATGCAAATATTTAAATGTGAATCAAATCACTGCACCACTGTTAAACTAAATACATTCATAACATGTCATTCACGTATTGTTAGAGCATTGGAATGTTGCTTGAGATCTTATTGTGATTTTGGTAATTCCCATTTGGAGACACTAGTTCATTGAAATAGAGTATCTTCCTACAAATTACATGGAAAACTGCTACTTCAAACTGCATTTGAAATAAGAGGTTTGAAGGGGAAAATGCTCATTATAAATATGGGGATGTACAATAAAACATCCTCAAAATGATTTTTTTACGAGTCTGTGATTTCTAATAAAAATCGGTTCAAGATTCAGGAAAGTAAGAGGGAGGTTCAATTCCTTGGTCCACTTTGCATCTCTATAGTGGGGCATTATCATTGTTTTGAACAGCCTGCCCATGTAATGAACAAGCAAGAAGTGGATAAAAGAGGCCCAGTGTTGACAGCGGTCTGAAACAGCAGCTATGGAAGCTCAGTCCGATTTGTCATATATACTGCTCAAAAAAATAAAGGGAACACTTAAACAACACAATGTAACTCCAAGTCAATCACACTTCTGTGAAATCAAACTGTCCACTTAGGAAGCAACACTGATTGACAATAAATGTCACATGCTGTTGTGCAAATGGAATAGACAACAGGTGGAAATTATAGGCAATTAGCAAGACACCCCCAATAAAGGAGTGGTTCTGCAGGTGGTGACCACAGACCACTTCTCAGTTCTTATGCTTCCTGGGTGATGTTTTGGTCACTTTTGAATGCTGGCGGTGCTTTCACTCTAGTGGTAGCATGAGACAGAATCTACATCCCACACAAGTGGCTCAGGTAGTGCAGCTCATCCAGGATGGCACATCAATGCAAGCTGTGGCAAGAAGGTTTGCTGTGTCTGTCAGCGTAGTGTCCAGAGCATTGAGGCACTACCAGGAGACAGGCCAGTACATCAGAAGATGTGGAGGAGGCCGTAGGATGGCAACAACCCAGCAGCAGGACCGCTACCTCCGCCTTTGTGCAAGGAGGAGCAGGAGGAGCACTGCCAGAGCCCTGCAAAATGACCTCCAGTAGGCCACAAATGTGCATGTGTCTGCTCAAACGGTCAGAAACAGACTCCATGAGGGTGGTATGAGGGCCCGACGTCCACAAGTGGGGGTTGTGCTTACAGCCCAACACCGTGAAGGACGTTTTGCATTTGCCAGAGAACACCAAGATTGGCAAATTCGCCACTGGCACCCTGTGCTCTTCACAGATGAAAGCAGGTTCACACTGAGCACATGTGACAGACGTGACAGAGTCTGGAGACGCCGTGGAGAACGTTCTGCTGCCTGCAACATCCTCCAGCATGACCGGTTTGGCGGTGGGTCAGTCATGGTGTGGGGTGGCATTTCTTTGGGGGGCCGCACAGCCCTCCATGTGCTCGCCAGAAGTAGCCTGACTGCCATTAGGTAACGAGATGAGATCCTCAGACCCCTTGTGAGACCATATGCTGGTGCGGTTGGCCCTGGGTTCCTCCTAATGCAGGACAATGCTAGACCTCATGTGGCTGGAGTGTGTCAGCAGTTTCTGCAAGAGGAAGTTATTGATGCAATGGACTGGTCCGCCCGTTCCCCAGACCTGAATCCAATTGAGCACATCTGGGACATCATGTCTCGCTCCATCCACCAACGCCACGTTGCACCACAGACTGTCCAGGAGTTGGCGGATGATTTAGTCCAGGTCTGGGAGGAGATCCCTCAGGAGACCATCCGCCACCTCATCAGGAGCATGCCCAGGCGTTGTAGGGAGGTCATACAGGCACGTGGAGGCCACACACACTGCTGCGCCTCATTTTGACTTGTTTTAAGGACATTACATAATTTTAACTTGTTTTAAGGACATTACATCAAAGTTGGATCAGCCTGCAGTGTGGTTTTCCACTTTAATTTTGAGTGTGACTCCAAATCCAGACCTCCATGGGTTGATAAATTGGATTTCCATTGATTATTTTTGTGTGATTTTGTTGTCAGCACATTCAACTATGTAAAGAAAAAAGTATTTAATAAGATTATTTCATTCATTCAGATCTAGGATGTGTTATTTTAGTGTTCCCTTTATTTTTTTGAGCAGTGTATTTTAAACCAGAGGACAATATGGCATTATCAACCCTCGTAAATATGTTTATAGCGTGAAGTTTATGAGTAGTGCAAGCTGCAAACGAGGCTTTAGGGCTGGTATTTATTTTAGATGTTTTATTTCGGACATAAACAATTGTAAAAAGAGCAGAATCAGCTTCAAGTGATTTAATTTTTGGGAAATCTGTTCCAAAGTATTCCCACACAAAATAAAGATATATACAGTGTTCATTTTCAGTAGAGCTTCACATTTGTAAGAGCACTCTAGCGTGTAATTATTTTAACCACTCAATAACATTAAGTCATAATTCCTCATCTGAAAAATGACAAAAACATTCCTACCTGGACTATGCTGAGGCTGTCTGTATACATCTTTATCTACTTGTGTACAGTGCATTTGGAAGGTATTCAGATCCCTTGACTTTTTCCATATATGACGTTTCAGACGTATTCTAAAATTGATTGATCAAGAATTTTATTTCTTCAATATACACACAATACCCCATGATGACAAAATGGAAACAGGATTTTAGAAATGTTTTCAAATTAATAAATAAATACATTTAAAAAAACATAAGATTATATATATATATATATATATATATATATAAAATCTTATTTACATAAGTATTCAGACCCTTTTCTATGAGACTCGCAATTGAGCTCAGGTGCATCCTGTGTCCATTGATCATCCTTGAAATTTTTATAAAATTTGGATTGGAGTCCACCTGTGGTAAATTCAATTGATTGGACATGATTTGGAAAGGCACACACCTGTCTATATATGGTCCCACAGTTGACAGTGCATGTCAGAGCAAAAACCAAGCCATGAGGTCAAAAGGAATTGTCCGTAGAGTTCCGAGACAGGATTGTGTAGAGGCACAGATCTGGGGAAGGGTACCAAAAAATGTCTGCAGCATTGAAGGTCCCCAAGAACACAGTGGCCTCCATCTTTCTTAAATGGAAGAAGTTTGGAACCACCAAGACTCTTCCTAGAGCTGGCCGCCCGGCATCTCCACCAATCAGGCCTTTATGGTAGAGTGGCCAGACAGAAGTCACTCCTCAGTAAAAGGGACATGACAGCCCGCTTGGAGTTTGCCAAGAGGCACCTAAAGGACTCTCGGAGCATGAGAAACAAGATTCTCTGGTATGATGTAACCGAGATTGAACTCTTTGGCCTGAATGCCAAGTGTCACATCTGGAGGAAACCTGGCACCATCCCTACAGTGAAGCATGGTGGTGGCATTATCGTACTGTGGGGATTTTATTTAGCGGCAGGGCCTGGGAGACTAGTCAGGATCGAGGGAAAGATGAACGGAGCAAAGTACAGAGAGGTCCTTGATGAAAATCTGCTCCAGAGTGCTCAGGACCTAGGACAGGGGAGAAGGTTCACCTTCCAACAGGACAACAACATCTAAGCACACAGGGAAGACAATGCAGGAGTGGCTTCAAATCAAATTAAACATTATTTGTCACATGCGCCGAATACGACAAGTGTAGACCTTATCATGAAATGCTTACTTGCAAACCCTAAACCAACAGCGCAGTTCAAGAAGAGTTAAGAAAATATTTACCAAATAAACTAAAGTAAAAAAATATCAAAATTAACACAATAACATGACAATAACGAGGCTATACAGAGGGGGTACCGGTACCGAGTCATTCATTTGTACGTGTAGGTGGGTGTGAAGTGACTATAATAAACAGTGAGTAGCAGCAGTGTACAAAACAAATGGAGGAGAAGAGGGGTGGTCAATGTAATAGTCCGGTGGCCATTTGATTCATTGTTCAGCATTCTCATGGCTTGGGGGTAGAAGCATTTGGTCCTAGACTTGGCTCTCCGGTACCGCTTGCTGTGCGGTAGCCGAGAAAACAGTCTATGACTTGGGTGACTGAAGTCTCTGACAATTTTATGGGCTTTCCTCTGACACTGCCTATTATATAGGTCCAGGATTACAGGAGACTTGGCCCCAATGATATACTAAGCCGTACGCACTACCCTCTGTAATGCCATACGGTCAGATGCCAAGCATTTTCCATACCAGGCGGTGATGCAATCGGTAAGGGAAGACCCCCATGAAATGGACAAAAATGAATGGCAACTTATTGCCATTGGGCGAACCATATACACAATCGCAAATACCACTCAAATGGACGGCAGTTCATTCAAACCTTATGGCAAGTGGAACATGGCAAATGCCAAGCGGCATCCCCCAAAAATCCCAAAAATGGTGAGCGCGCTCCACCATTGATTTTCATATGGCAAATGGTCACCAAGTCAAGACCCAAGGGTCAAATTTTGAAAATCGAAATTATTTTTCAGAAATTCATCCCACTCTGTAAAAGTACTGGACCGTTTTTTAAAAATGTTTTCGATATTTTTGTCAATTATACTTATATTCCCAATTATACCCGTATGAACATACATTTGTCTTGTTTTATTGAGTTTGTCCATAAGGCCTATGTTTTGTCCATTTCAAATCAAATCAAATTTTATTTGTCAATGCGAGTGTAGCTCAATGCTTGTGCTTTTAGTTCCGAACATGCAGTAATATCTAACAAGTAATCTAACCTAACAATTTCACAACAACTACCTTATAGACACAACTGTAAAGTAATGAATAAGAATATGTACATAAAAATATATGAATGAGTGATGGCCGAACGGCATAGGCAAGATGCAGTAGATGGTATAGAGTACAGTATATACATATGAGATGAGTAATGTAGGGTATGTAAACATTATATAAAGTGCAATTGTTTAAAGTGGCTAGTGATACATTTGTTACATCAATTGTTCCATTATTAAAGTGGCTAGAGTTGAGTCAGTATGTTGGCAGCAGCCACTCAATGTTAGTGATGGCTGTTTAACAGTCTGATGGCCTTGAGATAGAAGCTGTTTTTCAGTCTCTCGGTCCCCGCTTTGATGCACCTGTACTGACCTCACTTTCTGGATGATAGCGGGTAGGATTGATTGAATAAACACACCAGCCAGCTGGTCTGCGCATGCTCTGAGGACTCGGCCGGGGATGCTGTCTGGGCCTGCGAGGGTTAACACGTTTAAATGTTTTATTCACGTTGGCTGCAGTGAAGGAGAGCCCACAGGTGTGGGTAGCGGGCAGTGTCAGTGGCACTGTATTGTCCTCAAAGCGAGCAAAGAAGTTGTTTAGTCTGTCTGGGAGCAAGACATCGTGGTCCGCGACGGGGCTGGTTTTTCCTTTTGTAGTCTGTGATTGACTGTAGAACCTGCCACATACCTCTCGTGTCTGAGCCGTTGAATTGTGACTCCACTTTTATCTACACTGACGCTTAGCTTGTTTGATTGCCTTGCGGAGGGATTAGCTACACTGTTTGTATTCGGTCATGTTTCCAGTCACCTTGCCCTGATTAAAAGCAGTGGTTCGCGCTTTCAGTTTTGCGCGAATGCTGCCATCAATCCATGGTTTCTGGTTGGGGAATGTTTTAATAGACGCTGTGGGTACAACATCACCGATTCACTTGCTAATAAACTCGCTCAGCGAATCAGCGTATTCATCAATGTTGTTGTTTGACGTTATGCGTAACATATCCTAGTCCACGTGATCGAAGCAATCTTGAAGCGTGGAATCCGATTGGTCTGACCAGCGTTGAACAGATCTGAGCGCGGGTGCTTCCTGTTTTAGTTTCTGTCTATAGGCTGGGAGCAACAAAATGGAGTCATGGTCAGCTTTTCCGAAAGGAGGGCGGGAGAGGGCCTTATATGCATAGCGGAAGTTAGAATAACAATGATCCTGGGTTTTGCCAGCCCGGGTTGTGCAATCGATGTGCTGATAAAATTTAGGGAGCCTTATTTTCAGATTAGCCTTGTTAAAATCCCCAGCTACAATAAATGCAGCCTCAGGATATGTGGTTTCCAGTTTACATAGAGTTGAATGAAGTTCTTTCAGGGCTGTCGATGTGTCTGCTTGGGGGGGAATATACACGACTGAGGGGCACCCTCTATTGGTTGGGGGGGGGGGTGCCCCCTACCCGGACATGGACCCCTTGCACCCCCTAAAGGCATTAAAACCCATTTTTTTTAAATGCTACTGGCAACCCGTTCAGGTAACCAGGCGCACGGCAGTCCATTTGAAATGTCTTACAATGGGCATTTACCATCACGAATTTGAGATGCTCTAATGTACTGCAGAAATGCCCAATTGACTGGCCTGTTGAACTCGGGATGGTCAAGCAGTGATAGTTGTTCCTCTCCATCGCTCATTGGTGCAATGAGAGAGAAGTGGGACTCTATCATTTTTTCAAGATTTTTTGAAAAATGTCCAAAATGACCAGGGGTGCCCCATTTTGGTTTGGCACGGGTTAGGGGATGCTGCCTACCCGGCCATGGACCCCTTGCGCCCCACTAAAAGCATTAAAAAACATGTAAAAAATTTGCTACTGGTAACTCGTTCAGGGAACTAGGTGCATGGCTGTCCATTTGCAATGTCTTACAATGGGCAAGTCATCCCAGATTGCAGGTCCTAGGGCTTCCACTAGATGTCAACAGTCTTTAGAAAGAGTTTCAGGCTGGTTTATGGAAAAATGAGCCAGAAATTGTAGTTTTTGTAGGTGGCTCCTATTTTGGCTGTAGTGTTTCCAAGCACGTGGAAGAGAGTGCGTTCTTTGGTATTTTTCTCCGGTAAAGACAATAACAATTCTCTGTCTTGAACTATAACATTTGGTGATGTCTTGTCCATTTGCAAAAAGCAGCCAGTCGCCATCTGGTGGAATTTTCTGGAACAGCGGAATAATGACCATTTAAAAAGAAAAATGTATAAAACGGAATCCAAATGTCCAAGAGACTTTATTTGATGACTTCCCGGAAGATCTGGCCCTGGGGCACGAACTGAGTCCATCGGCCTTTTTTAAAAGCACTCGCAGACATCTAGTAATGGACCATACATTATCAATAAGGATATTATCAACCATACGGGTAATGCCACCGGCGTCCCTTTTGTAGGTCATGATGCTCTCGATGGTGCAGCTGTAAAACCTTTTGAGGATCTGGGGACCCATGACAAATCTTTTCAGTCTCCTGAGGGGGAAAAGGTTTTGTTGTGCCCTCTTCACGACAGTCTTGGTGTGTTTGCACCCTGATAGATAATTGGTGATGTGGACACCAAGACACTTCAAAGTCTAGACCCACTCCACTATATCCCCGTTGATGTTGATGGGGGCCTGTTCAGCCCGCCTTTTCCTGTAGTCCACGATCAGCTCCTTTGTCTTGCTCACATTGAGGAAAAGGTTGTTGTCCTGGCACCACACTGCCAGTTCTCTGACCTCCTCCCTACAGGCTATATCATCGTTGTTGGTGATTAGGCCTACCACTTTTGTGTCGTCATAAAACTTAATGATGGTGTTGGAGTCATGTTTGGCCACACAGTTGTGGGTGAACAGGGAGTAAAGGAGGGGACTAAGTACACACCCCTGAGGGGCCCCAGTGTTGAGGTTGTTTCCTACCCTTACCACCTGGGGGCAGCCTGTCAAGAAATCCAGGATCCAGTTGCAGAGGGAGGTGTTTAGTCCCAGGGTCCTTAGCTTAGTGATGAGGTTCGCGGGCACTATGGTGTTGAACGATGAGCTGTAGTCAATGAACAGCATACTCACGTAGGTGTTCCTTTTGTCCAGGTGGGAAAGGGCAGTGTGGAGTGCGATTGAGATTGCGTCGTCTGTAGATCTGTTGGGGCGGTATGCGAATTGGAGTGGGTCTAGGGTATCCGTGAGGATGTTGTTGATGTGAGCCAAGACCTTTCAAAGCATTTCATGGCTACTGACTTGAGGGCTACGGGGCGGTAATCATTGAGGCAGTTCACCTTCGCTTCCTTGGACACAGGGACTATGGTGGTCTGCTTGAAACATGTAGGTATTACAGACTCAGTCAGGGAGAGGATGAAAATGTCAGTGAAGACACTTGCCAGTTGGTCCGCGCATGCTTTGAGTACACGTCCTGGTAATCCATCTGGCCCCACGGCTTTGTGAATGTTGACCTGTTTAAAGGTCTTGTTCACATCGGCTACCGAGAGCGTTATCACACAGTCATTCAGAACAGTTGATGCTCTCGTGCACACTTCAGTGTTGCTTGCCTCGAAGTGAGAATAAAAGGCATTTAGCTCGTCTGGTAGGCTCGCGTCACTGGGCAGCTCGCGTCTGGTTTTCCCTTTGTAGTCCGTAATAATTTTCAAGCCCTGCCACATCCGACGAGTTTCAGAGAGGGTGTAGCAGGATTCAATCTTAATCCTGTGTTGATACTTTTCTTGTTTGATGGTTCGTCTAAGGGCATAGCGGGACTTCTTATAGGCGTCAGGATTAGTGTCCCGGTCCTTGAAAGCGGCAGCTCTAGCATTTAGCTCGATGTGGATGTTGCCTGTAATCCATGGCTTCTGGTTGGGATATGTACATGTGGTCACTGTGGGGATGACGTCGTCTATGCACTTATATGCACTTATTGATGAAGCTGATGACTGTGGTGGTATACTCCTCAATGACATTGGATGAATCCTGGAACATATTCCAGTCTGTTCTAGCGAAACAGTCCTGTAGCGTAGCATCCGCGCCATCTGACCACTTCTCTATTGAAAGTGTCACTGGTACTTCCTGCTTTAGTTTTTGCTTGTAAGCAGGAATCAGGAGGATAGAATTATGGTTAGATTTGCCAAATGAAGGGCGGGGGAGAGCTTTGTATGCATCTCTGTGTGTGGAGTAAAGGTGGTCTAGAGTTTTGGTTGCACATGTGACATGCTGGTAAAAATTTGGTAAAACTGATTTAAGTTTGCCTGCATTAAAGTCCCCGGCCACTAGGGCGCCGTTTCTGGCTGAGCATTTTCTTGTTTGCTTATGGCCTTGCAGAGTTGTTCGAGTGTGCTCTTAGTGCCAGCATCGGTCTATGGTGGTAAATAGACAGCTACGAATAATATATATGAGAACTCTCTTGGTAGATAGTGTGGTCTACAGCTTATCATAAGGTACTCTACCTCAGGCGAGCAATACCTCAAGACTTCTTTAATATTAGACATCGCGCACCAGCTGTTATTGACAAAACGACACACACCCTCACCCCTCGTCTTACCAGACATAGCTTCTCTGTTCTGCCGGTGCATTGAAAATCCCTCCAGCTCCTTATTATCCGTGTCGCCGTTCAGCCATGACTCGGTGAATCATAGGATATTACAGTTCTTAATGTTCGTTGGTAGGGTAATCATAGGTCATCCATTTTATTTTCCAATGATTGCATGTTAGCAAGTAGAATTGATGGCAATGGGGGTTTACTCTCTCGCCTGATCTGCGTCCTCTTTTCTTCCGTATTTTCTTCATGCAAATGACGTGGATCTGGGTCTGTTCCCGGGAGAGCAGTATCTCTTTCTGACAAAAGGAAAAATCTTCTTCCAGTCCATGGTGAGTAATCCCAGTTCTGATGTCCAGAATTTATTTTCAATCATTATGTACAAAATACGTTAAAAAAAATAAGTTACAAACAACGCAAAAAAAAAAAAAAAGCACAATTAACTTCTTGGGGCTATGTGGGACGTTAGCGTGCCCCCCGTGGCGCACCCTATCAACAGCAGGTGCATTTCAAGAGCGGCAAATTTGAAACCAAATAAATGTCAAAATTCAAATTTCTCAAACATACAACTAACTTACAGCCTTTGAAAGATAAACATCTTCTTAATCTAACCACGTTTACCGATTTCAAAAAGGTTTTACGGGGAAAGCATAAAGTTAGGTTATGTTAGGAGAGTACATTGACAATAGCTGTGTGTAGTGTATTGTCGATTCAAAGACAGGCGTCACCAAAACCATAAAATCAGCTATAATTATGCACTAACCTTTTACAATCTCCATCAGATGACACTCCTAGGACATTATGTTAGACAATGCATGCATTTTTAGTTCTATCAAGTTCATATTTATATCTAAAAACAGTGTTTTACTATGGCGTTGATGTTCAGGAAATCGTTTCCCTCCAATACCGGCAGTCAAGTCATGACAACAAAATAATTAATTAATATTAGAAAACATTGGTAAAATATTATATTGTCATTCAAAGAATTATAGATTTACATCTCTTGAACGCAATGGACTTGCCAGATTTAAAATTAACCTTACTGGGAAATCACACTTTGCAATAATCTGAGCACTGCGCCAGAAAAATACGCATTGCGATACAGACTAACCGCCATGTTGGAGAGATCTAAAATCGAAAATACTATGTAAATAATCCATTACCTTTGATTCTCTTCATCAGATGTCACTTCCAAAGAATCCCAGGTCCATAACGAATGTAGTTTTGTTCAAAAAAGCTCATCATTTATGTCCAAAAACCTCCGTGTTGTAGCACATGATCTAAGCCAGCCGGACTTCACTTCACTTCAAGAACGGAAAAAATATATTTTAGTTCGTTCAAACATGTCAAACGTTGTATCGCATAAATCATTAGGGCCTTTTTTAACCAGAACATGAATAAAATTCAAGGCGGACCATTGGGTTCTCTTTTAAAACGTTTCGGAATGAGAGTACCCACCATCAAATCGCGCGCCAGGTGTCTAATGGGCCATCACGTTCCATGGCTCTTCTTCAGTCAGATCTCACTGTAGAACACTCAAAACACTTTGTAAAGGCTGGGGACATCTTGTGGAAGCAATAGGAAGTGCCAAAATATTCCTCCTTCCCTTTGTTTTTCAATGGTATAGGCTTAAAGTCAATTCAACACATCAGGTATCCACTTCCTGTCAGAATCTGTCTCAGGGTTTTGCCTGCCAAATGAGTTCTATTATACTCACAGACACCATTCAAACAGTTTTTGAAACTTTAGGGTGTTTTCTATCCAAACCTGAACAATAATATGCATATTCTAGCTTCTGAGTTGGTGTAATAGGCAGTTAAAAATGGGCACATATTTTTTCAAAAATTCTCAATACTGCCCCCTATACCCTAACAGGTTAATTACGGGCATGTAAAACGTCTTCTTCTGCGCCATTTTGCCAAGTCTCTGAATGTCTTTGAGTGGCCCAGCCAGAGCCCGGACTTGAACCCGATGTAACATCTCTGGAGAGACCTGAAAATATTTGTGCAGTGACGCTCCCTGTCCTACCTGACAGAGCTTGAGAAGATCTGCAGATAAGAATCTGAGAAACTCTTCAAATACAGGTGTACCATGCTTGTAGTGTCATATCCAAGAAGACTCGAGGCTGTAATCTCTGCCAAAGTTGATTCAACAAAGTACTTACTAAAGGGTCTGAATACATATGTAAATGTGATATTTCAGTTTTTTTTATTTTTAATACATTTGCAAAAATGTATAAAATATGTTTTTGCTTTGTCATTTGGGGTATTGTTGGTAGATTGAGGGGGGAAAAAACAATTTAATCCATTTTAGAATAAGACAAAATGTGGAAAAAGTGAAGGGGTCTGAAAACATTCTGAACGCACTGTGTATACCATACCAACTTCAGATATGCAGATCACAAATGTCTCACTTGTAAAATAGGTATTTAACCTCAAAGGGACTTCCTGGTTAAGGTTAACCCCTGTGCGGCCTCCGTCCCGTATGCGGACATCCAGCGAAAAATCCTATCGCCATTAGCATAACAAAATGTTATAATTCTTTTTTTTTCAATTTTTTTTTCAAATTATATCATTTTATAGATACACCTCTCCTGAATCGAACCACGTTGTCCGATTTCAAAAAGGCTTTACAGCAAAAGCAAAACATTAGATTATGTTAGAGGAGTATATCGTAAAAGTAGCCACATAGCCATTTTCCGACCAACCACATGCATCACAAATAACCAAAAAACAGCTAAATGCAGCACTAACCTTTTACAAACTTCATCAGATGACACACCTAGGACATCATGTTACACAATGCATGCATTCTTTTGTTCGATAAAGTTCATATTTATATATAAAAACAGCATTTTACATCGGCAAGTAACGTTGACTAACTATTTTCCCTCAAATGCATCCGGTGAAACAGTGCTACAATTTACTAAATTACTATTCGAAAACATTTTTAAAATGGAATATTGTCATTCTAAGATTCATAGATGAATATCTCTTGAAAGCACCTGTAATACCAGATTTAAAAATAACTTTACTGGGTAATCACACTTTGCGGTAAAAGGGGATGCGATACTCAGAAAATTACCTAGTAAATATAGGTCTGCGCCATCTTGGAACAATCGCATATCATATCTAGTCTTGTATACTATTGTCAATAATCCCTTACCTTTGGTTGTCTTCATCAGAAAGCACTTCCAGGAATCCCAGGTCCACAACAAATGTATTTTAGTTCGAAAAAATTACTCCTTTATGTTCCAAGAGCTTGTTCTTGTTAGCGCGTCTGAAGGCTGATCCAAATGCTCCGTCGGCCACGGGACAGCTATTTCGAGAAAATGCATTTTTTTTCCATTTAGGTTCGTTCAAACATGTCAAACGTTGTATAACATAAATCTTCAGGGCCTGTTTCAACAAGAGAGCCAATAAGATTCGAGGGGGACGATTGCATTGTGTTTCAAAACGTTTCGAAAGGGGAGGGTAGACAGGGCCGCCGGCATCATAATGGTGATGGCCCTCCTCATGTGACCAATTTCAACAGCGTCTCATTCATTCAGTTTTAACAGTAGGAGACTCAAACAACTTTGTAAAGACTGGGGACATCTAGTGGAAGCAATAGGAAGTGCTCAATGAACTATTGCTCACTGTGTGAATTACAGGCAAAGATGTGAAGTTGAGTCCACAATTCAGAATTCCACATCCTGTTACGATCGGTCTCGGGGTTTTGACTGCCATATGAGTTATGTTATACTCACAGACACCATTCAAACAGTTTTAGAAACTTTAGGGTGTTTTCTATCCACAAGTATAAATTATATGCATATCCTAGCTTATGAATTACGGAATGAATACACATCAACTCCTTTGCATCCACACCAACCACAACCTAATGAATGATGACTCTATCATTTGTAAAGCCAGAGTCGTGAGTAGAAGCTTTGGTTCAAACCAGGGTCCTGGCCCCTTTAAGAGAGAGGAGAGGATGGATCGCAGGGTTGGCATGGCCGTGGCTGTTTAAAGGTGATGTAAACAGGCTCTGATGGATGAAGGAGTGTCGTCCATCCATCATTGCACCACGCTGAAGGCCTGGATGGCCTTAATCTTCAGCTAACACAATCCTGCCACCTTGTCCTCATCTTTCTCGCCTTGTCTCTTCTCTCTCTCATTGTGAGTCCCAAATGGTACTATATTCTTTACATAGTAAACTATAATTTGGTACACTACCTCGTCAGAAGTAGTGTATTAAATAGGGAATAGGGTGCCATTTGGGACGGAGCCTCAGTATTTTGAGCCCCTTAATGTTCCTCCGTTCGGGGATCCTGCTCGTCTTAGTAACTGGAGGAGTCTGGTTGGACAGGATGAAATGACACCGTCTTAGAGGTTATAAGCTCGGAAAAGCTCAGGGGAAAAGGGCTCTTGAGCGATGAGTTTTGTCAATTTACCTGTCTCGTTACTTATTACTGCACTGACATGAATAATGTAATAGTAAACAATTGTTGACATCTCATTAATTGATAGTGTCCCAACTGACATACTGTTCTAGCTCAACTGGATAAGTTAGTCAAACGAAAAGGTTCTCACATTTTATCTCACATGATACGGTTTGGATACTCAGATGCAGAGCAAAACGTCTTTCCGTTGGTTTACATCTGCCACAGCGTGGTAAGTCGAGCTACACCAGCTCGCTGTACATTATGAATTATTGTGAGACCTTGTGTAGCAACATGTTACAGTGGTGGTTTGAGTGTCAATTTTGACACAACAAATACATACATTTCCTAAATTTAATGCAAAATTGTTTGTTTTTTACCTGAAGGGTAGTTTTCTGGTTAAATAAAGGTTAAAGATGCACTCCAGGATCTTAAGCACAACAAATTTGTAACATATTGTACAAATTCGATTTGTAACATATCAGATTAATTGCAGAATTCATATAATGTCATACGAATTGCAAAATTCCTAAAATATTACATGAAATGGATGACGACATACAGAATTGGATGACATAGTACACAAGAAACTAGGACCCATTTTGGCTCGTGAGAACCACTTTCAAAACTCCTGGCTGAAATTATACAAATTCATAGTCACAGACACTATCTGCACATGTGCATGAGTTCGCTTCACTTGTTGCGGAAATTGATCCACTCTGCTATTTACTTTTTGCATCTATTTGTGCAGTGTTGATGTTACAGTAAGATATGTGGTACAGCCAGGGAAACAGGACAGCCACTCTTGTGATGCTGGCACTGGGTTTCTCAGATAGGAGTCTGACCAAGTTACTGCCTGCGTCACATATGGCACCCTATTCTCTTTATAGCCCATTACTTTTGACCATGCCAAGGTCCATCCCTGTGCCACAGGTCTGGGGTTCTAGGACAATCGAGACACTGGGATAGAAATCATTCTGCAGACAGAAAATACTACTACAACAGGATAGTGGCTTTAAATTGACATTTTGAGAGACAAGAAGATGCAATAAAGCTCCAATACCTGGCTTTGTTTGGTTGTGTAACAACAGAATCATTACCAGTGTAAATAGTGTCAGTATCATAAGAGCTGTTATATTTCCAATGCTGATAGATTGCCAAGGTGGCTGTTTTATCAGACACTTGACACCTTACAAATCTCACAGCACTTTAGGCTTAGTAGTGTACAGCCCAGTCGCTGGCTCTATCAGTATATGATCCGCTATCATTGTCATATTCAGCACAAAATAGGAAAGTTGCCTGTGTTTTTTTTTTTACTTCTTAGACGACAGAGACATATCTGCACTAAAAGGAGGATGTTAAGCATGTCTTTGATCGAGTTATCTCCAAGCTGAAGTGGTAGTGAACATTGTATTATTCGAAATTCTAGAATATACTGAAAGTCAGCGATTTCAAAATGTGTTACTTGATAAGCCCTCACTCCCTCTTTTTTATTATTATTATATCGCTTTTTGCCTTGAGGATGTTCAAGATTTAAAAAAAATACAATCTGTCATTCAGGAATGGGAAACTCTAACTCTGTAAAAAATGTGTAGATATGAGAGAGAGAGAGAGAGAAATATATAAAGTAGATTTAAATTTTTCCTCATTTCACAAAGTGATTGACCTCTATCCTTCATCCTGATCTTGACCTGATCTTGTCTGTTTATAATTATAAGATCTGATCATATTGGATGCCTATGAAAGCTATCTTGTCCATAGCACCATGGCCCTTTTCTCAATTGTTATGAACTCGATTCCTTGCATCCTCTCCTCTGTCCTCCACCCGCTACTTCCTGAAATTGCATTGAGGGACAAGATCTAGCTTCCCCCCTTGGATCTTCTCCTCCAACGTACCAATTCCTTCTCCAAGGAAACAAGTGGAAGACAGAGGATAGGGATTATTCTTATCCCTTGGTCAAGTTCCTTGTACAATGAGTCCTCAATGTTTCTTGCCATAATCCTGTAGATTGTCAAATGAAAACGATGAAACTGTGTTATCATTCATGTAAAACAAGCATTGCTTTATAAAGAGCTCGGGGCACCCCTGGTCATTTTGACATTTTTCAAAAAATCTTGAAAAAATGATAAGAGTCCCACTTCTCTCTCATTGCACCAATGAGCGATGGAGAGGAACAACTATCACTGCTTGACCATCCCGAGTTCAACAGGCCAGTCAATTGGGCATTTCTGCATTACATTAGAGCATGTCAAATTCGTGATGGTAAATGCCCATTGTAAGACATTTCAAATGGACTGCCGTGCGCCTGGTTACCTGAACGGGTTGCCAGTAGCATTTAAAAACAATGGTTTTTAATGCCTTTAGGGGGTGCAAGGGGTCCATGGCCGGGTAGGGAGCACCCCCCTCCCACCCATGCCCAACCAATAGAGGGCGCCCCTGGTCATTTTGGACGTTTTTCTAAAAATATGTTTTAAAAACGAGTCCCACTTCTCTTTCATTGTACTAAGTTCTTAATTCCTATGACTTCCTATGATCACACATGACAAATAGACCTTCTAGGTTGATTCAGGGCTTAGGAAACTATGCAGTATTTTTTTTTTTATGTGTTATTTCTTACATTGTTACCCCAGGAAATGTTAAGTTTTATTACATACAGTCGTGAGGAACTATTGGATATAAGAGCAACGTCAACTCACCAACATTACAACCAGGAATACGACATTCCCGAAGCGGATCCTCTGTTTGGCCCACCGTCCAGGACAATGGATTGAATCCCAGCCGGCGACCCAAAACAACGGTGCCGTAGAAGGGGCAGACGGAGCGGTCTTCTGGTCAGGCTCCGTAGACGGGCACATCGCGCACATCAAAGACTGTAATGTTCTTTGTTTCACGGAAACCTGGCTCAATCGAGACACGCTAATGGAGTCGGTACAGCCACCTGGTTTCTTAACGCATCGCGCCGACAGAAACAAGCATCTCTCTGGTAAGAAGAAGGGCGGGGGTGTATGCCTTATGATTAACGAGATGTGGTGTGATCATAACAACAATCAGGAACGCAAGTCCTTTTGTTCACCTGACTTAGAATTATTCACAATCAAATGCCGACCGCATTATCTACCAAGAGAATTCTCTCCGATCAAAATCACAGTCGTGTATATTCCCCCCCAAGCAGACACATCGACAGCCCTGAAAGAACTTCATTCAACTCTATGTAAACTGGATGTAAACTCAACTCTATGTAAACTCTATACCATTGGATATTGGTGAGGCGTTCCGCTAGCGGAACGTCTGTCCCTAACAGGTTTAAGTAAAAATACTTGAAAGTGCTACATACAGTAAGTCGTTTTTTGGGGTATCTGTAGTGTACTTTCCTTTACTATTTACAGTTTTTACAATTCTTAATTTTAGTTCACTACATTCCTAAAGAAAATGATGCACTTTTTACTCCATACATTTTCCCTGACAACCAAAAGTACATTTTGAATGCTTAGGAGGACAGAACATTTCTAATTCGCACACTTATCAAGAGAACATCCCTGGTCATCCCTACTGCGTCTGCTCTGGCAGACTCACTAAACACATGCTTAATTTGTAAATTATGTCTGAGTGTTGGAACGTGCCCCTGGCCATCTGTAAATAAAAAAACACCAAGAAAATGGTACCATCTGGTTTGCTTAACCTGTCTGGGCTAGGGGGCAGTATTGAGAATTTTGGAAAAATATGTTCCCATTTTTAACTGCCTCCTACACCAACTCAGAAGCTAGAATATGCATATTATTGTTCAGGTTTGGATAGAAAACACTCTGAATTTTCTAAAACTGTTTGAATGGTGTCTGTGAGTATAACAGAACTCCTATGGCAGGCAAAAACCTGACAAGGTTTCAAGCAGGAAGTACCCTGTCTGACAAGGAGTCGTGCGTCTTACCTCTTTTTATTGAAAAGTAAGGATCTTAGCTGTAACGTGACAATTCCCAGGGCTCCGATAGGCTCTCAGAGCCCGCGAAATACCTGAAGGTTTACGAGGGAGCCTCAGGCTGAAACATATTATCGCCTTTTGTAAGTGGCTGCTCGGAGGACCTTTCAATGATGCGCGTGCATGAGTCGCTTCTGAGGAGAAATTTTATTCGGCTGTTTAGGCTCAATGCATACTCCCGGTCGGAATATTATCACTTCTCTACGACATAAATGGCATAAAAATTGGTTTTAAACAGCGGTTGACATGCTTCGAAGTACGGTAATGGAATATTTAGACATTTTTGACAAGCCAACGCGCCATGCGAGGGACCGTGAAAAAGCATTCTAGAACTCACGAACAAAACGTCGCTGTTTGGATATAACGATGGATTATTTGGGACCAAACCAACATTTGTTATTGAAGTAGAAGTCCTGGCAGTGTATTCTGATGAAGAACAAGCAAGGTAAGAACATTTTTCTTATAGGAAATTTGATTTTGGTGGAGGCTGACCTGGGTGGGTATCTAAATAGCTAGCCCTGTAATGCCGGGCTATGTACTTAGATTATTGCAAAATGTGCTTCATCCGAAAAGCTATTTTAAAATCGGACATATCGAGTGCATAGAGGGGTAATGTATCTATAATTCTTAAAATAATTGTTATGCTTTTTGTGAACGTTTATCGTGAGTAATTTAGCAAACTGTTAGTAAATTCAACGGAAGTTTGCGGTGGTTATGCTTTTTCTGAACGTCACATGCTAATGTAAAAAGCTGGTTTTTGATATAAATATGAACTTGATTGAACAGACATGCATGTATTGTATAACACAATGTCCTAGGTGTGTCATCTGATGAAGATCATCAAAGGTTAGTGCTGCATTTAGCTGTGGTTTGGGTTTATGTGACATGATATGCTAGCTTGAAAAATGGGTGTCAGATTTTTTCTGGCTGGGCACTCTGCTGACATAATCTAATGTTTTGCTTTCGTTGTAAAGCCTTTTTGAAATCGGACAGTGGGGTTAGATTAACGAGATTCTTGTCTTTAAATAGCTGTGAAATAGTCATATGTTTGAGAAATTGAAGTTATAGTATTTCTAACGATTCAAAAATCGCGCCACTGGAATTCCAGTAGCTGTTACGTAGGTGGGACGAAATCGTCCCACATACCCCAGAGAGGTTAATATAAGGAATTTGAAATTATTTATACTTTTACTTTTGATACTTAAGTATATTTTAGCAATTACATTTACTTTTACAAATACTTTTAGACTTTTACTAAAGTAGGATTTTACTGAGTGACTTCTATTAAGGTGTCTTTACTTTAACTCAACGATGACAATTGGGTACTTTTTCCACCACTGAAGACCAGCCTCCGAGGCTGCTTTTTACACTGACCAGCCCGGGAGGGACCTTTATTAGAACAGCCTCCGAGGCCCCTATTTACACTGACCGGTCTGGGAAGAACCTTTACTATCGACCAGCCTCTATGGCTGCTATTTACACTGACCAGCCTGCAAGGAAACTTTATTACACCTATTTACTCTGATCAGCCTTTGGGGAGCCTTGCACACATACCAGCCTCGAAGGCTGCGGATTAAACTGCTAGCTTTGAGCCCCACCAGCCTTTCGGGTCTCTGAGTACACTGGCCAACCTGGGAGGAGCCTGCATTGTGTTAATTCGATGCAAAGATATAGCTATCTAAACAGCCAGATAAGTTACAACTTACTATTAGCTCATTGCTTCAGAGAAAATAAGCTGGCTAGCTATCTAGCAAGCTAAGTTATCTAATTTGAAAAGCTAACTAACCAGCAAAGTAGCTAGCTAGTCTAAATATCAGCCTTTATAAATCGAAAAAAGTATTTGCAAATAGTCTTAATATGTCAGTGTTTTTAGATGCAATGTGCTTATCTTTTTTAGTTGCTTCAGTTAGACACCACCGCATGAAAAATGTCTAAATGGTTCTTGCTGTCCCTCCGTCTGCAATATTAATCTGATTGGTTGATGGGAAATAATGGGTTGAGTTGCATAAACATCAGCCTGTGAGGCACAACCCACAGGCACAACTCAAGGCACCTTTACCTGCTGGGCAGAGATATTGGAGGACAGGTTCATTGTAATGGCTGGAATGGAATAAATGGAACAGAATGTGTTTGTTAGCATTCCATGAATTCCAACTATTATAATGAGCTCATCCTATATATCAGCCTTCCATAAAGTATGGGTCACGACCCAAAGTTGGTCACGGACCTGTTAATGATGGGTCGCAACGTATCAGAGTAAATTCATAACTATTTAATGAATTACTGAAATTGATCTGGCCAAGTGCAACTGCGGTCTCTGTTCAGTGTGCTCTCTGCTTAGCAGTGGTGTCTGCTCAGTTTGGCAGCTACGCGAGTGGGAGAGGGAGATGCCCGTGTGCTTCACGGTTTACCTGATCTTTTTTTCTTGGAGATCACTCCGCGACACATGCTGCAGCTCTGTTGTTCAGCAGCAGATGATGCATTGTCAGCCACGGGCTTTTCATTCCCACTCGCCATCAATACCGATGTCATCAAATTGACTCATGCTAGCAACAAGTTCTGACTGAACTCAATCGTCATGAAAAGCCAATACACCGATGAGTTTAACCTGTCTGGGGTATGTGGGACGATTTCGTCCCACCTACGTAACAGCTACTGATATTCCAGTGGCGCGATTTTTGAATCGTTAGAAATACTATTACTTCAATTTCTCAAACATATGACTATTTTACAGCTATTTAAAGACAAGAATCTCGTTAATCTAACCCCACTGTCCGATTTCAAAAAGGCTTTACAACGAAAGCAAAACATTAGATTATGTCAGCAGAGTGCCCAGCCAGAAAAAATCAGACAGCCATTTTTCAAGCTAGCATATCATGTCACATAAACCCAAACCACAGCTAAATGCAGCACTAACCTTTGATGATCTTCATCAGATGACACACCTAGGACATTGTGTTATACAATACATGCATGTCTGTTCAATCAAGTTCATATTTATATCAAAAAACAGCTTTTTGCATTAGCATGTGACGTTCAGAAAACGCATAACCCCCGGCAAACTTCCGTTGAATTTACTAACAGTTTGCTAAATTACTCACGATAAACGTTCACAAAAAGCATAACAATTATTTTAAGAATTATAGATACATTACTCCTCTATGCACTCGATATGTCCG
This sequence comes from Salmo trutta, assembly GCF_901001165.1. NCBI lineage: Eukaryota > Metazoa > Chordata > Actinopteri > Salmoniformes > Salmonidae > Salmo > Salmo trutta. The sequence continues at coordinate 33,161,481 of NC_042962.1, read as the reverse complement.
ATTTTAAAATAGCTTTTCGGATGAAGCACATTTTGCAATAATCTAAGTACATAGCCCGGCATTACAGGGCTAGCTATTTAGATACCCACCCAGGTCAGCATCCACCAAAATCACATTTCCTATAAGAAAAATGTTCTTACCTTGCTTGTTCTTCATCAGAATACACTGCCAGGACTTCTACTTCAATAACAAATGTTGGTTTGGTCCCAAATAATCCATCGTTATATCCAAACAGCGACGTTTTGTTCGTGAGTTCTAGAATGCTTCTTCCCGGTTTCGCGCATGGCGCATTGGCGTGTCAAAAATGTCTAAATATTCCATTACCGTACTTCGAAGCATGTCAACCGCTGTTTAAAACCAATTTTTATGCCATTTATGTCGTAGAGAAGTGATAATATTCCGACCGGGAGTATGCATTGAGCCTAAACAGCCGAATAAAATTTCTCCTCAGAAGCGACTCATGCACGCGCATCATTCAAAGGTCCTCGGAGCATCCACTTACAAAAGGCGATAATATGTTTCAACCTGAGGCTCCCTCGTAAACCTTCAGTTATTTCGCGGGCTCTGAGAGCCTATTGGAGCCCTGGGAATTGTCACGTTACAGCTAAGATCCTTACTTTTCAATAAAAAGATGCAAGACGCACGACTCCTTGTCAGACAGGGTACTTCCTGCTTGAAACCTTGTCAGGTTTTTGCCTGCCATAGGAGTTCTGTTATACTCACAGACACCATTCAAACAGTTTTAGAAAATTCAGAGTGTTTTCTATCCAAACCTGAACAATAATATGCATATTCTAGCTTCTGAGTTGGTGTAGGAGGCAGTTAAAAATGGGAACATATTTTTCCAAAATTCTCAATACTGCCCCCTAGCCCAGACAGGTTAACTCTCTTTCATACAAACTTTGAGATAATGTGTTCTGTGTGGGGAAGTGCTTAGTAATGAGTCATTCAAAACAAACAAATTCATATAACGACCCATCCTGACCAAACATCCACAGCATGATGGGATACCCAGGTAATTCTTTCAGAACAGGGCAGAATGCATCAGGAAACTGCTTTGAAGGTGGAAAAGTAAGTCAGCTAGCAAGGCATTGTTGTCATTTTATAACAGGTGATGATAAGCAGAAATAAGGAGTAGTATCTCATAGTAGGATATGTGAGTTTCTCTTTTAAACAATCCCCTGGCCTTGTACACAGCTAATAGCTAATGTTAGCCAAAGCAGGCTAGCTAGCAACCCTAAGTAACAGTACAGACGAAGATGAAAAATGATCAGGCCTACTGTACATCTAGGTTGGAACCGTTGCTGTTAAAATACAAGTCATAATTTTTATTCTGAACTGGTTGAAGCATGACACTTTTTGAGGCAAACACACACACAGTTCTGGGTTGCTCATCTACAGCAGGAAGCTGTCTCCTGCCTAACTGAGCAAGCAGTAGATGTTCTGGTCCAGTTTGGCACCACATACCTATGTAAGTCAGGGTTCTCAACTCTGGATTACTTAAAAAACAAGTACAGAAAGTCTCAATACTGAGCATGACCTCAGTGTTGCACTGTCAAAAACTGATCCCAAAATAGACATGCTTGTTAAAAACGTCAACCAGCCACACACCTCTCATTAGGACTGTGTGTGTGTGTTTTCTGGTCTAGATCCGTGTGATTGTTTTTTGAAAAATGTGTTTTATTTAAATTGAACCTTTAATTAACTAGGTAAGTCAGTAAAGAACAAATCCTTATTTACAATGATGGCCTACCCCGGCCAAACCTGGACGACGCTGGGATAATTGTGCGCCGCCCTATGGGACTCCCAATCACGGCCGGATGTGATACAGCCTGGATCAATCAGTTTATTCCAGTTCAGAATACAAATTATTCCTTTTATTTTAACAGCAACAGCTCCAACCTAGACTTTCTTTCGACAATAATTTCTACAGTAAGCTGTACAGTAGGCCTCATCATTTTGTGTTGTACTGTTACTGAGAGTTGCACTATCAAAAATCCTGCGTGTCTGTTCTGTTATGCATCTGTGTGATGTGATCAATCAGTTTGTTCCAGTTCAGAATGAAAATAATTTATTGAATTTTAACAGCAACAGTTCCAACCTAGAAAGATATGTAAACGTTTTTAATGGGTGAAAATAAACATAAATAGCTATTTATATGGCTATTTAATTTCATTGTTATTTGTTTTTCTATATTGCATTTGTTTTAGGCATAAGGGCAATGAAATGTACCAATATTTACATGTAGTTGCATATGTTCCTAAGCTTGGGTCCCAGGAAAACACATCATTTCTAATTTGGGTCCCAGGCTAAAAAAGTCTAAGAACCCCTGTGATATATCTCTTCCCACCAGCCTTCTCTGACATCAACTTCATCATCCACAATGTCATAGAAATCTACAGTAACATGGACAGTATGGTATCTGGGAAACCTGTGTACATATTATCTTTTTTCCCTTCTCCGTGTAGAGAGGTATGGTATGACTCGGGCACTTGGTTGTTCCAGTCTGTTGACAAAAACAACCTGTCAGAGAGCTTAAGGACGGAAGCCTGGCTCAGTTCGCTTTCTTATTTGAATATACACAAGGTTGAGGAGGCACACCTTTATCGACTAGATGTGAGCAACCCAGATAAGTTTGCTGCATATCCAGCTGTATTTCACTGATAAGACCTTCCTCCTCATAATCTTTAAACATAGCTGCTCCAATTAAAAGTGTCCCAGGTTTAAGGGAATAAAAAAAGAGCCATTTACAGAAATAAATACACTATAAATGCAAAAGTATGTGGACACCTCTTCAAATTAGTGGTTACGGCTATTTCGGCCACACCCGATGCTGACAAGTGTATAAAATTGAGCACACAGCCATGCAATCTCCATAGACAAATATTGGCAGTAGAATGGCACCATCATAGGATGCCACCTTTCCAACAAGTCAGTTTGTCAAATTTCAAATGTAAGCGCTGTTATTGTGAAGTGGAAATGTCTATGAGCAACAATGGCTCAGCCGCAAAGTGGTAGACCACAGAAGCTCACAGAACGGAGGCCGCCGAGTGTTGAAGTGCGTAGAGCGTAAAAAAACAGTTTTTGGAAGCAACGTCAACACAAGAACTGTTCGTCGGGAGCTTCATGAAATGGGCCTCCATGGCCGAGCAGCCACACACAAGCCAAAGATCACCATGCGCAATGCCAAGCATTGGTTGGAGTTGTGTAAGGCTTGCCGCCATTGGACTCCTGAGAAGTGGAAAAGCCTTCTCTGGAGTGATGAATTACGCTTCACCATCTGGCTGTAAAATGGACAAATCTGGGTTTGGCGGATGCCAGGAGAACGCTACCTGCCCCAATGCAATGGTCTGGGGCTGTTTTTCAGGGTTCGAGCTAGGCCCCTTAGTTCCAGTGAAGGGAAATCTTAATGCTACAGCATACAATGACATTCTAGACGATTCTGTGCTTCCAACTTTGTGTCAATGGGGAATGCCCTTTCCTGTTTCAGCATGACAATGCCCCCATCCAAAAAGCGAGATCCATAAAGAAATTGTTTGCTGAGATCGGTGTTGAAGAACTTGACTGGCATGCACAGAGTCCTGACCTAAACCCCATTGAACACCTTTGAGATGAATTGGAAGGTTGACGGCGAGCTAGGCCTAATCGCCCAACATCAGTGCCTGACTTCACTAATGCTCTTGTGGCTGAATAAAAGCAAGTCCCAGCAGCAATGTTCCAACATCTAGTGGAAATCCTTACCAGAAGAGTGGAGGCTGTTATAGCAGCAAACGGGGGACCAACTCTATAATAATGCCTATTATTTTGGAACGAGCAGGTGTTCACATTCTTTTGGTCATGTGGTATATATCCTCATCCTCAAAAACTATGTTTTGCATTGAAGGGGCATAAGTAGAAAGTTGTTGATGCTGTTCTTATAACCCTCTTCACCTTGAACTCAGCCTCCCCACCTTTCAGCCACCCACGCCCCACCCTTACCTCTATCGGCACAGAGGTATCTGCGTGCGCCTGATCTATCAAATTATTGTTGTAATCTCACTTCTATTCAACAAATCTCAAAAGCACAAAGAAAGTAGGCTTCACAAGGCTGTGTGTTTCTCTGTGTGTGTGTGTGTGTGTGTGTGTTTGTGTGTGTGTGAGTGTACGTGTCTGTGTGTATGTGAGAGAGAGCAATCAACTGTGCATGTGTACACACATGGGGAATATGGTTTGATGTCGGTGCGGTGCAGTGGTGGCGTGGGATGTGTGGAAATTAAGAAGGGCTGAGATCAATCAAGCAGATCTAGAAGTTTATGAAAACAATAGAGGCAGGGAGAATAAAAGCATGAAAGGTTGGAGAGAAAGATGGCAGATTGAGATAGAAAGAAATTAATACAAAATGCCACCCGCCTATCTCCGATCTTGACATACTGTATGGATCGTGAAACTGGGAGGTGATGCCCTGAGGGGCCTCTATATTAAAAGAAAGACATAGAGAAGCTCAAATTAGATAATATAATATGTAGTCTGTTCTCCTCCATATTATCCCCAAAATGTCAAATAAATTACCGTGAATCTTTATAATTGAACAAAATAGGACACAATGTTCTCATTGATGAAATGTAACTACTGACCAGTTTTCCCTCTTTTTGTAGATATACTGATGACTACTGTGACTGTCATGTTGAGAGGGGTGGTATTATTTACAGCACAGGGGTTGTCATAACAACGGGGCAGTTTGACAATAGCTCAGAGTATAGCTTTGTACAGGGGCATTCACTCAGTCCTACCCAATAAGAGAATCAAACTGATTCACCTTTAGGCAATTAGATCATCTCCATCTTCATGCTTTAGCCACAGCCATACGGAAGCCATACAGAGATGTGGTCTTCATCCAAAATGGCTCCCTTTACCCTGTATAGTGTGATACTTTTGACCAGGGACCTAAGATATGGACATTTGGAGGGTGTAGCCACTGAGCGCTCTTTTTTCACACTGCAGCCCACTTAACATCTCAAAGACCAGGTTGGCACCACATGCCTGGGGGGGGGGGGGTGGAGAGGCATAGGCAGGGATGGTCACTATCCCTGATAGTCTTTGTCTGAATGAAAATGCTTGGATCTACAATGAATGGTGACAAAAGAAGGTCAAACAGAAATGTGTCCATGAGCTTTGTAACCATGGGGATAATAATTTTCTAGAACATGTCACTCAGGGAAGATAGGACTATTTGCGAATCACTGACAGTGGTGAAGGATGTGAAATGAAAGAGGTCAGGGAGAGAGTGAGAGAGAGGGAGTGTTTGTTTCCAACACCTGCACAATCCATATCCACTCATTCATTTGCTCTCACTGTGTAGCACATTTTCGACCAACCTGTACAGTTTAGCGGTACGTGCTTTGTAGTGGATAATGAAGCAGATCATAACTGTCCTCACTTGTGCTTTATTAGCGAACTTAAATTAGAATATCTATTGTGAATGTTCTGTCGTTTTCTCTGTCCACCCCCACAGTCCAACAGGATATTGAGCCTTGCTTACCTTGTCCTCCTATGGCCTAGTCCCCAAATGGCAATACGGTACATGCATCCGTTGACTCTCCTGATCCACCCCACAACATTACCTACTGCGGTCAGCTCAAGATAATGATGTTCACCACAGTCCCATAAGGGAACATTTCCCTGACGATTTATCAATGTCCACTTTTCCGTGTACTCAATAATTGACATGTCTCTCCTGCTTCCCTGCCCAGTTTGTGAGCTGGTGGTAGTACACAAGGGCTGCATCCCAAATGTCTCCATATTCCCTTTATAGTGCACTACTGTTGACCAGTCCCATATTGTAGTGTACTATTTTAGGAATAGGGTGCCATTTGGTACACTACCAATGACTTCTAGTAAAAAGACTAGACAGTTGCTGCTGAACTCCAGACTGTTGAGTAGTTTTGTGGTGAGAAACGACACTCAATTTGTTCTCCCATCACGCTACCTGGCCAGTCGTGTATGATCAACATCTTGCTGCCCAGTGACCCAGGACGTGTACTTCACCGTTGAGGCCCAGGCAGTCTGAACAGCAGAGATATCACACATAGCACCCCAGACAACCCAGGGCACTGTACAGCTTGTGCTTCTTACTTCACCGCACTCACTTAAGCTGTATCCTGAGCTTCCCTTCGATGCACTCACATCTAGTGAGCAGTGTCGGTTTTACTGTGCCAATGGCGTGGCAGTGCCTCGTACAGTGTCTCTCAGAAGCCTTCAACATTTTGACAGGACTTGTGCATTTAACATGTTTTACTCTATTTGTAATTCAACCTACTGGCGTAAACCATTCCGACACCTCAACACTTTGAACAGGTTATGTACTCTCACACTTGAAGGAGCTCAAAGCGTACGTCTCTGCTCCACACCCCTGTGCACTGCAAATGCAACCCACTGGCAGGTGACTTGTGTCAGTTACGTTGAAGTTTGATTTTTAAAAAAAATGACATATTGGATTTAGAGTTGTAGGTGGAAACTGATTGGCATAAACGTCTTGACACGCGGTGAGAGGAAAAGAGACAGTCAGGAAAGTCCGGGACTACATCCTATAAACTGTAGTAACAGAAGGAAAGGCAGTACACCTGGAGAGTCTACTGTGCTGGAGAGAACAAGCAAGGCCAGGCCAAAACTGTATGTCAGTGATGTGTAAAGTGTGTTGTTGTTGGCTTTTAGGGGGTAAAATTAGAAAAGCAGGAGACAGTTGTCTGTAAAAAGGAGATAGGGAGGGAAGGAAATCTGCATTGCACTAACTCATCACATACGCTGCTGCTACTGTTTGCTATCTGTCACTTTATTCCTAGTTACAGTATTTGTACACCTCTACTTCAATAACCTCGTACCCCTGCACATCGACTCTGTACTAGTGCCCCTTGTATATAACCAAGTTATCAGTACTCGTTGTGTATCTATTATAACTTTTATTATTATGTGTTTTACTTTTCTATTATTTCTCTAGAAGCATTTCACTGTTAGTCCACACCTGTTGTTTACGAAGCATGTGACAAATAACATTTGATTTGATTTGAACGGACATGGCTTACAGATCCTTGAAAATTTTTAAAACAAAACACCCCCCCAACAACAACAAAAATATTGTAACCCTCTCACCAGGGCAGTAGCTACATAAGAAGGTATTAAAATACAGTATAATTATTTTAGGAGCTCAGATTGGATCTCAACTTACTGTTGAGAGTAACAATAGTAGAATCCACAAAGTGCATCAACTTGGTTGTGCATCATCAGTTTTCCTCTTGTTATATGTCAGGTATTTTTTTATTGGTAAATTAGTCTAGTAAGTCTAGCCAGCATTCTAAACTTGTAGTAATCATGTGCAAATTACAGACTGAGCATGCAGGGCACGTGCCCAGAGGCCACAACCTCTAAGGGGCCCCCATTGTTTTTGTTTGTCACTCTCACTCAGATATCATGGCATAAGTCATGGCAAAATGTGTAGAATTGCAGGAAATTAGCTGTAAAATGCAAATAAATAAAAATCTGTAAAGAAAAGATTAGTTTACCTTTTGTTGATAATAATAAAAGTAGTAATACATTTAACTTGTATAGCACTTTTCATTACAGACAATCTCAAAGCACATAAAAAGCAAATCAAACAACACATTTTAATTGAGATGGTGGAGATGGAGATTGAATGTCTCTATTTGGCTTCTGGTGAAAGGCTGGGAGTTGAGGCAGTTTGGATTGGAAAGGCAGTGTAGCTTCAGCGGAGGGGGCATTGATGGTAAAGCCAGAGAGAAACAAAGACAGTCTGACAAACAGGCCCGGAGCGCTTCATCAGTGCACCACATCTGGTTCTCCAACGATCAGTTCCTTTGTAGGACCCACTCCTCCGTAGGTACTGGTCCTCCATTGCGGAACATGTAACACCTACCTGGGTGATGCCATGACTGCTGAAAAGCTCACAAAAAGACACCAGATCTTGGCAGTGGTTAACCTGTTAGGGTATAGGGGGCAGTATTGAGACTTTTTTGAAAAAAGATGTGCCCATTTTTAAATGCCTCCTACACCTACCCAGTAACTACAATATGCATATACTTATTATATATGGATAGAAAACACCCTAAAGTTTCAAAAACTGTTTGAATGGTGTCTGTGAGTATAACAGAACTCATTTGGCAGGCAAAACCCTGAGACAGATTCTGACAGGAAGTGGATACCTGATGTGTTGAATTGACTTTGAGCCTATGCCATTGAAAAACAAAGGGGGTGAGGTATATTCTGGCACTTCCTATTGCTTCCACAAGATGTCCCCAGCCTTTACAAAGTGTTTTGAGTGTTCTACAGTGAGATCTGACCGAATAAGAGCCATGGAACGTGATGGTCCATCATTCACCCTGGCGCGCGATTTGATGGTGGGTACTCTCATTCCGAAACGTTTTAAAAGAAAACCCAATGGTCCGCCTTGAATTTTATTCATGTTCTGGTTAAAAAAGGCCCTAATGATTTATGCGATACAACGTTTGACATGTTTGAACGAACGGAAATATATTTTTTCCGTTCTTGAAGTGAAGTGAAGTCCGGCTGGCTTAGATCATGCGCTACAACACGGAGGTTTTTCGACATAAATGATGAGCTTTTTTGAACAAAACTACATTCGTTATGGACCTGGGACTCTTTGGAAGTGACATCTGATGAAGAGAATCAAAGGTAATGGATTATTTATATAGTATTTTCGATTTTAGATTCCTCCAACATGGCGGTTAGTCTGTATCGCGATGCGTATTTTTCTGGCGCAGTGCTCAGATTATTGCAAAGTGTGATTTCCCAGTAAGGTTAATTTAAAATCTGACAAGTCCATTGTGTTCAAGAGATGTAAATCTATAATTCTTTGAATGACAATATAATATTTTAGCAATGTTTTCTAATATTAATTAATTATTTTGTCGTCATGACTTGACTGCCGGTATTGGAGGGAAACGATTTCCTGAACATCAACGCCATAGTAAAACACTGTTTTTAGATATAAATATGAACTTGATAGAACTAAAAATGCATGCATTGTCTAACAAAATGTCCTAGGAGTGTCATCTGATGGAGATTGTAAAAGGTTAGTGCATAATTTTAGCTGATTGTATGGTTTTGGTGACGCATGTCTTTGAATCGACAATGCATTGCACACAGCTATTGTCAATGTACTCTCCTAACATAACCTAACTTTATGCTTTCCCCGTAAAACCTTTTTGAAATCGGTAAACGTGGTTAGATTAAGAAGATGTTTATCTTTCAAAGGCTGTAAGTTAGTTGTATGTTTGAGAAATTTGAATTTGTACATTTATTTGGTTTCAAATTTGCCGCTCTTGAAATGCACCTGCTGTTGATAGGGTGCGCCACAGGTGGCACGCTAACGTCCCAGGTAGCCTCAAGAAGTTTTAAGAACAATCTCTGAGCTTCTTCTGCCATCTCTAGACACAGCATGCAGTACTTGTTGTAATTCTTCCCGACAGATGAAACAATAAAGCCGGAGCTGCACTATTTGAATCCCAACAGCCATCTACATGGATAGCCATTTTATCCGAATTATATAACTCTGAGAATCAGGACCACGAGATGGTAGTTGTCAACCCCCAGAGCAGTCAACCCCCCAAAATTCTACAAAAAAATAACAATTATTTCCAATATTTACAGATCTCTCAGCCTAGGTTACCTGATGTGTTAATGGCTGGGGTGATTATTTTCTTGTTTTTCCTGTTCTCCAAATATCAATTTGGAGTTTCTTTTTACTTTTACTGTTGAAAAGCGATATGTGACAGACACGCTCGACGGTCTTATGTAGCAAAATTTTAATGTGTTTTTTACATTGGATAAAAGTAGAGACTCAGAGCTAGACAATGTATATCATACACTGCAGTTGACGAACAATGGGAAAGTAATTCTGCTTTGAAAGTTGATAAACTTGTAACCTCACTTTTGAGAAAATGGCCCTTGAATGTTTTTGTACACCTACTGGAGAGCTCATCTTTGTCTACACCCATTCAGAATCATTCACACCCTCTTAACTTCTTGGGGCTATGTGGGACGTTAGCGTGCCACCCGTGGCGCACCCTATCAACAGCAGGTGCATTTCAAGAGCGGCAAATTTGAAACCAAATATATGTCAAAATTCAAATTTCTCAAACATACAACTAACTTACACCCTTTGAAAGATAAACATCTCCTTAATCTAACCACGTTGTCCGATTTCAAAAAGGTTTTACGGGGAAAGCATAAAGTTAGGTTATGTTAGGAGAGTACATTGACAATAGCTGTGTGTAATGTATTGTCGATTCAAAGACAGGCGTCACCAAAACCATAAAATCAGCTAAAATTATGCACTAACCTTTTACAATCTCCATCAGATGACACTCCTAGGACATTATGTTAGACAATGCATGCATTTTTAGTTCTATCAAGTTCATATTTATATCTAAAAACAGCATTTTACTATGGCGTTGATGTTCAGGAAATCGTTTCCCTCCAATACCGGCAGTCAAGTCATGACAACAAAATAATTAATTAATATTAGAAAACATTGGTAAATATTATATTGTCATTCAAAGAATTATAGATTTACATCTCTTGAACGCAATGGACTTGCCAGATTTAAAATTAACCTTACTGGGAAATCACACTTTGCAATAATCTGAGCACTGCGCCCAGAAAAATACGCATTGCGATACAGACTAACCGCCATGTTGGAGAGATCTAAAATCGAAAATACTATGTAAATAATCCATTACCGTTGATTCTCTTCATCAGATGTCACTTCCAAAGAATCCCAGGTCCATAACGAATGTAGTTTTGTTCAAAAAAGCTCATCATTTATGTCCAAAAACCTCCGTGTTGTTAGCACATGATCTAAGCCAGCCGGACTTCACTTCACGAACGGAAAAAATATATTTACGTTCGTTCAAACATGTCAAACGTTGTATCGCATAAATCATTAGGGCCTTTTTTAACCAGAACATGAATAAAATTCAAGGAGGACCATTTGGTTCTCTTTTAAAACGTTTCGGAATGAGAGTACCCACCATCAACTCGCACGCCAGGTGTCTAATGGGCCATCACGTTCCAAGGCTCTTCTTCGGTCAGATCTCACTGTAGAAGACTCAAAACACTTTGTAAAGGCTGGGGACATCTTGTGGAAGCAATAGGAAGTGCCAAAACATTCCTCAGCCCCTTTGTTTTTCAATGGTATAGGCTTAAAGTCAATTCAACACATCAGGTATCCACTTCCTGTCAGAATCTGTCTCAGGGTTTTGCCTGCCAAATGAGTTCTGTTATACTCACAGACACCATTCAAACAGTTTTAGAAACTTTAGGGTGTTTTCTATCCATATATAATAAGTATATGCATATTGTAGTTACTGGGTAGGATTAGTAACCAGATTAAATCGGGTACATTTTTTTATCCAGCCGTGAAAATACTGCCCCCTATACCCTAACAGGTTAAACCCTAGCCTCTCTCATCTCTTTAACGATTCACATGTGAGGCCATGTACTAAACATCCAAAGATTTCAAGACTAAAAGCTGGTTTATACTACTGGTCTGTTCGTAAAATCCACCTGGAGTGCCAGAGTGCACTTAGAGTGTGCTCTGGGCATTCGTAAACTCAGAGCTTTGTCAGATTGTCTGTTCTAAAATTCAGAGTGTTTCACTCTCGGAGTGTTCAGAACGCACACTGGACGCTCTGGCCGAGCAGTAAGGTTGATCCGAGTTTTCTGACCCTAACAAGCACCCAAGCTAACTGGCTAACGTTGGCTAGCTTGCTATTTACTTCCAGACATAAATGAGAGAACAGGTCACTCTGACCATTTTACTCACCCTAGCAGAGCTGGTTTGACTGTTTTTATGTTATCCAGAGCGTTGGTGACCGTAACTGTGCAGCATGGCAACAATTTAATTACGCTTTTTAACCAACTTTTACTGACACCGGCCATATTCAACAGGTGTTGAGCATTTGTAAATGTGTCAGTTATTCTGCTATGTCTATCAACAATTGTCACAGTGGCCGCATGAACATTCTATTGAAAAGGTTACTTGGATGGTGGAGGATTTTGTTTAGACATGTAGCTAGCTAGCTAAACAATTAATCATAATCCCAACTCATACCGTTACTACCCTGCATAAATCTGCAGGTAGCTAACCAACCAGGTTCAATGTTAGCTAGCTAGCAATGCAAATGGTCTGTGATATGAATAATATTACTACACAGATCATAAACGTAACGTAATGTTAGCTAGCGAGCCAGCCAGCTAACATTAGCTGGCTAGCTAACAGTATGCATTATTTTGAAATAAACCTCTTTCTGACTAAAGTAAAAATGTGTAATATCTGAAAATCTCTTACCCATATACATGGATGGACACTTCTCCCTCTCTGTCACGGATGCCATGGTTGCCCTTAGTTTGAAGATGTTACAAATCAAATGAAATTGTATTTTTAAAATGCGCCGAATACAACAGGTATAGACCTTACTGTAAAATGCTTACTTACAAGCCCTTAACGAACAATGCAGTTGAATAAATAGAGTTAAGAAAATATTTACTCAACAAACTGTCCCCCATCGTGGGGGACAACAAAAGAGGAAAGGCACCCCCATCCCACCCACCACTTGTGCTATGTCATGACTTACCTGGACCACCTATTGAGATGTGCCTTTCGTTAAGTAAATCGTCCGGAACACACTAAAACTCAGACCCTGGCTGCGGCCTTGCCTCTAACAAGAAGAATATCAAGAAAATATCACAAAATTACCTAGAAAGAAGCCACTTCAAAAGACTTACAGTACAGTATGAAGTTTGGAACCATCTGTGCTTTGGACAGATAGAAAATAGCATAACATAGATGTCACATCGTGACATGAGTATCTTAACAGTATCCTTGTACCGAAATAAAACCTGATAGGCAGGTCAGGGGGTCCAATGACAAGCTGCCAGAACAAGCAGACAGCAAAACAAACCTCCGGAACCGCAAAGGGCAAAAACTAATGAGAACAAGGGAGACAAGATGAAGGGGAGCGAACAATCGTAAGGTAAAGTCAGACCACCTGCTCTGCTTTAAATACCTTTTAAAGAGGAAAGGAGAGACATATATAATGTGCAAGACATGAGAGAGAAAGGGAAAAAACAGGAACTAATTTAAATTGTGCTTTGTTTTTTGCTGGTACAATGGAGCGGCCACAGAGGATTCGCTCATCAAACAAACCAGGCGTCGAAAAAAAGAGGCATAATTGTTGTGTACACTCTGAAGGTCTTAGGCTTGTCTTTTTGAAATGGAATTACAAATGGGGAAAACATAAGCATAAAGGAATTTGAACCTCCACAGTCATTGAAAGACATTCTAATCATTGGTCTATTGTGCTGCTTGTGTAGCTTTCTAAGAGAAGCCTCCAAGGTTTCCTTAGCGGAGAGAACTAAATTGATCAAATTTCACAAAGGTTACATTCAAATATATTGAGTATGAAAATAAAAATAGACAGGCATTTTCCACCTTAGTTTTTATAAGTAACGAAGCCAATAACAACAGTCCTACTAAAATCTAAGAGTTTTTACAGTATTTATACCATATCCCAGGACTGTAAAAAACATAACAATTCTACAAATGTGCACAAAATGAAACAGCTTGCCCATGCCTTCTCTCAAAATTAAATAATTTCTGGGTTGCTGTGGATGCTTAGTTCAGGGGGTTTGGGTCAGTGACTAGTGAAAGAGGGGAAAAAATGGAATATCCTGTCATGTGCTGTATTTCTCTAGCCTGATGGAATGAATGCTACAGGGCCTTCAGAAAGTATTTACACCCCTTGACTTTTCCACATTTTGTTGTTTTACAAAGTGGGATTAAAATGGATTTAATTGTCATTTTTTGTGTCAATGATCTAAACAAAATACTCTAATGTCAAAGTGGAAGAAAAATTGTAACATTTGTAAAAAATGCATGAAAATAAAACACTAATATATCTTGATTAGATACGTATTGAACCCCCTGAGTCAACATATGTTGGAATTACCTTTAGCAGTGATTACAGCTGTGAGTCTTTCTGGGTCTCTAAGAGCATTCCACACTTGGATTGTGCAACGTTTGCCCATAATTATTATGAAAATTCTTCAACCTTTGTCAAATTGGTTTTTGATCATTGCTAGACAACCATTTTCAGGTCTTGCCATGGGGGGGTCAATGTAGAAAGTCCGGGTGGCCATTTGATTAGTTTAGTTGTTCAGCAGGCTTGGGGCTAGAAGCTGTTAAGCTGCCTTTTGTTGGGGCTTGGGGCTCCGGTACTGCTCCGGTATGAGCTGTAGTCAATGAACAGCATTCTCACATAGGTGTTCCTTTTGTCCAGCTGGGAAAAGGCAGAGTGGAATGCGATTGAGAATGCATCATCTGTGGATCTGTTGGGGCGGTATGTGAATTGGAGTGGGTCTAGGGTTTCTGGAATGATGGTGTTGATGTGAGTCATGACCAGCATTTCAAAGCACTTCATGGCTACTGACGTGAGTGCTATGGGGTGGTAATCATTTAGGCAGGTTACCTTCGCTTTCTTGGGCACAGGGACTATGGTGGTCTGTTTGAGACATGTAGGCATTACAGACTCGGCCATGGAGAGTGAAGACACTTGCCAGTTGGTCAGCGCATGCTTTGAGTACACATCCTTGTAATCTGTCTGGCCCCGCGGCTTTGTAAATGTTGACCTGTTTAAAGGTCTTGCTCACATCAGCTACGGAGAGCATGATCACACTGTCATCCTGAACAGCTGGTGCTCTCATGCATGCTTTAGTGTTGCTTGCCTCGAAGCGAGCATTAACTTCTTGGGGCTATGTGGGACGTTAGCGTGCCACCCGTGGCGCACCCTATCAACAGCAGGTGCATTTCAAGAGCGGCAAATTTGAAACCAAATAAATGTCAAAATTCAAGTTTTTCAAACATACAACTATCTCCTTAATCTAACCACGTTTTCCGATTTCAAAAAGGTTTTACGGCGAAAGCATAAAGTTAGGTTATGTTAGGAGAGTACATTGACAATAGCTGTGTGTAGTGTATTGTCAATTCAAAGACAGGCGTCACCAAAACCATAAAATCAGCTAAAATTATGCACTAACCTTTTACAATCTCCATCAGATGACACTCCTAGGACATTATGTTAGACAATGCATGCATTTTTAGTTCTATCAAGTTCATATTTATATCTAAAAACAGTGTTTTACTATGGCGTTGATGTTCAGGAAATCGTTTCCCTCCAATACCCGCAGTCAAGTCATCACAACAAAATAATTAATTAATATTAGAAAACATTGGTAAAATATTATATTGTCATTCAAAGAATTATAGATTTACATCTCTTGAACGCAATGGACTTGCCAGATTTAAAATTAACCTTACTGGGAAATCACACTTTGCAATAATCTGAGCACTGCGCCCAGAAAAATACGCATTGCGATACAGACTAACCGCCATGTTGGAGAGATCTAAAATCGAAAATACTATGTAAATAATCCATTACCTTTGATTCTCTTCATCAGATGTCACTTCCAAAGAATCCCAGGTCCATAACGAATGTAGTTTTGTTCAAAAAAGCTCATCATTTATGTCCAAAAACCTCCGTGTTGTAGCACATAATCTAAGCCAGCCGGACTTCACTTCACTTCAAGAACGGAAAAAATATATTTTAGTTCGTTCAAACATGTCAAACGTTGTATCGCATAAATCATTAGGGCCTTTTTTAACCAGAACATGAATAAAATTCAAGGCGGACCATTGGGTTCTCTTTTAAAACGTTTCGGAATGAGAGTACCCACCATCAAATCGCACGCCAGGTGTCTAATGGGCCATCGCCGTTCCAACGCTCTTCTTCAGTCAGATCTCACTGTAGAAGACTCAAAACACTTTGTAAAGGCTGGGGACATCTTGTGGAAGCAATAGGAAGTGCCAAAATATTCCTCCTTCCCTTTGTTTTTCAATGGTATAGGCTTAAAGTCAATTCAACACATCAGGTATCCACTTCCTGTCAGAATCTGTCTCAGGGTTTTGCCTGCCAAATGAGTTCTGTTATACTCACAGACACCATTCAAACAGTTTTTGAAACTTTAGGGTGTTTTCTATCCATATATAATAAGTATATGCATATTGTCGTTACTGGGTAGGATTAGTAACCAGATTAAATCTGGTACATTTTTTTATCCAGCCGTGAAAATACTGCCCCCTATACCCTAACAGGTTAAAGGCATTTAGCTCGTCTAGTAGGCTTCGGTGACTGGGCAGCTCATGGCGGGGTTTCCTTTTGTAGTCCGTAATAGTTTTCAAGGCCTCCCACATCCGACGAGCGTGGTTGCACATGTGACATGCTGGTAGAAATTAAGTAAAATGGATTTAAGTTTGCATGCATTAAAGTCCCTGGCCACTAGGAGCACCGCTTTTGAATGAGCATTTTCTTGTTTGAATATGGTCATATACAGCTCGTTGAGTGTGGTTTTTGGTGGTAAATAGACAGCTACGAATAATATAGATGTGATCTCTCTTGGTAGATAATGTGGTCTACTCCAGTGTAGATTTGGCCATGTGTTTTAGGTTCTTGTCCTGCTGACATGTGAATTAATCTCCCAGTGTCTGGTGGAAAGCAGATTGAACCAGGTTTTAGGACCTCAAGGACTTTGTGCTTAGCTGCATTTCATTTCTTATTTTATCCAGTCCTTAACGATTACAAGCATACCCATAACATTATGCAGACAGCTAGCTTGTAAATATGGAGAGTGGTATTCAGGAATGTGTTGTATTGGATTTGCCACAAACATAACACTTTGTATTCAGGGCAAAACGCTAATTGCTTTGCCACATTTTTTGCTGTATTTCTTTACTTTAATGCCTTGTTGCAAACAGGATGCATGTTTGGGAGTATTTGTATTTTGCACAGGCTTCCTTCTTTTCACTCTGCCAATTAGATTAGTATTGTGGAGTAACTACAATGTTGTTGATCCATCCTCAGTTTTCTCTTATCATAGCCATTAAACGCTGCAACCATTTTTAAGTCACCATTGGCCTCATTGAGAAATCCCCGAGTGAGTCCTTCCTCTCCGGCAACTGTGTTAGGAAGGACACCTATATCTTTGTAGTGACTGATTTGTAGTGATTGATACATCATCCAAAATGTAATTAATATCCTCCCCATGCTCAAAGGGATATTCAAAGTCTTCTTTTTACATTTTTACCCATCTACCAATAGGCGCCCTTCTTTGCGAGCCATTGGAAATCCTCCCTGGTCTTTGTGGTTAAATAAGTGTTTGACTGAGGGACCTTACAGATAATGTTATGTGTGGGGTACACTATTATTGCACACAGAGTTAACCCATGAAACGTATTGTGTGACTTGCTAAGCACATTTTTACTCCTGAACTTATTTAGGCTTGCATAAATGTGGAGAAGGTTGAATACTTATTAGCCCAAGACATTTCATATTTTTATTTTTAAAACATGAAACATAATTCCATTTTGACATTATGGCCAGTAACCAAAAAATACCAGTTGAATCCATTTTAAATGCAGACTGTAACACAACAAAATGTGTTAAAAGTCAAGTTGTGTGAATACTTTCTGAAGGCACAATTTATAGCCCTTGATGAAAATGACATTCATCATAGCTAAATTGCAGCGGCTTATGAAAGTATTCACCCCCTTGGCATTTTTCCTATTTTGTTGCCTTACAACCTGGAATTAAAATAGTTTTTTTGGGGGGGGTTGTATCATTTGAAGATGCAAAATATTTTTTATCGTGAAACAAACAAGAAATAAGACAAAAAAACTGAAAACTTGAGCGTGCATAACTATTCACCCCCCCAAAGTCAATACTTTGTAGAGCCACCTTTTGCAGCACTTACAGCTGCAAGTCTCTTGGGGTAAGTCTCTATAAACTTGGCATATCTAGCCACTGGGATTTTTGCCCATTCTTCAAGGCAAAACTGCTCCAGCCATTTCAAGTAGGATGGGTTCCGCAGGTGTACAGCAGTCTTTATGTCATACCAAAGATTCTCAATTGGATTGAGGTCTGGGCTTTGACTACGCCATACCGAGACATTTAAATGTTTCCCTTAAACCACTTGAGTGTTGCTTTAGCAGTATGATTAGGATCATTGTCATGCTGGAAGGTGAACCTCCATCCCAGTATCAAATCTCTGGAAGACTGAAACAGGTTTCCCTCAATAATTTACCTGTATTTATCGCCATCCATCATTCCTTCAATTCTGACCAGTTTCCCAGTCCCTGCCGATGAAAGACATCCCCACAGCATGATGCTGCCACCACTATCCTTCACTGTGGGGATGGTGTTCTCGGGGTGATGAGAGGTGTTGGGTTTGTGCCAGACATAGCGTTTTCCTTGATGGCCAAAAAGCTCAATTTTAGTTTGGGGAGTCTCCAACATGCCTTTTGGCGAACACCAAACGTGTTTGCTTATTTCTTTCTTTAACCTGTTAGGGTATAGGGGGCAGTATTGAGACTTTTTTGAAAAAAGATGTGCCCATTTTTAAATGCCTCCTACACCTACCCAGTAACTACAATATGCATATACTTATTATATATGGATAGAAAACACCCTAAAGTTTCAAAAACTGTTTGAATGGTGTCTGTGAGTATAACAGAACTCATTTGGCAGGCAAAACCCTGAGACAGATTCTGACAGGAAGTGGATACCTGATGTGTTGAATTGACTTTGAGCCTCTGCCATTGAAAAACAAAGGGGGTGAAGTATATTCTGGCACTTCCTATTGCTTCCACAAGATGTCCCCAGCCTTTACAAAGTGTTTTGAGTGTTCTACAGTGAGATCTGACCGAATAAGAGCCATGGAACGTGATGGTCCATCATTCACCCTGGCGCGCGATTTGATGGTGGGTACTCTCATTCCGAAACGTTTTAAAAGAAAACCCAATGGTCCGCCTTGAATTTTATTCATGTTCTGGTTAAAAAAGGCCCTAATGATTTATGCGATACAACGTTTGACATGTTTGAACGAACGGAAATATATTTTTTCCGTTCTTGAAGTGAAGTGAAGTCCGGCTGGCTTAGATCATGCGCTACAACACGGAGGTTTTTCGACATAAATGATGAGCTTTTTTGAACAAAACTACATTCGTTATGGACCTGGGACTCTTTGGAAGTGACATCTGATGAAGAGAATCAAAGGTAATGGATTATTTATATAGTATTTTCGATTTTAGATTCCTCCAACATGGCGGTTAGTCTGTATCGCGATGCGTATTTTTCTGGCGCAGTGCTCAGATTATTGCAAAGTGTGATTTCCCAGTAAGGTTAATTTAAAATCTGACAAGTCCATTGCGTTCAAGAGATGTAAATCTATAATTCTTTGAATGACAATATAATATTTTAGCAATGTTTTCTAATATTAATTAATTATTTTGTCGTCATGACTTGACTGCCGGTATTGGAGGGAAACGATTTCCTGAACATCAACGCCATAGTAAAACACTGTTTTTAGATATAAATATGAACTTGATAGAACTAAAAATGCATGCATTGTCTAACAAAATGTCCTAGGAGTGTCATCTGATGGAGATTGTAAAAGGTTAGTGCATAATTTTAGCTGATTGTATGGTTTTGGTGACGCATGTCTTTGAATCGACAATGCATTGCACACAGCTATTGTCAATGTACTCTCCTAACATAACCTAACTTTATGCTTTCCCCGTAAAACCTTTTTGAAATCGGTAAACGTGGTTAGATTAAGAAGATGTTTATCTTTCAAAGGCTGTAAGTTAGTTGTATGTTTGAGAAATTTGAATTTGTACATTTATTTGGTTTCAAATTTGCCGCTCTTGAAATGCACCTGCTGTTGATAGGGTGCGCCACAGGTGGCACGCTAACGTCCCAGGTAGCCTCAAGAAGTTATGGCTTTTTTCTGACCACTCTTCCACAAAGCCCAGCTCTGTGGAGTGTACGGCTTAAAGTAGTCCTATGGACAGATACTCCGATCTCCGCTGTGGAGCTTTTCAGCTTCTTCAGGGTTATCTTTGGTCTCTTTGTTGCCTCTCTGATTAATGCCCTTCTTGCCTGGTCTTTGAGTTTTTGTAGACAGCCCACTCTTGGCAGGTTTGTTGTGGTGCCATATTCTTTCAATTTTTTAATAATGAATTTAATTGGCGGCAGATAGCCAAGTGGTTAGAGTGTTGGGCCAGTAACTGAAAGGTTGCTGGAACAAATCCCCCACTGTTCCTAGGCTGTCATTGTAAATAAGAATTTGTTCTTAACTTCTTGGGGCTATGTGGGACGTTAGCGTGCCACCCGTGGCGCACCCTATCAACAGCAGGTGCATTTCAAGAGCGGCAAATTTGAAACCAAATAAATGTCAAAATTCAAATTTCTCAAACATACAACTAACTTACAGCCTTTGAAAGATAAACATCTCCTTAATCTAACCACGTTTTCCGATTTCAAAAAGGTTTTACGGGGAAAGCATAAAGTTAGGTTATGTTAGGAGAGTACATTGACAATAGCTGTGTGTAGTGTATTGTCGATTCAAAGACAGGCGTCACCAAAACCATAAAATCAGCTAAAATTATGCACTAACCTTTTACAATCTCCATCAGATGACACTCCTAGGACATTATGTTAGACAATGCATGCATTTTTAGTTCTATCAAGTTCATATTTATATCTAAAAACAGCGTTTTACTATGGCGTTGATGTTCAGGAAATCGTTTCCCTCCAATACCGGCAGTCAAGTCATGACAACAAAATAATTAATTAATATTAGAAAACATTGGTAAAATATTATATTGTCATTCAAAGAATTATAGATTTACATCTCTTGAACGCAATGGACTTGCCAGATTTAAAATTAACCTTACTGGGAAATCACACTTTGCAATAATCTGAGCACTGCGACAGAAAAATACGCATTGCGATATAGACTAACCGCCATGTTGGAGAGATCTAAAATCGAAAATACTATGTAAATAATCCATTACCTTTGATTCTCTTCATCAGATGTCACTTCCAAAGAATCCCAGGTCCATAACGAATGTAGTTTTGTTCAAAAAAGCTCATCATTTATGTCCAAAAACCTCCGTGTTGTAGCACATGATCTAAGCCAGCCGGACTTCACTTCACATCACGAACGGAAAAAATATATTTACGTTCGTTCAAACATGTCAAACGTTGTATCGCATAAATCATTAGGGCCTTTTTTAACCAGAACATGAATAAAATTCAAGGCGGACCATTGGGTTCTCTTTTAAAACGTTTCGGAATGAGAGTACCCACCATCAACTCGCACGCCAGGTGTCTAATGGGCCATCGCCGTTCCAAAGCTCTTCTTCAGTCAGATCTCACTGTAGAAGACTCAAAACACTTTGTAAAGGCTGGGGACATCTTGTGGAAGCAATAGGAAGTGCCAAAACATTCCTCACCCCCTTTGTTTTTCAATGGTATAGGCTTAAAGTCAATTCAACACATCAGGTATCCACTTCCTGTCAGAATCTGTCTCAGGGTTTTGCCTGCCAAATGAGTTCTGTTATACTCACAGACACCATTCAAACAGTTTTTGAAACTTTAGGGTGTTTTCTATCCATATATAATAAGTATATGCATATTGCAGTTACTGGGTAGGATTAGTAACCAGATTGAATCGGGTACATTTTTTTATCCAGCCGTGAAAATACTGCCCCCTATACCCTAACAGGTTAACTGACTTGCCTAGTAAAATAAAAAAAATATAAAAAATATGGTGCTCTGTGGGATGTTCAAAGTTTCTGATATTTTTTTATAACCCAACCCTGATCTGTACTGCTCCACAAATGTGTCCCTGACCTGTTTGGAGAGCTCCTTGGGCTTCGTGGTGCTCCTTGCGTAGTGGTGATTCAGAACAGGTGTATATATACTGAGATCATGTGACAGATCATGTGACACTTAAATTGCACACAGGTGGACATTATTTAAATATGTATGTGACTTCTGAAGGTAATTGGTTGCACCAGATCTTATTTAGGGGCTTCATAGCAAAGGGGATGAATACATATGCACGCACCACTTTTCATATTTTTTTTTATTTTTTTTTGAAACATGTTATTTTTTTCATTTCACTTCAGCAATTTGGACTATTTTGTTTATGTCCATTACATCAAAACCATTTACATTACAGGTTGTAATGAAGCAAAATAGGACAGACGCCAAGGGGGATGAATACTTTTGCAAGGCACTGTATCAATGGAGATTTGACACTTTGTCACTACAATGGGGGGTTGAGAGAGAGAGAGAGTGAGAGAAAGATCTCTTTCAATATGATGCATGTCCATCCATGATCACAGATTTAATGGTCAGCTGCTGCACACCAGATGTCCAGGACTCTGCCAAGTTTGAGCTCTCTCTCTATATCCCTCTCTCTCAAACCCCATTGTCATGACAAAGTGTAAAATCTCCAATGATAATTTTGCTATGATGAATGTTATTTTCATCAAGGTCTATTCAATGCATTGTTAAGCCTCAATTTGATTTGATGTAAGCATGGTCAGAATGGGTGTTGGTCAGACATAAATACAGTATAATTTGGTATTGCTAATCGTATATCCATGTAAGGTTTGGATAAATTACATGAGAGTCGTGACTATATGCTTTGTACGAGAAAATCATGTAGTCTCAATGCATGCTGCGTATTAGCACAACTCATTATGGAAAACCATTAATGTAACAGTATACTGAATGTGTATGAGCACTTCTAACAAAATATTGATTCTGTGATATTTCCAAGTCGTCTACTTTTATTGGTTCTCTCCAGGTTGAAGTCTGGCTGGCATAAAATCAGGACCTCCATCAAACAGATTATGATAGATCGCTTTTAATAGTATCTTCGATAACTGGCCTCTTTGTTCCAAATGGGTATTTCCCTTTATTGCATGAAAAATATACTTGCATTTCACAAGACATTTAGAAGGGTTTCAGAGGCCAAACCGGGCGCCTTTTTAAATTGAACTTCGGGGAAAACTTTTAAGGAATTTGCCAATGCCTATCTTTCTCCTAAGAGTAAGGAAATCCAGGTTCATTATAGGCAAAAGCAATTTTTTCTTCCAAAAGGCAGAAAATGTTACATTTCCCCCTTCCACCATTACTCAGTCAGTAGTGTGGTGCAGGGCTAATTTAAAGTAGAGACACTATTGGGTCTTGTATGATAAATGAGCCATGAGAGAGAGACCCACAGTGGGTAATGGGAGGAACGGGTGCAGTTAAGGAGCAGTTAGAATACAAATATCCCTCTCTTCTCAAAATCTGCAGTTGACAACAACAGCATGAGCAGGTAGAATGACGGATAATACCCTGCAGGTGTTTTTCTTTGTGAGAGCAACAAGCAAGTATACAGTATAGGACCTGTTTCTGACATTGTATGTCGTCACTTTGAACCTGCCTGCATTGCATTAAGAATGGATCAATATAAATATAAAAAGGAATTACATATTTTTTGTGTGTCTGTAAGTATACACTACTGGTCAAAAGTTTTAAAACACCTACTCATTCAAGAGTTTTTCTTTATTTTTGCTATTTTTTATATTGTAGAGTAATAGTGAAAACATCAAAACTATGAAATAACACACGGCATCATGGAGCTACCAAAAAAGTGATAAATGAATCAAAATATGTTTTGTATTTGAGATTCTTCAAATAGCCACTCTTTGCTTTGATGACCGCTTTGCACAATCTTGGCATTCTCGCAACCAGCTTCATGAGATAGTCAACTGGAATGCATTTAAATTAACTGGTGTGCCTTCTTAAAAGTTCATTTGTGGAATTTCTTTCCTTCTTAATGCGTTTGAGCCAATCAGTTGTGTTGTGACAAGGGGGGGTATACAGAATATAGCCCTGTTTGATAAAAGACCAAGTCCATATTATGGCAAGAACAGCTCAAATAGGCAAAGAAAAACGACAGTCCATCATTACTTTAAGACATGAAGATCAGTCAACCCAGAAAATATCAAGAACTTTGAAAGTTTCTTCAATTGCAGTCACAAAAACCATCAAGTTCTATGATGAAACTGGCTCTCATGAGGACGGCCACAGGAATGGAAGACCCAGAGTTACCTCTCCTGCAGAGGATAAGTTCATTAGCCTCAGAAATTGCAGCCCAAATAAATGCTTCACGGAGTTCAAGTAACAGACAGATCTCAACATCAACTGTTCAGAGGACACTGCAGGAATCAGGCCTTCATGGTGGAATTGCTGCAAAGAAACCAATACTAAATGATGCCAATAAGAAGCAGAGACTTTCTTGGGACAAGAAACATGAGCAATGGACATTAGACTGAGTGCTGCATCAGATGGCCTGGCCTCCACAATCCCTCGACCTCAACCAAATTGAGATGGTTTGGGAAAAGTCGGACGGCAGAGTGAAGGAAAAGCAGCCAACAAGTGCTCAGCATATGTGGGAAGTCCTTCAAGACCGTTGGTAAAGCATTCCAGGTGAAGCTGGTTGAGGGAATGCCAAGGGTGTTCAAAGCTGTCATCAAGGCAAAGGGTGACTATTTGAAGAATCTCAAATATAAAATATATTTAGATTTGTTTAATACTTTTTTAGGTACTACATGATTCCATATGTGTTCTTTCATAGTTTTTATGTCTTCACTATTATTCTACAGTGTAGAAAATAGTAAAAATAAAGAAAAACCCTTGAATGAGTAGGTGTTCTACAACTTTTGACCGGTAGTGTATGTGCTGAACAGCATAATGACATAATGTATTTTTTTAAGTATATCAATGTCAATAAGTGAATACACAAACATTTTATCTGTCTAGTTACACTGTAATAACACTAGTAACATTGAAATAGTTTCATAGGGGCTACGCCACTAACCCATTGTTTTTACTAAACACCCTGCAGCACATAGCCAGAATATGATGGGTGGTCTGCCCTGATTCATTCCCATATAAACCTCATTCCTTATAAGATGAAGCAACAAAATGTTTACTTTTTGGAAATAAAACTCCATATTGATTGTTCATATCAAAATTCCTACCCTACTGAGATAAGTGTGTTTCCTAAATTGCTTTCTTTACCCATGGGTTAAATTCACAG
This sequence comes from Salmo trutta, assembly GCF_901001165.1. Classification (NCBI taxonomy): domain Eukaryota; kingdom Metazoa; phylum Chordata; class Actinopteri; order Salmoniformes; family Salmonidae; genus Salmo; species Salmo trutta. The sequence goes on along the minus strand of NC_042962.1, from coordinate 33,136,410 downwards.
AGAGAGTGTTTTCCGTGCAATCTCTTTCTGGACATAATCTCTCCGGTGGTAAAGTGGTTGGTCGCAGTAGGGGTTGCCATGTACAGTCGAGTAAATCAAGTCCAGACAGTTTTCAGTTGGCCCTGAAAAACACAGGCAATAATTGTGTCATGTTCTCTCACCCGAGGCCTTTTATAAGGAAAACTCTGGTATAACACTGACATTTTTTTGGTTTTATTTAGCAAATACATCAATGACAAAGCATGGCTGAAATAAATAGCCAAACAATAAATCTTCCCTTTTACTGTAGAACAGTAAGTGATTTTCTATTGCTTTACTCAGATGACAGAATCCACATCAACCAGTAGTGAACAGGGTTTCTTTGAATCCTTGGTAACCATAAATCGCTGAAAACTACACCGACAGTGATTAATTACTGACATAGGTTTGGACTAAACAGGGTATAAGAGCCTTCAGAACGGTGTTTGAAACCTCACTGTGGTCATGAAGCGTCTGTATGGACACGATTTATAGGAATACTTGGCAACAATCTACTGCTGGTGAAGAAGGTGCTATTACTGTAGTCCAGATGCTGGAGTAAATTGCTGGAAAGAAACAATTGTTGAAAGAACTTAAGTCAAACCATTACATGTTACAGTTGTGTCAGAAAAACACTCATAAAGAGGTGAAAGGGTGAACCTTTTAACCCCGTAAAATCTGAAAAGGCCTAATAAATTAGAACTTAGGCCTACATCGTGTACACAGAATGGCGCCGGTGGAGATGGCAGCTGTTTTATGGGCTGCTAACCAATTGTGCTATTGTGTGTGTCTTTTCGCATTATTTGTAACTTATTTTATACATAATGTTTCTGCACGCTGTCTCTTATTACCGAAAATAGGTTCTGGATATAAGAACAGCGATTACTCACCTCATACAGGATGAAGATTTTTTCTTTAACGAGTAAGACGCGAAGGATTTACATCAGACAAGGCCAAAATCCCCGTCATTCGCATGAAGAAGAGACGGAGATATAGGGGACGTAGGTCGGGGTGTCTTGTAAGAATCCAACGGCGAGTAAGTAACACGCCTCTACCTTCTATACTATTAGCCAACGTGCAATCATTGGATAATAAACTGGATGAGTTCCGATCAAGACTATTGTACCAACGGGACATTAAAAACTATAATATTCGTTGCTGAACGACGACATGGATCGGCAAGATAGAACAGCTGCCTCCGGTGAAACAAGCAGTGGTGGTCTGTGTCTATTTGTCAATAACAGCTGGTGCACTAAATCTAGCAAGTCTCAAGGTTTTACTCATCTGACGTAGAGTAGATCATGATAAGCTGTAGACCACACGATTTACCTAGAGAGTTTTCATCTATATTTTTTGTAGCTGTTTATTTACCACCACAAACCGATGCTGCCACTAAGACCTGCACTAAACAAGCAATCCAAAGGCGGCGCTCCTAGTGGCCGGGGACTTTAATGCATCGAAACTTAAATCAGTTTTACCTAATTTCTACCCGCATCTTACATGTGCAACCAGAGGGAAAAAACTCTAGACCACCTTTACTCCACACACAGAGATGCATACAAAGCTCTCGCTCGTTTTTCATTTGGCAAATCTGACCATAACTCTATCCTCTTGATTACTCCTTACAAGCAAAAACTAAAGCAATAAGTACCAGTGACTCACTCAATATGGAAGATGTCAGATGATGCAAATGCTAAGCTAAAGGACTGTTTTGCTACACATACTGGAAAACTTCTTCCAATGGCATTGAGGAATACACCACATCAGTCTCTGGCTTCATCAATAAGTGCATCAACGATGTCATCCCCACAGTGGCCGTACGTATATACCGAAACTAAAAAGCCATGAATTACAGGCACCATCCGCTCTGAGCTAAAGGGTAGAGCGGACGCTTTCAAGGAGGTGGTACTCTGACCTGGACGCTTAAAAGAAATCCCGCTATGCCATCCGATGAACCTTCAAAATGACAAAGCATCAACACAGGACTAAGATTGAATCCTACTACACCGGCTCCAATGCTCATCGGATGTGGCAGGGCTTGCCAACTATTACAGACTACAAATGGAATCACAGCTGTGAGCTGTCCAGTGACACGAACATACCAGATGAGCTAAATGACTTCTATGCACGCTTCGAGGCAAGCAGCATTGAAGCATGCATGAGAGCACCAGCTGTTCAGGACGACTGTGTGATCATTCTCTACGTAGCTGATGTGAGTAAGAGCTTTAAATAGGTCAACATTCACAAGGCCGCAGGGCTAAACGGATTACCAGGATGTGTACTTCGAGCATGCTCTGACCAAGGGGAAAATGTCTTCACTGACATTTTCAACCTCTCATTGACCGAGTCGGTAATACCAACATGTTTCAAGCAGACCACCACACTCCCTGTACCCAAGAACACCAAGGTAACCTGCCTAAATGACTACGACCGGTAGCAATCACGTCTGTAGTGATGAAGTGCTTTGAAAGGCTGGTCATGGCTCACATCAACACTATTATCCCAGAAACCCACTCCAATTTGCATACCGCCACAACAGATGCACAGAAGACGCAATCTCTATTGCACTCCGCACTGCCCTTTCCTACCTGGACAAAAGAAACACCTACGTGAAAATGCTATTAATTGACTACAGCTCATCGTTCAACACCATAGTGACATCAAAGCTCATCACTAAGCTAAGGACCCTGGGACTAAACAAATCCCTCTGCATTTGGATCCTGGACTTCCCGACAGGCCGCCCCCAGGTGGTAAGGGTAGGAAACAACACATCTTCCATGTTGATCCTCAACACGGGGGCCCCTCAGGGGTGCGTGCTCAGTCCCCTCCTGTACTCCCTGTTTACCCATGACTTCATGGCCAAACACGACTCCAACACCATCATTAAGTTTGCCGACTACACAACAGTGGTAGGCCTGTTCACAGACAACGATGAGAAAGTCTATAGGGAGGAGGTCAGAGAACTGGCAGTGTGGTGCAAGGATAACAACCTCTCCCTCAATGTGATCAAGACAAAGGAGATGATCGTGGACTACAGGAAAAGGAGGGCTAAGCATGCACCCATTCTCATCGACTGGGTGCACGTCCTCAAAAACAATCTCCCACAAACCCAGGTGGAAAAAACACCTACTTAAGTATGATCTCCAATTAGAGACAACGATGACCAGCTGCCTCTAATTGGAGATCATCCCAAACAAAAACCCAACATAGAAATACAAAACTAGAACATCACAACATAGAAAATCTAAACTAGAAAAACACCCCTGTCACACCCCGACCTACTCTACCATAGAAAATAACAGCTTTCTCTGGTCAGGACGTGACAGTTAATGACTGGAACTAACTGCACAAATCACTGAAGCTGGAGACTCATATCTCCCTCACTAAATTTAAGCACCAGCTGTCAGAGCAGCTCACAGATCACTGCACCTGTGCATAGCCCATCCAACTACCTCATCCCCCATACTGTTATTTATTTTATTCATTTTGCTCCTTTGCACCCCAGTATCTCAACTTTCACACTCATCTTCTGCACATCTATCACTCCAGTGTTTAATTGCTATATTGTAATTATTTCGCCACTATGGTCTATTTATTGCCTTACCTCCCTTATCCTACCTCATTTGCACACACCTTTTCTATTGTATTATTGACTGCATGTTTGCTTATTCCATGTGTAACTCTGTGTTGTTGTTAGTGTCGCACTGCTTTGCTTTAGCTTGACCAGGTCGCAGTTGTAAATGAGAACTTGTTCTCAATTGGCCTACCTGCTTAAATAAAGGTGAAATAAAACCAAAAAAAATAAAAAAAATATGACAAATAAAATTAGATTTGATTTATTCATAACCTAGGTTTCAGATTTGTTTCAGTTTTAACTCTCAAAGTACACTTCTTTTTATAGATAAACAACTACATTGGATGTTCTAAGTCCATGTTACTGCAAAAATCACATCGAAATAAAATAAACATTATTGTAGTTGAGGTCAGATTCTTTTGTTGGAATTGTTATGTAATTCCTCTTACATTGCACACCCAGCAAGATAGAACTGTGTTTGTCTAGCCTAGCAATGTTTCTGTAGGCTACTGTCACGTTCGTTGTAAGGATGGGACCAAAATGCAGCGGGAACATGAATACTCATCTTCTTTATTACGAAGAAAACCAAAATGTAAAAAATAAATAAACACTTAATAAAAAAACAACGACGAAAAACAGTCCTGTTAGGCACACAGCTACACACGGAATAACTACCCACAAAAACCCATGAAAAAACACCTCTACTAAATAGGACCTTCAATTAGAGGCAATGAGGAACAGCTGCCTCCAATTGAAGGTCAACCCAATAAACTAAACATAGAAATAGAAAAGCTAGAACGAACATAGAAATATACTAACATAGAACATTGCCCCCCAAAAAATGAAACACACTAAACAAACACCCCCTGCCACGCCCTGACCAAACTACAATAACAAACAACCCCTTTTATTCGTCAGGACGTGACAGCTACTGTGGTGGCAGAGTTTACAAAACAAATCCCCACACAATTTAAACAAACAATGGTCATGATATGATTCTGCCAGGTAGGTATAGGCCTACTTTGTACTTAACATGTAATTGAGAATGTTATGGGGAAAGGCTTTCCATCCAGGCTCCAAAAAAGACAGATGCAGTATCATTAGTACACTATCACTAACTGACTACACAAAGTGATAGATAAACGCACACACATGATGTTGCTTCTTTAAAAAGCTGCAGGAAATACGAGTCATTGATTAATTATGTTCATGTCATATGAGAGACTTGTGCAAACTAATGAATTCTAATTAGTTGAATAGGCCTACATTTAGGAAATTAATTTTCTAAACTAACTAGTCTACATATATTGCAAATGAGTGCCTGATATGATTTATTATATGATTTGATTTCTTCATTAAGCCAATTATTAGGCAACATATGCAGCCAAAAGATCAAGGAACTGAGTAGGCCTGTACATCTGTCACTGAGTCTCTCAGTTTTCTACCTCAACTGCATTGTCCTCCATTCCTTTGGTTGAAGTTGAACTGTCTGTGCGCCTAGAATCACATTCTTGATCCTTATCAACCCTATTTGACTCGGCTCATTTAGCAGCTTCTCCCTCGCAATTGTTGCTCACTTTTACTTCTTTGCTTCAGCTTGCACTCACACCTGTTTAACGTTTTGCTGCACCCACCTTGAGAGTTCTCAGTACCAGCTTTTCATTTTTTAACCGGTAATTTTGGCAACTTCAGTAGGGAATGTAGGCCCATCTTGGTAGGGTGGCTGTTCCCTACTACAACGGCCCAATAGAAAAAAATGATAGATTATTTCAACAGAGAAAAAGGTATAGCCTAGGCTACTACAAAAAACAATGAAGAAGCCCATGGGTCACTCAAAAATGGTTAAGCCCATCTGGCTTCTGCCAGATAGCCAATTCGCCCCTGAGCAATTTCATACGTCAACAGCGAGAAGTAAGCGAACAACATGCTCTCAATTTGTATTGAATCAACCACTGACATTGATTGGGAAAATTAGTGTTTCAAGAATGTAATTCCCTCTTTGGTTGTGAACTAAATCTAAATGCCTGTGATTCTGTGATTCTAAAACTGTGGGACTGACTCCGACTTGGGTCCAGTTGATGGAAACATAATGTTTTATTTCTACATTAGCCATGAGATATCACAATAAATAATATTATGGTATTTCAGTTGTTTAAAATATAGGAAACTTACATTGAAAAGGTAGAGGTGCTTACAAGTAAACAGAATAAAAAACGCATGAAATCATGTCTGAAGTGTTTTGCAAACATTTATATCATGCCCAATACTACCTTCATTTATCTAAGTAGGAATTACATTGGAATGCACTTCACTAAAGGATGTTTTTACAAATTGGACATGGAATAAGAGCTATGCACATCTTCATTGACTTCTCTTACCCCTTCAAAAGCATAAACATACTATTTCCTATCAGGGTTCTTTGACGTCCAACATTTTACAAAGTCATTGGAGAGAGAATGAAAAGTGTATGTCACCCACATCAGTGACCTGCCCTATATTTCTAATACGGAAACTCCTGACGTGGACAAAGGACACATCAAGGACCTAGCGGCCGTATGAAAAGATATTAGTAATGATATTTGTAACGTGACGCTTTTGGGACTGATGTTTCTCTTCCTTTGGAAGTGTTCTGAGGAAAGAAATGGTAATCAGCGACTCCTGAGGATAATTTGACCACAGAGAAAAGCGTGCCATTTATTTTCTTACTGCTTAATGCTATAAATGTGACTGTATTTCACTGAGATAAAAAGTATTGCTGCAGCTAAAGGCACCTTGGTGGATACTGTGCTGGATAAATCCCTTGTGGAAAAAACACATTAATTTCATGTGATCACGTGATTTTATGTGACGTCTCATGTGAAATACTATAAATGTGACATCATGGGAATGCAACCTTTCAACATCTGATCTCATGAATTAGTGTAAAATGTTGTACTGTGACTACACTTGGGATTTGAGCATAACCTCTCGGCCGCTAGCAACTTGAACTTTCCTGCTACATGTCCTTCTACAAATTGACGCTATTAACGAGGTTGCCAAGGAGTTGAAGTGGGACAGGCACGGCTTGGTTTCTGTGGGTGCTTCTCTGTAAAGCTGGGCCCACTACAGCACAGAGATCCAAGAGAACAGCTCTTAGTAATCGGAACCGGCTCATAAGCCACTCATCATCATTGGTCAGTAAATCTTGCTGGTCTTAGAAAATTTGCTCTCGCCGAATTCATCCATTCGCCAAATATTCCAACAGTGCCAAAGCAGCCATTGTGTGTCATTACACATTGTAATTGCATGCCTTTTTATACCCACCCATTTGATTGTCAAGGCTACCCAATTGCGTAACACCTTCAAGGTGTGGTAATTACCCTGACTAACTGACAAAGACAGGGTCATTATCACATTGACAGTTCTGTGCAACGAACATATGATAACAATATATGAAACTGTGCTGTCATGTCCTGACCAGTAAAAGGGGTTATTTGTTATTGTAGTTTGGTCAGGGGGTGTTTGTTTGGTGTGTTTTTGATTTATGTTCTATATTTTCTATTTCTATGTTTATTCTAGTTTTCTATTTCTATGTTGTGTTTTTTTCAATGACCTCCAATTAGAAGCAGCTGGTTGTCGCTGTTTCTAATTGGAGGCCATTTTTAAGTGTGTTTGTTTTTCACCTGTGTTTGTGGGTGGTTGTTTCCAGTATAGTCTGTGGACCTTACTGGACTGTTTTCGTTGTTTGTTTTGCTTAAGTGTTTTTTCTTTATTAAAATAAGAAGATGATCAATATACCCACTGCATTTTGGTTCACTCCTTACGACGCCTGTGACAGAACCACCCACCAAAGAAGGACCAAGCAGCGGAGGAAGGAGCAGAAGGAGAGCTACTTGGAGTCATGGACATGGGAGGAGATCCTAGATGGAAAGGGACCTTGGAGGCAGGCTGGGGAGTACCGGTGACTGAAGGAAGAATTGGAGGCAGCAAAGGCAGAACAACGGAGGTATGAGGCATTATATCCTCCATTTCAGGAGGTGAGGAGGCAGCCCCCCCAAAAAATTGGATGGGGGCACACGGAGAGTTGGGGTAAGTCAGGCAATAGACCTGAGCCAACTCCTCGTGCTTATTATGGGGAGCGTTTGGCGTGGAGAGCACCGTGCTATGCGGAAGTGCGCACGGGCTCGCCCATCCGCACGCACAGTCCGGTGCGGTCGATACCAGCCCCCCGCAAGTGCCGTGCTAGAGTGGGCATCCAGCCAGGAAGGAGTATGCCTGCTCAGCATATCTGGCCACCAGTGCGTCTCCTAGGCCCAGCCTACCCTGCGCCTGCTCTACGCATGGAAGCCATCATTCCTCAGCATAGCCCAGTTTGCCCTGTGCCAGCACTCCGCCCGTGCAGGGCTACAGTGACAACTCAGCCAGGACGGGAGATACAATCTTCGGCAAAATCATTCGCAAGGAGATTCCTGCAAAAATATTATTTGAAGATGAAGTGCTCCAGACCTCCAGTGCGTCTTCAAGACCCTGTGTATCCTGTTCCTGCTCCTCACACTAGCCCTGTGGTGCGTGTTACTGTTCTGCCGCCTCCAAAGCCAGCCCCACGCATCAGGCCTCTAGTGCACCTGCCCAGTCCAGTCCAGTACGTCCTGTTCCTGCTCCTCGCACTAGCCCTGAGGTGCGTGTCAATAGTCTGGCGCCTCCAAAGCCAGCCCCACACATCAGGCCTTCAGTGCGCAGTTCCAGTCCAGAGCTTCCGGCGACAGTTCCCCGTCCAGAGCTTCCGGCGACAGTTCCCCCGTCCAGAGCTTCTGACGACAGTTCCCCGTCCAGAGCTTCCGGCGACAGTTCCCCGTCCAGTGCTTCCGGCGATGTCCTACAGTCCGGAACCGACAGAGACGGCCCACAGTCCGGAGCCTGCAGAGACGGCCCACAGTCCGGAGCCTGCAGAGACGGCCCACAGTCCGGAGCCTGCAGAGACGGCCCACAGTCCGGAGCCTGCAGAGACGGCCCACAGTCCGGAGCCTGCAGAAACGGCCCACAGTCCGGAGCCTGCAGCGACGCTCCTCAGCCCGAGGTCTCCAGCGACGCACCTCAGCCCGAGGTCTCCAGCAACGCACCTCAGCCCAGAGCCTTCAGCAGTGGTCTACAGCCCTGAGCCTTCAGCGGGGGTGGGCAGGTTAGAATGGGGACTAAGGCCGGAGCCAGAGCCACCTCCGTAGTTGGAGGATTGGGGGGGTGTAGCACGGGAGCCATCGTTGACGGTGGCCACCCTCCCTTCCCTCCCTTTAAGTTTGGGGTTAATATTCGTGGGGTTTTTGTTTTGAGGTGCATTCGGGGTCTGCACCTTTGGGGGGTACTGTCACGTCCTGACCAGTAAAAGGGGTTATTGTAGTTTGGTCAGGGCGTGGCAGGGGGTGTTTGTCTTGTGTGTTTCGGGGTTTTTAATGTATGTTCTATATTTTCTATTTCTATGTTTATTCTAGTTTTCTATTTCTATGTTGTGTTTTTTTCAATGACCTCCAATTAGAGGAAGCTGGTTGTCATTGTCTCTAATTGGAGGCCATATTTAAGTGTGTTTGTTTTTCACTTGTGTTTGTGGGTGGTTGTTTCCGGTATAGTCTGCACCTTACTGGACTGTTTTTGTCATTTGTTTTGCTTAAGTGTTTTTTTCTTTAATAAAATAAGAAGATGATCAATATACCCACTGCATTTTGGTCCACTCCTTATGACGCCCGTGACATGTGTACTCGTATCTGCCCGACTGAGGCATCGACAATGGCAGTAATTTGTCCTACTGTTCACCTTATTATTGATGGGAATACATTTCATAATATGCAAGTATTGTTTAATAATTACAGATCCATTTAAATATGATTCCCGATTAAACTGTACAACATATTTGAGAGGTTCTTTTGCAAAAACAGATATCTCCGTTTGTATTTATTTTCCTAAATCATGTTTTTTATGTGTTTTTTTGTGTGCACTCCAGGGAACTCTTCATATATAATACGTGAGAGGTAATATTTAAATACATTTTACACAATGGTATCAATTTCAAAGCGTTTCTCGAGTTTCATACTTCTGCCATCGGAGTCGCAGTTTCTCATTTCTCAGTTTATGTGCGTACGTATGGGTCAAAGTGTCCAGTGTCCATCAGGAAATTTGCTGCCACTAGCAATACATGCCAGTAACCTACTGGGCCTTCACTGACTTTTCTGTTGATAACATTACTGTCACAGGGGCAGCCTATCAAAATATTACAGACGTGGCTTATTGGAAGTGCAGCATTCAGCTAGCTCCTTTTGGTCTACCATGAGAGGGAATCTCATCCCAGTTAATGTATGATTCATATGCATTTTAATTCATCCGCTGATAATTTATGTATTTTGAAAGTTACATGTCTTTGAAAGCTTAATTGCTGACAAGCAAAACAGTGCCTTCAAAAAGTATTCACACCCTTTGACATTTTCCACATTGTGTTGTGTTACAGCCTGAATTTAAAATAGATTAAACTGATATGTTGTTTCACTGGCCTACACACAATACCTCATAATGTCAGTGGAATTATGTTTTAAGAAATGTTTACAAATTAACTAAAAATGAAAAGCTGAAACCCCTTTGTTATGGCAAGCCTAAATAAGTTCACAAGTAAACATTTTCTTAACAAGTCACATAATACGTTGCATGGATTGTGTGCAATAATAGTGTTTACCATGATTTTTGAATTACTACCTCATCTCTGTACACTACATGTACCATTATCTGTAAGGTCCCTCAGTCAAGCAGTGAATTTCAACACAGATTCAACCACAAAGAACCGGGAGGTTATCCAATGCCTGGCCAAGATCTACCTATTGGTAGATGGTTAAAAAAAATTACAAGCAAAAATTGAATATTCCTTTGAGCATGGTGAAGTTACTAGTTACACTTTGGATGGTGTCTCAATGCACCCTCTACAAAGACACAGGAGTCCTTCCTAACTTGCCAGAGAGGAATGAAACCACTCAGGGATTTCACCACGAGGTCAATGGTGCCTTTAAAATAGTTACAGAGTTTAATGGCTGTGATATGAGAAATCTGATGATGGATCAACAACATAGTAGAGTTTCCACAATACTAACCTAAATGACAGAGTGAAAAGAAGGATAATAAGAAATAAAAAATATTCCAAAACATGCGTCCTATTTGCAATAAGGCATTAATAAAGTAAAACTGCAAAACATTTGTCAAAGAAATTAACTTCATGTCCTGAATACAACGTGTTACGTTTGGGGAAAATCCAACACATCACATCACTGAGTACAACTCTTCATATTTTCAACCATGGTGGTGGCATCTTGTTATGGGTATCCTTGTCATCGGAGTTTTTAGGATAAAATAAACTAAATAGAACACAGGCAAAAATCTTGAGGCAAACCTTTTTCAATCTACTTTCCAACAGACACTGGGAGACAGACTCACCTTTCAGCAGGACAACAACCCAAAATACAAGGCCAAATATACACTAGAGTTGCTTACCAAGATGACATTGAATGTTCCTGAGTGACCAAGTTACAATTTTCACTTAAATCGGCTTGCAAATCTTGAATCTTGAAAATGGCTGACTAGCAAGGATCAACAACCAGCAAGACAGAGCTTGAATAATAGTTTAATAATAATGTGCGAATATTGTACAATCCAGGTGAGCGAGGCTCTTAGAGACTTACCCAGAAAGACTTACAGCTGTAATCACTGCGAAAGTTGATGCTAATGTATATTGACTCAGGGGTGTGATACTTATTTAAATGAGATTTTCCAGTAGCACTTTACTTGACACCCAGCGTCATAAAACGTATTAACACAGTCATAACCATGTCCTAACAGCTGATATAACTTGTCATAATATGGTCATAACACTGTCATTACATATATAGAAGACCTCTTTTGACATATATTGTGTTACTTTATGGCTGGTTATGACACCTACATAAGAGTCAAAACCCACAAAACCTACCACACAAGGCAAAACATTCCATTACACCATAGTCTACTTTGTCAACAGTATGTTTATGTTATTTAACAATTTCTGAAATTTACCATATTTAATTGTAATTGTGCACACATTGATGTCAGACATGCACCTACACCAATGCTCTGTTGCTGATGACTGGGATTAATGCAGGAGCAGATTTCAGGAGCAGGACTAATTATTGACATAAGGGCATGTACGTAATAGGCCTATCTGGCCTACAGTGGTGTAAAGTACTTAAGTAAAATACTTTAAAGTACTACTTAAGTCATTTTGGGTGGTATCTGTACTTTACTATTAACATTTTTAACAACTTTTACTTTTAGTCCACTACATTCCTAAAGAAAATATGTACTTTTTACTCCCATGCATTTTTCCTGACACCAAAAAGTACTTGTTACATTTTGAATGCTCAGGTAGGACAAAGTTATGGTACAATTCACACACCTATAAATACAACGCATTGTCATACCGACTGCCTCTGATCTTGCGGACTCACTAATGACAAATAGTGTGTTTATAAATTATGTCTTAGTGTTGGAATGTGCCCCTGTCTGTCCGTATTTAAAAAAAATATGAAATAAAACCTGATATTTTTAGACTTCTACACAACTAGTATTTGACTCAGTGTTTTTTACTTTTACTTGAGTAATTTTTTATTGAGGTATCTCTTTAATTTTACTCAAGTGTGGCAGTTGAGTACTTTTTCCACCACTGCTGGCTTATATGATTATGATGGTCATAATGCTTCTTGACAATGTCATAAAGTGCATTTTCTTAGTCCAAGTAAAGTGACACAGGATGGTCATAATGCTTCTTGACAATGTCATAAAGTATATTTTCTGCAAGTTAACTAAAATATGCTGAAAATATATATGGACTATATGATGACTGGAAATAATGGATTACAACAACAACAAAGGACTTATTAAGAAACACATTTTCAAATGAAAGGAAACTTATTTTCATAAGTTTCCTTATGAAAGGAAACTTATTTGAATAAATGTGGATTTTGACTCTTAAGTAGGTGTCATAACCAGCCATAAAACAATGTGATGTCACAACAGGTGTAGATATGGGTCATGACAGTTATGACCATATTATGACAGGTTATGACAAGTTATGTCAGCTGTTATGACATATTATATGGTTATTACCGTGAATATAACGTATGATACTGGGTGTGAAGTAAAGTGTCACAGATGTTTCTGTATTTCATTCCAAATAAATGTTTAAAAATTGTGATTTTTGTTTAACTTTGTCATGGGGTATTGTATACAGATGGTTGAGAGAAAAAAATCAATTGAATCCATTTTTTATTCATTCTGTAACACAACAAAATGTGGAATAAGTTGTAATATTCCCTTCCCTGTCACACCATCAGGTCATGACTGTGACAGATGAGTGACAGTAAGTTACTGTGAAATTTACAGTAACCGACTTACCGCTAGTTGACAGTACGTTATTTAAAATTAAACATTAACTTTCTATGAACCAGCTTCTATTAAGCTGCTGGAAAATGCACAGTAACATAGCTCTTGATTGTCACAAGTTCTTACACCGATTGCAGAACCAACAGTGTCAAACAAGGTGCTCAACCTACATCAACATAACAATAAACCACTTAAACTTGTACAACATTTCCATTGATGGATGGCACAAATACAACATATTTTAGACCATGCCCCGAAAAAAGCTAATAAGCCCGAGCCAGCACGTTGCCTCCACCTACATTTCAAAGTACACTAATGATTGTACCTTATTTTGAATATATTGTGTAGAAAAATGTACCATTATACTAGATTATCTGCACATGTACATTAAAAGGTACCGACCAGTACCATGTGAATTCCTATGTGTACCTCTGAAGGTACTGTCATGACTGTCCAGTGAGGATCACAATGGGTCAGATCAGCTTGGCAATGGCTGACAATAACCAGATATTCTCCCACCTGCAGAGGGGAGGATGGAACTAGTGTTGGGGTTTTGACACCTCCACACCCTGTTGTAAATTAAGCAGGAGAGGACTCTCTCTTTACCCTTTAGTATCAACCAAAGGAATGTCTTTGTTTCACAGACTGTTTTCGCTGAAAACTGTAACACTGTAACAACCGTCGTCAAGAATGGACCAAGGCGCAGCGGGAATGTGGATACTCATAGTTTCTTTTAATAAACTTAAGTAAAGCATCCACAGGCAAAACAATAAACAAATACTCACGACGGTAACAGTGTAGCAGGCTCACAAACGCAATGCTCACAAACAACTACCCACAACCCCAAAGAAAAACACACACTCCTATATAGGACTCCCAATCAAAGGCAACTCAACACACCTGCCTTCAATTGGGAGTCCCAATCACCAACACAATCATTCACACACACAAACCCCTGCCACATCCTGACCAAAACTAACACCATTACGCCCTCTGCTGGTCAGGACGTGACAAACACAGTTAAACGTGGATAATGGAACAATATTTCTAACATAACAATCTGGGGAATGGTCAGTGGGGAGCTATGGAAAACAAATATAATATTGCTTTTCATTTTGTAATGTCATTAAAAACTGTATGGACGAAATACTTTAACTAGGAAAGTATATACCCTTTATCTGTCAAGTTTCCATCCAATATGTTGTGCATGTAATATGAAAAATGCAGAAACTATTTTTGATAAGATAGGAATGTGAATTTAGGAGGCATAAGAGAATATATCTCCTTTTAACTGTTCATAGTAAGTAGCCACGCCCAAATGAGGTCAGAGTGTGTAAGACTGACAGAACAATCCCCTTTTGACGAGAGTTCATAAAAAACATTGCCAACAAAACTAACATTAGACCAAGAAAGATAAGGCGTTAGCTATATGTTTGAAATAGTTGAAACTTTGAACCTCAACATGAGGTGAAGAAATAAACTCACCTTCCTTTAGACCAAAGAGACGAAGAGCTGCAGCTCCTGTCCATAATGGTCTGAATCCTGAACCCTGAATAATCAATACGAGGAGGAGGCGACAAACTCCCCTCTCAGACAATCACTATTACAGCTGATTAGCTGTCCTGAGTCAAATATCTCAATCTCTTCTGTGTGTGTGTCACGACTTCTGTCGAAGTCAATGCCCCTCCTTGTTCGGGTGGTGCTCGGCGATCGACGTCACCGGTCTTCTAGCCACCAGTGATCAGTTTTTCATTTTCCATTGGTTTTGTCTGGTCTCCTTACACACCTGTTTCTTCTCCCAGTAATTACATGTTGTGTATTTAACCCTCTGTTTCCCCTCATATCCTTGTCTGTGATTGTTTGTTATGTTATGTACGTGTTGTTTATGTATCGGTGTGCAACGGGTTATTGTTTACCCGGATTATTTACTACGTTGGTTTTGGAGCTAGTTTTTTTTAATAAATACTCAATTTTTTACCACTTTCGTTTCTCCTGCGCCTTACTTCCCTGCCACCTACATACACGGATAATGACAGTGTGTTTGTTCTGTGTTATTAAGTTAGCTAGTAAATAAATATTGAAAAAAATTTGTGTAGTACAAAATTATGAGTTAGGCTGTGGTTTTTGGAGATACATGAGGTTATGACTGTCAGAATGACGATATGATAAAGGTAATGATTAATAAGATGACTGTTTATCGATGAAATAGATATATACCTAATAGAGCTTAATTCGGGAGATGGTATCTCTTTAAACAACCTCTTCTGTGGTACCCCAAATCCTAATGAGTTAATTGTTACATGATTAATTTAATCTGGTAATTTAATCGGGTAACAATTAAATATAGTCATCAGATTAATTAACGTAAAGTCACGACAGTACCTTGTGTACCTTTTGACCTTTTTGTAAACCAGGGAACAACATTGTGCTGTAACCATGCTCTAATTTTTGAGAGTGTGTGGATATACATTATGTGCTTGATAAGAAATAAGTATCTGGTGGCACTTCTGAGACAGGAATGCACTCCACACCAACATTTGCAAGTTCAAATCCCAAAACCATTTATGCACACTTAACGTCAAGTATACCTGAGCACTGCTACTTTTTCATTGGTTTTGTCAGATAATCACATAATTATTGACTTGATTCTGGGCAACGTTTAGCAGTGCAGAAACTTTTTCTTGCCAATAAATCTGGTGGCGTAGCAGGAAATTCAGATCGTATCTCCCTTACAGAAAAAACACATGGTTTTGCATGTGGAAAATCATAATTATTTCACAAGTAAAATGACTCCTTTCACATGTGAATTTATTTATTCTTGAACACTTCATGTGACATTTCACATGTTAAAACCCTTATTTTTGGAACACTTCACATTTGACATTTGATATGTACAAATGTGGTCTTGGAACACTGTGAAAACGTCATCACGTGAAATGCATGTGTTTTTTCACGTGAAATGCACGTGAAATGCATGTGTTGTCAGGACATCACGTGATGGAATGGTATGGTGGTTTGTGCTCCCGAGTGGCGCAGCGGTCTAAGGCACTGCATCTCTAGCACAAGATTTGTCACTGCAGTCCTTGGTTTGAATCCAGGCTGCATCACATCCGGCTGTGATTTTGAGTCCCATAGGGTGCCGCACAATTGGCCCAGCGTCGTCCGGGGTAGGCTGTCATTGTAAATAACAATTTGTTCCTAACTGACTTGCCTAGTTAAATAAAGGTTAAATAAAAAAAGTTAGTAGTACGCTGTTCAGCTAAAGTATGGCTCCACAAGGGATTTGCACTTACAACCTCTGGATTTGAGGTGCACTGACCTTTCTGCTGCGCCACAAAGTCTCTAGTATTCCCATACACATGCATTACCTTACATCTCTGCACTTAGCAAAATAGTGCTACATTCACTGCTATTTTAGTTACTAATTAATCAGACTATTCTCTCATTGATTTAATTTACTTTTTTCAGCAATTTGAGTTTTTCTGTATAGTTGTCTAATGTTGGTGGGGCATAATATTTGTTTCAATATTACTCCTGAATTATTATGATAAATATAATACTTTTCTTGAGTTTATTTTTAACAAAGCTGAAATTCACTATGAAGTCCAAAGTGTAGGAACACAGGCGTGGTTATCAGTTAACTCAAGCGTGGTGGTGTAGAATAAAAATTGGAATGCCATGAACCAAGAGGTTGTGAGTTCAAATCCCAGGTGAATTACAATGACTGCATAAATGTGTTTATCAAAGTGTGTAAAATATGTAAGTTGAAAACATTGTATGTTAAAAGCACTGTCTGTATCATAAACATAATAAAATATGTGTTCCAACCCCGTGTTTTCACATGTGACGTTTCATGTGAAGTTAAAAAAACACATGTTTTGGTATGTGAAGTGTTCCAAAACTGTGAAATTTTCCACATGTGAAATCATGTTTTTCTATAAGGGATTTTAACTTTTGACTAAATCACTACATACAAGTTTTAGGGATGGTTTCTCAGACACAGATTAAGCCTAGTCCTGAACTAAATATTATTTTAGATAGATTTTCTTAATTGAGCTTGATTTTTAGTAAACAAAACTAGGGTTAATATGTGTCCAGGAAACTGCCCCGTACTGTACTGAAGTTCTAGCACTGATGATTGAGGTACTCAGGATAGTATCATGGATGCACAGACATGTGTCATATTTGAAAGCAGAACAGAAATACTAGACTCCAACACTGTCTCTCATTATTTTGACAATGCTTCATTCAATGTTATGTTTTTTTTTACCTACTAAATACTGATGGATCTAAAATTGCATGTGTAATCTACTGCCCACATCCAGATGGAGGGGGAATGTAATCATTTTGGGAGAATTTCCAGTTAATCCACTTTACGAGGTGACATTTGAAATCCTGGCAGCAACAAAAAATGTAATATATTGTAAATAATAGCTTTGCCAGTCCTCGGTCAGAACAGTACAACACCTCAAAAAAATAACGTGTCATAAACAACTAGAGTAAACTGTACACTACATGTTTGGAATGTATAAGGGGCATTAATAGTACTGTTTAATCTGGCAGATGTTTCATGATTTCATATGTTTCATCGGCTTCTCTTGGCTTGTGTTTTATAGGAGTTGTTCTGCTTGGAGGTGTGAGCTGATAGCAAACCCCTACAGTACACTAACCTGGAAATCAGATTTAAGCCCACTCCACACATTATGACTACACAAAAACACATTGCAAGGGGTGTTGACTTGCTGGTACAATATGCTCGTGTATCTTGTTGGCTCACCTCAATTCAATCATTGTTGTTTACACTATAGTCCTTGTTGCAATACATGTTAATCTTCCCTCTGTACAGAGAACGGAAGGTTGTTGTTGTTGTTAGGGTTTAATGTGGCACATTTAGTTGTCGGTCTTTTATAATCAAGACACTGTTGAACCAGAATGGCCAGCAGAGCCCTTACAGTCCTGCGATCAAACTGTCTCTACTGCTCACTGTACTGATGCCTCAAGTCACTGCAAAAACTAAACAAAACCCCAGCAGTTATCTTTTTTGTTTTACCTCTCAATCAACTATCTGATTTATTCTCAGATTTAACAGTTTTCAAAATAATACAATTTGAATGATGGTTGAATCTTACAGTGTGTAACAATCTAAAAACATGCACAACATTGTTGCCTAAAACTTGAAATATTGACATTAGAACTGAAGGGAGAAGTAG
Organism: Salmo trutta; assembly: GCF_901001165.1. Classification (NCBI taxonomy): domain Eukaryota; kingdom Metazoa; phylum Chordata; class Actinopteri; order Salmoniformes; family Salmonidae; genus Salmo; species Salmo trutta. The sequence goes on along the minus strand of NC_042962.1, from coordinate 33,118,185 downwards.
AGGATAATAGAGTTGAGCTGGCCAGCGCAGAGTAGAGCAGAGTAGACTAGAGTAGAGTAGAGTTAGTCAGCACAGTCAAGTGTTATGTGGCAGAGAATTGGATCCCTGCCTAAGGAGCAAATTCTTCTCACTCACAACACCTCGAAATAAAGAGGAATGCCTGTTTTTGTTGTTTATATAAAGTTGCATATTAATCAACTAACAATTCAAACCCGTTTCTTCATGTGTTTGTACAAACCTGACACAATATGCAAATAAAAATAAAGTTTGAATTAAATTTAATGAGCAACATAACAAAAGGGCCAAAGCTAATTATATAAATTCATCCCCTTTGAAAAACAGGTAACACTGCAACCCTGCTGAATATAAAACAAAGCTAAATGCATTAGAATATTCATTACAAAACATATGATGAATATGTGACCATATGTTCCATGGGGACGGAATGCTAATTGCTGGGGTGGAAATATAGAGTTAAAGCTTCAAAGCACAATAAGGTATATTGTATTAATTCATTCTGCTGCGGCTTCAGGGTCTAATAGAAATGCAGTACAATATAAACTAATAATTGTATCTATAGCCTTCATTTTATTATTGTTTCCAATGATATTACTGATATACCATGTAATGTCTGTTTGAAAGTTCTCAGTTTGTTTGCAATTCTTTCGATGGTCTTTGTATAGTCGGCAAGAGCGTTGAGTAAGTGCACACTCAAAAATCCTTAGTTTAAGTGCCAACTACTTATTATGTTGTCATATACCAATCTCAAACAGTTGGTTTTATAACTGTAATGAAATGAGGAGAGACATGATTGCAACCAACACATTGTGTATGATCCTTGTGATCAGCCATTACCAAAACCTCACAGGAGAAGTTGGAATATAGTTGAATGACCTGGTTAGGAGTAAGTTCTGGCTAGACCCACATTTACATGAAAAACTCTATGCAAAATAACAACGTTTTGCACTCCCAAAAAGCCCTTGGAGTTAATGTTTTAGGGGGACTGTTATTGAACTCATTTCCACAATGAAACCATAAGTGACCTTCAACATTGAAGAAATATGAAAAATATATATTAATAAACTTCGCACACATCTCAATGCCAAAACAGCAGCTTTCAAGGACATGAAAGCCTGTTCAGCTACTTCCTAGAATTCTTTAATGTCAATGTGAATATGGGAAATTGGTACTTTATGAAATATCAGTTCTGTGCAGCCTTACACCTTTTAAAACATGAATGAATAGTCAAAGCTAACAATGTGCACCATAGTCAAATAGCCAGTAAAATGACTTCCCTTGGGCTCTACTTATCAGTGGTGGAGGAGGTCACCGTTTCCCCCTACCCTGGCAGTCTGATGGAAAACAACCATACAATTTATTTCAGTTCAGATTATCATTATTTTGCACAGACATACTGTTAGGACTCGATGTGAAGAAACACAAAGTTATATCTACTCTTAAAGTAACTGTCCAGTTTTCTATTGAGCATAGTATGTTAAAAATATGTTTTTCTGTGTTGGAATGGTGGGGTATACTCCAACAATAGAATGGTTAAACATATGAACGAGATTAGACCACTTATTTACCAGCTCATTCTCCTCAGGAGGATGACATCATCCTCTATGAGGAAATGGCAAACATTTTGTCTGTTTGGCCATATGAGTTAACAGAATATGTACTTTTAAAAGTGAGATTTTCACTGGACAGTTACTATCCATGATATATGGCAGGTAGTCTAGTGGTTAAAGCATGGGGCCAGTAACCGACAGGCTGACAAGGTAAAAATCTGTTGCTCTGCCCATGAACAAGGCAGTTAACTCACTGTTCCTAGGCCGTCATTGTAAATAAGAATTTGTTCTTAACTGACTTGCCTAATTAATTAAAAATAAATACAATTTCACAAAAATACATTTGTACATAAAGTAAAAATTATGGTAGAAAACTCTAATATCGAGGCTATAACAAAATCTCCAGTCAAAACAAGGACCTGGAAGCTGACTGTGTCAGCCCTGCCACAAGTCCTTATTACCACAGTCCATTCCAGGATTTTCGATTACCCTGGTCAAATGAGCTATTATGAATGTCAGTGAAAGAACCATGGTAACAGCTTCCATCGATTCCCCATAAAATGAGCTGAGCCTAATAACCTGAATGAGAGCAGCATTTTATACCCGTTTATTGTAATTACTGAATGAATTAAATAGAGCGGAGCTCCAAAGTACCAAATAAAACATGATGAGATGTTAAGTGGAGACAAGAGGAGAGAGGACGGAAAAACAGGAAGGAAAACTCTAGAAGCACAAGAAAATCTGTAGTTTTGAGGAGCAATTTTGTGTTAAGACTAAGTATTAAGTATCCTCTGATGCCAGATGTGTAGGTGTAGTTACTGTAGGTGAAGAAAACTGTTGAGAGCTGCTTCTGTCCTGGCTCTGTCATATCTGATGCATTTGTGGCAGGCTTGGTGGAAAGTTTTGCCCTAGTTCTGACAGTCCGGAGGTCCTGAGGAGAGCAGGGAGAGGTTTGCCTGAGGCGTCTACAGCTGGTCTGTTCTGTGATGGTCGGTTACAGGGAGTTTATCCAGCCCTGCAGGGACACAACAACTCTCTGGTCAGTCTGAATCTCTGACCTACCTGGCTGAGCTAGAGAAACCAATGCAGAATCCTTTTATTTATTTATTATAGCAGAAATCCATCCCTCTATACAATACAAACTCCCAATAAAAACACCTTTGTTTCTCGTAGATCCCATATGATCTATTCGTTATCGTTCAGGTTTTATGTTAAGACAGATTAACTATTAAATGCTGCTGTGTTATTCTCCAGTGGGTATGACTCAGTAGGAACATAAATGGAAAAATCAATGCAGGTTTTTTGGGGTATTGTTCCAATTTCCTGTTGAGTCACGTAGGCACCCAAAGTGATATAGAGAGCCAGCTCAGAACACAGTACCATCTTCAGTCTGCATGGAATCCCATTTTTCTCTCTAAGTACTATTCTAATATTTACCTGTTTTTGACCTGGGATGCATACCAAATGGCACCCTGATCAGTTTCACCTGTCCTCGTTATTGTCTCCACTCCCTCCAGGTGTCGCTTGTTTTCCCCGGTGTATTTATCCCTGTGTTTCCTGTCTCTCTGTGCCAGTCTGTCTTGTATGTTTTCAAGTCAACCAGTGTTTTTCCCATTTTCCTGCTTTTAGCATTCTCCTTTTTCTAGACCTCCCGGTTTTGAACCTTGCCTGTTTCTGGACTTTGTACCTGCCTGCCTGACCATTCTGCCTGCCTTTGACACGAGACTGTCAGCCACTCTGTACCTCCTGGACGCTGATCTGGTTTTGACCTTTTTGCCTGTCCATGAGCATTGTCTTGCCTACCCCTTTGGTTTAATAAACATTGTAAGACTCCAATCATCTGCCTCCTGTGTCTGCATGTGCTTTGATAGTGCTCTACTTTTGACCAGGGCCTATAGGGTGCCATTTGGGACATAGTCTTGTTCTATCCAAACTTCTACATTGCCCATGTCTTTAAGAGCATTGCATTCAATACGTTATATTTTTCAAACTCATTTCCACAGCATCACAGCCATCCCATACATGGACTTGTCGTGCCTGGTCTTATTTTCATGTCTGCTGTTGCGTTCGTCAGGGGAGCCAGTTAATAGAACACCAGAGGACATATAGTGTACATTGACAAAAGTCCTATTCAGACAGGACTAGTATTACTAGAGACATTTGTTACGTATTTATTACCCCGTTATTCTAGAGGATGATTCGCACAGGGTACATTTTTCCAACCTGCCCCCCTGTAATTATAAAAAAAAATCTGGTTGACTTATGACGGAAGCCTGGAGGTCTTTCTTCTAGGCGTGAAGCTATTTCTATATCATGTCTACATGATAGTCTACACTGATAACTCAGGCTTGGCTGCCAAAACTATCCAGTGCCTTCAGAAAGTATTCACACCCCTTGACTTTTCTTTTCTCCACATTGTTGTTACAGCCTAAATTTTAAATTAGAGATTTTTTGTTACTGGCCTACACGCAATACTCAAGTCAAAGTGGAATTATGTTTTTCTAACTTTTTACAAAAAAAATGTAAATGTCTTGAGTAAATAATACTTTATCCCCTTTGTTATTGCAAGTCTAACTAACAAGTCACATAATACGTTGCATGACTCTTTGTGCAGTTGTGTTCAACACATTTTTTTTATAACTACCTGATCTCTGTTCCCAACACATACAATATGTAAGGTCCCTCAGTTGAGCTGTGAATTTCAAACACAAATTCAAGCAGAAAGACCAGGGAGGTTTCCCAATGCCTCGCAAAGGGCACATAATGGTTTATGGTTAAAAAATACAAAAAAAGACATTGAATATTCTCTTGAGCACTACAAAGATACAGTCCTCAATCCTAACTCAGTTGCCGGAGAGGAAGGAAACCACACAGGGATTTCACCATGAGGCCATTGGTGACTTTAAAACAGTTAGAGTTTAATGGCTGTGAAGGAGAAAACTGAGGATGGATCAACAACATTGTAGTTTCTCCACAATACTATTCTAATCGACAGAGTGAAAAGGAAGCCTGTATTAATATAATAATTTGTTACATATAGTTATATATAGATATATAGATAAGAGCGTCTGCTAAATGACGTAAATGTACCAGTCAAAAGTTTGGACACACGTACTCATTCAAGGGTTTTCTTTATTTTTACTGTTTCTACATTGTAAAATAATAGTGAAGACATCATCTATGAAAAAATACATATGGAATCATGTAGTAACCAAAAAAGCGTTAAACAAATCAAAATATATTTAATATTTTAGATTCTTCAAAGTAGCCACCCTTTGCCTTGATCACAGCTTTGCACATGATTGAGAGAATGCCAACCAGCTTCATCTGGAATGATTTTACAACAGTCTTGAAGGCGTTCCCACATATACTGAGCACTTGGTGGCTGCTTTTCCTTCACTCTGCGGGCCAACTCATCCCAAATGATCTCAACTGGATTGAGGTCGGTTGATTGTGGAGGCCAGGTCATCTGATGCAACACTCCATCACTCTCCTTCTTGGTCAAATAGCCCTTACACAGCCTGGAGGTGTGTTGTGTCATTGTCCTGTTGAAAAACAAATGATAGTCCCACTAAGCGCAAACCAGATGGGATGGCGTATTACTGCAGAATGCTGTAGTATTCATGCTGGTTTAGTGTGCCTTCAATTCTAAATAAATCACAGACAGTGTCACCAGCAAAGCACTCCCACACCATCACACGTTCTCCTTAATGTTTCACGGTGGGAACTACACATGTGGAGATCATCCATTCACCTACTCTGCGTCTCACAAGGACATGGTGGTTGGAACAAAAAATATCCAATTTGGACTCAGACCAAAGGATAGATTTCCACCAGTCTAATATCAATTGCTCATGTTTCTTGGCCCAAGCATGTGACATGGTGATGGTGGCCTCAGGTGCAGAGAAGAGAACAGATGAGGAATCAGTGGTTAAGGATAAATGTAATACTTTACTGAGAAATGGTAATGGAATGGTCACAGTAAAACTGGAAAACAACAAACACTAAGTCTCAAAAACTCACTCAGGAGACAAATGCACCCGGCACACAATTCAAGCATGAGCAAAGGACAACAGAAAACACACCTCTTTTAACAGAGAAATCATAATGAGTAAATTTGGCACACCTGAGTGTCGTTAATGTCTCTTGGACAGTCTTTGCCACCCTCTGGTGACAGGTGGGACCATGACAAAGCGAGTCTCTTCTTGTTATTGGAGTCCTTTACTAGTGGTTTCTCTGCAGCAATTCGACCATGAATACTTGATTCACACAGTCTCCTCTGAACAGTTGATGTTGAGATATTTAACTCTGTGAAGCATTTATTTGGACTGCAATTTCTGAGGCTGGACTTGGTATTTTACTAAATAGGGCTATCTTCTGTATACCACCCCTACCTTGTCAAAACATAACTGATTAACTTTTAACAATTAATTCATTGAAATGCATTCCAGGTGACTACCTCATGAAGCTGGTTGAAAGAATGCCAAGAGTGTGCAAAGCTGTCATCAAGGCAAAGGGTGGCTACATTGAAGAATCTCAAACATAAAATATATTTTGGTTTGTTTTAACTTCTATGCGATAGGTGGGACGCTAGCGGCAAATTCAAAAACAACAAAATGTCATAATTCAACTTTCTCAAACATACAACTATTTAACACCATTTTAAAAATACACTTCTCCTTGATGTAACCACATTGTCCGGTTTCAAAAAGGGTTTACAGCGAAAGCAAATCATTAGATTATGTTAGGAGAGTACATAGACAAAAATAATCACACAGCCATTTTCCAAGCAAGGACATGTGTCAATAAAACCCAAAACACAGCTAAATGAAGCACTAACCTTTGACGATCTTCATGAGATGACACTCCTAGGACATTATGTTACACAATACATGTATGTTTTGTTCGATAAAGTTCATATTTAAATCCAAAAACAGCATTTTACATTGGCGCGTGATGTTCAGAAAATGCATTCCTACCAAAACGTCCGGTGAATGTGCACATCAATTTACAAAAATACTCATCATAAACGTTGACAAAGTATATAACAATTATTTTAAGAATTATAGATGGACTACCCCTGGATGCAACCGCTGTGTCAGATTTTAAAATAGCTTTACGGAGAAAGCACATTTTTCAATATTCTGAGTACATAGCTCAGCAATCACGGTGAGCTATTCAGACACCCGCCAAGTTCGGGGCAACCTAAACTCAGAATTAGTATTAGAAATATTGTATTACCTTTGCTGATCTTCGTCAGAATGCACTCCCAGGACTGCTACTTCCACAAGAAATGTTGTTTTTGTTCAAAATAATCCATATTTATGTCCAAATACCTCCGTTTTGTTCGTGCGTACAGATCAATTATCCAAAGGCATAACGCGCGAGCGCAGAACGAGAGACGAAAAGTCAAAATGTTCCATTACCGTACTTAGAAGCATGTCAAACGCTGTTTAAAATCAATCTTTATGGTATTTTTAACGTAGAATTGCGATAATATTCCAACCGGACAATAGCATATTCATTCAAGAAGAAAAAGAAGGAACGGCGTGCTCGCGTGACCGCATATATCCAATCCCTTTGTTGCCAGGCAGACCACTCAGTAACTGAGCTCCTATTATCTGCCCAGTGACAGGAACATGCTCAAACCATTTTCTGAAGGCATTAGACAGCCAATGGAAGCCTTAGGAAATGCAATGTCACCCCACAGACACTGTAGCTTCGAGAATCAAAAGAAGAACTACAATTCTCAGACTTTCCACTTCCTGCTTGAATTTTTCTCAGGTTTTTGCCTGCCATATGAGTTCTGTTATACTCACAGACACCATTCAAACAGTTGTAGAAACTTCAGAGTGTTTTCTATCCAAATCTACTAATAATATGCATATTCTTGTTTCTGCGCCAGAGTAGTAACCTGTTTAATTTGGGTACGTTTTTCATCCGGCCGTGAAAATACTGCCCCCTAGCTCAGACAGGTTAACACTAATTTGGTTACTACATGATTCCATATTTGTTATTTCATAGTGTTGATGTCTTCACTACTGCTCTAAAATGTACAAAATGTGTAGGTGTGTCTAAACACTGGTAATGGATATGTTAGGGTTATGCTTGTAATCGATACGAACTGGATAAAAAAATAAATGGAATGGAGCTAAGCACAGGCCAAATTCTTTAGGAAAACCTGGTTTTGTCTGCTTTCTAACAGACACTAGGAGATGAATTCACATTTCAATTGGATAATAACCTAAAACATGAGGCCAAATCTACTCTAGAGTTGCTTACCAAGAAAATTGTGAATGTTCTTGAGTGGCCGAGTTACAGTTTTGTCTTAAATAATTTGGCAGATCTTGAATATTTTTTAAAAGAATAATGGGCAAATGTTGCACAATCCAGGTGTTGAAAGCTCTTAGAGACTTACCCAGTAAGACTCACAGGTGTAATCACTGCCAAAGGTGATTTTAACATGTATTGACTCAGGGGGTTGAATACTTATGTAATCAATATATATTAGTGTTTCATTATATATATATTTTTTGTACAAATGTTAGAATTTTTCTTCCACTTTGACATTACAGAGACAATGAAAAATAGGAAATCCATTTTAATCCCAATTTGTAACACAATAAAATGTGTAAAAAGTCAAGGGTTGTGAAAACTGAAGGCACTGTCCACATGGGCCCTGGTCAAAATTAGCACACTAAATAGGGATTAGGATGCCACTAGGGACAAAGGAATTGTGTCTGTGGGGGTGAGGTGGCTTTCTGGCTTTTCTATTTCCTCCTCTGGTGTGGAAGAGTGGTGTGTGTGACCTGCATAGAATAAGACATGTCCGGTCCTGTAGTGACTGATGGGATTGATTGACAGACAGGATGTGTTTGTCTATTCACTGATGGTGTGGTAATGGAACCACCTCCTATAGAACCCTCTATCCTTTGGTCACCACCAGTGGCGGTTCTAGCTTGTGTGGCTCCCTGGGCGAACCCCCACTTCAGCCCCCCCCCAATTAGTAATTGCATTACTAATTGCATCTGTACTGTACAAAGTTAGTGGTGCGCTTTTTGATAGATTCCCCGGCTCCCCCTAACTCTAGCTTCTAGTGGGGAGACCTAAGGTCAACCTAACGCCACCCCCTCCCCAATCATACTTCTGAGTGGGAGACCTTCCCAGGCAGTAGCCTGCCTAGCTCACAAACTAGAATCAGGGTGCCCACTCCAAGGTTAATTGACCCACAGTCCCACACAGTGACATGATATCATTGACGTGATGTGCAAATGAGCGATAGAAAACCGATCAAGCAAATGTCACCATTCGGAATATATATATTTGCGAGGGTGCCCCCTGCCGCCCTGGGCGGCTGCCCATGCCTAAATGCCTAAATCCGCCACTGGTCATCACCACCGGTCTGGTCCACATAATGGCCCAGACACCCTAAGGATCTATGTGTGTGTGTGTGTGTGTGTGTGTGTGTGTGTGTGTGTGTGTGTGTGTGTGTGTGTGTGTATGTGTGTGTGTTGTGTGTACTAAATGCTTTTTAGTTCCATTGGTGCAGATCTGTGTCAGAAACAATGTATTCCCTCATTCCCAAGGGGCTATCACCCAGCAGTCACTAAATCAAATCAAATCAAATGTATTTATATAGCCCTTCTTACATCAGCTGATATCTCAAAGTGCTGTACAGAAACCCAGCCTAAAACCCCAAACAGCAAGCAATGCAGGTGTAGAAGCTCGGTGGCTAGGAAAAACTCCCTAGAAAGGCCAAAACCTAGGAAGAAACCTAGAGAGGAACCAGGCTATGAGGGGTGGCCAGTCCTTTTCTGGCTGTGCCGGGTGGAGATTATAACAGCACATGGCCAAGATGTTCAAATGTTTATAAATTACCAGCATGGTCAAATAATAATAATCATAGTAGTTGTCGTGGGTGCAACAAGTCAGCAACTCAAGAGTAAGTGTCAGTTGGCTTTTTCATAGCCGATCTTTGAGAGTATCTCTACCGCTCCGCTCCTCACTAGAATAGAATCATCTGTACAATAGCAAATAGCAAAACACTATTTTGTTACATATTGAGCGGGTGATTATATTGCACATTATTAGTTTCATGACAAGACAAATTTTGCAATGAAATACAAATATGTAATATCAATTAGGGGAGAACTATTCTGTGATCAATGGTGTTTGTAGTGGGTGCTCTGTCTGTTTTAGAAACCTTCACTGTCATTTCCCTCAGACAAATCATTTTGTCATGAGCATTGTCTGCTAAACCTCATCTGCCTTTTCATTTTTTTTATTTCACCTTTATTTAACCAGGTAGGCCATTTGAGAACAAGTTCTCATTTACAACTGCAACCTGGCCAAGATAAAGCAAAGCAGTGTGACAAAAACAACAACACAGAGTTACACATGGGATAAACAAACATACAGCCAATAACACAATAGAAACATCTATATACAGTGTGTGCAAATGTAGTATGATTAGAGAGGTAAGGCAATAAATAGGTCATAGTGGTGAAATAATTACATTTTAGCATTAACACTGGAGTGATAGATGTGCAGATGATGATGTGCAAGTAGAGATACTGGGGTGCAGAAGAGCAAAAATAAATAACAATATGGGGATGATGTAGTTGGGTGGGCTATTTACAGATGGGCTGTGTACAGGTGCAGTGATCGGTAAGCTGCTCTGACAGCTGATGCTTGAAGTTAATAAGGGAGATATAAGTCCCCAGTTTCAGTGAGTTTTGCCTAAGAAAGAACAGGGCTTAATCAACAGTCAGACTCTTTCACTCACTCACACTCTGTCACTCATTCACAAACACACAACACACGTTCTCGCATGCACACACATATTCTCTCTCTTACACAAACACACTGTACACACAGTACGCACGCACACACACACACGCACAGTAAGATAATCCACGTAATGGATTTCTGCCTGAGTTGATTCCGGTTACAGGTTTACCTGGCACCTCTGGCAAACGGTATTATTTTACATTCTAATATTGTCATAACCGTTTCCATTTCCACTTGGCTGGCTGCTGGTGACAGGTCAGTCAGGGGACTCTGCTCAAGGACAGGACGGTTTATTATTGGATGATGCATGATGAAGGATGCGTTTTCACTATATTGACAGGTACACCAAGGTTATTCCACCACCCCTTCTTTTTCCCAGTCACTCTCAATGGTCTGTCTCATAACAAGGTTTCTAAACCCGTGAATCTCTGGTCTGGTTAGGCGATGGGATGACTGTGACAGTTATGGTCCAGGGCTGAATATATATATTTTTTCCCCTATTGACATGTACACCAAGGTTACTTTACCAACTCTTCCTTTTGTAGTCAGTCACTCTCCTTGCTCTCTGTAACAGCCATTATCAACACTCAGGGTGACAGTAGTCCAGGTGGGTGGCAAGATGACTATGACATTTTTGATACATTCATCAAGGTTTCTTCTCCAACTATTAATTTTCCAGTCACTCACATCTCTCTCTCTCACTCTCTTTAAATCAGTGCTTCCCAAGCTGTGGGTGATGGTGGTCAAGGTGGGTCATGTAATAAGTTATGAATATTACCTTCCAGGCCAAAATATTTTGACCATGAAGTTCATAGATTGAAATATAAAGATTGATATTCTCACATTGCAAATGTTCCTATTAGCTGATGTAATATCTTTACCTTTATTTCACTCTCCATTCTTCTTTTCATTTTCTCACATCTACTATATCTCTCTCTTTCTTGTTTTACACTGCAGTTCTATTACATCTCTCACTCTCTCCCTCTCTCTGACACTTTGGTTAAACTGGTTGCACCATCTGAGGTGGTTTAAGGCGATTTTTCATTCCCTTTTCTCCTCAGGGCTATTTTTCTTTAACATGCAGCAACCGTACAGAATCAGGAAAAATGTATATGGAATCATCTGTGCTGCTCAGGCCATACCTTAAAGTTCATAGATAAATAGAAGTCAAAGTAAAAAATACTCTTGTCGCATAAGTGAAAAATACATGACAATATTGGTCGTAAGAAAGCAAATGAATGCATCCTGTTGTGAGTGAATTGTTAGAGAATATACACTACCGTTCAAAAGTTTGGAGTCTCTTAGAAATGTCCTTGTTTTTGAAAGAAAAGCAAAAAAAATAGTCAATTAAAATAACATCAAATTGATCAGAATCACAGTGTAGACATTGTAAATGCTGTAAATGACTATTGTAACGGGAAACTGCTGATTTTTATGGAATATCTACAAAGGCGTACAGAGGCCCATTATCTGCAACCATCACTACTGTGTTCCAATGGCATGTTGTGTTAGCTAATGCAAGTTTTTCATTTTAAAAGGATAATTGTTCATTTGAAAACCCTTTTGCAATTATGTTAGCACAGCTGAAAACTGTTGTGTTAATTAAAGAAGAAATACAACTGGCCTTCTTTAGACTAGTTGAGTATCTGGAGCATCAGCATGCTCAAAATGGCCAGAAACAAAGAACCTTCTTCTTAAACTCGTCAGTCTATTATTGTTCTGAGAAATGAAGGCAATTCCATGTGTGAAATTGCCAAGAATCTGAAGATCTCATACAACGCTGTTAGAGTGTTTAATTTGAGAAACAGATGCCATGAAGTGCTTTGAAAGGTTGGTAATGGCTCACATCAACACCATTATCCCAGAAACCCTAGACCCACTCCAATTTGCATACCACCCAAACAGATCCACAGATGATGCAATCTTTATTGTACTCCACACTGCCCTTTCCCACCTGGACAAAAGGAACACTTATGTGAGAATGCTATACAGCTCAGCGTTCAACACTAAGATAAGGATCCTGGGACTAAACACCTCCCTCTGCAACTGGATCCTGGACTTCCTGACGGGCCGCCCCCAGGTGGTGATGGTAGGTAGCAACACATCTGCCACGCTGATCCTCAACACTGGAGCTCCCCAGAGGTGCATGCTCAGTCCCCTCCTGTACTCCCTGTTCACCCATGACTGCATGGCCAGAAACGACTCCAACACCATCATTAAGTTTGCAGACGACACAACAGTGGTAGGCCTGATCACCGACAACAACGAGACAGCCTATAGGGAGGAGGTCAGAGACCTGGCCTGGTGGTGCCAGAATAACAACCTATCCATCAACGTAACCAAGACTAAGGAGATGATTGTGGACTACAGAAAAAGGAGGACCGAGCATGCCCCATTCTCATCAATGGGGCTGTAGTGGAGCAGGTTGAAAGCTGCAAGTTCCTTGGTGTCCACATCAACAACAAACTAGAATGGTCCAAACACACCAAGACAGTCATGAAGAGGCCTCGACAAAGCCTATTCCCCCTCAGGAAACTAAAAAGATTTGGCATGGGTCCTGAGATCCACAAAAGGTTCTACAGCTGCAACATTGAGAGCATCCTGACTGGTTGCATCACTGCCTGGTACGGCAATTGCTCGGCCTCTGACCGCAAGGCACTACAGAGGGTAGTGCGTACGGCTCAGTATATCACTGGGGCTTAGCTGCCTGCCATCCAGGACCTCTACACCAGGCGGTGTCAGAGGAAGGCCCTAAAAATTGTCAAAGACCCCAGCCACCGCAGTCATAGACTGTTCTCTCTACTACTGCATGGCAAGCGGTACCGGAGTGCCAAGTCTAGGACAAAAAGGCTTCTCAACAGTTTTTCCCCCAAGCCTTAACTTCAATGGGATAGGGGGCAGTATTTTCACGTTCGGATGAAAAGCGTGCCCAGAGTAAACTGCCTGCTACTCAGGCCCAGAAGCTAATATATGCATAATATTAGTAGATTTGGATAGAAAACACTGAAGTTTCTAAAACTGTTTGAATGATGTCTGTGGGAAATCTGGGAAATCTGAGGTTTGTAGTTTTTCAAGTGATTGCCTATCCAATATACAGTGTCTGTGGGGTCCTATTGCACTTCCTAAGGCTTCCACTAGATGTCAACAGTCTTTAGAACATTGTTTCAGGCCTCTACTGTGAAGGGGTAGAGAATAAGAGCTGTTTGAACCAGGTGTCTGGCAGAATGCCATGAGCTAAGGCACGCGCGCAGCCCTGAGAGCGAGCTGCTTGCTGGGTGTCTAAATAGCTAGCCCTGTGATGCCGGGCTATCTACTTAGAATATTGCAAATTGTGCTTTCACCAAAAAGCTATTTTAGACACCCAGCAAGTTTAGCCTTCACCAAACTCCGATTTACTATTAGAACATTTTGATTACTTTGGTGTTCTTCATCAGAATGCACTCCCAGGACTTCTACTTCAATAACAAATGTTGGTTTGGTCCCAAATAATCCATAGTTATGTTCCAACAGCGGCGTTTTGTTCGTGCGTTCAAGACACTATCCGAATGGTAAATAAGGGTCACGCGCATGGCGCATTTCGTGACAAAAGATTTCTAAATATTTCATTACCGTACTTCGAAGCATGTCAACCGCTGTTTAAAATCAATTTTTATGCCATTTTTCTCGTAAAAAAGCGATAATATTCCGACCGGGAATCTGCAATTAGGTAAACAGACGAAAGAAAATAAAGCACAGGATCGACTCGGGCACGCGCCTAAGCCCTTTGTCCTCTGATCGGCCACTTGGCAAAGGCGATAATGTGTTTCAGCCAGAGGCTGCCTCGATATCGTTCAGCTTTTTCCCGGGCTCTGAGAGCCTATGGGAGCCGTAGGAAGTGTCACGTTACAGCTAAGATCCTCAGTCTTCAATAAACAGAGGCAAGAACAACAACACCTTGTCAGACAGGCCACTTCCTGCATGAAATCTTCTCAGGTTTTTGCCTGCCATATGAGGTCTGTTATACTCATAGACACCATTCAAACAGTTTTAGAAACTTTAGGGTGTTTTCTATCCAAAGCCAATAATTATATGCATATTCTAGTTACTGGGCAGGAGTAGTAACCAGATTAAATTAGGTACGTTTTTTATCCGGCCGTATAAATACTGCCCCCTAGCCCCAGTTATATTTCAACATTGAAGTATAGAATTCGGTTATGAATTGCATGTCTCCATGGCTCCCTGTTGTTGTGCGTGCCACCGTTGAAATGCCTGAGTTAGATTGCTGGTGAAACTATACTTTAGAATTGGCTTTATTAACAAGGAAATCCTTGCTCTTTTAGCAACATAATAACCATATTGTAATAATTATTAGGACCTGGAAGAGGTTGTTCCATAGATTGAGTCTTTTCAGAAGGAGGAACCACATCGACTTGGATGAGGTATTTCATTCAAGTCTGTGTTGTTACATGCATAGGTAGAGATGGGTGAGTTGTGTGTGTATGCTGGTGTGTGTCTGTGTGTCTGTGTGGGGGGGTCATCACACTCATTCAAACAGGCCCCACTGCACACAGGCACACGCATGCGCGCACACACGTGCACACATCCCCAAAGATATACAATTCTAATGGCCATGGTGCGTTGTCATGAGTTGCGTGCATCAGTCCCTGTCATGGTGCCCTTCAAATTCTCTACAATGTTATCCTAAATCCCCTGTGTATGTTAACACCTTGCATTTTATCTTAGAGAGTAACAGCTAGGCCAGCATTCTATATGCCAAAAGGAAAGGTTAACTTACACATTTGTGTGTAAAGGCATGGAGTTTTATGTACACTTCCAATGAAGTAACCTCATGGGCCTATTCTTATTATCTTGTAAATGTAAGTCACGGATTGTGTTGAGAAGGATAGCACAACCCTGTCGGGCTCATGTGCTGCCCCCAAACCCCTGTCATGGTCCTTGCTAAAGCCCCATCTGAGACAGCAATTTTACGGTCCATTATTATTTGCTTACAGGTCTAACCACTAGCCTCTAGCCACAAGTGATAGCCTAAGTTATTAACAGTATAGCTGAGGCAAAAAGTCTATAATGCCTTTTGTGGGATAACCTATACATCCTTCATTCCTCCCATCCATGAAGACATCACCGATAGATGGAGAGTGAAAAGAGATATTAAAATAGGCTACCAACGAAGTCATGTCAGATCAGTGATAATTTCCGTACAGCCTGTATTGCCTATCATCATTTATCTAATAGGCCTACTGTATATTTAGATCAATGATTATTCAAGAAAGGGAGAATCAATCCTTGAATATATTCAAACAGCTCCTCAGTTTAGCTGCTTTACACATACAGGAGTGGTCCTTGAGCTGCCTCTTCTCCCACAGACACAATTGCGTAAAACACCTGCTTCATTGTTCATTCCTCCTGCTGCAGTTGGATAAGCTTATAATTTACTTTCACTTGCCCACCGTAACGTACGATGAGATGAATACTGTAAATGGTGCCGCTTTTAGCTCTTAGGAAACTTAGCAGTATTTAGTTTTTTTATGTATTATTTCTCACATATTTAGCCCAGAAATGTTTTTGTCTTATTACATACAGCCGGGAAGAACTATTGGATATCAGAGCGGCAGAAACTCAACAGCAATACCAGCATTACGACCAGGAATAAGACTTTGCCAAAGCGGATCCTTTGTTTGCAACCACCAAGGA
The DNA here is from genome assembly GCF_901001165.1 of Salmo trutta. Taxonomy (NCBI): domain Eukaryota; kingdom Metazoa; phylum Chordata; class Actinopteri; order Salmoniformes; family Salmonidae; genus Salmo; species Salmo trutta. The sequence continues at coordinate 33,102,136 of NC_042962.1, read as the reverse complement.
AATTGAACTGATTCCAGAGGCTGATCCAAAACACAGCCCGCGGAGGAGAGGTACTCGGAGTGGTCTTCTAGTCCGACTTAGGAGGCATGCACACCACCCAATGCTTCCGAGTATATTACGCGCTAATGTTTTTCAGTCCCTGGATAACAAAGTTAACAAGCTCAGGGCAAGGGTTTCTTTCCAGAGAGACATCAGGGATTGTAACATACTCTGTTTCACGGAAACATGGCTCTCTCGGGACATACTGTCTGAGTCGGTCCAGCCAGTTGGGTTCTCAGTTCATTGCGCAGACAGGACATAAATATCTCTCTGGGAAGAAGAAGGGCGGGGATGTATGTTTCATGATTCACGACTCATGGGGTGATTGTGATAAAAGACAGAAACTGAAGTCCTTTTGTTCACCCGACCTAGAATACCTCACAATCAAATGCCGACCGTACTATCTCGGAAGAGAATTCTCTTCAGTTATAGTCACAGTCGTGTACATTCCCCCTCAAGCCGATACCACGACGACCCTCAAAGAACTTCACTGGACTTTATACAAACTGGAAACCACATATCCTGAGGCCGCATTTATTGTAGCTGCTGGAAAAGGCTTCCGAAGTTCTATCAACACATCGACTGTAGCACTTGCACTGCTACTCTAATTTCCGGGATGCCTACAAGGCCCTCCCCTGCCCTCATTTTGGCAAATCTGACCACGACTCCATTTTGATCCTCCCTTCCTATAGACAGAAACTCAATCAGGAAGTACCCGTGCTAAGGACTATTCAACGCTGGTCTGACCAATCAGAATCCAAGTTTCAAGATTGTTTTGATCACGCAGACTGGGATATGTTCTGGGTAGCTTCCGAGAATAATATTGACAAATATGCTAATACGGTGACTGAGTTTATCAGGAAGTGTATAGGAGATGTACCCACTGTGACTATTAGAAACCGTGGATAGATGGCAGCATTCTTGCACCGCATTTAATCATGGCAAGGTGACTGGGAATATGACGGAATACAAATAGTGTAGTTATTCCCTCCGCAAGGCAATCAAACAGGCAAAACATCTGTATAGAGACAAAGTGGAGTCACAATACAACGGCTCAGACATGAGACGTATGTGGAAGGGTCTACAGACAATCATGGACTACAAAAGGAAAACCAGCCACGTCTTGCTTCCGGACAAACTACACCTTCTTTGCACACTTTGAGGATAACACAGTGCCACTGACGCGGCCCGCTACCAAGGACTGTGGGCTCTCCTTCTTAACCAAATCCCATATTTTAATCTTGAAATATAACTCTGACTTGATTCTCAAAATAAAATCCCACTTGATTCTCAAATATTGCCCCTTTATTCCCCAAATTTAATTTTGACTTTATTCTTGAAATATTGCCAATTGATTCTCGAAATATTTCCACTTTTATAAAGTACCATCGTGCAAAAAATTCGATCTAAATACCACCACCTGTGGCTGTTTATTCATTTTTTCTCTTCACTTGGACGTACAGTACTACTCCTCCGTATTTAAGAGATTAACTGGCACATAAAAACACATAACAATGATTCACAGTGATCATTTACAGTGATAATTCAAATCAAATCAAATGAAATTGTATTAGTCACATGCGCTGAACACAACAGTGAAATGCTTACTTTTGAGCCACTAACCAACAATGCAACTTAAAAAATATGGATTAGAATAAGAAATAAAAGTAACAAGTAATTAAAGAGCAGCAGTAAAATAACAATACCAAGACTATATACAGGGGGGTACCGGTACAGACTCAATGTGCAGGGGCACATTAGTTGAGGTAGTAGGTAAAATGTACATGAAGGTAGAGTAATTAAAGTGACCATGCACAGATGATAACAACAGAGAGTAGCAGTGGTGTAAAAGGGGGGGGGGGGCAATGCAAATATTCATGGTAGCCATTTGATTAGGTGTTCAGGAGACCTATGGTTTGGGGGCAGAAGCTGTCCAGAAGCCTCTTGGACCTAATTCTTGTGGTGTTCTGTCCAGTGCGCACCACAGAAGGAATGACAAATAAATCAATGCATAATAGTTATCCAAGCAGTAACAATAATCCTAGAGCAGTACAATTTTTTGTAAAAACAAGTCAACTGTTAACATGCTGTCCCCCACGAATGTTGTCCCCCCTTGAGCCAATTAGTGACAACAATTTAAGCTCAAACGGGAAGGAAGATAATGTTATGCTTGTTCAAGGTTTGTAATTTCAGTTGATTACTATAGCAACCCATTGGGCCTATCAGTGTAATTTTGTAAATGCCGGATCTCTATTGCAAGTCACTTCAGTCACCCAAGTTTCGTCAAAATCGAGCCTGTGATGTCTGAGATATTGCGTGTAAATAACTTTTGAATGGACGGAGAGAGATCCATGGTCCCCCCTCCAATTTCATCGTGGGGGACAAGAACAATGTTTTAAGCCTCCAACGTGAAAATAGAAATAAGAAAGAAATAAGCAAAAGAAAAAGGACAGAGCCCTCCCCACAACCTCTCCAAACAGTCTTGCGAGAGAGAGAGAGCTTGGTGACAGCTTGGTAAGTAAGTTCTGTCTCATATGACTGCTGGGTGGCATCACTAACCATGATAAAAAAAGGCAACAGTAAACATGTAGTCCCCCACGAGTGATGCAGCACCCCCCTTTGGCCAATCACTTTAATTTTGTAGATGGATCTCTATGGCAAGACTCATTCACCCAATTTTCGTCAAAATTGTGCCAGTGGTGTCTGAGATATTGCATGTGACTAACATAGATACAGTTGATTACTATAGTGCCCCGTTTGAGCCAACCAGTGTAATTGATTGGCCCAACTTTAAGGCAACGCATCATTCACCCAGGTTTTGTCAAAATTGGGCCAGTGGTGTCTGAGATACTGTAGTTTATCTAGACTCATATCCCTGAGCATGTGTGCCAAATTTCAGCACTCTGAGTCAAACAGATCAAGATATAAACAAGTGCCTGTTATAGTGCCACCGAGTGATAGATATGAATGTTATTGCAGATGTTGAGTCTTGACAGTGTTTGCAACATGTGTACTAAATTGTGTTGCAATACCAATATCCTTGATTGATTTATATGCATTTATGTGCAAGACCACGCCCACTTGATTGTTTATTGGTCAATCATTGGTGAATGTTATTTGTTTTTGGTAGTAGTCTGGAAAATATTGCTGATTTCATTGTGGGGGACAATAAATACAGTTAAATTAATGTGCATGTCCCATAACGTATGACATTGAATATTCTTATTTACATGTTTGATGTGAAGTTATGTTGAGATACCCGATGATATTGTAATCTAGCTGTAGTGATCGATTGTGACGGTTACACTATGTGACTGTGTCCACATAGATCTTTGGCTCAGGTTTTGTTTGCAACAGTTTTGATTGGTATCTGATATCTACAGAGAGAGTATTATTGACCCTAACAACACTGTGTTTAGGACATGGCAGGGAAACTGTCCACCCAAGCATCAGTCCCAATGACCACAGGCTTTACATAGCCATTCTGTCTCAGGCCCAGTACATGCTCAGGCTGTACAACTCATGTACAACAGATTTGGCACAATGGTTGTGATCAATCCAAGAGTTTTTCTGCACAAAAGTACATACACAACAGTTGTCTAGACAGTGCCTGCAGAAAGTATTCGCACCCCTTTACTTTTTCCATATTTTGTTGTGTTACAGCCTGAATTAAAAATGTATTAAATTGAGATTGTGTCACACGCCTACATAATACCCCATAATGTCAAAGTGGAGTTGTTTTTTTAAATGTTTACAAACTAATTAAAAATGAAAATCTGAAATGTCTTGAGACAATAAGTATAAATCCCTTTGTTATGGCAAGCCTAAATAAGTTCAGGAGTACAAATTGACTTAACTCACATAATAAGTTGCATGGACTCACTCTGTGTGCAATAATAGTGTTTAACATGATTTTTGAATGACTACCTTATCTCTGTACCCCACACATACAGTTATCTGTACAGTCCCTCATTTGAGCAGTGAATTTCATACACAGATTCAACCAGAAAGACCAGGGAGGATTGCAATTATTGCAAAGGGCCCATATTGGTATTGGAATATCCAAATATTTGGGGGAATATATATTTTTTCTCCTTTGTTTATATAAATATATATATTTGATATCCAACTGCAATCTTGTCTCATTGCTGCAACTCCCCAACGGGCTCAGGAGAGGTGAAGGATGAGTCATGCATCCTCCTAAACATGACCCACCAAACCTTCTTAAGGCTAGGGGGCAGTATTTGGAAGTTCGCATGACTGACATGCCCAAAGTAAACTGCCTGTTACTCAGGCCCAGAAGCTAGGATATGCATATAATAGTATTAGTATTGGATAGAAAACACTCTGAAGTTTCTAAAACTGTTAAAATAATGTCTGTGAGTATAACAGAACTGATATGGCAGGCAAACACCCAAGGAGAATCCATCAAGAATTTTTTGTTGTTGAGGTCACCACCCATTGAAAAAGCTTGTCTATGGGAAATTCGAAGGAAATCCTCCCAGATTGCAGTTCCTATGGCTTCCACTAGATGTCAGTCTTTAGAAAGGGATTCAGGTTGTTTTTGGAAAAATGAGCTAGAATTTGTAGTTTTTCAAGGTGGCTCTCATTTAGACTGTGGTCTTGTGGCGCGCGTGGATGAGGGAGCGCACTTCGTTATTTATCTCCGGTATTGAACATACTATTCTCTTGAACATACTATTCGTCTTAAATTTTATAATTTATTTACATATTAGGGTACCTGGGGATTGATTAGAAACGTTGTTTGACTTGTTTGGAAACTTTTGGGGTTGCTTTGTCTGCATGTTGAACAACTGGAACGGGTGGATTATTGAATCAAACGCGCTAATTAAACTGATTTTTTGGGGATATAAAGAAGGACTTTTTCAAACCAAACAACCATTTGTTGTGTAACTGGGACCCTTGGGATTGCAAACAGAGGAAGATCTTCAATTTGATTTATTTTATCGCTATTTCTGACTTTTGTGACGCCTCTGCTGGTTTGGAAAATGTTTTTAATGATTTTGTATGCGGGGCGCTGTCCTCAGATAATCGTATGGTATGCTTTCGCCATCAAGCCTTTTTGAAATCTGACAAAGCGGCTGGATTAACAAGAAGTGAAACTTTTAAATTATGTATGACACTTGTATTTTCATGAATGTTTAATATTACGATTTCTGTATTTTGAATTTTGCGCTCTGCAATTTCACAGGATGTTGGCGAGGTGGGTCACTAGCGCCCCACCTAGCCTTAAGTTAACACCCGCCCGCTTAACCTGAAAGCCAGCTGCACTAATGTGTCAGAGGAAACGCCATTCAACTGATGACCGAAGTCAGCCTGTAGGCACCTGGCCCGCAACAAGGAGTCACTAGAGCGCAATGAGCCAACTAAAGCCCCCACAGCCAAACCCTGCCGTAACCCGGACGACGCTGGGCCAATTGTGCGCTGCCCTATGGGACTCCCAGTCATGGCCAGTTATGACACAGCCTGGGATTGAACCCAGGTCTGTAGTGATTCCTCAAGCACTGCGATGCAGTGCCTTTGACCGCTGCACCATTCGTGAGGAACTGAATATATTTTGAGCATGGTGAAGTTATTAATTACACTTTGGATTTTGTATCAATACACCCAGTCACTACAAAGATACAGGAGTCCTTCCTAACTTAGTTGCCGGAGAGGACAATGGAGACTTGAAAACAGTTAGAGTTTAATGGCTGTGATAGGAAAAAACTGAGGATGGATCAACATCATTGTAGTTACTCCACAAAACTAACCTAACTGACAGAGTGAAAAGAGGGAAAACATACATGCCTGTTTTCAACAAGGTACTAAAGTAATACTGCAAAAAATGTGTCCAAGCAATTAACTTTATGTCCTAAATACGAAGTGTTATATTTGGGGCAAATCCGATACAAAACATTACTGAGTACCACTCTTCATATTTTCAAGCATATTGGTGGCTGGATCATGTTATGGGTATGCTTGTAATTGTTAAGGACTGGGTAGTTGTTCAGGATAAAAAAAGATGCAGAATGGAGCTAAGCACAGGCAAAATACTATAGGAAAATCTTTTTCAGTCTTCTTTCCACCAGACACTGGGAGATGAATTCACCTTTCAGCAGGACAATAACCTAAAACACGGCCAAATATACACTGTAGTTGCTTACCAAGAACACAATGAATGTTCCTGAGTGACAAAGTTAGTTTTTACTTAAATCTACTTGAAAATCTATGGCAAGACCTGAAAATGTATGTCTAGCAAAGATCAACAACCAATTTGACAGAGTTTATACGCTATCTATTGAATGGCAACCTTGAACCTAGCAATGTTATCCTATCTGAAAGTGTAAGTATAAAGCCAAGAATATGCCTTAGTTTCTGTTAGACACTGAGGCCCACGTACACACATTGTACAATTGATTCATTTCATACAATGGTTGTGATACAAGGGCTGCAGCTTGACTCCCACCCTCTTCAACATATACAGTGCCTTCAGAAAGTATTCATACCCCTTGACGGATTCCACAGTTTGTTGTGTTACAGCCTGTATTCAAAATGGATTCAGTAGATTTTTTCTCTCTCACCCATCTACTGTACACACAATACCCCATAATGACAAAGTGAAAACATGTTTTTAGAAATATCAAATTCACGTAAGTATTTACACTCCTGAGTCAATACTTTGTAGAAGCATCTTAGGCTGCGATTACAGCTGTGAGTCTTTCTGAGTAAGTTTCTAAGAGCATTCCACACCTGGATTGTGCAACATTTGCCCATTTTTATTATTTTCACACATTTTACAGCTGTTGTGTCAATGAATGAATCCTGAATCCTATACCTATATAAAAGTACATCTCTTTGTGAGATTAACTAGCATGGGCAGAATGTACAGGAGCCTGGAGACTTATAGGTTTGAAGGTAAGATGGCCATGACCTTGTCCCCCTCACCTTTGGAATTCAGAAAGCTGTGTCTGACAATCTATTCATTAGCTCAATGTTATCCATGCCACTGAAGGTACACATCTCTCCCCGTCTCAGAGAGAACAATAGAAACCAATAAACTAAACCTGATTGCTCCAATCATCTCCCCTTTTACGGGAATTAGAGGAGGACATGACAGCATGGGACAAGGTCAGGCAGGCATACTGCTCATGCACCACAGCACAGGGACTACTTCCCAAATGGTGTCCTAACCTAGTGTACTATTTTTGACCAGGGCCCAGTGCACTATGTAGGGAGCCATTTGGGATGCAACCAGGGACTGACAAATAAAAGCAGTGATCTGTTGTAATATTGTAAGAACACTGAAACCTTCCATCTAGGAAATTGTTTGTGATGTTCAAAGATGTCAAACTTTTATTTTGTTCTAGTGATATGGAGTGTGTCACTGCAGTAATAATAGCTACATACTGTTCCAATCTACAGTAGGTACGTCGTCTGTCTTGTTTCTATACCTAATTAACACGAGATTGAAGGTGAAAGAAGAAAAGACATACCCACAGAGTCCGGAACGTTAACCCTTAACCTTAACTTTTAACACAAACACTCATTTATTTGCACATTGTTAGACATACAGTAGCCACATTTAGGTGATATAGGCCTAGTGGGAGAGTGTTCAGAATGAGGGAGTATCGGGGTGTCAGAATAGATATCTAACATGTGAATCAGCCAGGCGGTCATGTGGGAAATAGAGAGGTGAAGAGGGGAGGAGAGGGAAAGATAGAGGGATGGAGGTGGGAATATGAAGGGATGGAAGTGTAGAGGGGGATGTGTGTGTGTGTGTGTGTGTGTGTTGATGTGGTGAACAGGAAGGCTTGCATGAAAAGAGAGAACACAGGGAGTGAACCATTCATGTCACGGTTCACAGACATGGAAAATGGAGTCCTGCTGCTGATAGACTCATCTATTAACATATTAACACTCCCTGTTAGGAACCACACAGAACGTATCTTTAGAGTGTGTGTTCATATCTGTGTGAAGGGGGTGAGTGTGTCTGTGTGTGTGTTGAGAATCATGTGGAATCATACCAATAACATATTTGCTTTTTCCCCCATTCAATAAACCGTTTGACTGGAATTGTCATGGATTGGATGAGCACACCAACCAATATTTGCACTGGAAACATCAATCTGGCTTTAAACTGACTGATAAACTCATCGTAGCAGGATAGTCTGTGATCAAATACAAAATAAAACCAATGTGTAAACATACTGACAAAAGACAGCAACCCAGAGAGAAGGCAATGAGCAGTTCCCTGGATTTACCTTTTACCTCAATTTAGTGTCTTGCACTCTATCAGGCCCTATAAAATCAGACCTAAAAACCTACAATCAGAAGTCACTTACAATGATGCAAATGTATTGATTTAAATTATCCAAGTAATGGGCATGGAGGTCCTATGAAAACAGATAAGCCAAAGTCCTCCCACTAATTACCCAGAGAAAGAGAAGGGCTCATGCATTCATTTTACTGTTGATTAAAGTTGCTTCGATTTATGCTAAAGTACACCCTGCTATACAAATGCAAAACGGATTGCAAAACAGAGAGAGCTAATATAGAGAGAGGGAGGGAGAGAAAGGAAGGAAGAGAGAGAGAGCGAGAGAGGAGACAGAGAGAGAGAGAAAGACAGACAGACTGTGTGTGTGTGTGTGTGTGTGTTTATGAGAGAGAGGAGAATGAGAACAAGATATAGTGGGTGTGTAAGAGAGAGAGAGAGAGAGAGAGAGAGAAAGATAGATAGAAAGATTGAGGAAGGGAGGGAGGGAGGGAATGTATGTTCATGTGTGGGTGGAAAGGTGAGGGGTTTACAGCTTGAAAGCTTCAGCACCATAGGCACCACAATAAGTATTGACCTAAGAAGCCTTCCCACAGCGGAATCAGCTTTTCAAAGTCCCCTTTAGGGACCCCCTCTGGGGATTAATACTGTTTAGGTGTTTGGGTTGGTGTGTGTGCCTGACTCTGTGAAAAAAGAAATAAAAATAGTTTGTGTAAGTGTGTGAGTGAGTGAGTGAGTGCGTGCTAAGTGTTTCATTTCCACAACCCCTCCTCTCACATTAGTTTGTAGGACAGGGGACTGAAATGGTAAGTAGAGTGTGTGTCTGTTTGTGTGTGTGTTACTGGGACAGCGTAGTGTAACGGTTAGCTAATTAACACTTATAACAGATGTCACATCAAACAGGGATCATGCTTCCTTCACCAGGGCTCAGCCACATCTACCCTGTACATACCATCCTGGATGCCAGATTACTTCTGACAGAAAACATACAAATAAAACACTACCACGGCTTAAAGTCAGGGACTGAAGAGATCCCCACTGCGTAAATTATTCATACTTTGACGTACTAAAGGCTTCTGTATTTTTCTCTAATCCCCCAGTAAATCTTTCGGTAATGTTGTGGCGGGCACTCAAGTTGCCTAGCTCTCAAAAGACTCCATTCATCAAACTTTTCTTATGTATGAAATCAGTGTCTGACAGGCTTTTGAAATCCTTTTGCTCTGTGTTATTATAACGTTTAGCCTCAAACAGCCTTTCAATCTAACGACTTCTCTCTCTCCGAGATGGTGATTGCTTTGATTTTAATTGGAATGTTCCAGGGGCGCTATGACAGCTAATCCAGCTGGCTCCCACCAGTCAAACAAGGGGTGCTCATGGTGATTATTTTTTTCCCAAAAGGCACCCTATTCCTTATCTAGTGCACTCCTTTTGACCAGGGCCCATAGGGAATAGGGTGCCAATAGCATGCCTGCAGGGTGTCATTTGGGCTGCATCCTATGAAAACAACTCATCAAGGGTGGTAACGGTTTTCCCGTTGCATGGATTCTGGGAAAATTATACCACCGACGGGGGTGGGGCATGTATTACTTACCAGTTGGAGTGCTAGCTGGGTAATTGAGAAGTAAAGTCAAGAAGTCATTGATGTGAGAAAATTAAGTCACAGAAGCAATAAACCGCCTGATGTCCCCTTTGAATGGGAATTTGGGTAGGTCCCTACTATTCATGTTGTCCAGCTTTCAAAGACTAAGTCATGACCTTTCAACCAAATATGTAGTGGATGTAGAACTTAATCCCTTTTGTGTGTGCTCTTTCCAATTAGTAACCTTTATTCTACACTTAGAAACCTGAGACATAGGCTAGAAAATAATTTCATTTTCAGGTATCTGTCTTCCTATTGACCTATAGCTACATTTCTATGTCTGATTTCTCTTGTTTTCTGACCCAGTTTTTCCCCTCTTTCTTCTCCTTTCATTTCACCTGTCTGCTAGGTTAGCTTTTGGAAAACATTCATTCAACACTAAACATCCTATATTCCCAGTTTTACTTGACCTAGTTCCAAAAGAAATAACAAATATACAGTACCAGTCAAAAGTTTGGACAAACCTACTCATTCAAGGGTTTTTCTTTATTTTTACTATTTTCTACAATGTAGAATAATAGTGAAGACATCAAAACTATGAAATAACACATATGGAATCATTGAGTAACCAAAAAAAAGTGATAAACAAATTAAAATGTTATATTTAAGATTCTTCAAAGTAGCCTCCCTTTGCCTTGATGACAGCTTTGAACACTTGGCATTCTCTCAACCAGCTTAACCTAGAATGCTTTCCAGGTGAATAATTGTGCCCTATTGTTTTCTCACAAAATGGTGTACTACGCCAGCGACAATGAATTTGCCAGCATTTTTATCCTTTTTTGATATTCCCCTGTTCTCTGGAAGATGATTAATTGGAAATGGCATCACCAGACTGCTTTCAAGGTTTTTAAAACACATGCTCAGCTCAATTAAGTATGAGTAAATTCATAGCTGTACTTTCCTACTTCATGAGACATCTTCTGTCAGAAACCATGTAAAAGAGAACAGGGTAAGGAGGCCCAAATTGATCAGGGCCCATAAGTCACTACCCAAAGTAGTGCACTATATATGGAAAAGGGTGCCATTATGACAATGCCCCAGACTTCCCTTACCCTCTTCTCTTGTCTAAATCTTCCCTGCTCTAAAGTAATGCACTCTATAGGGAACAGAGTGCCATTTGGGTCACATTCTAGATCTTGCAGGGTTGAAGAAGCTGAAGTGAAGTTTAGTGAATTTCAAATCCACCCATGCAGTTTAATAGCTTTCATAATTGACTCAGCACATTATTTCAATTTGTACGGTAGTCATTACACTGTGCATGACGTTACACTACAGGGTTTGGGCAGGTTTGGGCCTGGGCCGTGCCGGTCCCCATTCCCTCCCTCTCCCCATTTGGGCTTGAAAACCAAATGAACTCTCTCCGAGCCATTATTTTAAAGACAGTTCAATCTCTTTACTGCTAACTGTAGGGGAAAGACTGAGGTTTCAATGAATCCCATAACACAATTTGCTCCTTTCTATAAGCTCAGATGGTGCGATAGGCAATATTGCTAAAAAATGTGTTATAGAACGAGATTCATAGAAGAGAAAGAGCGAGTCTTGCTATCACCCTACTGTAATTTGTGGGCCCGCAATCCTTGAGGGATAGAGCCCATCAATCATGTTAATCACCCATTGTTATGTGATAAAGATAACCACACTATGGTGGGTTAACATTTTCTATAGAAAACACCTTAAACTGACAAACCTGGGATATATTGTCTACTGACTATTCTTTATGCCTGATATACTGTATAATGAGTAGATTAATATATTATAATCTCAACCCGGCACAGCCAGAAGAGGACTGGCCAGCCCTCAGAGCCTGGTTCCTCTCTAGGTTTCTTCCCAGGTTACTGCCTTTCTAGGGAGTTTATCCTTCTACATCTGCATTGCTTGATGTTTGGGGTTTTAGGCTGGGTTTCTGTATTACACTGTGACATCGGCGTATGTAAAAAGGGCTTTTTAAATACATTTGATTGATTGATGAATGAAAGATACATACAGTACATTTCCAAGTGCTTTTGTAAAAACACCCGCTATATCCACACATTTTTCATCAGAAAATATTTCTTATGGGTACCTTCGTGTGTAAAGTATTTGTTCTCAGACTTTTAATTCATAGATTTTAGATGTGTATTAAAAAGTGTATTCATATCCTGTATATTTGACTGTGATATGTTGTCTCGCCTAGCTATCTTAGATGAATGCACTTACTGTAAGTCGTCTGGATAGGAGCATCTGCTAAATTAATAAAATGTCAAATGTAAATATTTTACATACAGATGTCATGTTACTGTATTTAAGTAAATATTGAACATATATAATATTGATGTCACAAATGTATCATGTGTACAGTTTTTTATAAAAAATGTAGTCATGTTACATGACTGTAAAACCTAGCAGTACCACTCATTTCTCTGAGACTGAGGCGGATATAGCATTTTGCAAAAAACTAGATTGTCTCTCTGAAATAAAATCACTAAGTGATAGATTTTAAACAAATACATGCCTTGTCATTTAACAATCCCATTCCATGATTAGATAGTGAAAAAAACATACCAATCACTTTCATAATTTCTTTAAAACAATAAAAGCTAATTTACCAACACTTCAAAAAATGTATTTATATTTATTTTGGAATTCAATTATTCAATTCTTCTTTCAATACCAGAAGCAAAACAATGGTACATGTGAATCTGATACATATTCTGATGCTGTTTAATATACATGTAACAAGTGGTGTAGTGGAGGGCTCTTTCACACATTTATTTTATTAGAATTGACCTATACCTATCGTGGAAAAATGCATTGAAAATATAGGGAGTGTTACTTTATTCTGTGTTGATCAGCTTTTACCCACCTATATTTTAACATCACTGCAGGTAACTTCATCAGTGAATATCAGATGAGTGTAAACTCTACTCTCTTGCATTGTATCTTCTACCTATCCATTATTTTATCTGTCTTTTCCAGACATTGAATGCTTGTTTAGTGTTACTATTTCAAAGCACGGGTCAGCTATACTCAGAGACATGAAATACAAACATATGAGATTCCCACCATGAAATGTATACGTTGGGTCCTGTGACTCTGAGCTGGTCTGTCCTTGAGGTGTTTTGTACTTAGTCACTGGGGAAGGTTGATCAGATAGAATTAATGTGTACTGTACCAAGTCTTGCCCTGGCTCTGCCCTCCAGGCTATGCCTGCATCCCAAATGGTACCCTCTCCCTATATAGTGCACTACTTTTGGTCAATAGTAGAGCTCACATGCTCTGGTCAAAGGAAGTGCACTATATAGGGAATAGGGTGCCATTTGTGGCACATCCCTAGACTGGATGACCGCCATGCAATCAGCTACAGACCAAAAATAATCCAGCTGTGAGCTCACATTCATCTCTCTGTCAGCCACAATATCTACCTCTACCATCTCACAGGCAATTCCATGTTAAACGAATTACGCTGAGACTCCGATTTTTCACTTTGAAATATGCCAAAACAAAATTTAATGATTTCAACTTTGACAAACTCTCAAACTACTTTGAACAATTGACAGTTTATTCAAATACATTTTCCAAAAACTCTTAAATATCTTTTTCAAATTACAGGAACATTTCAACCTGGCTCTGCCACAGCATATAGTCATTACTATACTAACAATACGTTTTTGCCACAAACATCCAAACCACAAGCTAGAATGAGCGCATTTCCTTTTCACTGGTGGAATCGGTAACACACAGTAATCTCAACTTCAGTAGGCAAGATCTTTTTTATTATTATTAATTTTGTCACGTGGTGCTGTTCCGTGTCATGTTCTGCCTGTGTGGTATTCTGTGCCTGGCTGTGCTAATTACAAACAAGCGTAAAAATTCGTTATCTTTTACCTACCAGAGATTTACCCCGATGCTGACAGTGACTTGCGGTTATAGGGGAGTGTACACTATTTTAATTCTAACGCAAACAGAACGGGTATTCAACAAGAATGTTATATGGTAAAATAAAGAAAAAAAGTGTAGTACAGTTCAGTGTGTGTTTCAGGTGGAGTAAAGTGCAGAGGACTGCAGCTACAGATTGGTTAATTAAATCTCATTAGCTGGTGTAACAAAGGTTGTTGGTATCCATTACTGGTAGTTACAGGATAGGTACTGTTTGGTGTAGCACAGATCTTTTTTAACCAACCTTATCTTGGCGTCCTCTATTACTTCAAGTTAGCAAACAGAACAATTATTTGATTTCCCTCCACTGTAACAAAATAGATATTAGCCAGGAATACATAATATAAACTAAAGTTAGCTGGCTAGGTGGCTGGCATAAAAAAAAAGTACTTAACTACCCATCGTATTTGTCAGCTGCCCTCTTGGTGTTGGCACCAGCTGTAGCTGAGCTTCTAGCTAAATCCAACTCTTTGTTTTGAATACTATTTGCTATATTCCAGTTGAAACAAAAATGCTCCATGGTTGAATTTGTGTTGATGAGAGGAATCACCTGAAGCAATTGCGGTCTGGTCAGTTCTTTCAGTTTTGCCCAATGGATTTTGTGTTGTTAGTGTCCGCCTCCCTTTCAAAAAAACGCTTGGGGAGGGATGAAATACCACAAAGTAGGACTACATTTATTTTAAAATCTCGCACTTTCAACATGGCACTGTCATTCATAGGATTCCAACAAGTCAGTTCGTCAAATTTCTGCCTTGCTAGAACTGACCCGGTAAACTGTAAGTGCTCTTAATGTGAAGTGGAAACGTCTAGGAGCAACAACGGCTCAGCCGTGAAGTGGTAGGCCACAAAACACAGAACGGGACCAAGTGCTGAAGCGTGTAGCACGTAAACATTGTCTGTCCTCGGTAGCAAGACTCACTACCGAATTCCAAACTGCCCCTGGAAGCAACGTCAGCACAATAACTATTCATCTGGAGCTTCATGAAATGGGTTTCCATGGCCGAGCAGCCATACACAAGACTAAGAACACCATGCGCAATGCCAAGCATCGGCTGGAGTGGTATAATGCTGAAGCAGTTGAAACGTGTTCTCTAGAGTGATGAATCGGGCTTCACCTTCTGGCAGTCCAACAGACAAACGCCAAGAGAACGCTACCTGCCCTTAATTCCAGTGAAGGGATATCTTAACGCTACAGCATACAATGACATTCTAGACGATTCTGTGCTTACAACTTTGTGGCAACTGTTTAAAGAAGGCCCTTTCCTGTTTCAGTATGACAATGCCCCCATGCACAAAGCGAGGTATATACAGAAATTGTTAGTCGATTGGTGTGGAAGAAATTGACTTGCCTGCACAGAGCCCTGACCTCAACCTTTGGGATGAATTGGAACACCGACTGCATGCCAGGCCTAATTGCCCAACATCAGTGCTTGACCTCACGTATGCTCTTGTGGCTGAATGGAAGCAAGTCCCCCACAGCAATGTTCCAACATGTAGTGGAAAGCTTTCCCAGAAGAGTGGAGGCTGTTTTAGCAAAGAGTGGACCAACTCCATATTAATGCCCATGGTTTTGGGATGAGATGTTCAAGAAGCAGGTGTCCACATACTTTGTCATGTAGTGTAATTTTTATGAGCTCTGCCCCAAACAAGACCAAATTTGGTTGGTCCGGACCAGAGCAATTCTGAATCAATCATTTAACTAGTCAGTTGAGATCAAATTCTTATTTACAATGATGGCCTACCAAAAGGTCTCCTGCGGGGATGGGGGCTGGGATAAAAAAAATACAAAGGACAACACACACATCACGACAAGAGACCACAAAAAGAGAGACCTAATTCAACAACATATCATGGTAGCAACACATGGTAGCAGCAGAAAACATTGTACAAAAATGATTGGGCACAGACAACAGCACGAAAGGCAAGAAAGTATACACAAAGCAGCCACATGTCAGTAAGACTGTCCATGATTGAGTCTTTGAATGAAGCGATGGAGATAAAACGGTCCAGTTTGAGTGTTTTTTGCAGCTCGTTCCAGTCGCTAGCTGCAGCGAACTTAAAAGAGGAGTGACCCAGGGATGTGTGCACTTCGGGGACCTTTAACATAATTTGACTGGCAGAACTAGTGTTGTATGTGGAGGATGAGGGCTGCAGTAGGTCTCTCAGATAAGGGGGATTGAGGCCTAAGAGGGTTTTATAAATAAGCGTCAACCAGTGGATCTTGCGACAGTTATACAGAGATGACCCGTTTACAGAGTAGTAAAGTGCAGTGATGTGTACTATAAAGGAGCATTGGTGGCAAATCTGATGGCTGAATTTGAAAGAACATTAGCCGCTCGAGAGCACCATAATCTGCCGATCCATAAATTACGTCTCCATAGTCTAGCATGGTCATCTGAATCAGGGCTAGTTTGGCAGCTGGGGGGAAAGAGCGATAACGATAGAGGAAACCAAGTCTAGATTTAACCTTATCAGAGCTGCAGGCTATGTGCTGAGAGAAGGACAGTGTACCATCTAGCCATACTCCCAAGTACTTGTATGAGGTGACTACCTCAAGCTCTAAACCCTCAGAAGTAGTAATCCCACCGGTGGGGAGAGGGGGCATTCTTCTTACCAAACCACATTACCTTTGTTTTGGAGGTGTTCAGAACAAGATTAAGGGCAGAGAATGCTTGTTGGACACTAAGAAAGCTTTGATGTAAAGCGTTTGGCACAAAATCCGGGGATGGGCCAGCTGAGTATAAGACTGAATCATCTGCATATAAATGAATGAGAGAGCTTCCTACTGCTTGAGCTATGTTGTTGATGTAAATTGAGAAGAGCGTGGGACCTAGGATTGAGCCTTGGGGTACTCCCTTGGTAACAGGCAGTGGCTGAGCCAGCAGATGTTTTGACTTTATATACATCACTCAGAGGTAGTTAGCAAACCAGGCCAATGACACCTCAGACACCAATACTCCTTAGCCAGCCCACAAGAATGGAATGGTCTACCATGTCAAAAGTTTTGGCCAAATCAATAAAATTAACAGTAACAACATTGCTTAGAATCAAGGGCAATGGTGACATAATTTAGGACATTTAAGGTTGCAGTGACATCCATAACCTGAACGGAAGCCAGATTGCGTACCTGAGAGAATACTATAGACGTCAGGAAAGCCAGTCAGTTGATTGACAAGTTTGTCCAACACTTTTGATACACAGGCAAAATAGAAAGAGGCCTATAACAGTTAGGATCAGCTTGGTCTCCCCCTTTAAATAAAGGACACACTGGCTGCCTTCCAAGCAATGGGGACCTCCACAGAGTAGAGACAGGTTATAAAGGTCAGAGATAGGGGCAGCAACCTTAAAGAATAAAGGGTCTACACCATCTGACACAGATATTTTTTTTTGGGGGGGGTCAAGTTTAAGGAGCTCCTTTAGCACCCCGGACTCAGTGCCCGCCTGCAGGGAGAAACATTGTAGCGGGAAAGGTGAAAAAGAGGGAGGAGCATTGGGGATAGTCACATTAGAAGGGGTGGGAGATGAAATGTTGGACTGGCAAGGAGACATGGCGGAGTCAAATAGGAATCCCGACTTCAAGTGGTGATTAAAAGAGCTCAGCCATGTGCTCCTTGTCAGTAACAACCACATCAACATTAAAGGACATGGGCAGCTGTGAGGATGATGATTTATTCTCCAGGTCCTTAACCATTTTCCAGAATTTCTTGGGGTAAGACCCACAAAGAGAACTCCTCCTTAAAGTAATTAACTTTGGCCTTCCAGACAGCCTGAGTGCACTTATTTAGAATATGCCTGAATGAGAGCCAGTCAGCCTGAGTATGCTGAGCAATTTGCCAAATGCAATTCTTGAGGTGGAATCATAGACACCCATGTTTCACAAGCAGAGAAGTACAGCACACTGCAGAACCACTGGCATAGTGGAAGGGGGAGGTAGTTAGACAATATTGTTTACATGCATCTAATTAGCCTATTTCTCAGTGATGCCAGCAGCAGCCCACCTCCTCACCTAATTGGCTATCAAGTTAAAAAAAGTTCAAGATTGATAAACTAAAGGCCAAGTGGGTCACAAAACCAAAAAATAAACTTTGACCAAGCTCGTGCCAAATTATCAAAAATAAAGCCATCATCTCGCCCGACGAAACGTCATCGCAGGTGAAAGCTAGTAGTCCTACTTATGCAGCAGCTAGCACCAGCAGCCTCGCAGTCCTGACAGCGACCTCACTGTCCAGGCCGACAATGAGTGACCTTGCTCCTTTTCTTCCTACCCTCGAGAATAGTGAGTTCCACGAGTGCCGGCGCAACAGCTCTTCCTACAGCTCTCCCAGAAAACCAAGCTGATGACTGCCAGAGACCCAGCAAAGCTCATGAGAGCAACCCCACTTCTATTAACACTGGTAAGCCTACGAGTGATGAGACAGATTGCCCCGACAGTGTGGAGTCCGAGTTCCATTGTGTAATATAAATAGGGTACCATCTAATTACTGTATATGCAGTAGCTATAGATATGCTACTAGCCTGGGCTGCATTGTCTGCATTATAAAACAATGCCTAGTAAGATATTGGTTTTGACAATGGACTGATTGTATTATTTGACATTAAGACTGGTTTTACGCAGCTGCGTAGATGACGCAATTTCAAAACCATGGACAGTAATCGGTAGTCTGTACTTTGTGTGGCTGACACTTTAGAATCTTTTAACTTTGCTGGGGGGGGGGGGGGGGGGGGTCCAGAGAAACTGCACTACGGAAAAAAAAACAGCAGAGTACACAGTACAGTATAGAGTACAGGCCATACAGAGTGCAGTAGAGTATAGTTCAGTACAGTAAAATGCAGTACATTATAGCACACCCAACTCATGTGTTCCACTGTGTAATGTACTGAACTATACTCAACTTTTATTTTACTGTGCTCTCCTGTACTGTATTCAAACTTATGAAACAGACATTCATTATTGGTTCAGATTTGGTCCGTCCAGACTGGAACAAATCCGAAACAATCATAAGCGTCCATTGTTACGCATGCCTCTTGGAGGGAACGCAACACTCTGCTACACAACTCCCCATGAAGTGAAAGAGGTATGTGACTGTAGGTGCGGGTAATGATGACAGAGGCAGAGAAGTTTACCGTTAACAGGGAATTTATTCCATCACACGGTAATTTGGGTAAAAAGGGGCTGGATGGAACCAAAGCAAAGAAAGTAAAAGTTAGAGCCCCCTCTCCTACCTACCCACAACATATCTATTCTTAACGCCACCTGGCGTGCTAACCAAAATACAAGGGGTGGTCCACCCAGGTCTTACCTAGTGTACATACTTCAGGTATATGTATGCCCGCAGGCCTCTTGCCTAAGCACTCCCAAGGTACCTTCCCCCCTGGAACAAATGAAACAGAAAAATACAAACAATTTCAATAATCAAAACAGTCCTTTTGACATAAACATACCTCCACAGGACCAGCTACAAAATTCTTCACAAAAACTGTCTGAGCAACAACTAACACAGGACATCAAAGCCATTTATGGAGAGCCATGACCAATAAACATTTCTGGGGCATACCCAAAATCTCTCTCACTGAGCAAAGGAACACTGGCTTATATACAGCTGGAGATGGAGTCTGTAATGGGATACAGCTGTATCCTCTGACGAGAGGGTGGGGTCAGCTCCAATTAGCAATGGGGCCGACCAATCAGCTGCTTGGGGGAATCCAGGAAGCCATTTCCTGAAATACATACACATACATAACACTATGTTTGGGCCAAATCAAGGGAGAGAGAGAATTGTAAATACAACCCATATTTATTTTCCCTTTTGTATTTCAACTATTTACACACAATATGACATTTGAAATGTCTTTATTCTTTTGGAACTTTGGTGAGTGTAATGTTTACTGTAAATAATTATTTTATTGTTTTTTATCTATTTCACTTGCCAATAAAGCCCCTTAAATTGAAACGAGATAGAGAGGATGTCCATACTGTTTTCACGCTTGCTTTGACCACCAGATGACAGAAAGAGAAAGAAAACAGTTATTAATTGAACATAACCATATGCTAGAAATTGGGAGGACAGTAGCAGGTGACCCAACTGTGATTTGTAACTACTATGATTTCCCATTGTAGCCAATTCAATTGCAGTAATAACTGATTTTGGAGAAATTCTGTTACGAAGTTGGTGACAGATTTTGTGTTAATCACTTAATAAATCCTAAACCAAATAGATATCAGTAAAAACACTATTTTGGCAGGGGTGCTTATTTCAACATTATTATGTTTTGTTGTTTATCTAATACCTTAAGATATTATTTAAGACCCTTTTCCATCTGTTTGACCATAAGTATTTGCTTATTCCTAATATTTAGGATATAAAATAATTGAAATATTTATATATGCCTTAATCTCTCAAAAATATACTCTTAGCTTTCATTTGACACACTGCTAACAATTTTTAACTAGAACCTTTCCAGTAATCTAACTCAAAGTAATAAAGTGACAATACCCATGTGGTTATCTGCATTATGTATTCAGAACTACTTAAGTTTGTAACCTTAATTACTTTTTTTTGTTCAAGTGAAAGTAGTAAATAGTTCTAATATGTAGTTTTCAGTGGTTGTATCTTAATGTTTAACATTATTTTACATATTTTAACAACTTGTTATTTTTACCCACCTTTGCAGGCATTGTTGAACAATACTCATTCCTCTAGCAGTAACTGGAGGTAGAGCTATATGCATTACAGGACACTGCATTAGCCTCTGTCATTAAGAGTGGCAGTCATGACTTTGATGATGGTGGGAATGGCTTTCCTCATTACTGAACGTAAATTTGTCCAACGGTTTTGATATCCATTCATTATGATCAATTACACCTCAACACAACAAACTGCATACAACTATTTCAGAAATATACTTTTATTCCAACATGCATACAACATTGTGTAAAAGTATCATGAAGTCAAAATTTTTTGAATTACCCACAATCCTCTAAAAACAGAGTAACGTTGTCAAGGACATCGATGAACGGTGACCAAAATGCAGCGGGTATAGTGCTCATCTTTCTTCTTTATTTGAAAGAACACTCAAAACAAAATAAACAGACGACGAAACAGTTCCATAAGGCACACAGGTTATACAGAAAATAACCACCCACAAAAACACAGGAAAAACAGGCTGCCTAAGTATAGCTTCCAATCAGAGACAACGAAAGACACCTGCCTCTGATTGGAAGCCATACCTGGCCACACATAGAAAAAGAAACATAGAAATAGAAAACTAGAACTAAAATCCCCTAGAACCAAAAAAAAACAAAACACACAAAACAAACACCCCCTGCCACGCCCTGACCATACTACAATTACAAATGACCCCTTTACTGGTCAGGACGTGACACACGTGGCACTATTAAGTATTCATAATTTGCAAAAATGTAATAATTCCATATCAGCACAGCACAGATAAATAAACCCTTTATTACTCAAATATCAATGTGTTTCACTTCATCTGTATTACTTTAATTAAAGATGTAAAACATAATTTTATCAAGTAAGAACAACATATTTCATATTAGATATACTTATAAATATTAAACAATCATAAATTGTAAAAACTCAATAACTTTAGATTAGCAGAACACAAGTAAATAAAGTTATGTTTACTCAATAACCTAATATTTGTTAAGAGTACTGAAAAACATTAAGTGATAAGAAATCTTATTGGCATATGAAATAGTACTACTTTTATTATTTGAATTCTACTGACTGTTGGATATGTTAGAGTAGTATCTACTCAATCTATTTTATGAGTTAGGTAGTTACTTTTTACAATGCACCAGATTTGACATTTGCTCTTTTGAACTTCACATTGGTGCTCATGGGTCCTTTACATGGAAATGCCATCACCCTTTACCTTTATCTCCACCTTTGTCTTCCTACATCTCTTTACCTTCTCTCTACATCTACCTCACTCTAAACCTCTACTCCTGTCTGTACCTCTGTTTCTACCTACCTCTCTAGCTACTACTCTCTCTACTTCTCCCTGACACACTCACACTATTTGTCTGTCTTGTAGTCCTATACTCTGCCTTACTTTCACTCGTTCTCTTCCCCTTCTCCTCTCTTTTGCTCTCTAGCAAGAAGACATGCAGTCATACACTAGGCCTGACACTGGTTGGGTGCGATCGTGCCTTCCTCAAGGTCAAGAGTGCTTAGTGGATATAAAAGAGACAGATGAGCGGAGTCCAAGCAGGATGACAACACAATGCAATTACCGTTGTGGCACAATCTTGTCGTCCACTACAGAGCAATAGAGATAGAGAGCAGAGGGAGTTATAGAGAGAGGGAATTAAAGTGAGAGGGAGGGAGGGAGGGAGGGAGGGAGGGAGGGAGAAGAGAGAGACTAATATCTCATGAACTCCATTTGAACAATCTGGTATCAGCATGAGTGTAACCATGTGATGGGTAGAGATGTACGTGCGCACACAATTTCTCCACACACACACACAAACACACACACACACACACACACACACACGGGAGCGACAAAGATCGTCTGATAGGAATTGAAATGGCTCATTAAAGCACCAACGTGATCCAGTGGATGGCTGCAGGAGGAGGAAAACAGAGTGAATGATTGATTCAGTGATACAGAGCGAGCTAGCTCCTTCTCCTTCTCTCTCAGCTCATTAAAAGTGATTTAGAAAGACTACCAAGTGCTGATGCTGGAATAAGAAGGACCCTCTCTTTTGGTGCCTTTCATTCAAACCTTCCCCAGTGACTAAGTACGAAAATGAGACTAAATTAATGTGCATGTTTTTCACCATGTGAAGAGAGATGATACTGTACATGGTAATTTATGAAGGAAAGGGAATAGGTATAATCTCCATCTGGTGTTTTTTTTCATTCAGGATTTCATTAGAGTTAGTGATATGTGACATGGCTAAGTGAAGTAATCAGACGAGATGAAATTGTAAAGATCAAAGCACAGCGTTTACATGTTCTAAAGAAGTGCACTACATTGGGAATAGGGTGCCATTTGGGACACATATAATTTCATATGGATGGCTCAATATTCATTCCATGTAATGGTGGTTTTAAAGCCACATATTTCTAGGGGTTTCATTACTTTATCTCATATGTTAGATGACATTTATTGGATTCCAACGTTGTAAAGAATCTTGAAAGCCTTTATATTGTAACATATCAATCCAATCCATATATGTTTCCATTTCACAAGTGACCACTGGGGAAAACAATACGGTTTGTGTCCCAAATGGCACCCTATTCCTTATATGGTGCACTAATTTTGACCAGAGCCCCATGGGCCCTGGTGAACAGTAGTAAACTGTATAAGAAATAGGGTGTCATTTGGGACTCATCCGTAGGAACACGCAGACCATAGAGTCATTCCATTCAACTCCCATGAGGGGAAATGGCCATTGCCCTGAGGTTATGTCTAATGATGGATTTTATAGGACAGCTTTGAAGTGGAAACCTTCCCTTTTATGGACCCTACTCTCCTCTTACAAACATCCCTCTTCATTGGGGTGGTGATGGATGATTTTAAGTGGCAATTTTTTTTTAACAAAAGAGAGAGTGTTTGTTGCAATCCGGGACCTGCTCTTGTTCATTTCCCCTCAAAGTGGGAGGACACACACACAACCATACTTGTGTATAGATGTTTTCTAAGACCCCTTTCTAAAAACCCTTGTCCATCTGTTTGACCAGAAATCAAAGCCTTTGCTTATTCATAATATTTAGGATAGAAAGTGGTTGAATTTTTTTATATGCTTTAATTTCACACACAAAAATATATAGACCATTAGCTTTCATTTGACACCAGATTTTACATGCTCCTATGAACTTCACGTTGGTGCTCATGGGTAATTTTACATGGAAATGACCACAAGTAAGCCTGATTTCCTGTAAGAATATTTATGAATGAACCTAAGTGGAGTCACAAGGTTGCGGTAACGCACGGTAAAGAATAAACATTCATGCACCATAGAACATTGTTTTCGTTTAAATATAATGAAGCAGAAAACAACATAGATACAGTGCATTCCGAAAGTATTCAGACCCCTTGTTTTTCCCACATTTTGTTACATTACAGTCTTATTCTATAATTAAAAAAATAATAATTCCCTCCTTAATCTACACACAATACCCCTTAATGACAAAGCGAAAACTAGTTTTTGGATATTATTTACATATGTATTACTTATTTACATAAGTATTCAGACCCTTTGCTATGAGACTTGAAACTGAGCTCAGATGCATCCTGTTTCCATTGATCATCCTTTAGATGTTTCTACAACTTGATTGGAGTCCACCTATGGTAAAATCAATTGATTAGATATAATTTGGAAAGGCACACACCTGTCTATATAAGGTCCCACAGTTGACAGTTCATGTCAGAGCAAAAAGGTCCCCAAGAACACAGTGGCCTCTATCATTCTTAAATGGAAGATGTTTGGAACTACCAAGACTCTTTCTAAAGCTGTCTGCCCGTCCAAATGGTGGTCACTCTGACAGAGCTCCAGAGTACCTCTGTGGAGATGGGAGAACCTCCCAGAAGGACAACCATCTCTGCAGCACTCCACCAATCAGGCCTTTATGGTAGTGGCCAGACGGAAGCCACTCCTCAGTAAAAGGCACATGACAGCCCACTTGGAGTTTGTCAAAAGGCACCTAAAGACTCTCAGACCATGAGAAACAATATTCTCTGTTCTGATGAAACCAAGATTGGACTCTTTGGCCTGAGTGCCAAGCGTCACGTCTGGAGACAACCTGCCAACATCCCTATAATGAAGCATGTTGGTGGCAGCATCATGCTGTGAGGATGTTTTTCAGCAGCAGGGACTGGGAGACTAGTCAGGATCGAAGGAAAGATGAATGGAGCAAAATGCAGAGAGATCATTGATGAAAACCTGCTCCAGAGCACTCAGGACCTCAGACTGGGGCAAAGGTTCACCTTCCAACAGGACATCGACCCTAAGCACACAGCCAAGACAAGTCTCTTAATGACCTTGAGTGGCCCAGCCAGAGCCCGGACTTGAACCCGATCGAACTCGCACACCAAATTGACCGAGCTTGAGAGGATCTGCAGAGAAGAATGGGAGAAACTCCCCAAATACAAGTGTGCCAAGCTTGTAGCTTCATACCCAAGAAGACTCAAGGCAGTAATCGCTGCAAAAAGTGCTTCAACAAAGTACTGAGTAAAGGGTCTGAATACTTATGTAAATGTGATGTTTTAGTTTATTATTTTTTATACATTTGCAAACATTCTAAAAACCTGTTTTTGCTTTGTCATTATGGGGTATTGTGTGTAGATTTATCAGGGGGAAAAAACTATTGAATCCATTCAAGAATAAGGCTGTAATGTAACAAAATGTGGAAAAAGTCACGGGGTGTGAATACTTTTCCGAAGGCACTGTATGTCCCATGTGAGGTCAGGCGGTAGCGGACTGGAACACAGCATTAACAAAAGACAGAATCCAACTCACGCGGAAGCAATTGAGACAGGAAATAGGGGTTGGCATGGGGTCAAGGCACACCAAACCCGCTGGTCCTGAGATTTCACAATTTCCCACAATTCCCCAGTCAGTAACCCCTCCTCCTTCACTCCTCCATCCCTTGAGTTAGATTGTGCTATCCACCAATCTGTTCTCACCCCCCTCCTCACCCCCCACCCCCTACGGCTCCCCCTGCTCTCACTCCCTCCTCACCCTCCTCCCCTTCCCTCGCCCAGACATGTCGCAGTAGAGTGACAGCCACACCACAACTCATTGAGCACTTGACCAGTGTTCAGCAGGGTCAGTGAGAAGGGTTAAGTGAGGGGGACAGCAGGAGACACAACAGCTATAGGGATGCATCCCAGATGAGATCTTATTCCATATAGCGCAGTACTTTTGACCTGAGCCCGGGTCAAAGGTAGTGCACTATATAGGGAATTGGTTACCATTTGGGATGCAAGCAACAGCTAGGTTTTGTGAAAGGGAAAGGTGAGAGGGGTAGGGATGGAGGGAGATAGATAGAGATGGAGGCGTTGAGGCAAAGCTCAATCTGGACATCAAACACACACACACACTGAGGGAAGGTGATGTTGGTAGTGTGGTGTGGACGGAGAGACCAAAGATGGAAGGTTGAAGGGAAGGATGGAGGGAGGGTGGGAGGCAGATAGGCGACACATCCTGACTATTTCCAGCTCTCCCCTGAGACATCAGTACATGTGGCAACAATATTGCACCAGCCCTCTCTATGTCCCTCTTGTCTTAACATTGCTGAAAGAGGGGTTGTTTGAGTTTGCCTGGCACAATGGAACCAATAGAATAGTCACAACATTTCAAATCTTGTTCACCCGGCATTCCAAGCATGCTCAAGCAAACACTAAAAGCATTTGAAAGATTTGACAAACTTTGCGCTATGTATGGAATAGGGTGCCATTTGGGATGCAACCATAGAGTTTCTCATTCCTATTTTGTGCTGAACTGTGAGAGCAAGTTGATGGAGACGGCTCCATGGTCGAATGTAGAGGGGAAATAAATTAATAATTTAAACAATCAGCACATTCAAAAGGTGATAATTGCCTAAAGTTACAACTTTTTCATTTTTCACAAGCTATTAGATCTAAGATCTGCACCAATTAAAATAAACCCCTATCACCGAAACCTGTAGCATGTGTTGTTACACAGGGCAAGAAGGGGCAGAGGACAATCAGGAAAAGTATTTGTGTCCCAAATGGCTATTCCCTACATAGTGCACTACTTTTGACCAGAATCTTATGGATGCTGGTCAAAAGTAGCAAACTATATAGGTGAACAGATGCCATTAAGGACACATCCTCAGTAAACCGCACGTTCAACTTGGGCATGTATGTAAGTTGAATAATAATTATCATTAGCTAGTTGCATGATAAATGGAGAGGTGGAGTGGGGTGGGGATGGTGCAGGGGGATGCCAATCTATAAGCCTGCTAATGATTGGTTAGTCATGATTTACTGCTCAGGATGAATATGGAAAACATTTCTATCCTCCCCCTGATTGACTCAAGGTCACAACTGATCCCCTGGCTGTCCCTTGGGTAATTACACACCACGCAGCAACTTTTACAAGGTGCAAATTATGGGTTGGTTGCTGTGATGTTTGATCACAGAGATGACTGTAGCAATTATGGGCTTTGTCCCAAATGGCACCCTATTTCATATACAGTACACCCCTTTTCATCAGAGTGCATAGGGCTCTGGTCAACACTACTGGACTATTGAGGGAATAGGGTGCCATTTGGGATGTATTTGGGATGCAGACGAAGTGTTCATGTCCAGGCCTGGATCAAATACATACTGTTGTCAAATAGGTTCAAATACTTGAAGCTGCACTTGATTTAGTTTGCCAGGTACGATGGAGCCAATTGAGAACTAAAAAAGAGCATATTCCAAGTTAAATCAAGCACATCTCAAATAGTATTTGATGTATTTGATCCAGTCTCAAGTCAGTCCATTTTTATTATACATGTCCTCTCCAAAACAAATGTTGCAGTGTATTGATGTATTTGACTGTACCTACTCAAACTGATGATTCTTCTCTTGAAGCGCTAATAGTGCAATTTCCGTTGCGTGGGACTGACCGTTTTTTCCCGGTGAGTAAGGCGACCATGATTGAGAGATGTCACAACATGAATCTTGATGAACATGTCACCAACGGAGGGACAGTCCCCCTGCCACCCGCCCGCAACCCCCACCATGAGGCGAGAGAAATCCGCTCACCTGATTTACTACCCCTGATCGCTCCGCTTGACCTCGTCATTGTTTAAATGCTCCTGAAGTGTCATTTCCTGCACCATGCTTGACTAGGATAGCAGGAAATGAAGCCTGAGAGAGGTGAATTATTAACGCCGGTGATTTTGAGAATAATTGAGCGCATTACGCTACGAGGCACAGCAAAGAGAGTGTGCTGATGTGATGGACTAATGGTGGACACCATCCACCTCTTTCTCTTCTACCCATATATCTGCCCAATTTGTCAGTTAACTTTAAATGTCAAGATTGAAATTACTACCAGTCAAATATGGAGTCGGGAAATGTAAGCCCTATTAGAGGTGACAATAAACCAAAAAACATGGTTCATGACCCCAATTCATTTGGGGTCAGAGTACCTGTTTGGATTCCCTGTTTTATTTGCTTTAATTTTAACTGTCAATGTTTGTTGATTCACTACTGGGCTAGTCTTGAATTAAGGGATAGTAGACTTACCAAGTTCCATGGTTCACTGAGAACCAGCAGGCGATGGGTATGGCCCAAATGGCACCCTATTCCCTATATGGTCAAAAGTGCTAGGGCGCTAATTTGGACCCAGACACAGTGCCATTAATGTGGTGAGTAGGAGAGTGAGATGGGCTCCCCCTGACCTGTATTGAATATTTGAAATGTTGGTCCTTTGAAGCTGAGTTGCTAGAGCATGGCACTTGCTGGATCTGATTCCAGAGACCACCCATACTTATGACGGCTCCAACGCTCGACACATATGGCAGTGGCTAAAGTCCAATATGGATTACAAAGTTAGACCCAGCCGTGATCTGCCCAATGATGCCTTTCTACCAGACGAACTCAACGCATTTTATACATGCTTTGACAAAAACAACACAGAGCTGTGCACAAGGGCCCCCACCATTGCAGAGGACTGGGTGATCTCACTCTCCGAGGCTGACATGAGTAACGTTTTTAATTTGGACAACACTCGCAAGGCCGCAGGGCCGACCGGTATTCCAAGATACTTACTCAGAGCATGCGATGACCAGCTGGCAGGCATCTTCAACCTTTCCTTGTCTCAGTCTGTAATCCCCACGTTTCAAGTCGACTACTATCATTCCTGTTTCCAAGAACTCTAACGCTACCTGCCACAAGGACTACTGCCATGTAGCGCTAACATCTGTAATCATGAAGTGCTTTGAAAGGCTAGTCATAACTCCCATCACCTCCATCATCCGAGACACCCTAGACCCACTACAATTCTCATACCGCCCCAACAGATCTACAGGCGATGCAATCTCAATTGCACTCCACACTGCCCTCTCTCACCTGGACAAGATGAATACCTATGTAAGAATGCTGTTCATCGACTACAGCTCAATGTTCAACAGCATAGTGCCTTCCAAGCTCGTCACCAAGCTCAAAACACTGGGACTGAACACCTCTCTCTGCAACTGGATCGTAGACTTTCTGACGGGCTGACCCCAGGTGATGAGAGTATATAGGCAACAACACCTCTGCCATGCTGACCCTCAGCACAGGTCCCCCCAGGAGTGTTTGCTTATACCCCTCCTGTACTCCCTGTTTAACCACGACTGTGTGGCCACGAACGACTCCAACTCTATCATCAAGTTTGCTGATGACATGACGACGGAAGGCCTGATCTCCAACGGCGAAGACACAGCCTACAGTGTGGAGGTCACATAACTGGCAGGGTCCCATGACAACAACCTCTCCCTCAAAATCAGAAAGACCAAGGAGCTGATTCTGGCTGAAACGATTTGGCATGGCCCCTCATATCCTCAGGAACTTTTATAGCTGCACCATTAGCATCCTGACTAGTTGTATCACTGCCTGGTATGGCAACTGCACCACCCGCAACCGGAAGGCCCTACAGAGGGTGGTGCAGACAGCCCATCGCATTACATGTGGGTGAGATTCCAGGCGGTGTTTTAGAAAGGCCCGAAAAATTGCCTAAGACTTCAGCCAACTGAGACATGGACTGTTCTCCGTGCTCCGGTCCGGCAGGTGGTACCAGTGCATCAAGGCTCAGGCCAACAGACTCCTAAACAGCTTCTATCCCCTGGCCATAAGTCTGTAAAATGGCTGACAGCTACTGCTCTCCCTCTCCCACAGACTGTCCACACTGCTTATACTGTATTTCCTTCCACAGGTCTCCACCCACCCACACACAACCTGTCCACAATGGACAACATCATAATGGAGTAATAAATCTAATCAATAATAATTTTAGCAGTGGCTAAAATTATTATTGATTAGATTTATTACTCCATTACGATGTTGTTCATTGATTATTGATTTCCATTACAATAATAATGTATTTATTTATCTTGCTACCGCTAACTATTATTCCTATTTACGTGTATATATTACCGTTAGTGTATTACCATAAGTATTTGTATGTTCCTGCTACCAGTCACTTTTCAGCCCTGTTTACATGACTATCCTACTACCAGTCACTTTTTATGTATAAACCCACCTCAACCACTCCAGTAACATGACACAATAAATAATGTACTGGCACTGACCTGTACAGTGCATTCGGTAAGTATTCAGACCCCTTGACTCTTTCCACATTTTTTTTACGTTACAGCCTTATTCTAAAAATGATTAAATTGTTTTTTCCTCATCAATATACACACAATAACCCATGACAAAGCAAAAATATGTTTTTAGAAATTTTTGCAAATTTATTAAACCTAGAAGACTAATATTTAAAGGTCTGAATATAAGTATTCAGCTATTTTAGGTCTCTCCAGAGATTTGATCAGTTTCAAGACCGGGCTCATGCTGGGCCACGCAAGGACATTCAGAGACTTGTCCCAAAGCCACTCCTGCTTTGTCTTGGCTGTGTGCTTAGGGTTGTTGTCCTGTTGAAAGGAAAACCTTCACCCCAGTCTGAGGTTCTGAGCGCTCTGGAGCTGATTTTCATCAAGATCTCTCTGTACTTTGCTCCATTCATCTTTACCTCAATGCTGACTAATCTCCCAATCCCTGCCGCTGAAAAACATGATGCTACCGCCAACATGCTTCATTGTAGGGATGGTGCCAGGTTTCTTCCAGTCATGACGCTTGGCATTCAGGCCAAAGAGTTCCATCTTGGTTTCATCAGACCAGAGAATCTTGTTTCTCATGGTCTGAGTCCTTTAGGTGCCTTTTGAGAAACTCCAAGCGGGCTGTCATGTGCCTTTTGCTGAGGAGTAAAGGCTTGCTTGGTGGAGTGGTGCAGAGATGGTTGTCCTTCTGGAAGGTTCTCCCATCTCCACAGAGGAAGTCTGGAACTCTGTCGGAGTGACCATCAGGTTCTTGGTCACCTCCCTGACCAAGATCCTTCTCCCCCAATGGCTCAGTTTGGCCGGGCGGCCAGCTATAGGAAGAGTCTTGGTGGTTACAAACTTCTTCATTTTAAGAATGGAGGCCACTGTGTTTTTTGGGTCTTCAATGCTGCAGGAATGTTTTGGTACCTTTCCCCAGATCTGTGCCTTGATACAATCCTCTCTCGGAGCTCTACAGACAATTCCTTCAACCTCATGGCTTGGTTTTTGATCTGACATGCACTGTCACCTGTTGGACGTTATATAGACATGTGTGCCTTTCCAAATCATTTACCACAAGTGGACTCCAATCAAGTTTTAGAAACATCTCAAAAATAATCAATAGAAACAGGATACATCTGAGCTCAATTTTGAGTCTAAAACAAAGGTTCTGAATACTTATGCAAATAATATGTTTTTTGTATTATTAGTTTTTATGAAGATGCTAGCATTTCTAAAAACTTGTTTTCACTTTGTCATTATGGGGTATTGTGTGTAGGTTGATGTGGAACATGTTTGACTTAATTCATTTTAGAATGAGGCTGTAACGTAACAAAATGTGGAAAAAGTGTCTGAAAACTTTCCGAATGCACTGCATAAACTTGCATTATCGTGTTTCCTTAATTCTTAGTTGTTGTATGTGTTTTTTAAAAATGTATTTTATATTTTATTAATATTATCACTACATTGTTGGGAAAGAGCTCTCATGTTAAGAATTTCACGATACTTTTTTACACCTGTTTTATCCTGTGCATGGGAGGAAGAAATGTTGAAACATTACATTTGAAATATATGCACTCGTGACTAAGTCGCTTTGGATAAAACAGTCTTTTAAATAGAATATTTGAAACAGTCCAAATAACTGTGACTTAACTAGTACACTGCATTACAAGGATATGGTTGACAAACTGCCACACAACCGTTGATATTTGGACATATGTATTTTTACACAATGCATGCAAAGCTGTAAGAAGATTTCAGCCTTCCTTCCGAGGGTGAGAATAGAACGATGAGATGAGGGATAGCGAAATGGAACTCAAATCCCCCTGAGTATAATATGGAGATCTGGCTAACATAAGATCCTTGAGGTAATGCAATTTAAGTTGGAAGGAAGAAACGTCAGGGTAATCTCATCAGTCTGTCGGGGAGAGGGATGTCAGACGTAGCCTGTGGCGAGCCTCCAGCGTGGCATCTCCTGTCCTTTTCCTCCTCCGCCGGCCTTCTCTCTTTCCCCCTCTCCTTTTCTCCAGGCTACATGCTAACTACATCACCATTCCTGTACCACCAAATCCCCCCCAACCACACAAAGCACACAGAGAGAGAAAACCAGACAGATAGACAGACATGGGGATATGTGCCTAAATAGCTGAAACATGTAGTGTGTGTCACAAATGGCAACCTATTCCCTTTATACTGCAATACTTTTATCCAGGACCCATTGGGTTCTTGTCAAAAGTTGTGCACTATATAGGTAATATGGTACCATTTGTGATAAACTCATAGGCAAGCTTTCAGGGACAAGTCTGGGTCTGGA
Organism: Salmo trutta; assembly: GCF_901001165.1. Taxonomy (NCBI): domain Eukaryota; kingdom Metazoa; phylum Chordata; class Actinopteri; order Salmoniformes; family Salmonidae; genus Salmo; species Salmo trutta. The sequence goes on along the minus strand of NC_042962.1, from coordinate 33,069,665 downwards.
AGTACTATATGCCTTAAGTGCCGTCAGCAAGAATGGGTGAGGGTTGGTTTTAACAATTCATTATGAAATAGGGAGCCTGATGTAACCTTACCATATTTCCTTGACTTTGCTCTTTAAAAGGCCTGTCCATATGGAGATTGGCTCAGTAAATCATTGGTCCTTAAGTCCTGAGGGCATTGAGGCAGGGACTATGTGGGGATCCCTAGGGTGGGCTGGAGAGGGGGGTAGGGCTACCCAGATGGAGGAGGGGTGACCCTTTCAGTGAGGGGAACAGAAAGCTTTGGGGCTGGGCCAGCACTGAGGTCACTATCCTTTTGAGCAGTGAAACTCAGCACAGAGACCGAGTCACAAAGGGAGAGTGAGGATTTACTCTACAGTGAGGGAAAAAAGTATTTGATCCCCTGCTGATTTTGTATGTTTGCCCACTGACAAAGAAATTATCAGTCTATAATTTTAATGGTAGGTTGATTTGAACAGTGAGAGACAGAATAACAACAAAAAAATCCAGAAAAACTATGTCAAAAATGTTAGAAAATTATTTGCAAATAAACCTACCATTAAAATTATAGACTGATCATTTATTTGTCAGTGGGCAAACGTACAAAATCAGCAGGGGATCAAATACTTTTTCCCTCACTGTACATCATAGGAATAGGGGAATTTCTCTTTTATTACATAAAGGGATGATAGTCAATTAAAATGTAAAAAAATTGGTTGCGTACAGATGTTTTAAATAGATTTTCCCAGATCTATGCCTCGACACAATCCTGTCTCTGAGTTCTTTGACATTTCCTTCGATCTCATGGTTTGGTTTTTGCTCTGACATGCACTGTCAACTGTAGGATCGTATGTAGACAGGTGTGTGCCTTTCCAAATCATGTCTAATCAATTGAATTTACTACAGTTGGACTTCAAGTTGTAGAAACATCTCAAGGATGATCAATGAAAACAGGACGCACCTGAGCTCAATTTCGAGTCTCATAGCAAAGGGTCTGAATACTTAAGTAAATAAGGTTTTTCTGTCATATACTTTTAATAAATGTGCAAAAATGTCTAAAACCTGTTTTCGCTTTGTCATTTTGGGGTATTGTTTGTAGATTGCTGAGGATTTTTTTGTATTTAATCCATTTTAGAATAAGGCTGTAAGGTAACAAAATGTGGAAATGTCAAGGGATCGGAAAACTTTCCCAAATGCACTCTATGTATATGATGGTGTATTATAGAAATTATCGACAGTATATGAATAGAACCTGTGTGTACAGCAATAGTTGTATAGGATGAGCCTTGACTTGAATACAGTATATACATATGACGTTGGTAAAAGAGTATGTAAACATTTTTAACATGACCTGTGTTCAATGACTATGCACATAGGGCAGCAGTCTCTAAGGTGCATGGTTGAGTACCAGTTGGTAGCCGGCTAATAATAGTAACTAAAATTCAGGGCAGAGTTAGTTAAAATTATGTTAACCAGTCCTGTCCGACATTTTGATACACAGGTGAGAAAACATACAGCAAATCTGTTTAAATCAGTCTCTGTTGGCAAAAAGTTGAATGACTGACCTAAATAAGAAGCCCTGGCTGTACTGTAATGTGGCTGTGCTTGGCTTGCTGACTCCAGGCTTTTTAGGAAAGGTGGCAGTCCATAAGTCAACATTCTCAGGTCCGATGCCTTGTGGACATGGGAGGGAGAAGGAAAAGTGGCTGTGCAGCATATTAGAGAGGCAGATAAAGCCAGATTGTGATGTATTGATCATAGATGGGCATCTCTTCCTTCTCTCCAACAGTACCTGCAGGTTTGTCCACATGCAGTGCAGGACTAAGGGGGTCTGATGCAGGACTGATGCATGTCTACACTGATCAGATCTGTCATTAACGTGTTTCCGGTCACTTTGCCCTGATTAAAAGCAGTGGTTCCGTGTTCAGTTTTGCGCGAATGCTGCCATCAATCCACGGTTTCTGGTTCAGAAATGTTTTAATAGACGCTGTTGGTACGACATCACCGATGCACTTGTTAATGAACTCGCACGAGGACAGATGCAGTGTCTCGGTCTGACACCATTAAAAGGTAATTTACCACCTTCACAAGTGCAGTCTCAGTGCTATGATGGGGTCTAAAACCAGACTGAAGCATTTCGTATACATTGTTTGTCTTCAGGAGGGCAGTGAGTTGCTGCGCCACAGCTTTTTCTAAAATGTTTGAGAGTAATTGAAGATTCGATATAGGCCGATAGTTTTTTATATTTTCTGGGTCAAGGTTTGGCTTTTTCAAGACAGGCTTTATTACTGCCACTTTTAGTGAGTTTGGTACACATCCGGTGGATAGAGAGCCGTTTAATATGTTCAACATATCAGGGCCAAGCACAGGAAGCAGCTCTTTCAGTAGTTTAGTTGGAATAGGGTCCAGTATGCGGCTTGACGGTTTAGAGGCCATGATTATTTTCATCATTGTGTTAAGAGATATAGTACTGAAACACTTGAGTGTCTCCCTTGATCCTAGGTACTGGCAGAGTTGTGCAGACTCAGGACAACTGAGCTTTGGAGGAATACGCAGATTTAAAGAGGAGTCCGTAATTTGCTTTCTAATGATCATGATCTTTTCCTCAAAGAAGTTCATGAATTTATTACTGCTGAAGTGAAAGCCATCCTCTCTTGGGGAATGCTGCTTTTTAGTTAGCTTTGCGACAGTATCAAAAATAAATTTCGGATTGTTCTTATTTTCTTCAATTAAGTTGGAAAAATAGGATGATCGAGCAGCAGTGAGGGCTCTTCGATACTGCACGGTACTGTCTTTCCAAGCTAGTCGGAAGACTTCCAGTTTAGTGTGGCGCCATTTCGGTTCCAATTTTCTCTAAGCTTGCTTCAGAGCTCGTGTATTTTCTGTATACCAGTTAGCTAGTTTCTTATGACAAATGTTTTTAGTTTTTAGGAGTGTAACTGCATCTAGGGTATTGCGCAAGGTTAAATTGAGTTCCTCAGTTAGGTGGTTAACTGATTTTTGTCCTCTGACGTCCTTGGGTAGGCAGCGGGGGTCTGGAAGGGCATCAAGGAATCTTTGGGTTGTCTGAGAATTTATAGCACGACTTTTGATGCTCCTTGTTTGGGGTCTGAGCAGATTATTTGTTGCGATTGCAAACGTAATAAAATGGTGGTCCGATAGTCCAGGATTATGAGGAAAAACATTAAGATCCACAACATTTATTCCAGGGGACAAAACTAGGTCCAGAATATGACTGTGGCAGTGAGTAGGTCCAGAGACATGTTGGACAAAACCCACTGAGTCGATGATTGCTCCGAAAGCCTTTTGGAGTGTGTCTGTGGATTTTTCCATGTGAATATTAAAGTCACCAAAAATATTATCTGCTATGACTACAATGTCCGATAGGAATTCAGGGAACTCAGTGAGGAATGCTGTATATGGCCCAGGAAGCCTGTAAACAGTAGCTATAAAAAGTGATTGAGTAGGCTGCATAGATTTCATGACCAGAAGCTCAAAAGACGAAAACGTTGTGGGTTTCTTGTAAATTGAAATTTGCTATCGAAAATGTTAGCAACACCTCAGCCTTTGCGGGATGCACGGGGGATATGGTCAGTAGTGTAACCAGGATGTGAGGCCTCATTTAACACAGTAAATTCGTTAGGCGGTTTCCATAAACCCACTACAACCTGTTGAGGTTAATAACCTCTAGGGGCTAGGGGGCAGTATTTTCACGGCCGGATGAAAAACGTACCCAATTTAAACAGGTTACAACTCCGGCCCAGAAAATAGAATATGCATATTAAATAGATTTGGATAGAAAACACTCTGAAGTTTCTAAAACTGTTTGAATGGTGTCTCTAAGTATAACAGAACTCATATGGCAGGCAAAAACCTGAGAAAGAATACAAGCAGGAAATGAACATTTTGTGGCTGTACTATTTTCAAGTCATTGGCAATAAAACACACAGTGACAAAGGATTCATGTTGCACTTCCTATGGCTTCCACTAGATGTCAACGATCTTTATAAAGTTGTTTGAAGCGTCTATGATGAACAGAGACCGAATGAGAAGGAAGGGAAGTTGACATCCCTGGGATGTCGTCACTTCATTATTATGCGCACATGCGAGTTCATATGAGGCGAGACATTTTTCAAAACTTGTTTCAAGACACAGGAGAGGTCGGGTTGAAATATTACTGATGTTTCACGTTAAAAATGGACCAAAAGATTGATGCTAAACAACGTTTGACATGTTTGAACGAACGTAAAAAGATATTTTTTTTGACTTTTCGTTGTGACTTTTCCCTCCCATTTTGAGTAGCCTACCGAACGCGCTAACAACACGGAACAGCATGGAGTTATTTGGACATAAATTATGAACTTCATCGAAAAAACAACATTTGTTGTGGACCTGAGATTCCTGGAAGTGCCTTCTGATGAAGATTATTAAAGGTAAGGGAATATTGCTAATGTTATTTATGGTTTTAGATGATTCCAACATAGCGGCTATCTGTATAGCCTAGTGTATTTTTCTGACCAGAGTACTCAGATTATTGCAAAGTACGCTTTCCCAGTAAAGTTATTTTGAAATCTGTCAATGCGGTTGCATTCAGGAGAATGCAACCGTTATTCTTTGAATAACAGTTTAATACTTTAACCACGTTTTATAATGAGTATTTTTTGTAAATCCACTGGCAGTTTTGGGGGAGACACATTTTCTCAACGACACGCGCCGATGTAAAATGCTGTTTTTGGATATAAATATGAACTTGATAGAACAAAAATGCATGTATTGTCTAACATATTGTCCTAGGAGTGTCATCTGATGAAGATTGTCAAAGGTTAGTGCATAATTTTAGCTGGTTTTCTGCTTTTGGTGACACCTGTCCTTGAATTGAAAATGGATGTGTGTACTTTTTTGGCTATGTACTCTCCTAACATAATATAACTTTATGCTTTCGCTGTAAAGCCTCTTTGAAAATCGGACAATGTGGTTCGATTAAGGAGATGTTTATCTTTTAAATGGTGTAAAATAGTTGATTGTTTGAGAAATTGAAATTATTAGATTTTTGATGTTTTGAATTTCCTGCCTTGCTAGCAATCCCATCAGTGGGATTAGGTTACCCTCGATCCCCAAGAGGTTTTAAGCCATGTTTCAGTCAGGTCAATCACATCAAGATTATGACCAGTGATTAGTTCATTGACTATAACTGCCTTTGAAGTGAGGGTTCTAACATTAAGTAGCCCTATTTTGAGATGTGAGGTATCACAATCTTTTTCAATAGTGGCAGGAATGGAGGAGGTCTTTATTCTAGTGAGATTGCTAAAGCGAACACCGCCATGTTTATTTTTGCCTAGGTCGAGGCACAGACAGTACAGATACCAACATGAGCAGCAGCTACGAGAGTAATGGTTAATGTGATTGGATGTTCATTTTTTGACTAGGCTACCTGTATTTTACATTGTGTTGTTACTTCGCTGAATACTAGATGGTTTCATTTTATTTTTGGCAGTGAAACGAGGCTACTCGGGTGAGAAAAAAACCTCACCCAAATGTATATCCCAGTTGGAAAATAGAAACGGACTGTTAGAAATTGTGAAAAAATATTAAATAATAATAACTAAAATCAATTTTTGGGGGGGCGTACCCTTGACAGCATTGCACGTACCCCAGTTTGGGAATACCTGTGATAGAGGAAACAAAGTTTAGATTTAACTTTAGCCTGCAGCTTTGATATGTGCTGAGAGAAGGACAGTGCAACATCTAGCCATACTCCCAAGTACTTATATGAGGTAACTACCTCAAGCTCTAAACCCTCAGAGGTAGTAATCATACCTGTGGGGAGAGGGCCAATCTTCTTACCAAACCACATTACATTTGTTTTGGAGGTGTTCAGAACAAGGTTAGAGAAAGCTTGTTGGACACTAACAAAGCTTTGATGTAGAGCATTTTACACAAAATCCGAGGAGGGGCCAGCTGAGTATAAGACTGTATCATCTGCATATAAATGGATGAGAGAGCTTCCTACTGCCTGAGATATGTTTTTGATGTAAATTGAGAAGAACGTGGGGCCTAGGATCAAGCCTTGGGGTACTCCCTTGGTGACAGGCAGTGGCTGAGACAGCAGATTTTCTGACTTTATACACTCCACTCTTTGAGAGAGGTCGTTAGCAAACCAGGCCAATGACACCTCAGAGACACCAATACTCCTTAGACGGCCCACAAGAATGGAATGGTCTACTGTATCAAAAGCTTTGGCCAAGTCAATAGAAATAGCAGCACAACATTGCTTAGAATCATGGGCAATGGTGACATCATTGAGGACCTTTAAGGTTGCAGTGACACATCCATGACCTAAGCAGAAACCAGATTGCATACCCGAGAGAATACTATAGACATCAAGAAATCCAGTCAGTTGATTATTGACAAGTTTTTCCAACACATTTGATAAACTGGGCAAAATAGAAATAGGCCTATAACTGTTAGGATCAGCTTGGTCTCCCCCTTTACGAGGTTAAATAATGGATGAACCATGGCTGCCTTCCAAGCAATGGGAACCTCCTCAGAGAGGAGAGATAGGTTAAAAAGGTTTAGTTGATAGAACAATAAGAAAGAGAGTTCCAAACCTCTCTGTCAATAACAGCAAGTTTTCAGTTTTCCCCTCCCCGCTCACATTTCAAGCAACATTCTTGCTTGAGTTACCCAGAAAGGATTTGCTATTGAGATAAAAAGTCTCTGTTGGGTCTTTAACTGACTTGCCTCGTTAAATAAAGGTTAAATAAAATTAAAATAAATACAAAAATTATCGCCTGGTGATGACAAAACTACTTCCCACCAAAAAAGGGTGAAATTTCAGGTGTTTTTTTTACAAACAGCTCTTACACTAAAAAGGGCATTATCATAATTTTCACAATTTCACATTATTTTTCCAACCTCATAGTGTGGAAATGTTTATACAATGGGTGGGTCTAATCCTGAATGCTGATTGGTTAAAACCGCATTCCAGCCGGTGTCTATTCCACAAGTTGCACCCGGCTAAATTTATGACGTTAAAATGCTTATTTACTCTGTTCCATCTGACTACACCATCCACTGTCTCATCAGCCCAGCTAGGAAACTTATAAACTTGATCTCCACTATTAAAAGTATCTAGACATTAACTCACATTTCTTTTAGACTAACATTTCGTTTTCAACAGCTGAGATTTGTATAAACCTTGCTGTCTGTATTTCCGACATTTGCAACGTTGTTTCAATATTCAAATTCGATCTCCTGCTGTCCCATAGTAATGAACGTGTCGGGAATCGGGATGATATAGAAATACGTTTCTCAGCCATTCGAAATCATGAACCGACTGGCATAATTTTTATGGATATATACAACAAAAATGTAAATTGAAAAAAGGTAAAAAGAAACACAGCTAATTTGCAGTCTTTCCAGCTTCAGTTTGAAGTGATTATGTTACTGTAGCTGTGTTGTCAGCTAGTTAGTTGGCTAGCTAGCAAGCAAGGGATAAGAACATTGCCAGCCTGTCTGGCAATGGAACATTTTAACTAATGACTATCCAGAGACACAGGACAAAAAGACTGAACAACTGGGTCGCCTCTCTAGCAACCCTAGATTTGTTTCAGGACTATATCTTGTGGAAGTTAATCAAAATAGCATTTTTTATGAAAATATGTCAATCATTGTTTGAATATCTTGGTAACGCGTTGTATAAAAGTGATAATGCCCTCAAAGCCGGTGTTTGGAGGATATATTGGGTTTGCCGAGCCTCGACTTCTCGGGCTTAACAACAAACATGCCAATATATCCTCCAAACACCGGCTTTGAGGGCATTATCACTTGAATATACAACACAAGAAAATCAAGTGTTTGACTTCACAGGGCCTTTAAAGTAATAGCAAGGAATGGGAAAAGACACATTCCAGTTATCTAGTGTGTCTTTCAAAGCAAAGACCCTTACAGAAAAAACATATGAATTTCACATTTCACATGTTATCACATGGAATTACATGTTATTGTATGTGAAGTTAATGTGATAACATGTGACAACATGTAAAAACAACATGTGATAACATAAAATTACATATGTGAAAACATGATCTCATGTGAAATAAATGAGACAGGGGAATGCAGTTTTTCACATGTGAAACAGTTCTTCCACTTGTAAGAGTTAGATTTCCAAGTGTAGATTTCCACGTGTACCGCACGTGTTGTCCTGGCATCAAACTGCCAGGTCTCTGATCACCTCCCTATAGGCTGTCTCATCATTGTCGGTAATCAGGCCTACCACTGTTGTGTCATCAGCAAACTTAATGATGGTGTTGGAGTCGTGTTTGGCCACACAGTCATGGGTGAACATATAGTACAGGGGGGGAATAAGCATGCACCGTTTAGGGGCCCCAGTATTGAGGATCAGCGTGGCAGACGTGTTGTTGCCTACCCTTACCAATCCAGGATCCAGTTACAGAGGGAGATGTTTAGTCCCAGGGTCCTTAGCTTAGTAATGAGCTTTATGGGCACTATGGAGTTGAGCTGAGCTGAGCTGTAGTCAATGAACAACATTCTCACATAGGTGTTCCTTTTGTACAGGTGGGAAAGGGCAGTGTGGAGTGCAATTGAGATTGTGTCACCTGTAGATCTGTTGGGGTGGTATGCAAATTGTAGTGGGTATATGGTAACCGGAATGATGCTGTTGATGTGAGCCGTGACCAGCCTTTCAAAGCACTTCATGACTACCAATGTGAGTGCTATAGAGTGGTAATCATTGAGGCAGGTTTCCTTTGCTTCCTTGGGCACAGAGACTATGGTGGTCTGCATGAAACATGTAAGTCTTATAGACTCGGTCAGGGACAGGTTGAAAATGTCAGTGAAGACACTTGCCAGTTGCTTAACTTCTATGGGCTACGTGGGATGCTAGCGTCCCACCTGCGGGATACAGCCAGTGAAATATCAGGGCGGCAAATTCAAAAACAACAAAATGTCATAATTGAACTTTCTCAAACATACAACTATTTTACGCCATTTTAAAGATACACTTCTCCTTGATGTAACCACATTGTCCGATTTCAAAAAGGCTTTACAGCGAAAGCAAAACATTAGATTATGTTAGGAGAGTACATAGACAAAAATAATCAAATAGCCATTTTCCAAGCAAGCATATACGTCACAAAACCCCAAAACACAGCTAAATGAAGCACTAACCTTTGAAGATCTTCATCAGATGACACTCCTAGGACATTATGTTATACAATACATGCATGTTTTGTTCAATCAAGTTCATATTTATATCCATAAACAGCTTTTTACATTGGCATGTGATTTTCAGAACATGCATTCCCACCGAACACTTCCGGTGAATTTACTAAATTACTCATCATAAACGTTCACAAAATACATAACAATTATTTTAAGAATTATAGATACAGAATTCCTTTATGCAATCGCTATGTCAGATTTTAAAATAGCTTTTCGGCGAAAGCACATTTTGCAATATTCTGAGTACATAGCTCAGCCATCACGGCTAGCTATTTTGACACCCGCCAAGTTCGGGGCACACTAAACTCAGAATTACTATTAGAAAAATTGTTTTACCTTTGCTGACCTTCGTCAGAATGCACTCCCAGGACTGCTACTTCCACAAGAAATGTTGTTTTTGTTCCAAATAATACATAGTTATGTCCAAATACCTCTGTTTTGTTCGTGCGTTCAGGTCACTATCCAAGGGTAACGCGCGAGCGCATTTCGAGACAAAGAAATTCAAAATGTTCCATTACCGTACTTAGAAGCATGTCAAACGCTGTTTAAAATCAATTTTTATGGTATTTTTCTCGTAAAATAGCGATAATATTCCAACCGGACAATAGTGTATTCATTCAAAGAGGAAAAGAAAAAACATCCTGCTCACGTGAATGGCATATACAATCTCTTTGTCACCAGGCAGACCACTGACAAACTGATCTACTATACTCTGCCCAGAGACAGAAGACTCCTCAATCTGCTTTCTGAAGCCTTTAGAGAGCCAATGGAAGCCTTAGAAAGTGCTACGTAACCCCACAGATACTGTAGTTTCGATAGAGAATCAAAAGAATAACTACAAATTCTCAGACAGGCCACTTCCTGCTTGGAATTTTATCAGGTTTTTGCCTGCCATATGAGTTCTGTTATACTCACAGACACCATTCAAACAGTTTTAGAAACTTCAGAGTGTTTTCTATCCAAATCTACTAATAATATGCATATTCTCATTTCTGGGCAAGAGTAGTAACCAGTTTAAATCAGGTAAATTTTTTCATCCGGCCTTGAAAATACTGCCCCCTATCCCAAACAGGTTAAAAGGTCATTTACCACCTTCACAAGTGCAGTCTCAGTGCTATGATGGGGTCTAAAACCAGACTGAAGTGTTTCGTATACATTGTTTGTCTTCAGGAAGGCAGTGAGTTGCTGCGCAACAACTTTTTCTAAAATTTTTGAGAGGAATGGAAGATTCGATATAGGCCGATAGTTTTTTATAATTTCTGGGTCAAGATTCGGCTTTTTCAAGAGAGGCTTTATTACTGCCACTTTTAGTGAGCTTGGTACACATCCGGTGGATAGAGAGCCGTTTATTATGTTCAACATAGGAGGGCCAAGCACAGGAAGCAGCTCTTTCAGTAGTTTAGTTGGAATAGGGTCCAGTATGCAGCTTGAGGGTTTGGAGGCCATGATTATTTTCATCATTGTGTCAAGAGATATAGTACTAAAACACTTTAGTATCTCCCTTGAGCCAAGGTCCTGGCAGAGTTGTGCAGACTCTGGACAATGAAGCCCTGGAGGAATACCCAGATTTAAAGAGGAGTCCGTAATTTGCTTTCTAATGATCATGATCTTTTCCTCAAAAAAGTTCATAAATTTATTACTGCTGAAGTGAAAGCCATCCTCCATTTGCGAATGCTGCTTTTTAGTTAGCTTTGCGACAGTGTCAAAAAGAAATTTCGGATTGTTCTTATTTTCCTCAATTAAGTTGGAAAAATAGGATGATCGTGCAGCAGTGAGGGCTCTTCGATACTGCACGGTACTGTCTTTCCAAGCTAGTCGGAAGACTTCCAGTTTAGTGTGGCGCCATTTCCGTTCCAATTTTCTGGAAGCTTGCTTCAGAGCTCGTGTATTTTCTGTATACCAGGGAGCTAGTTTCTTATGACAGATGTTTTTAATTTTTAGGGGTGCAACTGCATCTAGGGTATTGCGCAAGGTTGAATTGAGTTCCTCGGTTAGGTGGTTAACTGATTCTTGTCCTCTGACGTCCTTGGGTAGGCAGAGGGAGTCTGGAAGGGCATCAAGGAATCTTTGGGTTGTCTGAGAATTTATAGCACGACTTTTAATCTTCCTTGGTTGGGGTCTGAGCAGATTATTTGTTGCAATTGTAAACGCAATAAAATGGTGGTCCGATAATCCAGGATTATGAGGAAAAACATTAAGATCCACAACATTTATTCCATGGGACAAAACTAGGTCCAGAGTATGACTGTGGCAGTGAGTAGGTCCAGAGACATGTTGGACAAAACCCACTGAGTCGATGATGGCTCCGAAAGCCTTTTGGAGTGGGTCTGTGGACTTTTCCATGTGAATGTTAAAGTCACCAAAAATTAGAATATTATCTGCTATGACTACAAGATCCGATAGGAATTCAGGGAACTCAGTAAGGAACACTGCATATGGCCCAGGAGGCCTGTAAACAGTAGCTATAAAAAGTGATTTAGTAGGCTGCATAGATTTCATGACTAGAAGCTCAAAAGACGAAAACGTCATTGTTTTTTTTTTTGTAAATTGAAATTTGCTATCGTAAATGTTAGCAACACCTCCGCCTTTGCCGGATGCACGGGGGGTTTGGTCACTAGTGTAACCAGGGGGTGAGGCCTCATTTAACACAGTAAATTCATCAGGCTTAAGCCATGTTTCAGTCAGGCCAATCACATCAAGATTATGATCAGTGATTAGTTCATTGACTTTAACTGCCTTGGAAGTGAGGGATCTAACATTAAGTAACCCAATTTTGAGATGTGAAGTATCACAATCTCTTTCAATAATGGCAGGAATGGAGGAGGTCTTTATACTAGTAAGATTACTGAAGCGAACACCGCCATTTTTAATTTTGCCCAACCAAGATCGAGGCACAGACACGGTCTCAATGGGGAAAGCTGAGCTGACTACGCTAACTGTGCTAGTGGCAGACTCCACTAAGCTGGCAGGCTGGCTAACAGCCTGTTGCCTGGCCTGCACCCTATTTCAGTGTGAATCCATATTATCATGTTATCACACATGCATGCCCATGGCTGATATACATTAATTACTATGTTCCACTTCCATCGGCACCAAGAGTAGAGTGCTCTTGTAAAAAGGCATTTCAAATTACAATTTTTTTTACCACTATTTTTACCACTAAAATTCCTCCTGTGTTGCTTAGATGACATGCATCAAAAATGGCAGCCTATCCCCTTTGTAGTGTACTACTTTGACCAGGACCCATATGACCCTGTTGAAAAGTAGTGCAATATAAAGGGAATAGGGTGCAGCACTTGTGTCTACCTACTCACGGCCTGCCCAGTGTGGGGCTGTTTAAGTGGCTCTTTGGTGAAGATCAGATAGGAATCATGTTTCTCAGATTAGGAAGGGGGAGAGAGAGAGCACACTCTGAGAGGCCAGAGTAAGCTGTGTAAACTAAACCAAAGAACATGCATTAGCACTGTGAAACAGCACAGGAAGTAAAGTGAAGGCAGACATTGGATGTGTCCCAAATGGCACCCTATTCCCTATATAGTGCACTTCTTTTGACCAGAGGCCCATATGGCTCTGGTCAAAAGTAGTGAGATAAATAAGGAATAGCGCACCATTTGAGATGCAGCCATTAGGGGGGTAGCATCAGTGTGAGGATCAGCGGCTGATAAGGATTACGGCGGGAGGGTGCAGTGGGATGTAGCAGCACAGCAGTCAAATGATACCAGTCTGTTTCGTCTCGCTCTCCGTTTGACATGGAAGATTAAGGAGGATTGAGGGTTCGCCTCCAGGCCGTATCATTGACATGTAGAGTGTCTGTCTAGACTTAGAGACCTTGTGGTTTGCAGTTGTCTCTCCCTCCGTGCATAGCCGCGGGGAGTAGGAGTGTTGAGGGTGCTGTAGAACCCCCTAAATAAATCAAAATGTTTGTGAATTTAAAATTAGTGAACTAGGCCTTTATTACTCCTGTATTAGAAAATAAAAATACTCCTCATTATAGCTTTTTATTCTTGTTTCGAGCTGTCGAGTTACCACTTCTCATGTATTGTAGATGTTTGTCTTTGAAAGCTCTTTCAGAAGTGTGAGGCTCAGTCGAACTCAGAGAAAGAGGGGGTGTCATTCTCCTTGTAGAAACCTCACAACAGAGTTTTTGAATATCAGTCCCTACACACAATATGGACAAAACTCCCCATGGATTTTAAAATAAAAACAAAGATAGAGAAAAGAAAAGAGAAACAAACCAAAGCAAATAACCTGGAGGCATCTATCTGTAGCACATTTCTTTGGTGGCTTTATTAACATGAACAAGATTCTCCTCTGAGTATACTACAAGAACATTGTGTAAAGGCCCAACGCTTCTGCTCCCAACAGAATACTGCTCAGAGACACTGTTGTGTAGTTGGAGTGACGACAAGACAAGGAAATGGATGACACTGACTGAGACTGCGTCCCAAATGGTACCGTATACCCTTTATAGCAAACTACTTTTGACCAGGGCCCATAGGTTCTCGTCAAAAGTAGTGCACCATATAGGGAAAAGGGTTCCATTTGGGCCTCAGGCACAGTCGATAAGACAAGTAAATGGATGACACAGACTTGAGAAGAATGAGTTACACCTAATGGAAAACTCTACTTGACATGACTCCTGTGTGTCAGTGTCAGGTGAGCTGAGCACCGAACTGTCACCTGCCATGTAAGCACCTGACATGTTAGCACGTGTGTTTCATATTTCATTGGCTAATCAACAGAGAAATAAAACACCACAGATCTGCCAGGAGCATTAAATCCAAGTTTATAAAAATATCAACGTTCTGTCATATCTGTTAGATTAACGTGTCATCTCCAAACACAAGCCACCGCCACCTTGTCTACAGAGACAACCAAGGTGGGCAGGGGAGAGGCAGTGCTGTAGACAAAGACTCCTTGAATAAAGACGCTGACATGTGCCTGTCATTTAATGTAATTTCTATGAACATAGTATGTTCTCATATGTGCCAATTCAATCACTCTGATGTATTGGTATTGTACCTAACAACGTGCCTGTTTACTTTGCATGTACACACAGTATGAAATGTACTTATTGTCCTCCCTCTTGGTTCTGAAAGAGCTTTCTGAATATTATTTCTCACGAATTATTAGCAGGGATCAATTGATATTTTGAGAAGGAAATAGGACTTTAGGAAACAGAGACAGATGACCCCCATTTAATAACTAAATCAGGATTTAGTCAACTTTATTTTGTACTGTCTGGAACAATGAAGGCTCTAGCCTTCTAAGTGGGCAGTAACATAAATCAGTAGGGAAAGTTAATACCCCACCACCAGAATTTGATTCTGACTATTACATTTTATTGTCAATGCATGACAAATGCAGCATTAAATATACAGTCGATCCCTAATTCATTTAACATGCACATATAACATATGATAAATTTATAGCACACAAATGGCCAAATTCACCTGATTTTGCATATAGTTCAGTGCCTTCAGAAAGTATTCATACCACTTTACTTTTTCCACATTTTGTTGTTTTACAAAGTGGGAATAAAATTGATTTGTCATTTTCTGTCAAAGATTTTCACAAAATACGCTGTAATATCAAAGTGGAAGAATTGTTTAAACATTTGTAAAAAAAATAATATGAAAAACAAATATGAATATATATTGATTAGATAAATATTCAACCCATATCAATACATGTTAGAATCAACTTTGGCAGCGAGTACACCTGGATTGTACAATATTCTTCAAGCTCTGTCAAGTTGGTTGTTGATCATTGCTAGACAGCCATTTTCAAGTCTTGCCATGGGTTTTCAAGACAATTTAAGTCAAAACTGTAACTAGGCCACTCAGGAACATTGAATGTCTTCTTCGTAAGCAACTCCAATGTTTTAAGTTATTGTCCTGCTGAAAGGTGAATTTGTCTCCCAGTGTTTGTTGGAAAGCAGAATGAACCAGGTTTTCCTCTACGATTTGGCATGTGCTTAGCTCTATTCCATTTATTTTTATCATAAAAAAACGACCTAGTCCTTGCCGATGACAACCATACCCATAACATTATGCAGCCACCACCATTTTTGAGAATATGAAGAGTGGAACTCAGTGAAATGTTGTGTTGGATTTGCCCCAAACATAACGAATTGTTTTCAGGACATAACGTTTATTTTCTTGCCACATTTTTATCAGTTTTACTTTAGTGCCTTATTGCAGGCTTCCTTCTTTTCACTCTGTAAATGACTTTAGTATTGTGGAGTAAGTACAATGTTGTTGATCCATGCTCAGTTTTCTCCTGTCACAGCCATTAACTGCTGTAACTGTTTTAAAGTCACCATTGGCCTCATGGTGAATGTCCTGAGCGGTTTCCTTCCTCTCCGGTAACTGAGTTAGTAGGACGCCTGCATCTTTGTAGTGACTGGGTGTATTGATACATCATCCAAAATAAATAAATAATTTCACCATGCTCAAAGGGATATTCAATGTCTGCTTATTTCATTTTTACCCATCTACCAATAGGTGCCCTTATTTACGAGGCATGGAAACCTCCCTGGTCTTTGTGGTTGAATCTTTGTTTGAAACTCACTGCTCTACTGAGGGACCTTACAGATAATGGTATGTGTGGGGTACAGAGATCAGGTCATCATTCAAAGATCATGTTAAACACTATTATTACACACAGAGTGAGAATCTTAAGTGACTTGTTAAGCACATGTTTACTCCTGAACTTATTTAAAATGACCATAACAAAGGGGTTGAATAATTATTGACTCAAGACATTTCAGATTTACATGTAAAACATTTTTGTAACAATGTTTTTACATTATGGGGTTTTGTGTGCAGGCCAGTGACAAAACAAATCACAATTTAATCGATTTTAAATTCAGGCTGTTAAAGTCAAGGGGTGTGAATACTTTCTGAAGGCACTGTAGATACAACCACAACTTTCCCCATGTTTATTTTTAGAGAACCAGATTGGTATAATACATCTGGGCAAGGGAGGAATTGGTGGCTTCACAGGTGCTGAAATCACTACTCATTTCTCAAATTACTCTAGCTGTGCCTGCCTGCATGGCTCCCTGGTCCTAATGGCCACTGAAAGAAAGTGTGGCATTTAACAAATGGGGCTGCTTTATTCAATATGCAATTAACCTATATTGGTGGATGGAAGTTTTCGGTCCAACCATGAGTTTTGGCACTTTGACTGATATCTAAAAATGGCACTATACTATGTAGGAAATCAATGGCTTTTCTCTTATTGATTTCATTAAAAGCCTTTTTGGAGATTGATTACACAGAAAGCTGCTCTCTCTATGCATCAGATTACAGTTGTACAATCCCTATCTTGTTTTTTAGAAGTCCACAGATGGGGAGTTTATTTTCTTATACTGTGACGTGTAAATCTCATCGTTTCAATGCCCTGAAACTGCTACTACTGCTAACTAGAAAAAAACTCTATCGAGATTCCTTGAATGTTTTTCATTTTTGGTCATCTTTTGTCTCTATTTTCTTGTAGTGTTATCATGACACTCTGCCTTTCAAGTTTATTGTCTGATGAACTACAATTTTTAAGTACATTTTTATTAAACAAAGTTAAGGAGATGACAATTTACTCACAGGCTCAGATATTTGTCGTTCTTGTCACGCCCTGACCTGAGAGAGCCTTTTTTATGTCTCTATTTAGGTTTGGTCAGGGTGTGATTTGGGTGGGCATTCTATGTCCTTTTTTCTATGCTTTGTATTTCTTTGTTTTGGCCTGGTATGGCTCTCAATCAGGGACAGCTGTACATTGTTGTCGCTGATTGGGAGTCATACTTAGGCAGCCTGTTTTCCTTTGGGCTTTGTGGGTGGTTATTTTCTGTTTAGTGTTTTGCACCTGACTGAACTGTTCGGTTGTTCTTTTGTTTTGCTTGTTGCTTTAGTGTTCAGTTGTACATTAAAATGACGAACACCTACCACGCTGCATTTTGGTCAGATTTCTCTTCCCCTTCATCCGAGGATGACGAAGACCGTTACAGTTCTACCTCTGAACAAGGCAGTTAACCCAATGTTCCTAGGCCGACATTGAAAATAAGAATTTGTTCTTAACTGACTTGCTTAGTTAAATAAAGGTCAAATAAAAAATAAATATTGTCATTAAATAGTGGAGTTTATAATCTGTATTCAGGATTTGTGATTTTGGGATCTAGTCTACAAACCAGTGTAATTCTCTTCATCCCTACCCAAAAGTGCTGAGATGAAGTCCAGATTGATTTGAAAAACTTAATCCATGTATTAAACTGAGCAGGGCATCATCCCAGCCAGTGTTAATAGTCATATCAGGCATTTGTATTATCTATACAAAATGTAATACCATAGCAATTACAGTACAACCCAGTAAAAACAGAATCATATTATGCCCATAGTCAACATGGCATAGCTTGGCAGTGTCGCTACAGACAATTCTCACTGGGCAGAAACTGTTTGAATCAACGTTGTTTCCATGTAATTTCAACCCCCCCAAAATACATGTGATGACATTGAATCAGCGTGGAAAACTGATTGGATTTGCAAGAAGTCATCAATTTAAGGGCATTTCATATTTTTTTCACCCAACTATTAACCTAAATCCAATAACATGGTGACATGTTTTGTTGATTTCACGTTGATTTCACGTTAGTTGAAAACTCAACCAAATGTAAATTAAAGCTAGATGTTGAACTGACGTTTGTGCCCAGTGGGTTACTTCTATTGTAGAATGTGTTCTTATCGTCAAAGGACAAACTGAATGACAAAGAGTGCCTCAGTGGGAATTTCTATAAAATGTGATCTATGTTATTGGTATATAAACCGATAATACAGTAGATGAATAATAATAGTAATATTATGGCTTGTTTGGGTCTTTCCTAACTCAGCGTTTTCTACACAGCGGCCATCTTTGAAGTTGCAATGTTGAGGTGGTGTCCTTGTGGCACCATCCACGCGTTGATTCATTTATCTGTCACATATTTTCTGCTGAGCACACCACTACAGTATGTGCCAGTGGGCTGTTTATGAATATATCCTACCAAATGATATGAAAGCAATAACAGTTCACAAGATCCCCGTTATTTCATTGGAAAATTGATTGCGTATATCCCCTGAAATTGCATTTGTCTTTTTAAGTTGTTTAATATCGCATTCAATATTACACAGGGCACACACAGGGTGTGAGCAGTATGGGAGGGAGGCAGACGGGTTGGATTTTACATATGGTTGTCTGTGACCTTTCTCTAGTCCCTAGCTCTGCTTAGTGCAGTATTTTTGGCAGACTGAGGTGTTTTTGCTGAATAGATAAGCGCTTCCATCCCGAAGCAAGTGAGTAGCTTGCCCCTGTGAGGTCTGAGGTTGCTCGCATTTTAAAAGGTTATTTTAGGATGCCAACTGAAACCTTCCATATCGCCTCAGGCTAACTCTCTCCCATCTCTTCCTCTTGGCTTGTCTCCTTTTGGGGCATGGCACCAATATACATGCTACTACTGTACTCAATGCATCAGGGGAATAGGAGGGAAGCAGGGGATTTTACCCCTCTCAATCCTGTGGGATAGTCCTGCTCTGCAGCAAGAGAAATAGGGAAAGATGTCCAATATGGCATCCCTAATCTCTATAGACTTTTGGCTAGAGCCCTTGGCCAGTGCCTTATTCCCACCCATATAGGGCATAGTTTGCCATTCCATATTTTTGTCCAGTATATAGGGGCCTGTTGGCTGTATGCATGCAGTATTCTTGCTATGAATAGTGGGGTCCTGTGGAGGAGAAGGGGTTGTGTGCCCTGAGGGCCATGGTTGTTCAGAAGGCCCTGTTGGCCCCATACTACAGTATGAAGCAGAGTCCCGTTGGAGAGGGGCTGTATGTTCAAAGGGCACTGGTTGGTCAGAAAAGCCTGGACAGAGTCCCAAATGGCAAATTATTCCCTATATAGTGCACTACTTTTGACCAGGGCCCATAGGGCTCTGGTCAAAAGTATTGCACTATGTTGGGAATAGGGTGCCATTTGGCCTGCATACATGGTTGAATCCCCAGCTCTTTGCAGTAGTGGAGCCGTCTGAACTGCTTGTGCATTTTGACCCCAGGCAGCCTGAGTCCTGCTGCTTCATTAGCCCATTCTGCTACTGCAAGCTGCCTGAGACAGATTTAAAGCAGGTCCAGTCTCCATGTCTGTGTACCAAATGGCCCTATAAATTGCACTACTTTTGACCAGTGCCCTCTGGGCCTCGATCACGATTACCATATGGTCTCTGTTATACTGGTCATGCAATATACATATACCGCATAAAGACGGAGTTATAATAACACACTGTGAAGCATCATCTTCTGTGCTCTGTGTGCTGGAACTCCAGAGCAGTGATGTTGCAGGGATTTCATCATGTATGTTTGTAATTGGGAGAGTTTGTCTCACACACTTTCAGTATTATTGTAGTATGTTTTGTGAGAGAATACAGTGTCACACTGGTCCCAGTTGGGGTCATTTTCTCTTATCCCTTTTCCTAGTCTCTGACAGGTGAATATACTGGGTAGGTGACCAGAACTTGTTTTAAACACATAAAAAAGCTGTCTGAAAAGGCATCCTTATGTAGTTGTTTGATGTGTTATTGAATCTATTACACATTTGTGAATAGATTTCTTAACACCGCAATTGTATTTTTCATAACCTACACTTCATAACCCATCCTCAATCAAAAAACAAAACAACATGTCAAGCGGTAAACTGTAAAAAGAACAAAAAGCCTACGTGAATGACCTATGGATTATTTCACACGTTCAATTATAATTTTTGAACACCCACAGCAGCGCACGAAGGACATGTGAGCTAAATAGTCAAACTTGGGCAGAAGGAAATCAGTATGTCATGAAAGGAGTGGAACGAATGGTAGCCTTTATTTCTTGGAGCAAACAAAGGGGTGACTGGAGTGACAGAGCACAGATGGTGGCGTCTGTGTCCCTCAGGGCGCACCGAGACAGGACTGTGAGATGGCCAAGGGTCCTCTGACTCCTTCAGCAGGAACATTTAAATAAACTACCTCTGTACCCCACTCACGCCTCCCTCTTTCTTTTCACTTTTTTTGTCTTATTTCTTTCTGCCTCTGTGTGAGAATGACGAGGGCAGGAAAAGGACTTAACACAGAGAGAGTGTCTTCTCTAAATGATAAATAATGCACCTCACATTATCACAAGATCCACAGCGCACCAGAAATTATGCCCTTTGTCTTCAACAAACAAAGACCTGAAAGACTTAAAATCACTTCAAGGTCTCCGTTTGCCTGGCCCATTCTTTTTCTCATATAATGACCAAGTCAAATTACTTTTATATCCAGACAGATGCCCATCCCTTGAGGGCCTGCATTTGACAGGTGTTGCACCTACTTATAAACAACACTAAGTCAAAGTCAGGTCCCCAGCTTTGAGAGGGACATCAGGAGGGTATTGAATGTCACCATCTGTTAACGACCTGTTCGGATGGAGCCATTACACCATGTTGGGAGAAGGAGGGCTTGGATCCATGGTTCACCCAGGAGACTAAGGGTTAGGGTTATTGCACGGGACCACAGCCTGGCGCTGATCTGGTTTCCCAGGCTCTGTCTGTCCATGGTGATGACTCTCTTTTTGTCTGGAACATATGGGACACCATTATCTTCCCATTGCTGTGCCCAAAATCTGTACATTTCTGAAGAACAAAGACATATCACAGTGACCACACCTGAACCTGTACTTTTTAGGCCAGAAAAGGGGTTAGAGAAGTTGATAGCAGTCTATGCAATATGTATTTCTCTGGAACACATGGGCCACAATTCTCCACACCATTGTAGTGCTCAAAATGGGTAAATCTCTGAAGAACAAAGATATACTGCACTGCAGGGAATCATCAATGATCATGTTTGATATTGACATACAGTAACCTACACAACTCACACTTTCTTACCTGATCTTCCGTCTCATCCCATCTTCTCTTCTATACCTCTATCTGCCTCAGCTTTTCCTTTCCTAACTCTTGCTCAGCCAGTTATTTTAAATACTCAAGCACAACATAACCATATGAATTGTTCCTGGATGGCAAACAATTATATGATGCAGACATCCTTTATGAACTGAACAATATGCTTTCACTGTTAATTCCACTCATTCCCCATGGTAAGAGCGGGCTTAATAAAATTCTCCATTGTCGGTGAAGACTCTATGGGGGGTCTCCATTCTCTCTCCATGCCTCAGGTTGCTGGGACAGTTACAGTGACTGATCAGCGAGAAAGGAGAATGATGTGCATACATCTACTGTAGCTAAACTTATCTCCTAGGTGATAACTCCAGTGAGAGGAGGACAAGATAATAGTTCCTGCCCTGCAGCCATAACCGTTGAATAACTGTCAAAGGACTTTGCCTCACTGGTGGTCTCCTCATCAACTATGCATTTCAAGAAACTGCTGGATGGGTTTTCCTTTGAGATTCAAACCCCCTTTCAAATGAAGAAAAGTCAGTATTAAGACCCCACGAGCTGTTCTCAGATCATATGCTATTGAGTTGCTCTGTGGTGAACTGTTAGTGTTATAAATCGAAAGATTCGTCTTCAGCTCATAATGAAACTTAGGCTGAAAAGCTGCTGTCTGGACACTGGAACTCCGGCAGTCTGTTTGTCTCTCACTATAGTCTCTCTCTGCCAGTGAGACAAGGTACTGCTTCTGTTCTCTTACTAGTTTACAATTGTTACATACAATTTTAAGGAACTGTCAAGCCTTAATCATTACTTACAAGTCAGACCAATTAAACCTTGTACTATTCCGATCTTAAGAAAATTATTCTGCCACTCGTCCTGTACTCCTGGCCTGCACATTACTCCCCCGCCAATGCATTACTCCCACCTTGAGCCGTGACATCTACATTTACCAGTTAGATCATCAAAGAAAAGCGTCAATAGTTTCTAGAAAGTTATCTTCCAGAAAACCTTCCACAGCTTCCAGTAAAGTGACTTGTACCACTTCCTGTGCTTCCAAACTGCACAGCACTTGCCTCCCACTGCTCCTACCTAGTGCCACGCCCTGAATGGCCCTGACTGCTGTTCTACAACTAACCTGTCCAGCATTCCAGTAGCTTTAGCCTGTTCACACCCACCTTCCCCTCCTCCTATGCTCCTCCAGGGAAACCTGTCTAGCTGCCTACTCGGTCTGTTCACTGGCCTGGCATTCCAGAAATTCAGCATGGCAGGTGGCTGCTCACCCTCCCTCAGCGCCCCTCCATCTCAGACCAACACCACCAATACCCCTGCCACCCGTAGGCTGCCGGCAGAGTCCTGTAGTCCCTCTCCTGTGGCGAGCTATCAGGCTTAGCTGGCCCCATAGACCCCCAAGATGCTAGCTTCACAGGTGTGCCATGCCCAGCTGGAGAACAGGTTGCTGAATGTGTTTGGCCTCCTAAGACTGTCTGGAACACAGCAACACCGGCGATGTCCTGCTTTTCTTTTCCCCTTCTCTTAGTTTGTGTAAATTAGTTTTTCAGAGTTGGGAGCTCGGGAGGAATTAATCAACATATCCCTCTGTGTCTTCACAGGATAATGCTTCTTTTCTGAGGGGGATACGTTGCCAAGACTAACAGTAGGGCGTCCGGTTTGGGCATTGGTGAATGCAGATTTCTGTTTGTAAGAAGTGATAAGCACCAAGGTTTTTTGTTATCAATCTAACAGACATCCAAATCACACTGCCTGTCTGACACATTCTGCGTTGTGACCCCTTTCATTTATTGACTAGCAGTCTGTTTAGAACAAATCTCTCTCTCTCTTGAATAGAACATGTTGCACTCTTGGGATGGTATACATATTTGGATGCATGCAGTATAAATTCATACAGTTGTTGCTGACATAATGCAACATTACTCAATGGGATACAATAGTTTTTTTTAGGGCCTTTGTCCGTCTCTTTAACCTTCTGTTTGATTGCCTGAGCCAGCAACACCAGAATGATTTATTTGGCTTGGAGAGCTAACTGAGTTTATCATCAGAATCACTTCATTCGAGAAGCACATTTACACATACCCAGAATTTTGCTAAGGAATAAATTCTATTGGATCAAGTGTTAACCGGTAATAGCAGACACCAGTATGGCTGATATTTTGGTTGTGTCAGAACTACGTTGGAGTCAAATAGTTAACCAGCTGGTCTTGTGATCATTGTCACAAAGCCAAACATGTCCCACTTGTGTTCATTAGTTCAGAATGACAACGTTTAGGTTATATAGAAATAATGATGATCAAAATATTTAGGATTTCTATCAGCTTAATCGAGGTGTAGATTACATCTCACATTCCAGTGTTCTAATTTGTTAACAAGGCTGCATGAGATTTCACTTAATGCGGCTCCGTGCAGCCAATGGCAATGTCCGCTTTAGGTATAATGCCGGGAGCCACTTGTGGATTTGACAGCTCTAACGAAGTTCCAGCTCCGACACCTTCAACTTATCCATCAATAATGATAAGCCACCTGATATAGACAACCTAGATTGGAAACTACTAACTAAAGCCTAGAGGAATGTTGGTCCACAGGCGTAGAAGGAAGCAAAATAAATTCCACTACCAAAAATTAGTAAAGCACCATTTGCTGGCTCTAACAGCTGCCCAATCAGTTTGCATTCTGTTCTTAGTTAACTGATGGAGAGAATTGTGTTAGAACAAATGCAATGCAATTTTTTTAAAGAGCAAGTTAACTACTGACTTTCAGCATGCACATAAGGAAGGGCACTCAACTTGTACTGCACTGACTCAGATGACTGATGATTGGCTAAAGGGAATGGATAATAAGATGATAGTTGGAGCTGTATTGTTAGATTTCATTGTAGCCTTTTATGTTATTGATCATCATTTATTAATAAAAAACTCACCTGTTATGGCTTTAAATCACCTGCCATCACATGGTTGGAGATTTACTTATCCAGTAGAACTCAGAGAGTATTCTTCAATGGATGCTTCTCTAACACCAGATATGTAAAGTGCGGTCTCCCTCAGGTCATTTGCCTTGGGCCGTTACTCTTCCCTATTTTTACAAATTATATGCCACTTGTCTTACAAGAAGGTCAATTGACTATGTATACTTGATGATTGCACATTCTACACATAAGCACCTACAGCCAGTGAGCCCACTCAGACTCTTAGCAAGGAGTTACCATCAGTGTCAGAATGGTTAATTAACAATAAACTAGTCTTAAATACATCGAAAATCAAAAGCATTGTACACTGCTCAAAAAATAAAGGGAACACTTAAACAACACAATGTAACTCCAAGTCAATCACACTTCTGTGAAATCAAACTGTCCACTTAGGAAGCAACACTGATTGACAATACATTTCACATGCTGTTGTGCAAATGGAATAGACAACAGGTGGAAATTATAGGCAATTAGCAAGACACCCCCAATAAAGGAGTGATTCTGCAGGTGGGGACCACAGACAACTTCTCAGTTCCTATGCTTCCTGGCTGATGTTTTGGTCACTTTTGAATGCTGGCGGTGCTTTCACTCTAGTGGTAGCATGAGACGGAGTCTACAACCCACACAAGTGGCTCAGGTAGTGCAGCTCATCCAGGATGGCACATCAATGCGAGCTGTGGCAAGAAGGTTTGCTGTGTCTGTCAGCGTAGTGTCCAGAGCATGGAGGCGCTACCAGGAGACAGGCCAGTACATCAGGAGACGTGGAGGAGGCCGTAGGAGGGCAACAACCCAGCAGCAGGACCGCTACCTCCGCCTTTGTGCAAGGAAGAGCAGGAGGAGCACTGCCAGAGCCCTGCAAAATGACTTCCAGCAGACCACAAATGTACATGTGTCTGCTCAAACGGTCAGAAACAGACTCCATGAGGGTGGTATGAGGGCCCGACGTCCACAGGTGGGGGTTGTGCTTACAGCCCAACACCGTGCAGGACGTTTTGCATTTGCCAGAGAACACCAAGATTGGCAAATTCGCCGCTAGCGCCCTGTGCTCTTCACAGATGAAAGCAGGTTCACACTGAGCACATGTGACAGACGTGACAGAGTCTGGAGACGCCGTGGAGAACGTTCTGCTGCCTGCAACATCCTCCAGCATGACCGGTTTGGCGGTGGGTCAGTCATGGAGTGGGGTGGCATTTCTTTGGGGGGCCGCACAGCCCTCCATGTGCTCGCCAGAGGTAGCCTGACTGCCATTAGGTAACGAGATGAGATCCTCAGACCCCTTGTGAGACCATATGCTGGTGCGGTTGGCCCTGGTTTCCTCCTAATGCAGGACAATGCTAGACCTCATGTGGCTGGAGTGTGTCAGCAGTTCCTGCAAAAGGACGTTATTGATGCAATGGACTGGCCCGCCCGTTCCCCAGACCTGAATCCAATTGAGCACATCTGGGACATCATGTCTCGCTCCATCCACCAACGCCACGTTGCACCACAGTCTGTCCAGGAGTTGGCGGATGCTTTAGTCCAGGTCTGGGAGGAGATCCCTCAGGAGACCATCCGCCACCTCATCAGGAGCATGCCCAGGCGTTGTAGGGAGGTCATACAGGCACGTGGAGGCCACACACACTGCTGAGCCTCATTTTGACTTGTTTTAAGGACATTACATCATTTTGACTTGTTTTAAGGACATTACATCAAAGTTGGATCAGCCTGTAGTGTGGTTTTCCACTTTAATTTTGAGTGTGACTCCAAATCTAGACCTCCATGGGTTGATAAATTGGATTTCCATTGATTATTTTTGTGTGATTTTGTTGTCAGCACATTCAACTATGTAAAGAAAAAAGTATTTAATAAGATTATTTCATTCATTCAGATCTAGGATGTGTTATTTAAGTGTTCCCTTTATTTTTTTGAGCAGTATATTTGTTTCAAAACATTTTCTTAGACCTAAACTTCAGCTGGAGTTGTGTCCGTTAAACAAGTTGAAGAAGTTGAACACCTAGAAGAAACATTGGATTGTCATGGTCAAGTCATATTGACAAAGTTGTTGTGAAGATGGGGAGAGGTATATCTGTTATAAAAACATGTTCAGCAAAGAAAGACCTAGCAAAGCTGCAGCTGGCTCAAAACAAAGCAGCACGCCTTGCCCTTAAATGCACAGACAGAACTAACATCAACAACATACATGATGATCTTTCCTGGTTGATGGTTGAGGAGAAATTGATTACTTCTCTTCTAGTCTTTTTAAGAAACACTTGTGTTTCTATTTGCATACACTTCAAAACAGACATACAGTGCATTCGGAAAGTATTCAGACTCCTTGACCTTTTCCACATTTTCCTACGTTACAGACTTATACTAAAATATATATATATATTTTTTAATCCCTCATCAATCTACACACAATATCGCAGAATGACAAAGTGAAAACTCGTTTTTAGAAATGTGTTCACATTTATTAAAAATAACAAACAGAAATATCTTATTTACATAAGTATTCAGATCCGTTGCTATGAGACTCAAAATTGAACTCAGGTTTGTCCTGTTTCTATTGATGATCCTTGAGATGTTTCTACAAATTGATTGGACATGATTTGGAAAGGCACACCTGTCCCACAGTTGACAGTGCATGATAGACCAAAAACCAAGCCATGAGGTTGAAGCAATTGTCTGTAGATCTCTGAGATAGGATTGTGTCTCGGAACAGATCTCGGGAATGGAACCAAAACATTTCTGCAGCATTGAAGGTACCCAAGAACACAGTGGCCTCCATCATTCTTCAAATGAAGAATTCTGGAATCCTTAAGACTCTTCCTAGAGCTGGCCAATAGGGGGAGAAGGGCCTTGGACAATGGGGTGACCAAGAACCCGATGGTCACTCTGACAGAGCTCCAGAGTTCTTCTGTGGAGATGAGAGGAACTTCCAGAAGGAAAACCATCTCTGAAGCACTCTACCAATCATGCCTTTTTGGTAGAGTGGCCAGACAGAAGCCACTACTCAGTAAAAAGCACATGACAGCCCACTTGGAGTTTGCCAAAAGGCAACTAAAGGACTCTCAGACCATGAAAAACAGATTATCTGGTCTGATGAAACCAAGATTGAACTCTTTGGCCTGAATACCAAGCGTCACATCTGGAGGAAACCTGGCACCGTGCCTACGGTGAAGCACAGTGGTGGCAGCATCATGCTGTGGGGATGTTTTTCAGCGGCAGGAGCAAAGTACAGAGAAATTCTTGATGAAAACCTGCTCCAGAGTGCTCAGGACCTCAGATTGGGACAAAGGTTCACCTTCCAACTGGACAACGACCCTAAGCACACAGCCAAGACAAAGCAGGAATTGCTTAGGGACAAGTCTCTGAATGGCCTTGAGTGGCCTAGCCAGAGCCCGGACTTGAACCCCATCGAGCATCTCTGGATAGATCTGAAATAGCTGTGCAGCGACGCTCCCCATCCAACCTGACAGAGCTTGAGAGGATCTGCAGAGAAGATTGGGAGAAACTCCCCAAATACAAGTGTGCCAAGCTTGTAGCATCATACCCAAGAAGATTGAGGCTGTAATCGCTAACAAAGATGATTCAACAATGTACTGAGTAAGGGTCTGAATACTTAAGTAAATGAAATATTTCTGTATTTTTTTATTTTTTTATGTTCTAAATTTGCAAAAAAACTGTTTTTGCTATATCATTATCAGGTATTGTGGGGTGAAAAAACTATTTCATCCATTTTAAAATAACGCTGTAACGTAACAAAATGTGGAAAAAGTGAAGAGGTCTCAATACTTTACAAATACACTGTATATGCCCGAACAGATACGCCACTATGGGTTTCATCATGGTACCCAAACCAAAAACAGATTTAATGTGTCACTCAGATATGTATAGAGCATGTCATCCTGGAATGCTCTTCCACCAGTGGTTACTCAGGCAGAATTGTTTAATTTTACCTTTATTTAACTAGGCAAGTCAATTAAGAACAAATTCTTATTTTCAATGACAGCCTAGAAACAGTGGGTTAACTGCCTTGTTCAGAAGCAGAACAACAGTTTTTTTTACCTTGTCAGCTCAGGGATACAATCTTGCAACCTTTCGGTTACTAGTCCAATGCTCTAACCACTAGGCTAACTACTGCCCCTAGAAAGCAAGTTTAGCTTTAAAAAACAGATTATAAACATCTTGCATGGGTGCCTCCCCTCTTTCTAAAGAGCTACTTTAACTGTACTTTATATAACAATATTAATATGTACAGTTGAAGTCGGAAGTTTACATACACTTAAGTTGGAGTCATTAAAACTCATTTTTCAACCACTCCACAAATTTCTTGTTAACGAACTATAGTTTTGGCAAGTCGGTTAGGACATCTACTTTGTGCATGACAAGTAATTTTTCCAACAATTTTCTACAGACAGATTATTTCACTTATAACTCACTGTATCACAATTCCAGTGGGTCAGAAGTTTACATACACTAAGTTGACTGTGCCTTTAAACAGCTTGGAAAATTCCAGAAAATTATGTCATTGCTTTAGAAGCTTCTGATAGGCTAATTGACATCATTTGAGTAAATTGGAGATGTACCTGTGGATGTATTTCAAGGCCTACCCTCAAACTCAGTGCATCTTTGCTTGACATCATGGGAAAATCAAAAGAAATCAGCCATGACCTCAGAAAAAATACTGTAGACCTCCACAAGTTCGGTTCATCCTTGGGAGCAATTTCCAAACGCCTGAAGGTACCATGTTCATCTGTACAAACAATGGTACGCAAGTAAAAACACCATGGGACCACGCAGCTGTCATACCGCTCAGGAAGGAGACGTGTTCTGTCTCACAGAGATGAACATACTTTTGTGCGAAAAGTGCAAATCAATCCCAGAACAACAGCAAAGGACCTTGTGAAGATGCTGGAGGAAACAGGTACAAAAGTATCTATATCCACAGTAAAACGAGTCCTATATTGACATAACCTGAAAGGCCGCTCAGCAAGGAAGAAGCCACTGCTCCAAAACCGGCATAAAAAAACCACACTATGGTTTGCAACTGCACATGGGGACAAAGATTGTACTTTTTGGAGAAATGTCCTCTGGTCTGATGAAACAAAAATAGAACTGTTTGGCCATAATGACCATCATTATGTTTGGAGGAAAAAGGGGGAAGCTTGCAAGCTGAAGAACACCATCCCAACCGTGAAGCCCGGGGGTGGCAGCATCATGTTGTCGGGGTGCTTTTCTGCAGGAGGGACTGGTGCACTTCACAAAAAAGATGGCATCTTGAGGGGGGAAAATTACGTGGATATATTGAAGCAACATCACAAGACATCAGTCAGGAAGTTAAAGCTTGGTCGCAAATGGGTCTTCCAAATGAACAATGAACCCAAGCATACTTCTAAAGTTGTGGCAAAGTGGCTTAAGGACAACAAAGTCAAGGTATTGGAGTGGCCATCACAAAGCCCTGACCTCAATCCCATAGAACATTTGTGGGCAGAACTGAAAAAGCGTGTGTGAGCAAGGAGGCCTACAAACCTGATTCAGTTACACCAGCTCTGTCAGGAGTAATGGGACAAAATTAACCCAACTTATTGTGGGAAGCTTGTGGAAGGCTACCCAAAATGTTTGACCCAAGTTAAACAATTTAAAGGCAATGCTACCAAATACTAATTGAGTGTATGTAAACTTCTGACCCAGTGGGAATGTGATGAAAGAAATAAAAGCTGAAATAAATCATTCTCTCTATTATTATTATGACATTTCACATTCTTAAAAATAAGGTGGTGATCTTAACTGACCTAAGACAGGGAAGTTTTACTAGGATTAAATGTCAGGAATTGTGAAAAACTGAGTTTAAATGTATTTGTCTAAGGTGTATGCAAACTTCTGACTTCAACTGTATATATGAGTAGTGTACATATTCCTATATAGAACTCTTGTCTGTTTTATTTTGATTTAAATGTAATTTCTTAAGTTGTTCTTGTCTATTACTGTTCTGTACTTTGTTATGTATTTGTACTTTCTATGTGGACCCCAGGTAGAGTAGCTGCTGCATATGCAGTTCCTAATGGGATCCTAATAAACTAAACTAAACCTTAAAAACATCAGCTATGCGGATGTTGGCTAAAGCAGATGTTGGCTCTTAGTGAATAGGTTCTGCAAGCAATAGACAATCTTTTAGACAATGTGTAAACAGAATACAGACATAAAATCAACATGTGTGTATGGGATAGATGGTCGGGGACGTATTCTGAAGTCTATAAGCGTCTCCACAGTTTTGACTGTGTTGAGTTCCTCACCTCGGTACTTGGACTTATCACCATCGGAGATGAGACCGACCAGGATGGTGTCACCAGAAAACTTCAGTAGTTTGACAGATGTGTCGTTGGAGTTCTAGTCATTGGTGTATATTGAGTAGAGTAGGGGGGGAAGCATTTATCCTTGCGGGACCCCGTGCTGATGGATTTACAGTCTTCATGTACTGTGTCCTGTTTGACAGGAATCAGAGACTCAGATGGAGTTTGGTACGTTCTGCTGGGTGAGTTTGTCCTGTAACAGTTCTGGGATGATGGTGTTAAACGCGGAGCTGAATATAGCATTCAGCCGGCAGAAATGGTGGATCTAATCTTGGAAACGTGAAGGAGAGTGAACCTTTATTGATTCTGAATGAGAGGAGCATGTCCCTCTAATGGGATTATGTTCTTTGTTTGAAAACAAAAGTACACCTTTGACATTTCTTTTTTCATTCACAATCAAACAAACATTATCCGCCCGCATCTCACAACATTAGCCTACTAATGCTGCCTGCTTGCCTGTGAGAAAGATCCCTGAAGAATTACTTGATTGTTCCCCATGCTTCCAAAATTAAATATTTGTAATGTCGAGATTGTTGTCTGTGATTTATGAGATTGCTTTCTTTGATTGTTTTGTCTTTGAGCAGCTTGCCTTCAGTAATAATGTGTCACTTTTTATGTATCATTTTATTGTTGCTTGATGAAATAAACAGTGAGAGACAGTGGCTGGTTTACATTACAAACGCTGAAGACTACTCAGTTCATTATTCATTTCTGCTGCAATATCAGCCTTGTTACGCAGAAGCTTTGGATATGTGTATCCTTGATTGCACTGGCCATAGAAGACTCTCCAAATGCGTCCCAAATGGCACCCTAATCCCTTCATAGTGCACTACTGTTAACCAGAGCCCTATGGGCCTTGGTCAAAAGTAATGCACTATATAGGGAATAGGGTGCCATTTGGAATATATTCCAAGACATCAAAGAGGATCATTTCTCCTTTGTGCCTCTCTAATATTCAGAGTAAATCATGTGTTAGAGTGAAATTGGTAGTCAATTGTGAATTCTCTGTCCTCCTGCATGAGAAGAGCAATCAGGGCTAGTCAACCAACATGATCGCAATAACACTACTTCAGTCTCTATTTATTCAGATGTTGATATACTTCCATCACTGTACAAGACAAGCCTTGGATCACATCAAGACAGAGCTGATGTTGTTATATCTACAGTTTTAACCCATGCTATCCAAATAGTCCCTTATCATTCACTATCATAGACTGCTTTTCATTTTATACAAATAAAATAAAACTCGCTACCAAATAGCTGAAGGATAAGTCCATTATCTCTCTTTCTTGCTTTGGCCTCCCTTTAAAATGTTTTATTTGATATACACTGTGTACAAAACATTAGGAACACCTGCTCTTTCCATGACAGACTGACCAGGTGAATCAAATCAATCAAATTGTATTTATCACATGCCCTGAATACAACAGGTGTAGACCTTACAGTGAAATGCTTACTTACAAGCCCTTAACCAACAATGCAGTTTTAAGGAAAATATGTGTTAAGTAAAAAATGTATGAGTAAAAAATTAAATATAAAAGCAACAAATAATTAAGTAGCAGCAGTAAAATAACAATAGCGAGGCTAAATACAGTGGGTACTGGTACAGAATCAATGTGCGGGTGCACTGGCTAGCAAACAGTCCTGCAGAGTAGCATCTGCTTCATCTGACCACTTTTTTATTGACCGAATCACTGGTGCTTCCTGCTTTAGTTGTTGCTTGTAAGCAGGAATCAGGACGATAGAATTATCGTCAGATTTGCCAAGTGGAGGGCGAGGGAGAGCTTTGTACGCATCTTTGTGTGTGGAGTAAAAGTGGACTAGAGTTTTTTTCCCTCTGGTTGCACATTTAACATGCTGGTAAAAATGAGGTAAAACGGATTTAAGTTTCCCTGCATTAATGTCCCCGGCCACTAGGAGCACCGCCTCTGGATGAGCGTTTTCCTGTTTGCTTATGGCCGTATACAGCTCCTTGAGTGTGGTCTTCGTGACAGCATCGGTTTCTGGTGGTTAATAGAGAGCTATGAAGAATATAGATGAAAACTCTCTTGGTAAATAGTGTGGTCTACAGATTATCACAAATATACATAGAACCTCACCCCTTGACTTACCAGAGGCTGCTGTTCTGTCCTGCTGAATAAGCATAAAACCCAGGTGAAAGCTATGATCCCTTATTGATATCACCTGTTAAATCCATTTCAATCAGTGTAGATTAAGGGGGGAGACAGGTTATAGTTGGATTTTTAAGCCATAAGACAATTGTGTGTGTTTGTGTGCCATTCAGAGAGTAAATGGGCAAAACAAAAGATTTAAGTGCTTTTGAACGAAGTATGGCACACCAGTTTGGCGCATCAGTTTGAATGTGTCAAAAACTGCAAGGCTGCTGGGTTTTTCACGCTCAACAGTTTCCCATGTGTATCAAGAATGGTATACCACCCAAAGGACATCCAGCAAACTTGACACAACTATGGGAAGCATTGGAGTCAAAATGGGCCAGCATCCCTGTGGAGCAGTTTTGTCACATTGTACAGTCCATGCCCTGATGAATTTAGGCTGTTTTGAGGGAAAAAACCCTTTTGCCCTCAGAACAGCCTAAATGCATCAGTGCAATTCAATATTAGGAAGGTTTTTCTAATGTTTTGTACACTCAGAGTATTTTCTTGTTAAATTCGTTGTTTGTTAAATTGGGAATGATTCTGTGAGACTTAGGGGTTAACTTTCGTTTTAATCATAACCTTGGAGTTACTCTGATGTCAGCTGGATATCCTTCATGAGAGAGAAAATAAAATGACTAGTGAATTTCTTATGGCACATTGCTTTTAGGGGCAGGCTAGATATAGTTTCCTGCAATTATTTTATCTGCCGTTTGTAGAAGTGTTTGATCTGAATCTACAAGGGGTGAGTTAGCTTATACTTTTAAGTCTGAAAATGTAATTATTATGGGGCATCATTCTAAATAGGACTTGTTTGCAATAAGTGAAACTGACAATTCAAGATCAGGAACAGATGGGTACAAAGACTAAATTAACGATTCAAAACATGAAAAGAAAATTGTCTCAGAAAGTACAGAAATAATTGCAATAGATTTCATCATCTTTTG
Source organism: Salmo trutta (assembly GCF_901001165.1). NCBI lineage: Eukaryota > Metazoa > Chordata > Actinopteri > Salmoniformes > Salmonidae > Salmo > Salmo trutta. The sequence continues at coordinate 33,036,084 of NC_042962.1, read as the reverse complement.
TGGTCCGGTTGTATGTTTACAGTATACGGGGACAAGGGTCTAACACATTTTATTTTGAACATCATGACTGCAATAGTGATCATGAAAGGGGAAGTCATATTTGCAGTATACACTTACAGCATACATACAGTTTATCAGAGTAAAATTGCTGATCTAGGATCAGTTTCTATTTTTAGAACATAATGAATAACAGACAGATGAGTCCTTATCCTACAACAGCAATCTTACTCAAAGCATACGGTATTACAGTAATGTATCTTATTAGTATTACAATAAATAGTATTACATATTTTTTCTCTATTTGACTCAACTCTAATATGACCCAGTTGGAACTACAGAACCTTTTTAAGTGTGGTCTATCACCAAGGGGAGGCAGAGGTTTTCTTCAGCAGGAAATATTAGGCTACCTCTCAGCACTCACAGAATTCTTATTTTTCTAAGACACTCATGTTAGGCCTCCGTTCAAAATGAAAACACATTTTCAAACCACTTGATTAACACTAAAATGTTTTACTAACATAACAGTTTAACTGTATAACCATATGAATACAAAGCAGTTACTGTGTAGGCCCAATAACAATGTCATTTCTGTAATCACACAGGAAAGAGCAGTGATGTACTGGTACAAAAATGGTGGGTAAAAAGTCATGCTCCCTATACTTCAATGCATTTTTTCACAAAAGGTGGGTGAAAACTTTTGGACACCAAAAAAAAGTGTGTAAACTGCATTTACTTGCGTTGTCTCACTACACCATTGGAAAAGAGCATGTAAATGTAAAGTGTTACCCACAATTCTGTGTGTTTGTTTTAACAACATTCTAAGTGCAGGAGCAGAAAACATATAGAACAGGACAGACTAGCTGGAATATGGCTATTTATTATTCAATCTGATATGTTGGAGGGGGTCATTATTACCCCTCTGTTTTGAATTGTTGTTATTTCAAAATGAATTATAATTTGCCTCAACTACCTATTACAGCTCCAAATGAATGGCCCATGTTATGAAAGTTATACAGCTTCTCTCGACATGAAAATATTGTTGAAAGGTATAATTAATTGAAGTGGTGAACACTCATGGGATTATAAATAGAAACATTATTGGCTGTGTCACAAATGGCACCGTATTTTCTTTATAGTGAACTACTTTTGACCAGCGCTTTCAGATGGATATTTGTGTTCAGCAGCTCTTCATTTCTGTTACAAAACAAATCCAGGTGGCATGTAGACAGCTAGACCAAGGAGACCTTTGTACTACTGTATGTTATCCAGAAAGTGTTTTTTGTATAAGTGATTTTGTTTAACCAACAATGGAAACCTGACCAGTTAATGTAAGCATATCCTTCTAAAAAACTATCAGACTACGTCCCAAATGGCACCCTATTCCCTGCATAGTGCACTATTCCTAACCAGAGGGCCCTGGTCAAAATTAGCACACTATGTAGGGATTTGGGTACCATTTGGAACTTAACATTCTTGACTAAAAGTATCTCAAACTTTTCATTCCAAAATCATGGGCATTAATGTGGAGTTGGTTCCCCCTTTGCTGCTATTACAGCCTCCACCCTTCTGGAAAAGGTGTCCACTAGATGTTAGAATATTGCTGCAGGGACATGCTTCCATTCAGCCATAAGATCATTAATGAGGTCAGGCACTGATGTAGGGCGATTAGGCCTGGCTCGCAGTCGGCATTCCAACTCCTCCTAAAGGTGTTTGATGGGGTTGAGGTCAGGGCTCTGTGCAGGCCAGTCAAGTTCTTCCACACCGATCTCGACAAACAATTTCTGTATGGACCTCGCTTCGTGCACATGGGCATTGTCATGCTGAATTAGAAAATGGCTTTAGCCAAACTGTTGCCAGAAAGTTGGAAGCACAGAATCGTCTAGAATGTATGATGTAGCTTTGAGATTTCCGTTAAATGGAACTAAGGGGCGTAACCCGAACTATGAAAAAGCCCCAGACCATTATTCCTCCTCCAAACTTTACAGTTGGCACTATGCATTCGGGCAGGTAACGTTCTCCAGTCCATCGGACTGCCAGATGGTGAAGCGTGATTCATCACTGCAGAGAGCGCCTTTCCACTACTCCAGAGTCCAATGCCTGTGAGAATTACACCACCAAAGCCGATGCTTGGTATTGCGCATGGTGATCTTAGGCTTGTGTGTGGCTGCTCGGCTATAGAAACCCATTTCATGAAACCCCCGACGAACAGCTCTTGTACTGACATTACTTCATGAGGCAGTTTGGAACTTGGTAGTGAGTGTTGCTACCAAAGACAGATGATTTTTACGCACTACGCGCTTCAGCACTCGGTGGTCCCATTCTGTGCACTTGTGTGGCCTACTACTTCGCAGCTGAGCCGTTGTTGCTCCTATAGGTTTCCACTGCACAATAACAACACACTTGACCGGAACAGCGCTAGCAGGGCAGAAATTTGAGAAACTGACATGTTGGAAAGGTGGCATCCTATGACAGGGCCACTTTGAAAGTCATTGAGCTCTTCCGTAAGGCCATTCTTCTGTCAATGTTTGTCTATGGAGATTGAATGGCAGTGTAATCGATTTTATACACCTGTTGTGGTTGAAATAGCCGAATCCACTAATTTGTGTATTTTGGAACTTTTGTGTAATGTTTACTGTACATTTTAATTGTTTATTTCACTTTTGTTTATTATCTATTTAACTTGCTTTGTCAATGTAAACATGTTTCCCATGCCAATAAATTGAAATTGAATTGACAGAGAGCGAGAGACAGAGACAGAGCGTGAGAGAGTGAGAGAGACAGGGTTCATAGTGAGTTAATAATTGCATTACCCTCATTGTATGTTTGGTACATCTTGCATGTCCTTCTGACTAAATAAACATCCCTGCAATGCATCAACATCACAGTAATTGGATTGTTGAGTTTCCATGCAAATGGACAGTAAAGTATGGTATTGTATATTATTGCATTCTTGAAGCACATAGTTCCCATTGGATTTGGAACTTATATCCGGTCCTTACTGGTGTTCCCTATTCCCTACATAATGCACTACTATGGGCCCTGGTCAAAAGTAGTGCACTATATAGTTAATAGGGTGCCACCCACTTCTCAACAACACACTCAAAGTCAGATGTACAGAAACAACTCTTCAAGAACATGTGCTGTTCCGAAATGGCACCTATTCTCTACATAGTACACATTGATGGGGCCTGGTCAAAAGTAGTGCACTATAAAGGAAATAGGCTTACATTTGAGACCCATAGACTGCAACGTCTTCAAATAAAGATTCAGAAATAGCTGGATCTCCTGGGCCGCATTACCCTGAAGGTCATCAAAGGGGAAAATGACCCTGCTTCCTCCCTCTCTTCCTCCCTCCTGCTGCCCCTCTCCCCCTCTTTTTCTTCTGTAATTGAGTGTGGTGCGTAGCCAGGGAGCCTGTGCTCATCGGCGGGCAGCTGAACATGGTTGTTAGTTACACACGTTTTCACCATAATTCCCAGGCATACTCTCTATGCACTCTGTCTACGGATCTTCCTTCAAGGACATATCAATTTCACAGTTATCCCATGCAGCTCCACCCTCCCTCGCCCACCTCTCCTCTACTATCCGCACTCGTTGGTGTCATTACCGGCTCACAGTTCCAGATTATGTACTTCCTCCTCCTTAAAAGCATATCAAATCCAAATGGTTATTGTTATTTTGCCATCTTATCTCGCCCTGGCAACCATTGCTGCAGCAGCAGGAGTGCTGGTGATAACCTTCTAGTCCTGGTGTGTGACTCAATGCCGTCCATAAACGATGCATAATTAATGTCATGCAGATTTACGGCTGGTGTCACCACTTTTAAACTTTAGCTAGACGCCCCTCTGAAGCGAGAGGCCAGTGATATTTAGAACAAGACACCCAAACATTTCACTGGCCTTTCCACTTTTTCTTTTGAACAATCTCAGCAGTCGTTCTGAGAAGTGTGGGCCGGAAAGCTATAAGATTCGGTGCACGCTTTTTCTTCCCCTACACTAGCATGTCTCGGATCAGCCATGCTGCATTGCTTATACAACAGGGTGTCTGTTTCCTTCAGTCTCTCACCCTCTACTGGCTCCCCTCTCATTTGCTTGACACCCTTGTCAAACCATGCCCAGTAAGGCAGAGTCAGTACTTACTGGGTTCACAAGCTCTGTCAAGTCCTCTTGCAGGCCCGGCCTGTCAACCAGGCTGGTGACAGAGTCCCAAATGGCACCCTTTTTCCTTATTTAGTCCACTACTTTTGACTAGAGCTCTATGATCCCTGGTCCAAATTAGTGAACTACAGAGGGAATAGGGTGCCATTTATGATGCTGACAGCATATACTTCAATGGAACTTAAAGTAAGAGGCACTCAAATCAACGCACAGTGGTGGCATCTGTTGCTTTGTTTTACTTAGTTAGTTGCCGTGTGTATTGGCAAGGTGCCGATAAAAATAGAGCCACCTGTTTGCCGGTAAGTACGCCGTAACCAAATCCCCCCAATGGCCACAGTCAAAATGTTGAGTCTTGCAGTAAATGAGTCCCTGCTGAGTGTTGCTAAAATGATTACTGCACTAAGTGCATGTGATTTGTTTATGTTTCCGATTAAACTATTAAGTCCTCATATTGTTGTCAGGGTTTTGACGTGGGGAGTGAGGCGGAGGACGATATCAACTCTGATTGCGTGGCAAAGTGATTGTAGAAGATTAGCAGATTGCTGCACTTTACGGACGCTCCTCCTAAGAGACTGAGAGAATGGACCCACTCTCACTACGTCTGCATTGCTTGTTTGATTGAGATGCGATGTGTCAGCCTTTCAGGACTATCGGCCCTCGGCATCTGGGCACGTGTCCGGCATCCTTACCAGAGAATTGATTGAGGTTTATTGTTAAGGTAGATTAAGGCAGGAGAGGTATGTATGGTCAATCAGGAAAAGAGGCACGCAGCTCTACTGTGCAGCACAGCGTCCCAAATGGCATCCATCAGCTTCCTTCCTTATGACAGAGGAGGGTGACCAGGGCCAAACAGCTTCCATAGCTCATAGTAACACAATCGTTACCGTTACACAGAACACCCATGGCAGCAGAGTCCTGATATAGAATCAGGTGAATGTACGGTACGGTGAGGATATGCATGGTTAAGCAGTGATATGTGTCCCTCTGGACTTGCCGTACATACTTTGGGACTGGTCTTCAGTGGATACGGTATCCACCATGCCAATACCAGTATAACTAATTGCTTTGTTGGTCTCATCATTTTCAGTCCAAGAAAAGGTTCCCCAAAGGAACAAACAAGCCAACTTAACTTGTTCTGTCCCTCTCTGCCTCTGGTTTCTGTTCAATCCACCCACCTGGACCTGCATCTGACAATTTTTGACAGATTGGGAAAGAAGGCATGATTAAAACCTTGGTCGGATACTTTTGGCATTTATATTGTGTACTTGCAGTGATGTTAATGTTTTTACAAGAGATATAAGGTCATAAGGATTTAATGTATGCCCATTATTAATAATGTGCTATCTGCTTCTGTGTGTGCAAAGGGGTGGGGGTCTCTGTGTGTTAGCACAGTATATCTAAGCTAGACCTTTTGGTTTTTTGTGGTTATTCATTCTTACATGAGTGTGTTGGTGGAGTGTGTGATGTAGGCGAAAATAGAAAAGGTGTCATTGCCAAGGCCTCTGAGGTATAATTTACTTTGCAGTACAGTCCAGAGGAATGTATCTCTGTCCAGTCAGATAAGGAGGTCACTATGGCCCTATGCCACAGACAGAGGCTGCTTCCCAAACGGCTCCATATTCCTTATATACTGTAGAGCACTACTTTTTCCAGGGCCCATGGTACCCTATTCCCTTTATAATGCACACATTTTGACCAAAGCCCTATGGTCCCTGGTCAATAGTAGTGAACTATAAAGGGATAGGGTGCCATTTCGGATGCAACCAGAGAGATCACAGCAATGGTCTCGGCTAGCTTCACCAGACTCTCAGTCTGGTCAGCGACTTGCCCCTTTAATAAATCCACCTGAACTGACCCAGATATCTAAACGTCTCAAATTGGCCCTTGAGGAGCCAGGAGCAGATGGCTGTCATATACCAAAGGGTGTAGATAATAGCCATTTATCAAAGCATTAGAGGAAAGCCACGAAATAGGGCCACCAGACATGCATCACATACTCAGGTCTTTATTCATCTGCAAATTCTCTGTTGCACTCTTTCCAAATTGTTGCTCATAAATAATTCAGTGTCCTTTATTTGGGTTATTTATATTAATAACGCAAGGCAGGATTTTATTACAATGTATTGCCTCATCCTGTCATTCCAGGTGTATTCAAGCCCTGTGAAGTGGGCAAAATTGACTTATATCCTTGCATATCTCTGGCTTACAATCATAACATGAGTAACCTGCTTAAATGCATAACTTAGCTTATGGGAAACATTTTTGTTATACAAATATTGTGTAACTAACATGACAAAATGTGTGTCTATTTTAGGTTATATTATTCATGAGTATCACTGATTAATGCTGTTAATGTTCTCCAACCCTGCCACATAGTGGCAACTGAGTTATAATTACTCGTTTGTAGCAATCAGTGGCTTGAGTTAGACCCTTCTGATTATGGTTGGCATTTTCTGAACTAGCCAGCCAGGTATGGAACCAAACTCTTCCACATTGGAATTCTGTCTGACAGGGAGGAACATTTAGAGTTTTGATTGGGTATTGGTCATTCTGTAAATCCTAAATATGAGACATGAAATAGGTCAGTACACACTAAGACTCTGGCTGTAATGGACCATAGTTCAGCTAGACATATTCCTTAATTAGTCACACACTGTCTGCTCCAGCTCTCCTCAAATTAATTAACTTGATCAGAAAGGACCTTGCCCTGAGTCACTGCATTAAATAAATAAAATAACAGCTAGTATGGTAAATAACTCAAATGGCATTGAGTTTTCCGAAAAGTAAATGTTTATCCTAAACTCTGAGTAATTAGCATGCACAGACAGTGGTCTAACTTAAATTCCTTATGGATTCGACTGTGGGAAGGAAATTACCTGGGGAACGCGGTGGTAGGCTATACTGATTTATCTGGTTATTTAAGATTTACACCCAGCATGGTGTGGAACAGGAGTAGTTGTAATCTACATTGATAATGGATTTAAATTGAACGACACATTGGATGATGATTGTTTTCACAGAGAATCTGGGATTATGCATGTGTGCGCGTATGGGAGAGAGAGAGGCAGAGGGATGACACAAGCATTACATAATGGCCACTGTAATTGTGACCGAGAGAATGAAATACACTACATGGCCAACAGTATGTGGACTCATACTCGTCGAACATCTCATTCCAAAATCATAGGCATAACAGGCATAACAGTTTTCACTCTCCTGTGAAGGCTTTCCACTAGATGTTGGAACACTGGTACTTGATTCAATTCAGCCACAAGAGAATGAATGGGGTGGGGCACTGACGTTGGGCGATAAGGCCTGGCTCGCAGTCGGTGTTCCAATTCATCCCAAAGGAGTTGGATAAGGTTAAGGTCAGGGCTCTGTGCAGGCTAGTCAAGTTCTTCCACACTGATATATTGCTTCCAATAGTGAGTGTAGTGAGTGTTGCTAGTGAGTGTTACATTTCCACTTCACAATAACTACACTTACAGTTCAAAGGAGTAGCTCTAGCAGGGCAGAAATATGACGAACTGACTTGTTGGAAAGGTGGCATCCTATGACGGTGCCACATTGAAAGTCGTTGAGCTCTTCCTTTAGGCCATTCTAATGCCAATGTTTGTCTATGGAGATTACATGGCTGTGTGCTCGATTTTATACACCTGTCAGCAACAGGTGTGGCTGAAATATCCAAATCCACTAATTTGAAGGGGTGTCAACATACTTTTGTATAGGGTATGTCTGAAACACCCTCTCGTCACTGATATTTATGTAGGGAGACTGGAAAAACACCCCAAATAGTGTATAGCGATGAAGTTTCCCTTTCATAGTGAGTGATTTAAATACATAAAACATGTCTTTATCAGCTGTTTAGCATTTTAATCCCCTTATATGTCGGAATCAATATCAAAAAGATATGTTATAGTATAAGTCTTTAGGCATAGTGTCTGGCTTCCAAATCTTTCTAATGATCTGTTCTGGTCATTTGGATTATATCTGTCTCATTTAGTTGTGATGGTGAAACATTTGAGATATGAGGAGAGAGTCAGAGATCAATAATCCCATCAGAGAATGATGACATGATGTATACTGTCTGGGTAGCCTCTTTGTTGGAAATAAATAACTTCCCAATGGTTTAAAATTGAATAAATAGCTTAAAGCAGCATTCTGTAAACAACATTTGGTTACCTTACTAGCAACTTAGTTTATGAGTTTAGTTGTTAGACAAGCAGAATAAGTAAAACAACGTGGACTATGCACCCTGCACCCTGCACTTTCATCCTAGAAATGCGCATTGCTCTTTGCACTGCTTTTTTTACTCTGCCACGGACTGTCTCTTACTTAGATATTTCCTTCATGGCACTTCATCCTGTAAAATAGTTTTATTCATACATCTCTACATACATACGTTATAATGTAGCTTAATGTTTATAGTCTAGTCCAGGGGTTCTCAACTCTTTACTCTACGAGGTCCGGAGTCTGTTCTACATGATGATTAATTGCAGGTCTAAATCAGTCCCTGATTAGAGGGGAACAATGAAAAAAGGCAGCGGAACTGGCTTTGAGGTCCAGAGTTGAGTTTGAGGGGTCTAGTCTATAGTGTTTAGCTTCAGTGTTTAAAGTGTACATAACTGTGCTGTACATGGATTGTGTAAATTCTGTGTCTATATATTTTGTCCATATACTCTGTTTATTGCCTTTCAATGTTTGTTTATTGCGGCAGCACCATTTCAGAGTCAAATTCTGGTACATGCAAATGTATTCGGTGAATAAAGGTGATTCTGAAAATGTCAACTTTCAACAAAATCAAAAGTTTAACCGAAGAGACAAAGTTTTTATATTTGATACAATTAAACAGATATTCTCATTCATACACAAACTGTAACAGTCGTCGTATTGAGTGGACCAAAATGCAGCGGGTATGTGAATGCTCATCTTCTTATTTATTAAGAGGATGCAAAACACTGAAACAAAACAACAACGAAAAACAGTCCTGTAAGGTACTATGACTATACATGGAAACAACCACCCACAAAACACAAGCTGAAAACCCCTACTTAAATATGGCCTCCAATTAGAGGCAACGTAGAACAGCTGCCTCCAATTGAAGGCCAAACCAAAACCCTGAACATAGAAATAGAACTAGAAATACAAACATAGAAATACATGACATAGAAGAGTACCCCAAAATCCCAACAACACACAACAAACACACCCCTGCCACGTCCTGACCATACTACAATAACAAAATGACCCCTTTACTGGTCAGGACGTGACACAAACGTCCCTTTCAGCCCCTGCAAGCTGAATCTAACTGCTTATCAATTTTCATTATCCAATCTACTTCTAAATATACAGTACCAGTCAAAAGTAAGGACACACCTACTCATTCAAGGGTTTTCCTTTATTTTTACTATTGTCTACATTGAAGAATAATAGTGAAGACATCAACACTATGGAATAACACATATGGAATCATGTAGTAACAAAAAAAGTGTTCAACAAATGAAAATATATATTTTAGATTCTTCAAAGTCGTCACCATTTGCCTAGATGACAACTTTGCACGCTCTTGGCATTCTCTCAATCAGCTTAACCTGGAATGTTTTTTCAACAGTCTTGACGGAGTTCCCACATATGCTGAGCATTTGTTGGCTGCTTTCCCTTCACCCTGCGGTCCAAATCATCCCAAACCATCTCAATTGGGTAGAGGTCTGGTGATTGTGGAGGCCAGGTCATTTGATGTAGCACTCCTTCACTCTCCTTCTTGGTCAAATAGGCCCTTACACAGCCTGGAGTTGTGTTGGATCATTGTCCTGTTGAAAAACAAATGATAGTCCCACTAAACGCAAATCAGATGGGATGGTGTATCATTGCAGAATGCTGTGGTAGCCATGCTGGTAAAGTGTGTCTTGAATTCTAAATAAATCACAGACAGTGTCATCAGAAAAACACCCCCACACCATCACACCTCCTCCTCCATACTTCATGGTGGGAATCACACAAGCGGAGATCATCTGTTCACCTACTCTGCATCTCACAAAGACACGGCAGTTGGAACCAAAAATCTAAAATATGGACTCATCAGCCCAAAGGACAGATTCCACCTCTCTAATGTCCATTGCTCGTGTTTCTTGGCCCAAGCGAGTCTCTTCTTATTAATGGTGTCCTTTAGTAGTGGTTTCTTTGCAGCAATTACACTATGAAGGCCTGATTCACGCAGTCTCCTCTGAACTGTTGATGCTGAGATGTGTCTTTTACTTGAACTCCGTGAAGCATTTATTTGGGCTACAATTTCTGAGGCTGGTAACTCGAATAAACTTATCCTCTGCAGCAGAGGTAACTCTGGGTGTTTCCTTCCTGTGGCGGTACTCATGAGAGCCAGTTTCATCATAGTGCTTGAAGGTTTTTGCGACTGCACTTGAAGAAACTTTCAAAGTTCTTGACATTTTCCGGAATGACTGACCTTCATGTCTTAAAGCAGGGGTGGGCAACTCCAGTCCTCCGGGGCCTGATTGGTGTCACATTTTTTCTCCATCCCTAGCAAACACAGCTGATTAATCAAATTGCATTCTAAACAGAAGATAATGATTAGGTGATTATTGGAGTCAAGTGTGTTAGCTGAGGCTGGGGCAAAACTGTGACAACAATCAGGCACCACGAGGACTGGAATTGCCCACCCCTGTCTTAAAGTAATGAATGACTGTCGTTTCTCTTTGCTTATTTGAGCTGTTCTTGCAATAATATGGATTTGGTCTTTTACCAAATAGGGCTATCTTCTGTATACCACCCCTACCTTGTCAAAACACAACTGATTGGCTCAAACGCATTAAGGAAAGAAATTCTACAAATACATTTTTAACAAGGCACACCTGTTAATTCAAATGCACCTCATGAAGCTGGTTGAGAGAATGCCAAGAGTGTATAAAGCTGTCATCAAGGCAAAAGGTAGTTAGTTTTAAGAATCTCAAATATAAAATATATTTTTGGGTTACTACTTGATTCCATATGAGTTATTTAATAGTTTTGATGTCTTCACTATTATTCTACAATGAGTAGGTACTGTATGTATTACTTAACCTGTTGGGGATAGGGGGCAGTATTTGCATGGCCGGATAAAAAACGTACCCGATTTAATCTGGTTACTACTCCTGCCCAGTAACTAGAATTGTTTGATTTGGATAGAAAACACCCTAAAGTTTCTAAAACTGTTTGAATGGTGTCTGAGAGTATAACAGAACTCATTTGGCAGGCCAAAACCTGAGAAGATTCCAAACAGGAAGCGCTCTCTCTGACTATTTCTAAATCGGAGTTTGGTGAGTACCACACTTGGTGGGTGTCAAAATAGCTAGCCTGTGATGGCCGGGCTATCTACTCAGAATATTGCAAAATGTGCTTTCACCGAAAAGCTATTTTAAAATCGGACATAGCGAGTGCATAAAGGAGTTCTGTATCTATAATTCTTAAAATAATTGTTATGTTTTTTGTGAACGTTTATCGTGAGTAATTTAGTAAATTCACCGGAAGTGTTCGGTGGGAATGCTAGTCACATGCTGGTCACATGCTAATGTAAAAAGCTGGTTTTTGATATGAATATGAACTTGATTGAACAAAACATGCATGTATTGTATAACATAATGTCCTAGGATTGTCATCTGATGAAGATCATCAAAGGTTAGTGCTGCATTTAGCTGTGGTTTGGGTTTATGTGACATTATATGCTAGCTTGAAAAATGGGTGTCTGATTATTTCTGGCTGGGTACTCTACTGACATAATCTAATGTTTTTCTTTCGTTGTAAAGCCTTTTTGAAATCGGACAGTGTGGTTAGATTAACGAGAGTCTTGTCTTTAAAATGGTGTAAAATAGGAATATGTTTGAGAAATTGAAGTAATAGCATTTCTAAGGTATTTGAATATCGCGCCACGGGATTACACTGGCTGTTGAGTAGGTGGGACGCAAGCTTCCCACTGGCCCAGAGAGGTTAAGTTCAACAAAACATTTGTCCCAAGTAAGTTTTGATATTTGATGCAATTAAACCTCGACATTCTCATCCACTCCACCTTGACCTCTGCAATCTGAATTTGCTTACTAATATCCACTCTCTAATCCTATATAATGAATATACTTGTTATTCAAACAATCAGGGAGCACGTTTTTTATTGTGAGATTGGGTTTTCAGTGGATTTCCAAATCAATTTGGTGGTGCGATGGTAGCAATGGGGGCATTGTCTGAGCATGCATGGTTAAATAAACGGAGGAATAGATTTTGTTAATGAAAAATGCAACAGATGGTGGATATAAACCTAGTCCCAGTCGACACCAGAATGTTTCCTGCCGCAGAGAGAGAGAGGATTAAGGTCATTTTTTTTGCACAGCTTTTTCAATTTATAAATTCATGCTCAGTCAAAAAGTTGAACAAAAAAATGAAAAGGAGAGGAAAAAAGGACGATTGTCTGGCATCTATAAACTTATCGAGACTCCTTGGGATGTTCAAATGTCAACGAGCACAACCATGAAAATGTACAAATATTAGAACAGAAAAGAGAGTTTAAGAAATTAAACAATGCATAAAGTCCTCACATTATAACAGTCATTCACTGGCAGGCACACAACACAAGCCATTGAAGCACATCCAACGTGTCACGTCCTGACCAGCAGAGGGAGTAATTGTATTAGTTTTGGTCAGGACGTGGCAGAAGGTTTGTGTTTTTGTATGTATTTCTACGTTCTGTCTAGTTTAGTTTTTCTATGTTTAGGTTTGGGTGTTGGACTCTCAATTGGAGGCAGATGTTTCTAGTTGCCTCTGATTGAGAGTCCTATAATTAGGTGTGTGTTTGGTTTGGGTTTTGTGGGTAATTGTATTTTGCACTGCTAGTATTCATTTAGCCTGTGAAACTGTCCTTCGTCGTTCTAACTGTTTTGTTGTTTTTTCGTGGTCTCTTTATTTAATAAATATAAAGATGAGCATCGACATTCCCGCTGCGTATTGGTCCTCTCAACACAACGACAACTGTGACACAACTATCCAACAGCCAGAAGAAAATAAAACACTGCCGTTTACTCACACAGTGCAACAGGTGTTCAAAGATATTAAAATAACAAAGACATTAAGTCACCATTTTATAGCTCAATCCTCCACATACTAAACTCTAGGTTTGAGAATTCATGTTGATTCCAGCATAATATTAATGACAAAAAAATACTCAAAGACAAGAATGATCAATTAAAAAGTACAATTGACTTCCTGGAATTAACTTAAATTTACCCTAAACCTGAAATGTGTCTCTTGTAATAGCGCTTTGTCTCTTTCGTTTTACTATCAAAAGCACAATGAGCCTTTACTACCTGTACACACACACCATATGGCAAACGATCAAACTTCCAAACTCCAGATATAGCAATAACAGTGGGTAACAATAAACATGTGCTACTATTCGATGCTGTGGAATAAAGGAGAAGGAGCCAAGGTTGAGAGGGTATGTGTGTGTGTGAGTGAGAGAGAGAGAGAGAGAGAGAGAGAGAGTGTGATTGTGTGTGTGATTGACAGGGTACCATTAAAAGAGGATGAGGTGGATGGCCCGCCTGCCCACGTCGGTTCGTTCCTGAAGTGGCGACCCACATGGTGACTCCCCAGCGAGAACATGAGCCAGTGGTCATGACAGATGCCTGGGATGCAGAGCATTATCTTAATATGTTGCTTGGCATTGCTCCTAGCTGCAAGCACACTGAGAGCAAATGTTTGATGAAGGTCAGTGATTTGAAAACAAGGCGCCACACTGCAAACGCTCCACTCCTCTCCCCCTTCATCTGAGAACCCAAAAATACAGTTAACGATGGATAAGATGTGGGGAGAGGAGGAAGAACTAGGGGAGTGGAGATAAAGTGGGAGGGGGAAGGGTGTTTTAATTAGTATTTATGAGAGTAACAACGGTGCTTTCACATCTAGGATTTCATATAACGTTTTGTGCTTATACTGTATTTCCATTTCAAAAGGAGGTTTGAAATTCAGCTGAACAGAAACCGTTTAACCCCTCCCAGCTGGGCTTTAACCCCAATCCCCTCTCTTATTGGTCAAGAACTCTCCACCAACCAAACCACGGTGTGCGTCATCTTCCAGCCTCAGCCTCCTCATCTCTATCATCATTATCATCCATCATCATCACCATATATCACAGTGGAGTAGTGTTAAACAATATAAACATTCTGCCAGAGGAAAGTTATAGCCCAGGCAGCCGCTGATGTAGATTACAGATAAGATTAATTAGATGAGGATTTGTGATTGTAATTAGCTGTGGCAAAGGTCTGATGATGTCACCCTGTCTGTTGGAGAAGACAAAGAACAAGACAGGGCAAGACTGGGAGGGGGGAACGGGGGTTCAAACATTGTTGAATGAATTGGGTCTACAACGTCAGAAAAGGGGGAGAGAGCTATACTAGAGAGGGGAGGTGAAGGAAAAGAGAGAAAGAGCGAGAGAGAGAGACGAAAGAAGAAAGAGAGAGAGAGAAAAATAGAGAGCGAGGGAAAAGGGAAGAGAGAGTGAACAAGGCAGCCCCACTGGGATTCAGGACATGCATAGAGAGCACATTAGTGCAAAAAAGTGGAACAATCAGTGCGGCATCCTTCTTTTATTAGAACTAGCTATGTCTAGAAATTTAAGACCGCCATATTTTTAGAACTCCATCAACCTGGCCTTTATATAGCTTGATAAAATAGGCCTTCTTGTTCAGATGGAGATTGAACTCGACTTATTCTCCTTCTGTCTGGGAAAGAATAGAGCTGCTTTTGTTGAAAACCTTTTGCGAGGAGGAAGACAGTGAGCTCAAAATATATGGGACACATCACAGAATAATATGTTGATGGATTGTGGCTGCTCCACCTCCCAGCACTCAACATGGTGATTTGGATAGTGTGTGTGGACACGTTTTACTATATTTGTGAGTACCAAAAGAATAGTACACCAAGAATAGTACACCGACTAAAATTCAGAGAAGTGAGGAAATTTCACAGTCCTCACTTGTAGAATGGCTATTTTAGGCTTAGTGGTTGGAATTAGAATTAGGATAAGGGGTTACTAGTTAAGTCTAAGAGTTAGGGTTATGTTTATCTTTAGGGTAAGGGTAAATTGGATGTTGAATGGGAGTGTGTGTGTGTGTGTGTGTGTGTGCGTGCGCGCAAGTAGAAAAACATGTTGACTCACCCTATTTGTAGAGAAACGCCAATGACATCCTTCTCTTTCATGTTGCTGAAACAATGTATGACTCTGTCATACAGTACACGCTTTAAGTTTTTGTTGTCCTAGGCTACCTGGCTAAAATGCTTGCTCGCTAGCCTAACTTCCTTTCATGGGCAACAATGCGCCACACCATCTATCAAGAGAGTTCTCATCTATATTATTCATAGCCATCTATTTACCACCACAAATCGATGCTGGCACTAAGACCGCAGTCAGCGAGCTGTATAAGGCCAAAAGCAAACAAGAAAATTGTCATCCAGAAGCAACGCTCCTAGTTGCCGATTCCTGCTTACAAGCAAAAACTAAATCAGGAAGTACCAGTGACTCGCTTAATGTGGAAGTGGTCAGATGAAGCGGATGCTACTGCGCGCAACAGGACTGTTTTTCTAGCACAGACTGGAATATGTTCCGGGATTCATCCAATGGCATTGAGGAGTATACCCCCTCAGTCACCGGCTTCATCAATAAGTACATCGAAACAGGCCCCATTAACATTAACTGGCAGAAGTGGAGCGGGTCGAGAGTTTCAAGATCCTTGGTGTCCACATCATCAACAAACTATCATGGTCCAAACACACCAAGACAGTTGTGAAGAGTGAACGACAACACCTTTTCCCCCTCAGGAGACTGAGAAGATTTGGCATGGGTCCCCAGATCCTCAAAAGGTTTTACAGTTGCACCATCGAGAGCTTCCTGACTGGTTGCATCACCGCCTGGTATGGCAACTGCTCGGAATCTGAATTTAAGGTGCTACACAGGGTAGTACCCAAATCCTAGTACATCACTGGGGTCAAGCTTCCTGACATCCAGGACCTATATACTAGGCTGTGACAGAGGAAGGCCCAAAAAATTGTCAAAGACTCAAGTCACCCAAGTCCTAGACTGTTCTCTCTGCTGCCACACGGCAAGCGGTACCGGAGTGCCAAGTCTAGGACCAAAAGACTCCTTCACAGCTTCTACCCCCAAGGCATAAGATTGCTTGAACAATTAATCAAATGGCCAGCCGGACTATTTACATTGACACTGCTGCTACTTGCTCTTTATTATCTATGCATAGTCAATTTACAAATTACCTCGACTAACCTGTACCCCCGCACATTGACTCGGTACCGGTACCCCCTGTATATAGCATTGTTATTGTTATGTAATTTTCTTGAATAACCTTTTTTTTTTACTTTAGTTTATTTAGTAAATATTTTCTTTACACTACTTCTTGAACTGCATTGTTGGTTAAGGGTTTGTAAGTAAGCATTTCATGGTAAGGACTACACCTTTTGTATTTGGCGCATGTGACATACAATTTGATTTGATTGAAGTAAAATTATGAAACACAGAGAGACGAAAGATACATTATTCTATATGGGCTTCCCTTGGCATCCATGACTACATTACACTAATGTGTGTGTGTGTGTGTGTTGTTAAGCTAAAGGACTGCACGATAAAGAATAATAATAGGAAGCAGAGAAGATAAAAATGAATGATAGAATGTATGTTTGATGCAAGTTGTGTGAGCTTGTGCTTGCATGTTTTCTTCTGCATGTGTGTCCACAAATCGGCATTGTTTTTAGATTTTTACACACTTTAACAGGGCCTCACCATCTCGAGGAGCAACAGAGCAGCATATAAGAAGTGTTTCTTAAAAGAGATAACAAAAAGAGAGAGATATAAAGAAAGAGATTAGCCATCGCAGAGAGAGAGAGAGAGAGTGATAAAGCGATAAAGTAGAGAGCAAAAGACAGAAGAAAGAGATGGTGAGAGACACAAGAAGAAAAAAAAGAGAAAGAAAACTAGTCAGATATCTCAGGGGTTCCCAGTCCCTATGGCCTTTCTCCCTGGGGAGTCCGTTAATCACCCTTTTAGACCTGTCAGCCAGTGGGTGGGCCCATTACCCTCGGAGGTGCCCGCCTTTGTGCCTGAGACAGTGGCTCTATTCAGGCATTTACCGCGGGTGCCTCAGCCCTCGGAGTGTCGCACACAAACCCCACCTCGCACATAAAAAATGCTACAGTTTACTATTGAATACTACAGTGCTTATAGAATTATATAGTAAATTGTAGTATACTCTAGAATACTAAACTTCACACTGTAGTATCCCTCGATCATGTGTAGTACTTTGTATATAATTTTGCAATATACTGTAAAATACTATAGTAAATACTACAGTATTATCCACACAAAAAACCTGTAGTAAAACCACAGAAATATCTGCAAAAACACTACATTTTTCAACTATGGTAAATACTACAGTATACCATTTGCATCTACCCAGCCCAATCCCCTCCCCCATGTCCCAATTTGTGCCACACTTAAGTGAGAAACCGACATGCCAAGTATAGACCATATATTGTGTTCCCTACAGGTTAGAGAAAAGAGCAGAAGTGCTAAACTCTCTGGTCAGAACCCAGTCCTACCTACATAAAGAAATAACTATCAACTTCCTCATTTACAAAGAGGCTGTCGAAATGGTTTCTTCATTCAAATATCTTGCAATAACAATAGACCACAAGCTCATCTTCGAACAACCCACCACTGAAATAATTAAGAAATCACAGCAACATCTGTCTGTCATCAGACGTATGCGTAACCTGTCCGTCAAAACCCAAACTCCTTCTGCTACTGTACTGGAGCATAATTGAACCACTACTCATCAATTGCAGCATCTGTTACCACAATGCGCTCACAACACAACAAACTCCCAAATATCACAAAAATGGCATCTAAACTGATTGGCCTCCTCAACTCTCCCTTCTGAATGATTGCTCTATTCACTCCTGCCACATAATCTCCAGCCCGGACCACCCGCTTCACCTTTGCTTTGATCATCTCTGCGTGTTTCGGGAGTAGTTTCATCCTGGTGGCTTTCACCATAGTGAACAATTCCATGTAATTTCTCCCATGGGCAAGGGGTACTATTTATGCCTGACTGTTGTTTGTTTCTTCTGTGTTTTCATATTTGTTTTATGCATTCATGTGTGAGCTGTGCCAATAATTCCCTCTTGTAGGACTATAAACGTGATTCTGATTCTACAGGTAATGGACAATTTGCTCTTTTAATATTTCTCCAGTACGTTTCCTCAAGGAGAAAACCCCCCACTTGTATGTCAAAGATAATTAAACAAAAACATTACAGTAAATAATAGTGTACCATACTACAGTCCTCAAAAGCAATACAGTAAATACTACAGTGTGCTAGTCTGCAAAAACACTACAGTTTACAGTTCGCAAAAACACTACAGTAATTAATTTGTATATACTACTTTTTTTACTACAGTATAAGTAATACAGTATACTACAGTAAATATTACAGTATTCACTGTAGTGTTTTTGAGAACTTTAGTAAATTCCGCAAAAACACTACAGTGAAAACTATAGTATTCCTATCATAGTATACACTATAGTATTTTTTCATGTTGGCTTATTAGAGCAACATAAGAGATAATGAACAAATAAAAAAATGCAGTGGGGCAGGCTACGCGACGAGCATACAGAGATAGAGGCTGAGTAGGACTCATTAAGATAAGACACTGGGTGGGTAGGATGCCTGGTTGGCTGGATGATACATTAGAGTAAAGTACCACCCAGGTTGGCAGAGCGGGTTATTGGCCTGACTTTATTTAGCCACAGACATCCCTGCTGGAAAATACAGCTTGACCAGCTGAAGTTGGTGAGCTGCTTTACCAGCTCAATGTATATTTTGATACGTAGCTGGCGTGCTGCCCAGTATGCAAAAAAATGTTCGCCTTAGGCGAGCCATCCAGCCATGAGGTAATTTGAAAGACAATAGCAAGGAATATCTATCATCTCAAATTCGTCTGCAACCTTCCAGCTAACAACTGCCATGCAGGGGCTACAAGCTGTTTTAGTTATTTCTATTAATACCTTACATTTGTTGTGATTTTATTGATTTTATTTATTTGCCAATTTAAAACACAACACAACCACATGTGGACATAATGCATTTAAATCATTGAGGATGACAAAAAGTGATAAACCTAATAATTTATAGTTTAAGTAGATTAATGATATTGATTATGCCCAAAAATAGCCTACATTTTTGCCATTGATTTAAATATACTATATTTGAGGCAATACAAACGGTTCCATTATAGTAATTAGTGCCACTCCCTAAACCGCCTCACCCATGGCAACTAAACCCTTTCATGCGTGAGTTTCAAATATCTCTAACGGTCGCCCCAGCGTTAGTTTTTTTTATGCACGTGATGTTAGAACATTCTCTCCATTCCAGAATGTGATTGTTACTCAACAGTACATTTAATCTGCACTGCCCTCAAACCAAGACATGCAGCCTGTTTTTATTTATAGGCTGTTTCAACTTCTATTTCAAATGATTTTCTAACAAGTTCTTATTTTCTAAGAACTGTTTGAATTGAGTTGTGTTCCGCCTCCTCATTCATTTACATAAAAATAGTCATTTTTACATATTTGGGACATTTCTGACCAGAGCAAAATTCCCCAAACACTTCCCAAGTGTTTGTATGCATTCCGATTCTTGCATAGATTGTAATGGGCACATATTATGTGTGTAAAATACTTTTTTGAAGGTTGTACTGATTATGATGAGCTGAACTAATCCCAGCTGTGTGTAGCCATGTTTGCTGACATACAATGCATTCTTAGTTTCACGTAATCGTCTGTTGGACCAAAGATGTTATAACAAAATGAGATGAGTAAGGGTTCACTCATTTTTTGAGGACTTCCAGAAATGAATGGTGGGATGTGAACGATGGTGGACGACACCCACCTTAAACAAGCATACTATAAACAGACCAAACTCATCTTGTCTCCTCTTATTACCTTTGGTTTCTGTGAGGGGGCAAAAAGCATGGCATCGCACAGAAACTAACCATCATCGGATTACTTTCGATTTCTAGAGAGTATTTTACTCAATTATTTCGATCAATGGTGAGCTCACCCGTGATGTGATTAATTATAAATAGTCATTTCTATTAGCTAATTCATAGTGTAGTTTGTCAGCGAGAGTTATACAAATATGACAGCTTGTGTTATGTCAATCTTTCATCGGTTAGCGCTAGGACAAATGAATCCTACAGACGAAGAACCGTATATGTGACATTTTTCAAAAAAAAGAGATATACATGAAAAATCATTATTGGACACCCTTTTTCTATAGTGAACCGGTTTCACAAGCTTTCCACGCGCTAATTAACAATATTTTTTAATTTAAAGATAGGCTCTCGTGGAATAACCGTTTATGTGCACCACTCAGAATGGACGGATAAGCGCACACCTTTTCTGTTGCTGATGAAAATCGCCGAAATGTGGGAAAGAAACGTAAAACAAAACTAAAAGAATGGAAAGACAGGCAAAGGAAGATCTTACGGAATGCGGGAAAACCCTATACAAATCGTAAGGGTCAAGAAAAAAATGTGAAAAGCTGTCCAAAAGAGGTATGTGGAAGAACCGTATATCAAACAATCAAGCTAGCTAGCTATAGAGTACAGTAACTAACATGTATGTTCTGGGTTGTCTAATTTGTAACTATAGAGAAAATATATTAGCTAAAGTTCGTTGGCTACTAATTTATACACTATCGTTACAAATGTTATTGCTAGATTATAGAAGAAACATAGCTAGCTACTTTTTGTCCATCCACCGGATGATTCGACATGGCTACAGTAGCTAGCTAGTTATATGTAACGTTACACTGTATCCTGCAGGGAAGAGCGTGTTCCACGACGTGCAGAAAGGATTGTGGAAAGTTGACTGATGAGCGCAAGCTGCATCTGTTCAACAGTTTCTACACTGTCCCATACGAGAAACAACAAGCGTTGATTCTCTCCGGCTTAGAACAGGTTAGAAATAGGACAAAACTCCTATTATAATAGCTATATTGAACACTTGCATAGTTTACCTTTGACAGTAATGATACGTACATTAACGTTAACTCTAAAAGTGCAGTGTTACACAATGGTGCAATACAAACTCATTCTGTGTATAGGTTGGGAGTGTGTGTGAAAGATGGGGGTCCTGATCAAGCAATACCCTGAATGTGCTACAGTATATGTTTTACTATCAATAAATGTATATGTTCTACAAAGAGAAGAATACCACATCAACTGCAAAATTCTGGGTTTATAGGGACATTTTCAAACAGCAGTCTCAATTTCGGCCAACCCAGGAGTGACACCTGTGGCAAATGTGACACATTCTTCACTAAGATGTCAGCAGCAACATCTGAAGAGGAGAAGAGGAAGATTGCAGTTGAAAGTGAGTTGCACCATCGAAAAGCCGAAAAGGCCTACACACAGCTTCAAAGTGACACTGAGTGGGCTAAAGCCAATGCTGACTGCCATGTCATTTCTGTGGATCTATAGGGGGTGATGTACACCACTAATCTGACCCACTCCAATGTCTACTATCAGCGGCAGCTGTCAAATTTTAACCTTTGCATCCAGGAACTTGGAAAAGAAGATCCTGCATACATGTGTGTTTGGCATGAGGGGATTGCACACCGAGGGTCCATTTAGGTAGCAAGCTGCATATTGAAGTGGGTGAAGACAAAATTCACGCCACTCACCAAACCAGAGGTGCACAAGTTGATCATCTTCAGTGACAGATGCTGTGGGCAGAATAACAACTGGCGGATGCTCAATCTGATGTCGATGCTCGTCTCTGTGGGTTACTTTACCCAAGTTGAGCAGAAGTTCATGGTCTCTGGTCATTCTTTTCTTCCTTGTGATCGATCTTTTGCCACCATCGAGAAGAGGTGCAAGGAGTCAGTCCTTCATACACCTGATGATGTTTCAAAGATGATACTTGAAGCACAACCAGCGAAACCATTCAAGGTGATGAGGATGCAATGTGAAGACTTCAGGCACCTTCCAGATTCTGTCCTCAAGCGACCAGCTGGACTACAGATCACCTCAGTGAGGTGGTTAAAAGTCACAGGTATTGCACAGAAAATAGTTTACTAACATCCCATCAACATGCAACATGTTGTTCTAACAATAAAATATCCTAATGATTCCCTTTTTTTATTCATTACAATATACAGTACATCTCTCTGTCACCACATTTAGCATTAACTCTAAGCAGTTAACTTATTTACTGCTGTCACCTCAGTACAGAAGGACATTTCTTGCCTTTAGCATGGGTTTAACGCAATTCAAAACTTAATTGCTGATCATAGTGTTAAACGCAAAGAGAATGGTTTTCTGAACGTTTTGTAATATTGACCTTAGGGACCTGCATAATGGACATGCATATTGGCACATCACATTGATCCATATTTGATATGTACAAGTTGTGCTTCTTTTGATTGAATTAATTTAATTGTATTCTATTTTTGTAGTTATTCTATGGTATGTTCACATTGAGGGCTTCATTTTAAATGAGACTAAGATTTCATGACTCAACTTTTAAGAAAAGTCATCAGTGCTAAAGTTGATAGACCACCTTTAAATGAACCTCCATACAAATTAATTAACTATATATTGCATTTAAGTTATTTACATGAAGGGCATCTGTACTTGAAAGTACTTAAAACATCATATCAGGTGTTAAAAAAGGACATCTTACAAGTGTCATGCAAAATGTCACATATACTGTTCTTCCACAAACTGAAATCATCGCTGGAGATATACTGTTCTTCCACATTCTAAAAATTAAAACAGCAATAAAAGAAGTATTTTTTGAAATAACAAAAAAATATCAATTGTTGTTGGAAGATATGAGTATGGTGAATTATTTGTCAACCATAAAACACCTAATGTGGTACACACAATTAATAATATAAAAATAACTGATTATCTTAAATTGGAAAAATTGTCACATATATGGTTCTTCGTCTGTAGGATTCAAATGTTGCCTTCATTTTTCCGGTTTGGATGATTGTGTTATGCTGTAGATACTTCTGTGAATGTCTGAACATTGCATCAAAAAATAAGCTGCTTACATTCTGGACACAATTTTGTAAGGACTGTGTTTGTGCAAAATGCCACTGAAAAAAGCGTGGCCAGCTCAAATGCTGATTGTTGCGTCATTCAAAACTGGCCGTTCTATAAGTATATAAATAAGCGTTCTAATCACACTGGTTTGATCATACACTACAGGGACCAGTGTAGAATGATCACACCCGTGTGTTGGTACGTGTGAAAAGGTTAAATGCTACAGAAGAAGCCGAATAACCTTCAACAGCAAGTTATCTTTGTTACCATCTTCCATCAACTTTTCAAACCTGTCTTTGATACTTGATAGTAGCCAGTAGCTTTTCGAAAGGTTAATGGGAGGATTTTGGAACTAAAGAGCAGTTTAATAGTTTGTATTTATCACCACTGAACATTTTGAAATACCAAACAATAATACACTAGCGGCACCCATTCCCATTCAGTAGCGGCACCTATTCCCATTCAGTCGATATTGACAGAGAACCTATTCGCTAGCTTAGATTTATGGCCTTGAGTTATGGCCTTGATCTTGATTTATGTATATTGGCTGGTCCATGGGCATTCCTTTAGGGTGGTTTCCCAGTGCTTTGGTGTGCCCCAAAAAACGTTTCCATTACATTGGACAACAGATTTGGGACAACTTGAAGTAGACCATTTTCTTTTCCTAGACCAGAGGAGCTAGCTGCAGTTGGACAAGCATTTGGCTGGCTATCATGGAGTGCAACTTTTGACAAAGCGGGTGCAATAGACGGCTGATCAAACCCCCCTGACGGTGCAGATTAGACTATTTGAATTAGAAAGGATTCTTCTCATTTCAGTGGAGGCTGGTGGACTGAGCTACAGTGGTTCCTCCTTTAAAAGTTGATTCATACTGCGGCACACCTTACGTGCTGCAACAGCATTCTGTGGCACGTAATTTAATTCTCAGCCATTTTTTCCTGCTACTGCAAGTAATTGCTAGTTTGACCACCAGAGAGTATCTTTGAGAAGCATTTGATAGTATTCCCTGTTGGCATTGCCAGAGAATTTGGAACCTTTTTGTAATAACATAGTATATGTGATTGATTTTAAGAAATAATTCATTTGATTATTATTATGGTGTTTTTCTTCAGAGAAAAACAAAACCCTCAGGATGGAATGGAAAATATGGCGATGTACAACATGACAGTCGGGTGTAGGTTACAGGATTGGAGGATTCTAAATTGTTTCCCTAGACAACTTTGTTCCAATATTTCTGTAAATCAGTGATATTTATTCCCATAGTAATTCGTTATGGATACATAACTAAATCAACATCTGCATTTTGAAAGAGTATTTTTTTATCCTTATTTTATTAACAAAATGTGTTTATTTGTTTATTAGGCTACTGTGCAGTCTACAATACATACTGTAGTAAACATGCTAAAGTGCCTAATTCCTTACATAAGGGAGAGCAGGCCATGTCTGTACTACAGAATGCGGGGCACACGGGAGACCGCGGTTCAAATCCCCATTGGGGAGGAAGGAGTAGGCCGTCCTTGTAAATAGTATTTTTTTTCTTAACTGATTCCATATGTGTTATTTCATAGAGATGATGTCTTCACTATTATTCTACAATGTAGAAAATAGTAAAAATATTGAAAAATCCTGGAATGAGTAGGTGTGTCCAAACTTTTGAATGGTATTTACTCAAATAATTTGATTAATATTATGGTGTTTCTATTCCATGAAAACAAAAAACCCTCTGGGTTTCTGTTAGGATGGAACGGAAAATACAACGTGATGTCCGGCAGTACAGTACTGGGCTATTTAGCTAAAGAATCCCTATGTCGTGCTTGTCTCAGAGCAGTGCGAAACAGTGCTAAAATGGTTGTAGGCTTTTGCTTCTAACTTCAATATGCTCTTTAAATAAATAAGACCAACACCATTTTTAACAGTATATCTAAAAAATATTTTTCTTCAATGACCTGACTCTCCGCCAATAATTACATTTAGAGGAATGGAGGACTCTATATTAACATCTAAGGGGCATTTTCCGTTAGGATCTGTGAGAATATCTGAGAATGTCTAAGGGGCTTTTATATAATTCTAAATTAATTAATAACAATCGCTTTGTTTAAAAAGTAGCGATATTTTGGAGATTTCATTTTCATTTAACCTAGAGTGAGTGAGAAAAAGGCAATTCTTGAACATGGGGTGAGACATTCGCACTAATTTGTAAGTAAAGCCAGTTATTTAGAAATATTTATTTCCAGAGAAACCTAACTTGATTATTTAGCAGACATCACTCCCTTATATTCAGTCAACACATATCTTAAGAATATCATGGAATATTTGAACTTTTTCGTTTCTCCATGCTTGTCTCAGAGCAGCGCGAAACGGTGCTAAAATAGACGGCCACAGCGGGAAGGCTATGTATTCTGTGCCCGCTCATGGTATCTCTCTTCGGTTACACATCCATGGAATAGCAGAACAGCATAACGGTCCGGGCGGCCCTTGCTGTGCCTGGTGTGCAGTTGGTCAAGTTCTGTTGTCAGAAGAGGAATGGAAATATCAGGGTGAACCGAAAACCTGATGAACCCGCCACATACTGTATGTTGACTCTGCATGTCGGACGGAGGTGGACTTCCAGAGCTCACAGGTGTTCCTGGCGTGGATTGTGACTCCATCTCGTTCTTCGCCCTTTTCAACGCATGAGTGAAATCAATGACTATTCAAGACGTTGGCTCACTGATGAATGAAGATGATGAGTGATCAGCAAAGGCAATCTGTAATCTGCAGGCATCACGGCTCGGTAAGAAATGTTTTATATTTATGTATATTTTTTAATTCTCAGAACATTAACCATGTGTCGTCGCTTCTTTTGTACTGTTCTGTAGTTTCGACCCAATGATTAGTCTGACAAACAAAGAACTTCCTGCAGGCCCAGGCATGGATCAAAGCTGGCGAGACATTCAATAACGTCATTTTCACATACAAATCAACCGTGGCCCTTGAGCAATGTGCTCAAAATTGCTACAGAAAAAAAGGAAGACGATAAAAAAGATTTAACGAAAGCATAAAGATGTTAATGAAGAAATGCTGTTTTGAGTTAGAAATGTAACACTTTAGAGTACTTAAGCATCAAATACATTTTTCACAGCAGTAGCCAGGCTTATAAAAGTATGTTGTCCTGCTAATAGGAATAATTTGCATGATGGGTAACATTCTTTATTGTAACCACAATGTCACACATAATTTGCATCTACCTTTCCAATTACTTTTAGAGTTTGGGAATTACAAATGTGCGCTTTCTTTTCAGTTACATTGTTTTAGTTCCAACGTGCAGACTTTTTTTCTATAAATGATTGTTTTATGTAGGATGCTACATATTTGACCAGTTGCAATTGTTAGGCCTAATAAAACAAATCCTACTTCTATTTGACTGTTAAGCCTTATTGCCTACCTCAGCCAGTTAAGTTATTTTATATAGGTCTAGGCTCTAAAGAAATAGACTTCAATTAAGCTCTCTTGCTGTTTGTAAAGTCAAACTCAAAATTCAAAAGGCACTTGCACATCTGAGCTATCTTTTTTTGCAGGTGGATGGCAACAGCCGGATAAGATGAGGAAAAATAAGAAGTAATCCGCACACTGCTCTTGATCATATCACTGATCTTTAATCAGCTTTACGTATCGGCCTCACGGCCTTCGTCAGAGCTTTTGTGAGTTTTTTAAATTAGCATCCTTATGTAGACCAAGCCACACCCACATCCTTTCCACACATCAAAAGGGGTTGTAGGTGAAAGAAAAACAAATAAGTGCTACCAAATATAACAATATGCATTTCAGAAATATTCAAATAAAGTGTGTACATAAAACGTATTAAACACGTCTGTAAAACCACAATGAGGACATCGACCTACCAAGCAAGCTTTCATAAATCATTGGGTACAGTGTAAAAAAAACGTCAGAGTAATCTGAAATTGGAGCATAATTCATGTTAAAATTTACAACATAACATACATAGGCATTTCATCATTAAGACCTTTAGGAAATAATGTCTGGAGGTGAAAATCCCAAAACATTCTCTTTTACTCAGAGTATTATTTATATCACCTCCCCTGTCTGATATCTTAACTTTTTCTATGCCACAAAATCTAAAAAGGTAGAAATGCCATGTTTTAGGTCATTAAAATGTATTGCGACTAGATAATTCTCTGTTTGAGAGAACGAGAGGTTTTACCGACATAGCACAGCCCACATGTACATTTAATAATGTAGATAACATGGGCGGTGGAGCACGTAATAATGTCATTTATTTGGAACTGTTTTCCTGTATGTGGGTGGCAGAAATATTCACACACATCATAATGTTGCACTGTGCGCAACCTTCACGTATATAGCTACCATTTGGAAGAGGGCGTAAAAGAGCCTGGCTGATTTTCTTTTGTGGCTGGTAGTTGGCATGGACCAATTTCTCGTGTAAATAAAACATGCAAGTGTTCTTGACCGCATCTACCACTTTTCGCGAGTTCAAATTATATGTAGTTGTGAACATTACAGAGTGTTCTCGTGTTCTCCCCAATGCCAAATCAAGAGCTTCATCCACACATTGTGTAGAATAGCCTCTTCTTAGAAACCTATTGCGCATCTCCACTTCTTTTTCTAGATAGTCCTGAATTTTTTTTATTGCAAGTTGGGGGGAGGGGAGAGGGGGGTTCACACC
Organism: Salmo trutta; assembly: GCF_901001165.1. NCBI lineage: Eukaryota > Metazoa > Chordata > Actinopteri > Salmoniformes > Salmonidae > Salmo > Salmo trutta. The sequence goes on along the minus strand of NC_042962.1, from coordinate 33,008,085 downwards.
TAGCTCGGCTATTAGACAATTCTTTAGTAAAGGTTGAATAGTCTATTGTTGAGCTAATAGCCCATCCTACTATGCTTGTGAAAAACAAACAATAATACTTTTTCCTCTTTCCGCGTTAAAGATTCCAATTGATTAAGTGTTTTAGCCACAATCGGCCCCAACCCCAATTAATACAATTGGGCACAGCTGATAGCGTGCTGGACTTCGGGCTAGAATGTTGAGGGTTCGAAACCTGCTCACTGCTTGCTATAATGAATGAGTTTGATACACCTGGTATGGCTGGAAAAAAAACTTGCAAAATAGAGATTTTTGTAAATTAACGTTATGACAAAAAAATATGCACAATCGTTTGTCTCTACATTAACTAACATATTCCTCTCAATTGTACATGTTTTTCTTGACTCGTTATGACATTATAACTACATACATTTGCTTCCACGTAATGTTTTGTCAGCCATCTTTGCTGAAGTCCCCAGGGACGGGTGGCCCACGTCAAATTCGTCTTTGAACCGCTCGATATGATTGGTTATATAAAAACCTTGGGACCCAAATGCATAGTGAGTGCTGTAACTCTCCCTTGTGGTGGTCTGGAGCAATGATGCCGTGACACTGGGTACCTCTTAAGTCCTGCGGTTTAAGCTCGCAACCTTTAAAGGAGGAACCACTGTATAGGAGTAATGGCTAGAATATAATCAATTGAATGGTATCCTACATATCACAGATATGGAAACCACGTTTGACTCTGTTCCATTTATTCCATTTCAATCATTACAATGAGCCCATCCTCCTATAGCTCCTACCACCAGCCTCCACTGTCTCCATTTGTTTTTCATTACAAATTCCACAGGCTGAGAGTTGCAATAAAAAACATCCATTCTGTGAATGTAAAATGGACAATGCTTCTTAATTGTTGTTTTTTACATTTCTGATAGCTTGTACAGTGTGGATTCTGTTTTTTTAACATTTTATATTCCCGATTGATGTACAGTATTTCATTCCTCAAAAGCAATAGTTTGACATGTAACATTCATTACCTTAAGTAATTGTCATTCATTTAATTAATGATTAACAAGTGGGAACACGTTTTCTCCTATACTACACAATTTCCAAGACACTAGTTTAGTTATACGCTGCATTGGCAAATCACAATCAATACCTAGAATCAATAACTAGTGATTAAATTGAAAAACTTTTTAAATCAACACCAACTGTTAATCCTATATTTGTTCTTTAACAACAACTTCCTCTTTTAAACATCCAGGTGAAACAAAAACGTGTGTGTACATGATCCAAATAAAAAAATGTATAACTTCAACAGACATGAGCTAACTTAAATAACTTAAAATATACCCCCAAAAATCATGAGAACCATCCCCACAACTCCATTCTACACCTCCCACCCCACTGCTCGGTCTTCACTTGAGTCGTTTCATGGCATCGCTAATCATTAGCAGATTTTTATTTTTTTTATCTAACACTGGATTTGCCTTGTTTTTATTTTGGGGGAAGGGGTACTGGGGGCTTGAACTGGGGTGGGGGGAGCTGCGGTGGGGGGAGCTGGCTCATTGCAGTTTGGCCTGGGATCTCCTGTAAGAAAGGACCCCTGTGTCACGTCCTGACCAGTAAAGGGGTTATTTGTTATTATAGTTTGGTCAGGACGTGGCAGGGGGTATTTGTTTTATATGGTTCGGGGTGTGTGTGTATTTAGAGGGGTGTTTGGTTTATGTATTCTGGGGTTTTTGTCATTATTCTATGTTAGTGTATTTCTATGTTCTGTCTAGTCATTTCTATTTCTATGTTTAGGTAATTGGGGTTGGGGCCTTCAATTGGAGGCAGCTGTCTATCGTTGCCTCTGATTGAAGGTCCTATAAATAGGAATGTGTTTGTCATGGGATTTGTGGGAGGTTGTTCTTTGCATAGCTGTGTGTTGCCTGCAAGACTGTTTGTCATCCGTTTATCGTTTTCTTGTTTTGTTTATTTAGTGTTCACATTAACCTCTTACATCTACACGTTCCGCTAGCGGAACGTCTGCTCCAATATCCAATGATGGGCGGGGCGCGAAATTCAAACTCCTCTAAATCCGAAAACTTACACTTTTCAAACATATGACTATGTTACAGCTATTTAAAGACAAGACTCTCCTTTATCTAACCAAACTGTCCGATTTCAAAAAGGCTTTACAGCGAAAGCAAAACATTAGATTATGTCAGCAGAGTACCCAGCCAGGAATAATCACACAGCCATTTTTCAAGCTAGCATATCATGTCACATAAACCCAAACCATATCTAAATGCAGCACTAACCTTTGATGATCTTCATCAGATGACACACCTAGGACATTGTGTTATACAATACATGCATGTCTGTTCAATCAAGTTCATATTTATATCAAAAACCAGCTTTTTACATTAGCATGTGACGTTCAGAACTAGCATTCCCACCGAACACTTCCGGTGATTTTACTAAATTACTCACGATAAACGTTCACAAAAAGCATAACAATTATTTTAAGAATTATAGATACAGAACTCCTCTATGCACTCGATATGTCCGATTTTAAAATAGCTTTTCGGATGAAGCACATTTTGCAATAATGTAAGTACATAGCCCGGCGTTACAGGGCTAGCTATTTAGACACCCACCCAGTGTAGCCTTCACCAAAATCACATTTCCTATAAGAAAAATGTTCTTACCTTGCTTGTTCTTCATCAGAATACACTGCCAGGACTTCTACTTCAATAACAAATGTAGGTTTGGTCCCAAATAATCCATCGTTATATCCAAACAGCGACGTTTTGTTCGTGCGTTCTAGACACTATCCCAACGCTAAATCTCGGCCACGAGCATGACGCAAAATATGACAAAAAATTTCGAAATATTCCATTACCGTACTTCGAAGCATGTCAACCGCTGTTTAAAACCAATATTTATGCAATTTATCTCGTAGAGAAGCGATAATATTCCGACCGGGAATCTGCCTGTCTGTAAACTGAGGAAAAAACCAAAAGCCGGGGGCGGGGCGTGTCACGCGCCTAAGGCTTAGTCCATTGACTGACCACTCAGCATTTGCTCTCGTGTGCTTCAGCCAGGGCTTTGAATGACATCATTCCTGTTTTTCCCGGGCTGTGAGACTCCATTGTTGACGTGAGAAGTGTCACGTAAGAGCAGAGATCCTTTGTAAACGACAGAGATAATAAAGAAGGGCAAGAAATGTTCAGACAGGGTACTTCCTGAACAGAAGCATCTCAGGTTTTTGCCTGCCATAGGAGTTCTGTTATACTCACAGACACCATTCAAACAGTTTCAGAAACTTTGGAGTGTTTTCTCTCCAAAGCTAATAATTATATGCATATTCCAGTTTCTGGGCAGGACTAATAATCAGATTAAATCGGGTACGTTTTTTATCCAGCCGTGAAATTACTGCCCCCTAGATGTAACAGGTTAAAAGTTAAATATGAGCACTCAACCCGCTGCGCCTTGGTCCATCCATTACGACGGCCGTTACAGAACCTCCCACCAAACACGGACCAAGCAGCGGGCCCCGGAGGAGGAAGGATCCTGGGCCAGGGAGAAAAGGGAGTGGAGGACATCGTGGACATGGGAGGAGATAATGGCAGGGGACAAGACCCTGCCATGGAGACAGGTGGAGACAGCAAGAGAGGAACGGAAAAAGTGGAACGAAGACCGGGACTGTTACAGGGGTACACGGTTGGCATTGAAGCCTGAGAGGCAGCCCCAATATTTTTTTTTGGGGGGGGGTACACGGGTAGTTTGGCGGGGCCAGGATTAAGCCGCAAGCCAACTCCCCGTGCTTATTGGAGGCAGCCTATTACTGGTCAGGTCCCGTGCGTTGGAGTGATGCGCACTGTGTCGAGGCCAAGCATTTACAGGCCGGTGTGCGCGGTGCCAGCGCCCCGCATTTGCCAGGGGGAAGCGGGCATCCAGCCAGTAAGGGTGGAGCCAGTACTGCGCTCGAGACCGCCAGTGCGCCTTCACGGTCCAGTGTATCCTGTTCCCGCTCCTCGCACTAGCCATGAGGTGCGTGTCTCCAGTCTGGCACATCCGAAGCCAGCACCACGCACCAGGCTTCCAGTGCGACAGCTCAGTCCAGTACTTCCTGTTCCCGCTCCTCGCACTAGCCTTGAGGTGCGTGTCTCCAGTCTGATACCTCCAGTACCAGCCCCATGCACCAGGCTTCCAGTGTGTCAGCCCAGTCCGACCCGTCCTGTTCCTGCTCCTCGCACTAGCCCTGGGGTGTGTGTCTCCAGTCTGGTACCTCCACTACCACCCCACGCACCAGGCCTCCAGTGCATCAGCCCAGTCCAGCTCGTCCTGTCCCTACTCCTCGTACTAGCCCTGTGGTGCGTGTCCTTAGTCTGGCGTGTCCTAAGCCAGCCCCACGCACCAGGCCTTCCGGCAACAGTGCCTCGTCCAGAACTTCCGGCAACAGTGCCTCGTCCAGAACTTCCGGCAACAGTGCCTCGTCCAGAACTTCCGGCAACAGTGCCTCGTCCAGAGTGTCCGGCAACAGTGCCTCGTCCAGAGCCTCCGGTGACAGTGCCCCATAGAGAGACGGCCCACTGTTCGGAACCAAGAGAGATGGCCCACTGTCCGGAACCAAGAGAGAAGGCCCACTGTCCGGAACCGAGTGAGTCGTCCTACAGTCCGGAGCTCCCAGAGTCATCCTACAGTCCGGAGCTCCCAGAGTCGTCCTACAGTCCGGAGCTCCCAGAGTCGCCCTACAGTCCGGAGCTCCCAGAGTCCAGTGCAGGGTCTACAGTGACAGGCTTCAGGCCGAGGTATTCAGTGGGGGTGTACTGGTCAGGTAGGGGACTAAGGCCTAAGCCACCTCCACTGTAGGAGGTTTGGGGAAGGGGGGTGTAGCACGGGAGCCGTCGGTGACGGCAGCCACTCTCCCTTCCCTCCCTTTAGTTTAAGGGGTTTATTTTTGTACGATTTTTCTTTGTTAGGTGCATCCGGGGTCTGCACCTTTGGGGGGGGGAGTACTGTCACGTCCTGACCAGTAAAGAGGTTATTTGTTATTATAGTTTGGTCAGGACGTGGCAGGGGGTATTTGTTTTATATGGTTCGGGGTGTGTGTGTATGTAGAGGGGTGTTTGGTTTATGTATTCCGGGGTTTTTGTCATTATTCTATGTTAGTGTATTTCTATGTTCTGTCTAGTCATTTCTATTTCTATGTTTAGGTAATTGGGGTTGGGGCCTTCAATTGGAGGCAGCTGTCTATCGTTGCCTCTGATTGAAGGTCCTATAAATAGGAATGTGTTTGTCATGGGATTTGTGGGAGGTTGTTCTTTGCATAGCTGTGTGTTACCTGCAAGACTGTTTGTCGTCCGTTTATCGTTTTCTTGTTTTGTTTATTAAGTGTTCACATTAAAAGTTAAATATGAGCACCCAACCCGCTGCGCCTTGTTCCATCCATTACGACGGCCGTTACACCCTGTGAAACTGACAAGTTCCTCTGGGTGTTAATTGCAGGAGTCATTACCATACAGTTGCGAAATGTGTAGACTGGTTAGGATCACTCAATCAAATTAAAAGGAAAATAAATCACAGGCCACTTAGCCTTGTGTTCTGAATACTGTATCAAAGGTACATACAGTAGGTCTTTATTGCATATCTTACAAGATGGCGTCGACAGACATTTGAGCTCTGCTTCTAGCTCCTAAACAATTTTGCAGTATTTTGTTTATTTGTGTGGTATTTCTGACACTGTTAGACCAGAACGTTTTTTATGTTATTACATAAAGCCGGAACTAACTTTTGGATATCAGAGCGGCTTTAACTCACCAGCATTACGACCATGAATATGACTTTCCCAAATTGTATCCTTTGTTTGCACCCCCCAGGGCAATTGAACTTATCCCAGAGGCTGTTCCAAGACGCTGCCGGCGGAGAAGAGGTATTTGGAGTGGACGTCCAGTCCGACTCAGGAGGCGGGCACACCGTCCACTGCTTCCGAGTATATTACTCGCTAATGTTCCGTCTCTGGACAATAAAGTAGACTAGCTCAGGGTGAGGAACTCCTTCCAGAGAGACATCAGGGACTGTAACATACTCAGTTTCAGAAAATCCTGGCTCTCTCCAGATATACTGTCGTCGTCCATACAGCCAGCTGGGTTCTCAGTACATTGCGCAGACAGGAATAAAGAACTCCCCCCGGGAAGAAGAATGCTGGTGGTGTATATTTCATGATTAACCACTCATGGTTTGATTGGATAATGTACACAAACTCCAGTCCTTTTCTTCACCCAACCTAGAATACCTCACAATCAAATGCAGACCATATTACCTCCCAAAAGATTTCTCTTTGGTTATGGTCACAGCCGTGTATATTCTCCCTCAAGCTGATATCACGACGGCCCTGAGGGAACTACACTGGACTTTATGCAAACTGGAAACCACATATCCTGAGGCCGCATTTATTGTAGCTGGGGATCTTAAAACCTGTTAGGACTAGGGGGCAGTATTGACACGGCCGGATAAAAAAACGTACCCGATTTAATCTGGTTACTACTCCTGCCCAGTAACTAGAATATGCATATAATTATTGGCTTTGGATAGAAAATACCCTAAAGTTTCTAAAACTGTTTGAATGGTGTCTGTGAGTATAACAGAACTCATATGGCAGGCAAAACCCTGAGACATATCCTGACAGGAAACTGAAATCTGATGTGTGGATATCACTTCAAACATTTGCCATTGAAACACACAGGGGCTTGTGGATCATTTAGCACTTCCTATGGCTTCCACTAGATGTCCCCAGTCTTTACAAAGTGGTTTGAGTCTCCTACTATCAAAATTGACTGAAAGAAAGCCTGTTTATCTTGGTCACAGGGGATGGGCCATTACCATTGTGACGTCGGCGCCCATGGGTACTCTCCCTTTTTGAAACGTTTTGAAAGACAATGCAACCGTCCCAATGGAATATTATTGAAGACCTGGTTGAAAAAGATCCTAAAGATTTATGTTATACAACGTTTGACATGTTTGAACGAACTTAAATATATATTTTTTGCTCATTCCTGATGACAAGTCAGACGCACACGGTACATTTTCACTAGCCTTCGGAGCGCGCTAACACTATTGGGACATAAATTATTAACTTTTTTGAACAAAACTCTACATTTGTTATGGACCTGGGATTCCTAGAAGTGCCTTCTGATAAAGATAATCAAAGGTAAGGGATTATTTACAATAGTATTTTTGATGGTTGATCGTTCCAAGATGGCTCCAACATTTATAGCCTAGACTTTTTTGCTGGGCATACCACGTCGTTTATTGCAAAGTGTGATTTCCCAGTAAAGTTATTTTTAAATCTGGCAAAGAGAAGGCATTCAAGATATGTTAATCTATAAGTCTTTGAATGACAATATTACATTTTAACAATGTTTTTGAATAGTAATTTTGTAAATTGTAGCGCTGATTCATCGGAAGCATTTGAGGGAAAAGATTTTCTGAACATCATGCGCCGATGTAAAATGCTGTTTTTATATATAAATATGAACTTTATCGAACAAAAAATGCATGTGTTGTGTAACATGATGTCCTAGGAGTGTCATCTGATGAAGGTTGTCAAAGGTTAGTGCTGCATTTAGCTGTGTTTTGGGTATTTGTGATGCATGCTAGTTGCTTTGAAAATGGCTGTGTGATTATTTCTGGCTGGGTACTCTGCTGACATAATCTAATGTTTTGCTTTTGCTGTAAAGCCTTTTTGAAATCGGACAACGTGGTTCGATTCAGGAGAGGTGTATCTATAAAACGGTGTAAAATAGTCATATGTTTGAGAAATTGAAGTTATAGCATTTATGAGGTTTTGCATTTAGCGCGACGCGATTCCATTGGCTGTTGATTAGGGTGGGACGCAAGCGTTAACCACTGGCCCAGAGAGGTTAACAAAGCAAATTTGAGGAAAACGCTACCAAAGTTCTACCAACACAGTGATGCTGGGAAAACACTTGACCACTGCTATTCTCTCTTGCGGGATGGCTACAAGGCCCTCCCCGCCCTCCATTTGGCAAATCAGATCATGACTCCATTTTAATAGGCAAAAACTCAAACAGGAAGAAGATGTGATTAGGTCTATTCAACGCTGGTCTGACCAATCGGAATCCATGCTTCAATATTGTTTTGATCACAAAGACTGGGATGTGTTCCGGGTAGCCTTGGATAATAACATTGAAGTATACACAGACACGGTGACTGAGTTCATCAGGAAGTGTATAGGGGATGTTGTAACCACTGTGACTATTAAAACCTACCCAAACCAGAAACCGTGGATAGATGATGGCAGTATTCACGCTACACTGAAAGCGAGATCCACCACATTTAACCATAGCAAGGTAACTGGGAATATGACTGAATACAAACAGTGTAGTTATTCCCTTTGTAAGGCAATCAAATAGACAAAACGTCAGAACAGAGACAAAGTGGAGTCGCAATTCAACGGCTCAGACACGAGACGTATGTGGCAGGGTCTACAGACAATCACGGATTACAAAGGGATAACCAGCCACATCGCAAGCACCGATGTCTTGATCCCAGACAAACTAAACACCTTCTTTGCCCCACTATGATAAACTTGGATTAGCTAACATAACATACCATTGGAACACAGGAGTGATGGTTGTTGATAATGGACCTCTGTTTGCCTATGTAGATATTCCATAAAAAATCTGCTGTTTCCAGCTACAAAAGTCATTTAAAACAATAACAATATCTACACTGTATTTCTGATCATTTTTATGTTATTTTAATGGACAAAAAGTCACTTTTCTTTCAAAAACAAGGACATTTCTATGTGACCCCAAACTTTTGAATGGTAGTGTAAGTCCTTGAGTCAGCATGGCATTGTCCTCTAGATATTTCACTTTTCCCAAACTGCCCTACTTTAAAAAGGTAGGGAATAGCATCAAACACCCATAATCTTGAATTTGGTCACATTTAAAGGAGCAATCAGCGATTGCTACATCCATTTATTGACTTTTCAATTAATGAAACACACTCGTTGATTCTTGAAGAATATAACTTAGAAATTCATCATGAACTTAGTTCAATTGCTGTACCTCATCAGAACCCAAAATATAAGCTCATTCTACTCAACTGTTTGTGCAGTGCCTTGCATAAGTATTCGTCCCCCTTGGCGTTTTTCCTATTTTGTTGCATTACAACCTGTCATTGGATTTTTATTTGGATTTCATGTTATGGACGTAGTCCAAATTGGTGAAATGGAATGACAAAAAAAAAAGGAAAAGTTGCGTACACTGAAAAATCTTATTAATGCATAGGTCAAAGAAGTTTTTTTGATGCTTATTTGAATTTGTCTTTTTCCGGCTTCAGACAAACACTAAATATTTCACGTAAAACATTTTAATTTGTATTAACATACAACCATGTAGATCCCATTCATAGCCAAGCGTATTGGATAATATACATCACTTCAAAGTACTCAATATAACCCCAAATAGGCAAATTCTATACATCTATATATTTTATTATGCTCAATTAAGGCTGACGTAGCAGGCCTATGTCCCAAATGGAACCCTATTTCCTATGTAGTGCATTACTTTTGACCAGGGCCCATAGAGCTCTAGTCAAAAGTAGTGCACTTTATAGGGAATAGGGTACCATTTGGGAGGAATACCAGGTGTTTAGCATGAGGTAGAATCACTGCAATTCATGTTAGAGTCAACAGCTAAGTTACCCCATTAACGTCCATGGCTATCAAATTTACCAACTGTCTAAATTATCAATAAATATTGTGTTAGGGCCAATTAGTGCCAGATCATGTTGCTTTGTTACAACAGAATGCATCTGTTATCCTGTGCTATAGGTCTACATTTCCCCGAGAATTAATTGACACGCACTAGAGATAGGCTTTTGTGCATGGGCTGCGTCTCAATCCATGCATCCAACTATGTCGGCATTCAACATCTGCAGTGAAAGGTGGCAGAGCTTACAGCGGTGTTTGTCAGACCAGGAAACATCACAAAAATTGGTCTTCTCACGAAAACGTCTGTAGTGTCTGAACGGCTTGGGCTACACACTAATTTGACAGCTCTCTGGAAAGATTAGACTTCTACGATCACGATGATGTTCTCCTTTTTGCCCCCAAAGTGTTACGAGACTCATCTGAAGGTAACCTGGACCGGGTTGAAAAATTAATGGAAGCAAATAGGGCATTTTTTACTAACACCCAAACACACCCATCATGGGAGCATGCAGTGTAGTTACACTGCAGCTCCCACTGCAATCTCAGGTGTGTTAAAAGCATCTTAAGAAATGTCAATATAATTCAGGAAATGTGAGATGATGCGTCAACAAAATAGATGGACGTTAGGCAAAGGAACGAAGCAGAGGCAAAAAAGGAGAAGGAGGTAACAATCACTGAAAAGATAAAGAAAATAAAGTGGAATAAGTCACACACACTCAAATGGAATAGTAAGCAAGGCACTTTAACAAATAGCTTAGTGGTCGTTCAGTTATGAAAGCACACAGAGCGGAGGTGATGAATGATGACTTCACTGGCTTTCAGGACAAAAACATCTGACACATTTCTCTGCCCTATTCCTTGTATTCCTTTATAGTAATGTGCTGCCTGCTGCTGTTTTTACAATAAAAACACACAAAACACATGATGCAGAGATAGTTTTCCAATTTTTCAAAAAAAATGTGTCCCTCTAAATTGCCTACCATTATTGGTACTCTCTCTGTAGCTGTGTCCATACATCCATCCATACATTTGGCATCTTGAGAGGAGGTATAGCTACCTTATCTATCCACGGTTGAAAATCTTTTATTTAACAGCATCATTAACTTTACCTGTTTGACTCTGCCAGGGGGCTGAAACTTGGCATCAAGTGAATCTGAATTGAAGAGGGCAGTCCACAAGCAAAGGCAGTCCATAAGCGCAGGCGAAGGATATCAAGGATCTGGAAAGATTATGTATGGAGGAATAGTCCCTCCCAATGTGTTCTCCAATCTCATAAAACATTTCAGGAAAAGGCTCAGTGCTGTTATCCTCCAAAGTGAGATAATGAAAGGTATTGGAAACAGGAGTGGCTATGATTTTGACCCTACCTTTGAGGTTTTGATTATTACTTGTTAAACAAAACCTCTTTCACAGAGCAATTGTATTTTTTAAAAATATACTTTTTATACACATAGATCACATAGATCAAATACACTATAGATCAGCATTTGCATTATACATTTTACACATTTTCTTTTGCTCATATTTATCAATGGTGCCAATAATTTTTTTATGTGACTGTAGTACTCTCCTCCTCACAAGAACAATACAATGATCAACCATGATCTAGCCACAGTCCTCTCCTCCTCACAATAACAATACCATAATATGTTATGCCATGTACACAGTCCTCTCATCCTCACAATAACAATACCATAAAATGTTACGCCATGTACACAGCCCTCTCCTCCTCACAATCACAATACCATAATATGTTACACCATGTACACAGTCCTCTCCTCCTCACAATAACAATACCATAATATGGTACGCCATGTACACAGTCCTCTCTTTATTTTCTTTCTTCTCCTCTCTTCTTGTTGATGTCTTTTCTCATTGACTTAATGAATTGTCTGAGACTCCAGAAAGTGGTCTTTTTTTTGTTCCTCCGATTAGAGCAACTAATCGCCGCTTATCCCTCAAACTTTATTGCATCCCTGACGCATTTGGCTTCCCAAATAAGATGAATTACGATTCAAAACTCTCTTAAATTACCTTGGTTTCCGCACATTTCAATTCTCAGGGGTCTAGGGCTAAATTGCTGGCGGCAATTCTCACTGAGATTTCTGCTAGACTCGAGAAACATCTGCCTACCTTTTTGTCTTTGACCACCGCCGCCAATGGACTGTCTCTGCAAGTTATCTATTCAGAAGTGAAATATAAACACATTTGCACACCCTGCGTGAAATTCTAATCAAGCACAGTGGATGCTTTGCAATGGCTAAGAGGCAAAAGAAGGTGTAAAAGATCTACTCATTTGAGTTTTCATGGACAGACTGGGCCTGCGTCCCAAATGGTCCCCAATTCCCTATGTAGTGCACTACTTCTGACCAGAGACCTATGAAGCTCTGGTCAAAAGCAGTGCAATACTTAAGGAATAGGGAGTTATTTGGGAAATAGATGCTCAAGGATATGTATGAAGGACAGTGGATATATCCAGTCAAATATATAAGAGCGTATTCAGTCCTGAAGCAATACTCATCAGTTCATCTTTCAATACACCTAAGTGGAATAGTGTTTGAATTAGTAGTAGGTAATGAGTGTCTTGAGGTACTCTGCTGTGTGATGTCAAAACTCTAGACAGGAAGCTAACGGTTACAGAGGAAGAAGGTGGAGGGAAGACGGGGTCTCAAATCCCCCCTTGTCTGCATTCCTCTCTCCACAGCTACGTGCTACTCATCCTGCCGTCTGTCTATATATCTGGAAGTGTCACTGATTAAAATCCATTTTTAACGTGACTTGGGAAGAGGCTGGCTAATAACAATATGTTTGCAATGATGACCATATGATTCTGTCACAAAACGCAATTATTTGCATGTTTTTTAGTTCATGTTGAGTTGAGCCTGCTGTTGGGCTCCATATGTTTATCACCTGTTGCCAAGGTATTTAATAGTGTGTAAGTGAATCTGAGCTTAGATCACAACTAGGGCGAAGTATAACCTTTCCATACAAACATAATCACAGTCATCTGTTTTAGGTGCAGCGTATGGAACCAAATTGTTTGCCATCTATTCCGTAGGTCTATACAGTCCTGATGTATTTGAATATATGGCATTTTTGATTTGGCTCCAGAAGCTTTGAAGAAAAAGGGATATATGCAGTGTAATTTTACTCCAACAGGGTCAAAGTAATTTACATGCATCACAGAAGGGTGACATTTAAAAATCCACTCAACCGCAACCACAGAGGATAGAACACTGACAACAAAAAGCGTTGTATCTCTAGAGACTTCAGTTTACTGTGGCATGTCTTCTCTTCACCTTGGACACTGTGCCTAGTGTCAGCTGTCAGTGCAAGGATGACAGCTTCAATAGTCTCTCTCTATCCCTCTAGTCATTCTCTCACTCTTTCTCTCCCGGTCTCTTGCTCAATCAATTTCAATTTAAGGGGCTTTATTGGCATAGGAAACACATGTTTATATTGCCAAAGCAAGTGAAATAGATTTAAAAAAGTGAAATAAACGAAAATGTACAGTTAACAATACACTTACAAAAGTTCCAAAATAATAAAGACATTTCAAATGTTATATTATGTTTATATACAGTGGTGCAATGATGTGCGTATAGTTAAAGTACAAAAGGGAAAATAAATAAACATAAATATAGGTTGTATTTATTTGTTCTTCACTGGTTGCACTTTTCTTGTGGCAACAGGTCACAAATCTTGCTGCTGGATTGCACACTGTGGTATTTCACGCAATAGATATGGGACTTTATCAACATTGGATTTGTTTTCAAATTCTTTGTGTATCTGTGTAATCTGAGGGAAATATGTGTCTTTGATATGGTCATTCATTTGGCAGGAGGTTAGGAAGTGGAGCTTAGTTTCCACCTCGTTTTGTGGGCAGTGTGCACATAGCCTGTCTTCTTTTGAGATCCTGGTCTGCCTACGGTGGCCTTTCTCAATAGTAAGGCTATGCTCATTGAGTCTGAACATAGTGAAAGCTTTCCTTAAGTTTGGGTCAGTCACAGTGGTCAGGTATTCTGCCACTGTGTACTCTCTGTTTAGGGCAAAATAGCATTCTAGTTTGCTCTGTTTTTTGTTAATTCTTTCCAATGTGTCAAGCAATTATCTTCTTGTTTTCTCATGATTTGGTTGGGTCTCATTGTGTTGCTGTTCTGGGGCTCTGTGTGGTCTGTTTGTGAACAGAGCCCCTAGACCAGCTTGCTCAGGGGACTCTTCTCAAGGTTCATCTCTCTGTAGGTGATGGCTTTGTTATGGACGGTTTGGGATTCGCTTCCTTTTAGGTGGCTGTAGAATTTAACTTCTCTTTTATGGATTTTGATAACTAGCCGGTATCGGCCTAATTCTGCTCTACATGCATTATTTGGTGTTTTACGTTGTACACAGATAATATTTTTGAAGAATTCTGCGTGCAGAGTTACAATTTGGTGTTTGTCCCATTTTGTGAATTATTGGTTGGTGAGCGGACCCCAGACCTATAACTGATTCAAGAATTTTTAGCCAGATCCTAATTGGTATGTCGAATTGTATGTTCCTTTTGATGGCATTGAAGGCCCTTCTTGCCTTGTCTTTCAGCTCGTTCACAGCTTTGTGGAAGTTACCTGTGGCACTGATGTCTCTCACTCCCTGTCTCTCACTCCATTTTCTCTTAGGGCCAGAGGAAGGCCAAGCTATTAACTTTCCTTTAAGTGTATTCTTCTAAGCCTGGCTGTAGTCTCACCCCTACTGCAGTCTCTACCCTTCCCCTCACAAAGACCGACAACCTCCCTGTGAGAGCCAGGCAGAGCCGGAGACAGGCCCCTACGTAGGGCTGACTGTCAGGGCACTCTGCCTGCAGGAGTCTGTCTGGCAGCTCCACATAGCCAAACGCTCCTCAGTGCATTTGAAAGGCAGAATTATTCCATCTACGAGTAAAGTTAGTCATCAAAGCAAATGTATTTCACAGGCTTTTTGTCAATTTTAGTAAGACCCCCTCTCGGGCCTGCTAGTCAAACAGTCAAACTAAAACTAACTCTCTACCATTTTCAAAGAGTTGTGAGCTATGATTCGTTATTTTAGTCGATAAAAGCTATTTACATACATTTGTGATATGTTCATTAATTTAAAACATTTTGAATTGAGTTTTCTAACCTCAGAATAAAGAGTGGGATGGATTTATTGAAAGGATTTTGGAAATGTTTTGACTGAGTGTATGGCGAGAGAGAGAGAACAAAAGCTACTTTATCGGAGAACATTGGGAATGTTCCAAACCAAGGTTAGAAAGAGCACTTTACAGCTGTAGCAGTCTATCCAATTGAAATATTAAAACAACATTTCATGTCGATTTCTGGGTAAATCCTTCCTTATTGGCCAAAAGGGAAGGAAATATTTACAACTAGAGATTAACATTGAAGAATATCATCGTACTGTAATCTGACAAAAGGCACAACAACCGCCAAGTTCAGTTTTTTTTTACCACCAGCGCAATTAATCAAAAAGCAATTACATTAGTGTGCATCGGGAGATGGATTAAACGAATTTGACAATAATTTCAGTGGCTGAGATAGCTTGGGCCTCATCCCGCTGACTGGTGATCTGAAAAACACACCTGCGTCCCAAATGGCAGCCTTATTTTCTATACTGTAAATGTAGGATATAGGGTGCCATTTGGGACGTAATCACGGAGTGGAGAGCGTTTGGCTAATTAGTCTAGGGGATAAGCCGGGGCTATTTTGTGTGTGAGTGTGTGCGCGCGTGCGTGTTTACGCTTCTCCAGAACCCTGTTCTAACCAACATGTATTAAAGCACGCGCCTGTAAAATCAGAAGCTGTACGCCTGCCGCATGCACTCAACACACAAATGCCTGCCAGTGCCACACACTCATGCCACACCACACCATATTTCACAGCCCCTCCATGCTTTATTAGACTGCGAAATGTGCCGAAGAAAGAACCCACAGTCTAATTAAGGAGACTTGGGTCCCCTCACAAATCACACAGCTACACTCCTCCAGTCTGGGTACTTCTAATGAACTCTATATACTGTATCTACATGATGTTATATTATATTATTGGCTCCTCAAGTTTCTACGAGTAAACTAGCTACATCTACTGAGCAGTTGGGGGGGGGGTTGTATATCACAATGCAGTTACTCTAGTTTGGTTACTTCCAACCAATTCCATACATCCAAAAGACTATGCTACACCAATGATTTAAAACATTTTTTTAACCAGGTAGGCCAGTTGAGAACAACTTCTCATTTACAACTGCGACCTGGCCAAGATAAAGCAAAGCAGTGCGACAAAAACACAAAGTTGCACATGGGATAAACAAACGTACAGTCAATAACACAATAGAAAAATCAGTATGCAGTATGTGCAAATGAAGTAAGGAGGTACGGCAATAAATTGGCCATAGTGGCAAAGTAATGATAATTTAGCAATTTACACTGGAGTGATACATGTGCAGATGAGGATGTGTAAGTAGAAATACTGGTGTGCAAAAGAGCAGAAAAACTAAAACAAATATGGGGATGAGGTAGGTAGTTGGTTGGATGGGCTATTTACAGATGGGCTCTGTACAGCTGCAGCGATCGGTAAGCTGCTCTGATAGTCAACGCTTAAAGTTAGTGAGGGAGACATAAGTCTCCAACTTCAGTGATTTTTGCAATTCGTTCCAGTCATTGGCAGCAGAGAACTGGAAGCAAAGGCGGCCAAAGGGGGTGTTGGCTTTGGGGATGACCAGTGAAATATACCTGCTGGAGTGTGTGCTACCGGTGGGTGTTGCTATGGTGACCAGTGAGCTGAGATAAGGCGGAGCTTTACCTAGCAAAGACTTATAGATGACCTGGAGCCAGTTGGCGACGAATATGTAGCGAGGACCAGCCAATGAGAGCATACAGGTTGCAGTGGTGGGTAGTATATGGGGCTTTGGTGACAAAACGGATGGCACTGTGATAGACTGCATCCAATTTGCTAAGTAGAATGTTGGAGGCTATTATGTAAATGACATCGCCGAAGTCAAGGATCGGTAGGATAGTCAGTTTTACAAGGGTATGTTTGGCAGCATGAGTGAAGGAGGCTTTGTTGCGAAATAGGAAGCCAATTCTATATTTACAATTTCTTAAGGATCGGTGTCCCGCTAGCGGGACGACTTCCGGTGAAACTGGAGGGCGCGCAATTCAAATAAAGAATCATTAATATTATGGATTTTAAACATTTAGGTACATATAAGTGTCTTATATCAGCTGAATGCTTAAATTCTTGTTAATCTAACTGCACTGTCTGATTTACAGTACCTATTACAGCGAAACCATGCCATGCAATTGTTTGAGGACGGCACCCCACATCAAAATATTTTTCCACCGGCATAGGTTTCATACATTCACATATAACGATTAAATATTCACTTTTTGAAAATCGGCCTCTGATTTGTTATCCGAAGGGTCCCAGCTATAACATGTAGTGTCATTTTGTTTGATAAAATCCTTCTTTATATGCCAAAAAGTCTGTTTAGTTGGCACCATCGATTTGAGTAATCCACTCGTTCAACTTGCAGAGAAAGGAATCCGAAAATCTACCCATAAACTTTGTTTCAACAAGTCAAAATACATGTCTATTTACTCCTCAGATACCCTAAAATGTAATCAAACTATAATATTTTTTTCGGAAAGAACTATGTTCAATAGGAAACCGATTTTAGCAGGTGCGTAATCTCTTCATGGCGCACACAAACACAAATTTCGTTTTTGAAGTTACAAGCCTGAAACCTTGAACATAGACTGCTGACACCCTGTGGAAGCCATAGGAATTGCATCCAGGGAGCTAATTCTCAATATGACCATTTTCTTGCATTTCTAAGTGGATGGTCTCTCAAAAATAAAATCTAGTTGGTTTTTCTTTGGATTTTCTCCTACCATACCTATTTTGTTATATTCTCCTACATTATTTTATACTTTCCACAAACTTCAAAGTGTTTTCTTTCCAATGGTACCAATTATATGCATATCCTGGCTTCAGGGCCTGAGCTACAGGCAGATTACTTTGGGCATGTCATTCAGACAGAAAGTGGAGAAAAAAAGGGGCCTATTTAATTTTGGATTGGAGATGCTTAATATGAGTCTGGATGGAGAGTTTACAATCTAGCCAGACACCTAAGTATTTATAGTTGTCCACATATTCTAAGTCAGAACCGTCCAGAGTATTGATGCTAGTCGGGCGTGCAGGTGCGGGCAGCGATCACTTGAAGAGCATGCATTTAATTTTAGTTGGAGGGCACGGAAGGAGTGTTGTATTGCATTGAAGCTTGTTTGGAGATTTGTTAACACAGTGTCCAAAGAAAGGCCAGATGTATACAGAATGGTGTCGTCTGCGTAGAGGTGGATAAAATATTCACCCGCAGCAAGAGCGACATCATTGATATATATATACAGAGAAGAGTCCTCCACAGGCCCTCCGATTTAACACATTGAACTCTATCTGAGAAGTAGTTAGTGAACCAGGCGAGGCAGTCATTAGAGAAACCAAGGCTGTTGAGTCTGCCGATAAGAATATGGTGATTGACAGAGTCGAAAGACATGGTCAGGTCGATGAAGACAGCTGCACAGTACTGTCTTTTATCGATGGCGGTTATGACATCGTTTAGGACCTTGAGCGTGCCTGAGGTGCACCCGTGACCAGCTCGGAAACCGGATTGCATAGCGGAGAAGGTACGGTGGGATTCGAAATGGTCGGTGATCTGTTTGTTCACTTGGCTTTCGAAGACTTTAGAAAGGCAGGGCAGGATGGATATAGGTCTGTAACAGTTTGGGTCTAGAGTGTTTCCCCCTTTGAAGAGGGGGGTGAATGCGGTCGCTTTCCAATCTTTATTAATCTCAGACGATACGAAAGAGAGGTTGAACAGACTAGCAATAGGGGTTGAAACAATGGCGGCGGATCATTTTAGGAAGAGAGGGTCCAGATTGTCAAGCCCAGCTGATTTGTAGGGATCCAGATTTTGCAGCTCTTTCAGAACATCAGCTTTCTTGATTTGAGTGAAGGAGAAGCATGGGGGGGGCTTGGGCCAGTTGCTGCAGAGCTGTTGGCCAGGGTTGGGGTAGCCAGTGGAAAGCATGGCCAGCCGTAAAGAAATGCTTCTTGAAATTCTCGATTATCGTGGATTTATTAGTGGTGACAGTGTTTCCCAGTCTCAGGGCAGTGGGCAGCTGGGAGGAGATGCTCTTATTCTCCATGGAATTTACAGTGTCCCAAAACTTTTTGGAATTAGTGCTGCAGGTTGCACATTTCTGTTTGAAAAAGCTAGCCTTTGCTTTCCTAACTGACTGTGTATATTGGTTCCTGACTTCCTTGAAAAGTTGCATTTTGCGGGGACTATTCGATGCTAGTGCAGTACGCCACAGGATGTTTTTGTGCTGGTCAAGGGCAGTCAAGTCTGGAGTGAACCAAGGGCTAGATCTGTTCTTAGTTCTACATTTTTTGAAAGAGGCATGCTTATTTAAGATTATTTAAGATTATTTTTTAAGATTATTTATCAAAGTGACTCCGAACACCTCACTGCACCACCCAAACACACCATTTGCAAGTATTCCCTTTGTGGAACTGTAGTATTTATTGTAGGCATTAGTAGTATACAGTATGAACATATAGGTAGGGGTAAAGTGACTATGTAAGAGGATAGATAATAAACAGTAGCAGCAGTGTATGCGACGAGTCAAAAGAGTTAGTGCAATAAGGGGCAATGCAGATAGTTAAATAGTTCACTAATAGCTACCCAGACGAACTATTTAGCATTCTTATGGCAGAATTGGCGCATCGGCACCACTTGCCGTGCGGTAGCAGAGAGAACAGTCTATGATTTGGTTGGCTGGAGTCTGACAATTTTTAGGGCCTTCATCACACACTGCCTGATATAGAGGTCGTGGATGCAGGGAACTCGGCCTTGTGCGATAGCAACCAAAGCCCATGTAAGTCTGTTTTTGACATTCCATCATCGGTTACTCATAGTTCCTCATATTGACATTGGCTGCGGCCTCAGGTCCTATGGTACTAACTTTGGAAAAGTAATTTCAATATCTACTCCTTCCTCTATTGCTACTGTAATAGGGATAGACCAAATGGTGCAGTTCTATGTAATCTAACCTTTGTGCACTCGAGGATATACAAACTATTTAGTTTGTTGTCTTCTTTTATGAAATCATAAATTATTATCCTGGGTGACCTAAATTATGATTGGGAAATGCAGGCTTCAGACATTCTAAAAGACACTTGTAATGATCTAAACCTATCCCAGCTGGTGACTAATCCTACACTGCGTAACCCTAAAGATCCTTCAAAGTCAACTCTGATTGGTGTATTGGTTAAAATAAGATCAAAGAAATATATTTCTACTGGTATCTTCGCCGAAGACATTAGTGACTATTGCCCAGTTGTTTGTGTTAGAGATGTGAGAATATAAAATCAAACCCTTGTGTCATCACAAAGAGGAACTTTAAAAACTTCAGTGAACAGGTTTTTTTTACATTATCTTTATTTTTGTGACCTTGATTATATTTCAGATATCCCTGAACCTGATTTAGCTTTGAGCCTTTTTGCAGACGTCTTCAGTACTATTGTGGATAATCATGCACCCTTCAAAAAATTAAGGGTTAAAGGTAAATCGAATGCCTGGTACACTTTGGAATTATCTGAAGTAATTAATAGAAGAGATGATGCTTGGGTCAAGCAAATCAGAAAGGCTAAATCGGATTATTATGTAACCGCTCTTTCGGATTGTAATGGGAACACAGCTAAATTCTGGAAAAATTGAAAATCCCTGAAGGGTTCTATGTCCTCCTCTCTGCCACATCAAATTAATTCAGACACTGGCCTCATTATAGAAAAATAAATCAAAACATCTATGCATTTAATCACTAGCCTATACACAATGATATTGGGCTGGAAGCTGATAGGGGAAACTTGCTGAATGATCAGTGAAACAACAGTCAAAGCTTTTCTTTTAGGCATTTTACAGAAAAATAAGTCCTTTGCTAGCAATAAACAACAAGAAATCCAGTGTGTGCAGCGCCCATCATTGTTGGCTCAATTACCCACATTTAGAAATGTAACATTTATATCAGGAAATATTCCCAAAGTATGGAAATCAGCTCTTGGGGTGTCCTTCCATAAGGGTGGGAATAGTAATTATCCTATTAATTATCATCCCATTTTAAGACTTCCTTGTCTAGCTAAGATTCTTGAATCCTTGTTAAATGTACTACTTTGCTATTTTTTATCTGAGAAATGTATTTTGAATATTAACCAATCAGGGTTTAGGCCTGGGCATAGCACTATTACAGCAACCACTTTAGTTCTTAATGATCTTGTCAATGCTGAAATGAAATGTGCTGCTTTGTTTGTGGATATGTCAAAAACTTTTGATACTATTTATCATGCTATTTTATTGAATATGATGTTCTCAATAGGCCTGAGCTCTGACACCAACTCGCAGCTGGGTTTCCCTTTGTAATCCGTGATAGTTTGCAAGCCCTGCTAGATCCGACACATGTCAGAGCCGGCGTAGTATGATTTGACCTTAGTCCTTTATTAATGTTTCGACTGTTTGATGACTTGTAGGTTGGATTTCTTATTAGCATCCAGAATAGTGTCTCACTCCTTGAAAGCGACAGCTCTAGCCTTTAGTTCAATGCGGATATTGCCTGTAATCCATGGCTTCTGGTTAGGATATATACGTACTGTCACTGTGGGGAAGATGTCGTCAATGCACTTATTAATGAGGCCGGTAACTGATGTGGTAAACTCCTCAATGTTATCGGATGAATCCCAGAACATACTCCAGTTGGTGCAATTGAAACAGTCCTGTAGCTTAGCATCCGCTTCATCAGATCACTTCTGTATTGAGTGTGTCACTGGTACTTCCTGTTTGAGTTTTTGCATGTAATCAGGAATAAGGAGGATAGAGTTATGGTCAGTTTTGTCAAAGGGAGAGCTTTGTATGCATTTATGTGTGTGGAGTAAAGGTGATCTAGAGTATTTGTGCCTCTAGTTGCACAGGTGACATGCTGTTAGAAATTAGGTAAAACAGGTGGGAACCGTTCATGCAGATTAGAGTCTTCAGCCACACCAGATGGAGCTGAGCTGTGGGGACAACAGAACAGAGTAGAGCAGATTACTGGAGGACCACCAGAGAGGAGAGACACAGTGTACTTGGCAAAAGACACCCTATTCCCTACAAAGTGCACCACTTTTGACCAGAGCCCTATGGGCCCTGGTCAAAAGTAGTGCACTATGTAGGGAATAGGGTGCCATTTGGAATGAAGACACACATACAGCCCTCTTTAGGAGTTACTAATGGGTCTGCAAGCTATAGCACACATCCGGGGCTGTGGGGCAAATGAGGGAGAGAGAGATCGCTAGGGCTGGAGGGATCAGATTAGCCACATCTCTCTCTCTCTCTCTCTCTCTCTCTCTCTCTCTCTCTCTCTCTCTCTCTCTCTCTCTCTCTCTCTCTCTCTCTCTCTCTCTCTCTCTCTCTCTCTCTCTCTCTCTCTCTCTCTCTCTCTCTCTCTCTCTCTCCTCTCTCTCTCTCTCTCTCTCTCTCTCTCTCTCTCTCTCTCTCTCTCTCTCTCTCTCTCTCTCTCTCTCTCTCTCTCTCTCTCTCTCTCTCTCTCTCTCTCTCTCTCTCTCTCTCTCTCTCTCTCTCTCTCTCTCTCTCTCTCTCTCTCACTCTCACACTCTCTCACTCTCTCACTCTCTCTCTCTCTCTCTCTCACACACTCACACACTCACACACACACACACACACACACACACACACACACACCTATGAGAAGGACAATAGAGTCACACAGATCCCAGTAGTCTGTTGGGGTAATGGGCCCAGCCGTTGGACATAATACAGCTCCAACTTTTAGACTATCTGATCTGCAGGCCCCTCCGGTATATTAGAGAAAAGACAGGGATGGTGTGGTGGTAGTGTGGGGTGGAAATTGCCTAGCCAACCGCCAACCTTACCAGTCATTTATTTGTATATGTCTCCTGGTTCATGGAAAAGGTCAGTAATTACCATTAGCAATTACCACTGAGTGACTGCAGAGACCTCCACAAGCCCAGCCCTGTGATGCCAGATGTGTTACTGAGGGGAGAATATAACTAACAGGGCCTTGGAGTCTAATTCTCTCTCACCCACCCTTGGGCACAGTTCAGTTTGAGAAGACTCCTGAATAGTTTCTAAATCTTCCCTACAGAATCCGTCCAGAGATTCTGACCAGCACCAATGTTCCGGATTCAGAACCACTCTATTTGTTACCGTCTGGCCGTAAAAATGTTTCTCAAATTGGTCTCGATATTATCAAGATAACGACTCCTTAACTGAGGAGAACAGCTCATCACACACACACACACACACACACACACACACACACACAGGGATAGCATCTAGGGAGTGGGAAAGTCACATAAACGCTAGGAAAAGAGGAGTGCCTAATAGATAAGGCAAAGTGAACTTGCTGCTGAAACCATCAGTATTGCAAATGGATGTGGACAGGGACTGCCCATTAGCTATTTCTGCTTCAGGTGTTAGCAACAGCACAACGGGGGGGGGGGGGTAGCTGGGAGATGACTGGCCACTTTTGTGCTTGTGCTTGCTTCCCAAATGGCACCCTATTCCCTATATAGTGCACTGCTATTGACTAGAGGCCGGGCTGTGGTCAAAAGTAGTGCACTATAATAGGGAAAATGGTGCCATTTGGGCCGCAGCCTGTGTCCCCAGATCAGAGACTGGCAGGGAGGCAACCAGATCTCATGGTTTGACTATTCAAATTATGTCCACAGAGGGATAAGCGTAACATTTCTACTGTTAAGTTTAGGCATTAGTTCTGAAAGGTTAAGATGAGGGTTAAAGTTTGGGATATGGTATAAACAAAACTTAACAAAAAACGAGTTCCTAGCACTAGGTTTGAACACACGACCCTCGGAGCCAGAGCTTGCAGCTTACTTTTTGGAGTCATCACCAGACGTCCTGGTTATCTGGAAGAATGTCGAATATCGCCTTGGATCTGGAATGAGCTGACTGAGGGAGGATGGGGAGGGAGGAAAGCAGCAGAGTGGTAGAGAGACACCCTGCTGCTTAGTGGCATCGCGGACACCCCACCATGACGGTAATGAGACAAGACCAGCGCTGCTGAGACAGAGGAGGTAATTACACACACACACACACACACACACGACTAGCTTTCCACCCACTCTCCTTCTCATTCCCCTGCCTGCTGCACCAACAGCACACATGCATGCCTAGCATGCACAGACTTGCGTGGCCGCATACAGAGACACACATACACAGTCCATACTAACACTCCAAAAGCACACTTGTAGTGTACAGATCAACAGCAGTCCATGGTGTGTGAGTCAGACCTCCTGATCTCAAACCCTCTCACATCTCATTGCCTGTCCATAATATGTCCAAGGGGTCAGATACCCCTACAGCTGTACACTCCTGTACTCTACTACATTATTCACAG
Organism: Salmo trutta; assembly: GCF_901001165.1. NCBI lineage: Eukaryota > Metazoa > Chordata > Actinopteri > Salmoniformes > Salmonidae > Salmo > Salmo trutta. Next base: position 32,983,861 of record NC_042962.1, on the reverse strand, counting down.
CAGGTATCTGTCAATATTGTGGAAACATGAGTAGTGCTATGGGCATGTTTTACTCTGTGGATAAGAAACTATGTTTGGACTCGCTGTACTATGCTGTGCTGCTGTGTATTTACGGTTGCAAGCTGTGCTTTGCTGTTCTGTGTGTCAGGCTGTCCAGAGTACATACAGGAGATGTATATGTGGGAGACATTGGGTGAATCTCAAAAGTCCTTTCTCAGTTCCTCGTGTCCTCTTGTCCTCACCCTACTTCCCTCCATTGGAGGATTTTTCTCAGCCTCCAATGCTCTACTCTCTTCCCTTTGATGTTTTTGAGGAGGCGGTTTGAGAGATTCTGAGGAATCAAGGAAGGACTTTTAAGATTCAACCAACATCTCCGCCCATTGACATGATCTCATATGTGTGAAGCCACTGAAGACCTAAGATGCAAGCCAGTGAGAAGGTTTGCATGACCCAGTTTTTCAGAATTCCTGGTTGGAAAATTCCCAGATTGCCTGTTTATTCCCTCCTATTCCAGGAATTGTCTAACTGGGATTTCTGGAAAAACCTTCTGGAAATGCTGCAACCCTAGGAGGAAGCCACAAAATACTACTGAGGCGCAGCACAGAGGTTGCGTCCTCAGCTACCTCCCTTCCTTTCCTCATTAGTGTGTCTGGTCTCAGCCTGCCTGCTGTTCCACATGGCCTCTTCAATTATACATCCCCAGCTAATTTACAGAGGATTTAATATTGATCTGAATGCTTTATCTCTATCTCTATCTCTACCTCTAGGTAGATCATGTTTTATTTGGTAGAACCCCTCTTTGGAAAGGGAACAATATTTTCCTCAAATTAGCCTGATTTGGGTTTGTTCAGTGTTAGGATCCACATGTATTGGGAAATCTCAAATAGACTAGCTCATCAAGGGTGCTCTACAAAAGCGGATTCAGAGATTTGTGTAAGGATAGCTTCTTTGCATTCATCCTGAAGAATTGGGAACTCTAAATATGCATGGTGATATCATGTCCGTCTCATGTCGTCTCATGTCATGTACACTATATACATTCTATATACATTCTACATTCTTCCACAAGAAATTCCATTAATTTATGTTTTGTTGATGGGGTGGAAAATTATGTCTCAGGCACCGCTCTAAAAACTCCAATAAGTGTTCATTTGGGTTGTGATCTGGTGACTGAGACGGCCATGGCATATGGTTTACATCGTTTTCATGCTCATCAAACCATTCAGTGACCACTCATGCTCTGTGGATGGGGGCATTGTCATCCTATGGAGGCATAGCCATGGTATCCAAAATAATGGCCAAAATAATGGCCTGCCCAGAATTTATATACATGACCCTAAGCATGATGGGATGTTTAATTGTGTAACTAACTCAGGAACCACACCTGTGTGGAATCACCCGCTTTCAATATATTTTGTAGCTCTCATTTACTCAAGTGTTTCCATTATTTTGGCAGTTACCTGTATTTTCCCTCTCAATATATCCATATTGTCCTAAATGTATAAATTATCCAATAGCACAAGATTAGGTAGAGGGCTGTAGGAAATTAGATCAGAGTAGTTTCACCGCTGGAAACATTAGGTAAACTACATTACCCTTAATATGAGATATGATTGATGCACGTGTCTGCTGCCGGATCGGTATATATTTAATCCAGTAAATGGCGTTTCACCTTTTATTTCACTTGATAAATAGGAAGAGCATGTATGAGACATGACATGGATATATTTTTTTGTTTAGTTAACTGAGGATACGGACCTGAGACAGCAGCCACATTATGTGCAGATTGTGTTACACTGATAAAAATAATGTCACTCATCCATCAATGGCTTCAGCAGAAGACTCCACTGCTCCAGGGGCTCTGGGGGCAGGTATATGAACTATCTACGGGAGAGGCACAGTTACAGGGAGTATTATATACAAAATTGCAGTGAATTACAGCCTTGTCTTATCTGTGGTAACGTGAGTTATGTCTTGTAGTTGTGGAAAACAGAGACTACATTTTGTAAAACCGGAAATAAAGTCAGTTGAGATTTACCTTACAATGGAGTCTGTCTCACTCACTCTCGGTCCTGTTACATTCACAATACCTTCGAAATCAAGTCTCTTTCCACATTTGCATATCATGAAGATAATTTATTCTCATTAATTTATTCTCATTATTACAATCATCCATCACACACTGTACAATACATATGAATCAGTTAGATTAAGAAATACTTTAAAGCAGGTTTTTGCAAGCATTTCAGTAACTTTAGCAAGTGACAAATGAAATAGCCAAAAATGTTGTATGAATAATCCCAATTGAGTTTGTACGTACAGTATAGTCATTCTAGGTGGGTAGTTAATGTGAGATCCATAACTCCAGACAGTGTTGTAGGAATGAAAAGACGGACCTCCAGAGTCTGGGCTATTCACAGGATGCTGCTGCTACCATGTCATGGTCCTCTGAGCAGGCCTGGCTAATCTCCATTATCTTGACACTGCAGCCCTTTTGTAATATATTGAAAAACATGTCAATCCAAGATTGAAGGCTTGGTACTATTAGCAGCCGAAGCATACACTCACATACACTCTGGCGTCTAAAGAAAATCGAAGGCACTCCAGAGCTGGACTTTAATTGTGGCACGACTCAACCAAGTATAAACTACAGTCTCTCACTTACACTCTTTCTTTCTTTCTTTCTTTCTTTCTTTCTTTCTTTCTTTCTTTCTTTCTTTCTTTCTTTCTTTCTTTCTTTCTTACTTAATGACTGACTGAATGTTTCTGTCATTGCTCATCCATATATTTATATGTTCTTATTCCATTATTTTACTTACAGTAGATTTGTGTGTATTAGGTAGTTGTTGTGGAATTGTGGAATTGTTAGATTACATGTTAGATATTGCTAGAACTAGAAGCACAAGCATTTCGCTACACTCGCAATAACATCTGCTAACCATGTGTATGTGACCAATAAAATTTGATTTGAATGACATACTGCAGCTCTTGACCACATCATTGAAACTGAATTGGCCTGAAAAGCCTCAGTATTTCATTTGTGAATGTTTAAGAATTCTCATGACTAAATTATTCATTTATTTTTCTTATATTCTGTGGAATATATATTTCAGAGACTTAACAAAAAGTAAAACGTTCCTCTGCATCAGCTCAAACGCCCTGGCACTCTGCACACCCATGAAGAAATGATACAAAATGCATCCAAAAAGGACCCCATTTCCTATATAGCACACAACCTTGAGAATAAGGTGCCGATTGTGACGCGGCCTGGGATCAGTGCAGGTAATCTTACATGGAATCACCCTGAGAATTAAAGTCCCCCTCCTCATCAGTTTAGAAATAAAATGATGGGGGGGACCCCTCTGGCAAACACCCCATAAAACATCTCTCCATGTCTCCCTAGCCAGAGGAGAAGATACCAGATGCGAGTGTGAGTGAGTGTGTGAGTGTAAGTGTGAGTGTCAGAGGAGTAAAGTACCCAGGGAAATGTATTGCATTAGAAAACACTGACAATGACCTACTGGGGAGATTTGAGGGCATTTTCAAAATGTTTACTTTCTTGTGTAGCATTTTTCAGAGAAGTAAAATAGCGGCGCGGCATAGTTCTCATGCTTTTACTCAGAGGCCGTGTCCGAATACCCATACCATCGTACTACATTCTTAACCTCCCTGGGCAAGGTGGGACGTTTGCGTCCCACCTAGTCAACAGCCAGTGGAGTCGTGTGGCGCGAAATACAAATACCTCATAAATGCTATAACTTCAAATTCTCAAAAATATGACAATTTTACACCATTTTAAAGACAAGACTCTCGTTAATCTAACCACACTGTCCGATTTCAAAAAGGCTTTACAGCGAAAGCAAAACATTAGATCATGTCAGGAGAGTACCCTGCCAAAAATAATCACACAGCCATTTTCAAAGCATGTATATATGTCACAAAAACCAAAACCACAGCTAAATGCAGCACTAACCTTTGATGATCTTCATCAGATGACACTCCTAGGACATTATGTTATACAATACATGCATGTTTTGTTCAATCAAGTTCATATATTTATCAAAAACCAGCTTTTTACATTAGCATGTGATGTTCAGAAATAGCATACCCAGCGCGAACTTCCGGTGAATTTACTTAACCTCTTTAGGATAGGGGGCAGTATTTTCACGGCCGGATAAAAAACGTACCCGATTTAATCTGGTTATTACTCCTGCCCAGAAACTAGAATATGCATATAATTATTTTATTTGGATAGAAAACACCCTAAAGTTTCTAAAAAGTGGAGAAGTGGTCTGTGGTCACCACCTGCTGAACCACTCCTTTATTGGGGGTGTCTTGCTTATTGCCTATAATTTCCACCTGTTGTCTATTCCATTTGCACAACAGCATGTGAAATTTATTGTCAATCAGTGTTGCTTCCTAAGTGGACAGTTTGATTTCACAGAAGTGTGATTGACTTGGAGTTACATTGTGTTGTTTAAGTGTTCCCTTTATTTTTTTTAGCAGTATATAATGAAGTATAACAAGGTGAGGTAAGAGGCATTAATGTTTTCCCCAGAATGCAAATAAACATTTGGAAAAGGTTATTTCTTAGGGATCGAACTCAGCAAGTCTCGATTCCAGAAACTTCAACAGTTGCTGTTTTTTATCTCTTTCTTCAACAAATTATAGAGGAAGTGGGTACTTTTGAGAATTATTCCTGTGGACAGAGTGAGTCAGGGAGTGAGGACCAGTGAATTATATGTACCTCCATGGAAGATTAAATTAGTATTTCAGAAACTTCCCTTAGAGCAACTCAAGTCCCTCAACCCAGAAAATGCAATTTGATTTGTGCTTCATTTTTCTATTTCTCTATTTTCTTTTAAACCTGACCTCTTGACAAAGACTTGGGCCAGTGTGGTACGGCTAGGGAAAACGTTGCGTTTCAGAGGGCTGCCTATAAAGAAGTAGAAATAAATTATCTTCCTTGGATGGGTGAATTGCCCTATGACATTGTAATTTTGTACAGTTTTGTGGAGGCCATCTGGGTAGTGTGTGTGTGTGTGTTCGCGCTTGTGTCCATGTTTCTAATGGTAGTTTTTATTGAAGACATTACTGATGAAACTTCCATGCAGGGCCCTGACTATGATCTAATTCACATTCCTCTGTTGTCCTTACATTACAGTCTCTCTCCCCACCATCATGTCTTTGTAGAGATGTGTGATGTGGATCCTCGGGACTCTGATTCTGTCTGCATCCCAAATAACACCCCATTTCCCATGTAGCCCTACTTTTGACCAGGGCCAATAGGGCTTTGGTCAAAAGTAGTGCACTACGTATGGAATAGGGTGGCATTTGGGATGCACCCACAGTCAGAACTTATGGAGCAGCTTGTTTTTAATGTGTCTACTCTCTGCCACAGGAATGTTATGTGACATCTGAAATGGAAACGTTCAGTTTGTACATAGTTTTTCTATTTGGCTATATATTTATATACAAATTGAAATTCAATAATCAAACAGAAATCTAGATCTCTCGCTCTCAAGTCACCTCTCTGATATTCTGTCGTCTTATGAACCCAATATTTCCAATGTTTTCCTTCCATAAAATTAGAGGTCATAATTCTGTGGTATAAAAATAGGAAGTGTACCACCGAGGGATCTATGCTGTCTGTAGTCGGTTGTGTTATAAATTAATGTTAAACCAATGTTAAAACCTATGGGAGGCTCAAATTGTGGGCCACAGAGACACAGCCCTGCTAAAATACAGTAGTGTTCATATTCTGTTTTATTTCCCCATATACCACCAACATGTTTTGATAAGCAGGTAACAATAATACACTTCAGACATACTCATGGCATTAACAGTAGAACAACTGGGTGTGTGTGATACTGTGACAGTGGACAGGGTGCTGATGGACCGTAATGGAAGCAGTGTGTAAACGCTGGTGGCAGGAGCATAAAGGGACTGGAGAGGAGCACAGAGACAGGGGCCAAAGTATCTGAGCCGGGCTTGGAGGGAGGGGGCGAGGCTATTTAAGCTGATTGGGAGCGAGCGAGCAAGAGAGCAAGCGCGAGAGAGAAATGGAGAAAGGGAGAGAAATAGAGTGAGAGAAAGAGAGAGGGAGGTGAGTGAGTGAGAGAGATAAAATGTGTAATGAGATGGTAAGACACTGCCAATGTCACTCTCTATGATATTGACTGACTGCAATACACAGAGAAGGAAACTAAAGATCAATGCATAAACAGGGGAGAAGGGATGGAAGGAGAGAGAGGAAAAACTTTTTCCCAAACACAAAGTGGCTAAGCTCTGGTGCCCAAAAACTAGGCATGCCCTGGAGCTGTTATCAGAGGACAGACTAGGGTCCCCCAGCCACATCATAATTCACACGGGCACAAATGACCTGGGGGCCCAGCAGGAAAGGGTGGCCACAGCACTCAAGGGAGTGATTGAAAAAGCTTCTTCCACTTTCCCCAACACAAAAGGGGTTATCTCCACCCTGCTACCAAGAAAGGACTTTCACCTTGCCACCATACAGCGAGTGAATGCAAGCATTTCGCGAGAATGTGCCTCAAAACGTAATGTCTACCTGGCCCAACACGCCACCCTGGACTTGAACAGCCTTTACGACCAGGTCCACCTCTACAAGGAAGCCATCCCAACTTTTGCCAGGACCCTGAAGGACGTCACCCTCAACCGTAGCCCCCAGCACCTCACACAGGATCAACAGAGCAACAGACACACCGCCCAAACCAGCGAGACACCCTCCCAGATCTGCAAGACACACTCCTGAGAGACCTGCACCGAGAGAACCCATGCCAAGAGGACCTACACCCAGACCACAGGATCACCAGCCACACCCCAATCAGCTAAGACCACCCCAAGCAAACCCTGGTCACACTATATATAGGCCCCCCCTTATCAGACCTATGCACCTTCTGTCCACCCCATGCCCTCCGCCCCTGCGGCAAGGACCTCAAAATGACAGCAGGACATATGCCCAGGCCATGAGCAGAGCAACAGGCCCAACCCCCACTATTACACCAGCCCAAGCCCCATCCTGCGACCTAAGAGGTACAGTATGAATCAGATGCTCAACATGCTCTGCTCACACCTACTGTGATGTTCCAGGCCTAAACCACACAAAAACAACACTAGACACTATGGAACACAAAGCTTTTACTATGTCATCCTGGAATATACAAGGTCTGAGGTCATCTGCCTTTGGCCTAAAGAGCAGGAACCCAGACTTCAACAATAAATTGGAAATACAGACATTGTCATCCTACAAGAAACATGGTATTTAGGAGATGGACCCACTGGTTGCCCTCTAGGTTACAGAGAGCTGGTAGTTCCATCCACCAAACTACCAGGTCTGAAACAGGGAAGAGACTCAATGGGTATGCTAGTTTGGTACAAAGCAGACCTAACCCAATCTATTAAATTAATCAAAACAGGAACATTTTACATCTAGCTAGAAATGAATAACGAAATGATCTCAACAGAGAAGAGAAAAATGTCCTCATGTGTGCTAGCTATATCCCCCCAATAGAATCCCCATACTTTAACGATGACAGCATCTACAATTTCCAGGCCCAGGGACATGTACTAGTATGTGGTGACCTAAATGCCAGAACTAGGCAAGAGCCTGACACCCTCAGCACACAGGGGGACAAATACCTAGTGCCAACATTCCCTCCCATATGCCCCCCTAGACACAACTACGACCACATAACCAACAAAAACGGGTCACAACTCCTGCAGCTCTGTCGGACGCTGGGTATGTACAGCTGAAGTCGGAAGTTTACATACACCTTAGCCAAATACATTTAAACTCAGTTTTTCACAATTCCTGATATTTAATCCTAGTAAAATTCCCTTTCTTAGGTCAGTTAGGATCACCACTTTACTTTAAGAATGTGAAATGTCAGAATAATAGTAGAGAGATTGATTTATTTCTGCTTTAATTTCTTTCATCACATTCCCAGTGGGTCATAAGTTTACATACACTCAATTAGTATTTGGTAGCATTGCTTTAAATTGTTTAACTTGAGTCAAACTTTGTTGTCCTTAAGCCATTTTGCCACAACTTTGGAAGTATGCATGGGGTCAATGTTCCTTTGGAAGACTCATTTTCGACCAAGCTTTAACTTCCTGACTGATGTCTTGAGATGTTGCTTCAATATATTCACATAATTTCCCTCCCTCATGATGCCATCTATTTTGTGAAGTGCAGCAGTCCCTCCTGCAGCAAAGCACCCCCACAACATGATGCTGCCACCCCCGTGCTTCACGGTTGGGATGGTGTTCTTCGACTTGCAAGCCTCCCCCTTTTTCCTCCAAACATAACGATGGTCATTATGGCCAAACAGTTTTATTTTTGTTTCATCAGACCAGAGGACATTTCTCCAAAAAGTACGATCTTTGTCCCCATGTGCAGTTGCAAACCATAGTCTTCCTTTGTTATGGCGGTTTGGAGCAGTGGCTTCTTCCTTGTTGAGTGGCCTTTCAGGTTATGTCAATACAGGACTCTTTTTACTGTGGATATAGATACTTTTGTACCCGTTTCCTCCAGCATCTTCACAAGGACCTTTGCTGTTGTTCTGAGATTGATTTGCACTTTTCACACCAAAGTACGTTCATCTCTAGGAGACAGAACGCATCTCCTTCCTGAGCGGTATGACGGCTGCGTGGTCCCATGGTGTTTATACTTGTGTACTATTATTTGTACAGATGAACGTGGTACCTTCAGGCGTTAAGAAATTGATCCAAAGGATGAACCAGACTTGTGGAGGTCTACAATTTGTTTTCTGAGGTCTTGGCTGATTTCTTTTGATTTCCCCATGATGTCAAGCAAAGAGGTACTGAGTTTGAAGGTAGGCCTTGAAATACATCCACAGCTACACCTCCACTTGACTCAAATTATGTCAATTAGCCTATCAGAAGCTTCTAAAGCCATGACATAATTTTCTGGATTTTTCCAAGCTGTTTAAAGGCACAGTCAACTTAGTGTTTGTTAGATTCTGACCCACTGGAATTGTGATACAGTGAGTTATAAGTGTAATAATCTGTCTGTAAACAATTGTTGAAAAAATGACTTGTGTCATGCACAATGTAGATGTCCTAATCGACTTGCAAAAACTATAGTTTGTTAACAAGAAATTTGTGGAGTGAAAAACAAGTTTTAATGACTCCAACCTAAGTGTATGTAAACTTCTGACTTCAACTGTACATAGTCAATGGTAGGCTTTGAGGGGAGTCCTATGTTAGGTACACATATAGCTCATCTCTTGGCAGTAGTACTGTAGACTACTTTATCACTGACCTCAACTCAGAGTCTCTTAAGAGTGTTCACTGTCAGTCCACTGACACCCGTATCAGATCACAGCAAAATCACACTCTACATGAACAGAGCTTTGCTCAATCATGAGGGATCAAAGCCAAAGGAACTGAATAATATTAAGACATTTTATAGATGGAAGGAGAGTAGTGTGGAAATATACGAAAAAACTATTTGGTAACAACAAATTCAATCCCTTCTAGACAATTTCATTGGACAAAATGTTTCACTGTCATAGTGAAGGTGTAAACCTGGCAGTAGAAAACCTAAACATTATATTTGACCTCTCAGTTTCCATATCAAATCTAAACATTTCATTCAGACAACCTAAGAAAATTAACAACAATGACAAATGGTTTGATGGAGAATGCAAAAACCTAAGAAAGAAATTGAGAAACCTATCCAACCAAAAACATAGAGACCCAAAAAACCTGAGCCTATGGCTTCACTATGGTGAATCACTAAAACAATACAGAAATACACTATGGAAAAAGAAGGAACAGCACGTCATAAATCATCTCAATGTAATTGAAGAATCCATAGAATCTAACCACTTTTGGGAAAGTTGGAAAACTCGAAACAAACAACACGAATAGTTATCTATCCAAAACTAATCCAATCTTTTTGGCTCTATATCAAAGAACAAACAGCAAAAACATATACATGATCAAATACAAATATTAGAATCAACTATTAACCTCTTGGCGTTCCCCTAGGATAGGGGGCGCTACAGCGATTTTTGAAAAAAATTCGTGCCCATTTTAAACTCTTTAACATCATCCTCAGCTCTGGAATCTTCCCCAATATTTGGAACCAAGGACTGAACACCCCAATCCACAAAAGTGGAGACTAATTTGACTCCAATAACTACCGGTGGATATGCGTCAACAGCAACCTTGGGAAAATCCTCTGCCTTATCATTAACAGCAGACTCGTACATTTCCTCAGAGAAAACAATGTACTGAGCAAATGACAAATTGGCTTTTTACCAAATTAACGTACAACAGACCACATATTCACCCGGCACACCTTAATTGACAAACAAACAAACCTAAACAAAGGCAAAGTCTTTTCACTCAAATTGGCATGAGGGCTTGCTATAAAATTGATGGAAAGTGGTGTTGGGGGAAAAACATACATTATAAAATCATTGTACACAAACAACAAGTGTGCGGTTAAAATTGGCAAAAAACACATTTCTTTCTCGAGGGCCATGGGGTGAGACAGGGATGCAGCTTAAGCCCCACCCTCTTCAACATATATATCAAATGTTCTCCTTTCCCCCTTCTGATAACCAGGTGGCGAATCGCATCTATGCATGTCTGGCAGACATATCAGTGTGGATGACGGATCACCACCTCAAGCTGAACCTCGGCAAGACGGAGCTGCTCTTCCTCCCGGGGAAGGACTGCCCGTTCCATGATCTCGCCATCACGGTTGACAACTCCCTTGTGTCCTCCTCCCAGAGTGCTAAGAACCTTGGCATGACCCTGGACAACACCCTGTCGTTCTCCACTAACATCAAGGCGGTGACCCAATCCTGTAGGTTCATGCTCTACAACATTCGCAGAGTACAACCCTGCCTCACACAGGAAGCGGCGCAGGTCCTAGTCCAGGCACTTGTCATCTCCCGTCTGGATTACTGCAACTCGCTGTTGGCTGGGCTCCCTGCCTGTGCCATTAAACCCCTACAACTCATCCAGAACGCCGCAGCCCGTCTGGTGTTCAACCTTCCCAAGTTCTCTCACGTCACCCCGCTCCTCCGCTCTCTCCACTGGCTTCCAGTTGAAGCTCGCATCCGCTACAAGTCCATGGTGCTTGCCTACGGAGCTGTGAGGGGAACGGCACCTCCGTACCTTCAGGCTCTGATCAGGCCCTACACCCAAACAAGGGCACTGCGTTCATCCACCTCTGGCCTGCTCGCCTCCCTACCTCTGAGGAAGCACAGTTCCCACTCAGCCCAGTCAAAACTGTTCGCTGCTCTGGCACCCCAATGGTGGAACAAGCTCCCTCACGACGCCAGGACAGCGGAGTCAATCACCACCTTCCGGAGACACCTGAAACCCCACCTCTTTAAGGAATACCTGGGATAGGATAAAGTAATCCTTCTAACCCCCCCCTAAAAGATTTAGATGCACTATTGTAAAGTGGTTGTTCCACTGGATATCATAAGGTGAATGCACCAATTTGTAAGTCGCTCTGGATAAGAGTGTCTGCTTAATGACTTAAATGTAAATGTAAATGTAACGAATTGGTGAGGGCACTACAACAGTCTGCAGCACCCGGCCTCACCCTACTAGAATCTGAAGTCAAATGTCTACTGTTTGCTGATGATCTGGTGCTTCTGTCCCCAACCAAGGAGGGCCTACAGCAGCACCTAGATCTTTTGCACTAATTCTGTCAGACCTGGGCTCTGACAGTAAATCTCAGTAAGACAAAAATAATGGTTTTCCAAAAAGGTCTAGTTCCCAGGACCACGAATACAAATTCCATCGAGACACTGTTGCCCAAGAGCACACAAAAAACTATACGTATCTTGACATAAACATCAGGGCCACAAATAACTTCCACAAAGCTGTAAACTATCTGAGAGACAAGGCAAGAAGGGCCTTCTATGCCATCAAAAGGAACATAAAATTTGACATACCAATTAGGATCTGGCTAAAAATACTTGAATAAGTAATAGAACCCTTGCCCTTCATGGTTAGGAGGCCTGGGGTCTGCTCACCAACCAATAATTCACAAAATGGGACAAACACCAAATTGAGACTCTGCATGCAGAATTCTGCTAAAATAAAATCAGTGAACAACGCAAAACAACAAATAATGCACGCAGAGCAGAATTAGGCCGATATCCTCTAATTATCAAAATCCGTAAAAGACCCGTAAATTCTACAACCACCTAAAAGGAAGCAATTCCCAAACCTTCCATAACAAAGCCATCACCTACAGAGTAATGAGCCTGGAGAAGAGCCCCCCTGAGCAAGCTGGTCCTGGGGCTCTGTCCACAAACAGATACCACAGAGCCCCAGGACAGCAACACAACCAAATCATGAGAAAACAAAAATATAATTACTTGACACGTTGGAATGAATTTACAAAAAACAGAGCAAACAGAATACCTGACCACTGTGACTGACCCAAAATTAAGGAAATTTTTGCGTGAGGATCGATGCTGGAGATGAGAAGCAGGTACAGGGAGTGAACATTTAATAAACAACAGACATGAAACAGAACAGGAACAGCGTCTGGACATGGGAAAAATAACGACATCAATGCTGACACAGGGAACAAACTGAGGAGCAGACACATATAAATATATGGAGTCCAGGTGAGTCCAATATTGCGCATCTGCTTGTAATGATGGTGACAGGTGTGTCTAATGAAGGGCAGCCTGGCGCCCTCGAGCACCAGAGAGGGAGAGCGGGAGCATGAGTGACATGCACAGACTCAGTGAGCAAAGCCTTGCTATTGAGAAAGGCAGCCGAAGGCCGACCTGGGTCTTAAGAGAAGACAGGCTATGTGCACACTGCCCACAAAATTAGGTGGAAACTGAGCTGCACTTCCTAACCTCCTGCTAAATGTTTGACCATAGTGGAGACACATATTTCCCTCAGATTACACAGACCCACAGAGAATTCAAAAACAAATCCAATTTTGATAAACTCCAATATCTATTGGGTGAAATACCACAGTGTGCAATCACAGCAGCAAGATTTGTGACCTTTTGCCACAAGAAAAGGGCAACCAGTGAAGAACAAACACCATTGTAAATACAACCTATATTTATGTTTATTTATTTTCCCTTTTGTACTCTAACTATTTGCACATCATTACAACACTGTATATAGACATAATATGATATTTGAAATGTCTTTACTCTTTTGGAACTTTTGTGAGTATAATGTTTGCAGTACATTTTTTTTGTTTATTATCTATTTTGCTTGCTTTCGCAATGTAAACATATGTTTAGCATGCCAATAAAGCCCCTTAAATTGAACATTGAATTGAGAGAGAGAGCGAGAGAGAGAGAGAGTCCACCACTTTTAAGGGCTCTATATAAGGAATATGTTGCCATTTGGACATACTGTATATACTGCCCTACCAAGCAAAAGCTTTGCACACTCTTTGCTTTCTCTCAACCTACTTCATGAGGTAGTCACCTGGAATGCATTTTAATTAACTTGTGTGCCTTGTTAAAAGTTGATTTGTGGAATTGTTTGAGCCAATAAGTTGTGTTGTGACAAGGTAGGGGAGGTATACAGAAGATAGCCCTATTTGGTAAAAGACTAAGTCCATATTATGGCAAAAACAGCTCAAATAAGCAAAGAGAAACAACAGACCATCATTACTTTAAGACATGAAGGTCAGTCAATCCGGAACATTTCAAGAACTTGAACGTGCAGTCTCAAAAAACATCAAATCGCTATGATGAAACTGGCTGTCATGAGGACCGCCACAGGAAAAGAAGACCCAGAGTTACCTCTGCTGCAGAGGCTAAGTTAACTGTACCTCAGAAATTGCAGCCCAAATAAATACTCCACAGAGTTCAAGTAATAGACACATTTAAACATCAACTGTTCAGAAGAGACTGCGTGAATCAGGACTTCATGGTTGAATTGCTGCAATGAAACCACTATTAAAGGACACTAATAAGAAGAAGAGACTTGCTTGGGCCAAGAAACACGAGCAATGGACATTCGATTTTTGGTTCCAACAACCGCCGTGTCTTTTTGAGACGCAGAGTAGGTGAACTGATGATCTCTGCATGTGTGGTTCTCACCGTGAAGCATGGAGGAGGAGGTGTGATGGTGTGGGGGCGCTTTGCTGGTGACACTGTCTGTGATCTATTTAAAATTGAAGGCACACTTAACCAGCATGGCTACCACAGCATTCTGCGGCAATACGCCATCCTATCTAGTTTGCGCTTAATAATGGGACTATCATTTGTTTTTAACAGGAAAAATATTTGGACCGCATGGTAAAGGAAAAGCAGCCAACAAGTGCTCAGCATATGTGGGAACTCCTTCAAGACTGTTGGAAAAGCATTCCAGGTGAAGCTGGTTGAGAGAATTCCAAGAGTGCGCAAAGCTGTCATCAAGTCAAAGGGTGGCTACTTTGAAGAATCTCACATTTAAAATGTATTTTAATTTGTTTAACAGTTTTTTGGTTACATGATTCCATTTAAATAAGAATATGTTCTTAACTGACTTGCCTAGTTAAATAAAGGTTAAATAAAATAAAATAAATTGTGTTATTTCGTTGTTTTGATGTCTTCACTATTAGTCTACAATGTAGAAAATAGTCAAAATAACAATTTACCTTGAATGAGTAGTTGTGTCCAAACTTTTGAATGGTACTGCTGTACTTAGGTACAGCCACATACAAGTAAATATATACTATACAAGAGTTTGTGTTTGTCATGGAAACGTATTCCAATGGGTGTACCAAGCAAGAAGGCAGTAAATGCCGTCTAGGATCAAAGGTCATGTCATAAGTCAGGGTCAATATTAATAAAAAATAACATCATAGTAAGACAACAGTTTACCACATCTCCAAGGATCTTCCTACAATTCATTTGGATGGACAATACAAAAAAAATGTTGAAGTCATTTTTCTCAGTTTCACTCTATGAGCATTTACTGCTATTTTGTTTGGTAGGGCAGTATATGACATACAAGTCCATGTTTTATACATGCAGATGGGACCTCATGTTGTAGTTTATTAAATGATATGGCCTTGTTTTGTCCCAATCCTCAAATGTCAGTCAATCTGGAGCCTGCTAGAAATGTGAAATATATTTATCAGTCTGAATGCATCCTGGTAGGTATGTGTATGTCAGATATGTGTGTAGGGGGAATAGAGGAAATCTGATCAATTTTTTTTTTAAATAAATAAACGGTAATTTATGAAACTCTTACTGTTCTTGTCAGTCGGTTTGTGAGATGTGGAATGTGAGTCAATCACATTTGTTGTGTACGGCCTTGAGCCATACTGAAATGGTTTTCTTTTCTTCTTTAAAGTATACAGACCTGCAGTGCAAAAGGTATGCAAATCCAACACTTCAAATCCCCATCTGAATTGCACATCAAGAAGTGCTTGACAAACAGCAAGTCTAAGTGCTGCTGGTACTCAGGAGAGAGGCTGAAAGATATTCATGAAAAGCAAAGTTACTCCCCTGTGCATCAGAGTTCCATTTTCTTGAACAAACCTGTGGTTTTCTTGAAATCCTCTCCTGTTTGCCTCTGAAACAATATGTGACTCTCATTCTAAACCCATGCATGGATTGTTGGTTAAGTATTTGTATAATCTCTGTGTGATGTGTCACGTATTGTTGGAGATAATGCACTCCCTGGTGATGATGAAAGGAGAGTGTTGATGCCCCAGTCGGCCCGTATCCACGAGGGAGCAAAAGTGGGCTTAGCCCCCTCAGTTGAAACTTGTACCGCCTCAGTTTTACTTTTATGTCCCTATATAAAAATAGCAAAGTTGAAATGATTGAGTGACAGGTTGGCTCAAAATCTGTATCATCGCTGCGCTGTGCCAGCACAATGGACAGAGCAGGCCTCTCCGTGTGTAGGGGTCTATGGAATACCACTTGGGTGGTTAGGTATGACTCCTTTGGGTTTCCATAAAAAGAGGGGGAAAAAACGGCTAAGTGAACAACGTGGTACACCTCCGCCTGTAATATATTATTTAGATTTATTAGGGCGTGATCAAGTTTACCGTTGTAGATGCTTCACTCAACTCTGCCTCACGCCCAACCACTACAGAGTTTAGTTAGCTTCTAATTTAGCTTTAAAAAGTGTTAGTGTTATTAGCCTTAGCCTATTTAGCTAGCTCATACCAGCCACGATGGATATCAGAAATTGGCTTCGTCAAAGTACACAAGCAAAGCCAAAAGGGGAAGGAGAGTGATGAGCAGCAGCATCAAACCACCAAGGTCACTGCCAAGCCCAGCAGCGATGATGCTGCTGAGCTCCATCTAGGATAATGGCTCGACAACACCCTCCACCTCCGACTGTTCCTGACAATCTTGGCTCAGAGGAGCCAGCCCAGATTAGCCTAGAATGCTACACTAGCCTAAGGTTCTGTCCAAAAACATTCATTTAACATCAATACTCGGTTACTGCAGAATTCTATATAATTCCAATACAAGAACCCAAATGACGCCCCTGGGTATACCTACATATCGTTACGTTTCATCATAGAAATAGATACATTCTATTATGGTTTTCTTGGTAGCCTATTGGTTTTCATGGTTGTAAATCGAACTGTAGATATTGGAAACGTGTTTATGGTAGGCTGGATTTGCTTACTTGATTACGTGGGTCGAATTTGAAGTGTATTGTGTGTATTGAAGTGTATTGTGCCATATCATAACGTGTTGCTGTACTCATGAGCGGTATAGTTTTCCATGTTTGAAGCCGGCCTGTAGGCCTATTTGTTTGACAACACAGCTGTGCATGTATGCATCTCATTGTAGTTGGCTCTGTTTTGGTTATTTGGATCTCCATTCGCCTTTTGTTTACTGCGTTTGTTTACTGTTATTGTAACTAGCCTAAATATGAATTGTGTCATGCCTTTATCGATCTGATATTTTGTTTTCTACCGCTGTTTTGTTCTGTTTGCATTCGCCATTGTGTTGGTTTTCTAAGCCAAACTGCTAATCAGTATTTTTGTTTGCGTGCATGAATAACTAGGCCACTACTTTCAGCATTTAGTTTGCATTATTTTGGTAAGACAGCTGTGTGTATGGCTGCATTCACAAAGGCTGTTTGTAATAGAATTACCCTTTCTTGTAGCCTATAATAATTACCAAAACAACGTTGCTTTAGTGAGTAGGGTACTGTCCAGTGTGCTGATACAGCGCAGGCTACAGATTTCCCGCGAACGTCTCACTTCAAGAGCACTCAGAGTCTAAGCATTTGACATTCATGTTTATTGTGGTATAGCGTGATATAAGCAGAATTTATACAATTCCAATGCAAGAACCCCCAAAAATCATGCCCTCACCAATTTCAACTGCCCCCTTAGTCACTTCATCCTGGCGCCAGGTCTGTTCCCCAGACAATTTCACATCTCCACGTCTCACATATATACAGATGGAGAGGGAGAGAGAAAGCGTGAGATTAAGAGAGAGAAAAGAGATAGAGAGGGAGTGAGGGGGGGTTAGGGTTAGAGGAAGAGGGAGAGATAGAGATGGAGATGGGCAGAGAGAGAGAGGGGGTTAGGGTTAGAGAGAAATAGGTCGAGAGAAAGAGAGACAGACAGAGACAAAGAGAGTGGGTCATCCATAACATAAAAATATGTACTTTGGCGCAAGCCTTGAAAAATGGGCCGCCCCATCTCTCTCCACTCTAAGCATGATTTCACCGGAGACGTGGCATCAAAGCACTCGGCAGCAGCCGTAGCGTACAGACGTACACTAATGATCACATGAGTGGTAGCGAGGTGCAGGAGCGTTAACCTTCCTCTCTGCCGGAGCTCCTATGTAGGTCAAAATAAATATGTTCTGTCTTAACAGCCCTACCTGAAAATGCCAGTCAGATTCTGTCCTCCTTTCCTCATTCTGTCCTTCTATTCCCCTCCTTTCCATGACATGGTGACACACAAAATAGGACAGTTACAATATTGACATTGATATTGTGGCTTCATAAGTCACTGTTGCGGGTTATGTGTTGAATCAACAGACATTTTTGAAGTGATGCATGCATGCGTTGATATTGTTGTAATTATATGAAAACATTAGGAATTTAAAAGAGCCAGACATGATGCACATGCAGTCGAATGTGTCTGCTGAACATTCAGGACAGAGAAGAAGACGTTGTTTGCATCCCAAATGGCACCCTATTTCCTACATAGTGCATTACTTTTGACCTGAGACATATGGGCCATGGTTAAAAGTAGTACACTATTGGAATACGGTGCTATTTGGGACATAGCCATTGAATGAACTGATTGGATTATAATGCTGTGTAAATACCGCTCTCCCAGTCTGAGGTAGTAATGATATAATTTATTCATACAGATATGTTGCCAGTTTAATTCTGCACCAATTTTCAACAATTAGCATTTATTAGGGGATCTTTATTTAAGTTAAATGAAGTGAAAGTTTCAGTTATTAAAGCACTTTGTAAGCAGCCCTTTTATTTAAGGCCCATCCCTAATGTTAAAAAGGTTATCATTTATCATTCATAAATAGTTAAAGAAAAATTCTCACAGCTTTGCTTATCTTGGCCTAAGGCTTCTTTTTATCTCACACAAATACAACATAGCATGTCCATTTGAATAGTAAAGAAATTAGCATATGTCCTCCCCTCTGACTCTTCAGGAGTATCCCACCAACAAGTTTGCTTGATGAATCAGAGGACTCATATCCCTGCTGCTAATATCCCTCTAGTCTTCAGTTGAATCCCAAATGACACCCTATATAGTGCATTACTTTTGAGCAGGACCCATAGGTCTCTGGTCAAAGTAGTGCACTATAAAGGAATAGAGTACCAATTGGGACACATCCTAATTTTCATACACTGCAGTAAAAGTGGTTCAGGATTTAGCTAGGCAATATGCTAGACTGAACAGGCTCAGCAGATGAGGTCCCCTTCCCATTCAGTGGGATCCCCCCACTCTTATTTTTCCTTAGTGGTGATACATTCTCTATAAGTGTAGATTATTTCCAGAGAAAACTGGGGCTTTCATGTCAGTGTCAAGGCATGTCGCCAAGATAAAAGCCCAGATAGGACTGCTGTGAGGTGGGTTTCGACAATGCAGAGGTAGATAGGGGTGGACTGTGTATGTGTTAAAGCAGTGTATTGATAGATAATTCTGCAACTACTAACTAGAGAACTACGGTGCACAGTTACATCTCTGAGAGGGACTGCAGTGTCTTTCATTTGTAAAAAAGTGTATCTATTTGGCTGGAAAACCACTGTACTCAAGCTATGTTAAGTCCAAGTGGAGGTAAAGTAGAGTGCACTTGTGTTTTGATGTCAATTCAGAACTGAGTCATGATGCTAATTATGTTCTCTCAACTGTATTTTTTAAAGAACTTTAATAGAATGTCTATGGGGGGAAAAAGTTTAATTTCAACTCAGTTTATTCAGTCTTATTGTTTTCGGGCGTAAAAAGAGAGACCCATGACTATGTACTGTACGTGTCAGAGCTTAAACATAAATATTTAGGCCATACACAACACCAGCAAATAAAGTATCCTTGTCGCTCTCTTGAAGTGTAAATTCTTTAATTCTGTCCTACCCCCTCTCCCACCCCTCCCATTTTCTTTCTCTCTTCCATTTAATTAAGTTAAACCCATGTGACGGTACTCTGCGCACTTGTCTGCATGCGTGTGGACCGTGTGGCCACTGACACATGATGCGACTCCTCAGTGGACTGACTGCAGGCCTGGCATGGTTCCCCTGCTGAACCTTGGGAAGGGGCCATGACCCTGTCTTTGTCCCTAGCCCTGTTCAATAGTAGTACTAGGCAGGGAAAATGGTGCCATTTGGGACACAACCCTGGCATGGCTTCCTTGCTGAACCTTGGGAGTCACATCACTCCTCTTCTTATCCTCTCTCTTCCCCTCCTCTCCCCCTCTCTCCTCCAAGGTTCCTAAGGTGTCATGGCCACAGATGGGGTCTCTCATTTTCCTGTCTGTTTGATCTGAGCAAAGATCACAGATCCCAGAGCTGTAGCTGCCGCACCACAGCCTCCCCAGCTGCCCACCCACCCAGACCTAAATAATCAACCCCCTTTAAAGTGGATGTGTGTTTATGTTAACTCAACATGAATGGTTCGACTGAGGCATCAGGCGCTAGCTGGTTGGCCCAGTGATAATTACAGAGTGTTTATTTTATTGAATTGTAATTACTAAAGACAAATAGACTCCAACGAGCCACTTCCTGGTAGAAACAGCAGTTGAATGCAGCTGTGGAGTTGGTGGTGGATGAGGCCACGGCAGACAGAGGGTGCATGTATTTGTCGAAGATGTCATGAAATATAAAATACAAAAATGGTGCTCGATCACTTCAGTATGAATCACTATGGGGCAGAGTTCCAGACAGATTTTTTATTGAGCTTTCATTTTATTTCAAGACTTAATCTGTGTCAGGGAAACTGCCCCTATGCACTTTAGTTTAGTATGTTAGTACTTCTCTAATTCTCTCTAACACCAATTGCATGCATACAAACACAATTTATTGAGTAGGTATCAAACAAAGAACTCACGCAATCCATCTATATTATCAATAATTTATTTGGGCATCGTTGATCACTAATTTTCCACCCTGCTAAATTAATCTCGTTACGTCCTTTGACAACTTAACATTTCTATATAACTGACCTATCTGCAGGTATTCTACTACTCTATGAGAAATGGAGATAGCAAACCAAAACTGGTTCTGTGAACCAGTAGGTTGCAGCAAATGTTCTCATAACACAAACACTGTGTAGTTGTGCTAATGATTACACAATATTTGTATGAAACAGTCGCCTGAGGTTGCAAGAACGCTCCACATTGTTGGGACATCACAAAATAAACTGTCCAGTTGTGTGGATGATGATACAATGTTTCATTTAGGGTGCAAAAAACATTCAGCTGATGTTACAACAACGTTCCCAGACTATATTTATGTTCTTTAAAAGTTCCTAAAACTTTTATTTAGGTTGCGGGAACATTGTTGGAATATGACAAGATAGGTTCCCAAAACACTAAAACTGTCTACTTGCAGATAATGTTTGCATCAGGGTGCATAAACATTTTGTTGATGTTGCAAGAATGTTGACAGAACAGCCTTTCTGAGTTATTTAAAGTTTCCCAGAAAAAGAGAGGTTCCCAAAGCACAAAATATGCTTAGTTGAGATGATATTCATACAATGTTTAAGTTAGGTTGCACAGGACATTCCATTAATTCCATTGAAGGGGGCTCCCGAGTGGTGCAGCGGTCTAAGGCACTGCATCTCAGTGCTAGAGGTGTCACTACAGACCCTGGTTCAATTCCAGGCTATATCACAACCAGCTGTGATTGGGAGTCCCATAGGGTGGCGCACAATTGGCCCAGCATCCTCCGGGTTAGTGTTTGGCCGGGGTAGGCTATCATTGTAAATAAGAATTTGTTCTTAACTGACTTGCCTTGTTAAATAAAGTAAGAATGTTCTGAGAACACCAGGTCTAAGTTCTTTACAGGTTCCCAGAATGTTATGGGAGTTGTCTGAGATGTTGCAGGAATATTCTTGTGATTTCCACATATTGTACTTAGGAGATTGCACAGAATATTCCAACAATGTTCCACAATTTCCAAATAACTTTTATGACATTCATAGAATATTTGTTGTGGGTTTCATTACCTTTATTATTGAGTATTCACCTGCTCATTAAATACAGGATCAGAACCTTCAATCTAAATACAAAATAATTTTACCTTTTCTCAATTTCAATCAAAACATACAAATGCAGGCAATAGCCATTCTAAAAATATTAAACATGTACAGAAACAAATTCAGAAATATCTTAATTTAGCACATTCAAGGATTCAAAAACATTAAATATTCAATATGAAAAGTGATTTAGCACACATTTTAACAGAATTTGGTTTACTGTGAAAAATTGTATATTCTTCAGATTAGCACCATTGTCCTCACTATGAATTCTAAAATAAACAAGTTCCCCAGTTTTCCTGTGTGGGGAAAAACAGAGAGTTTGCCCAATGTAAGTTTTTTTTTGTAACATTTAGTTACGTTACAGCCTTATTCTAAAATAAAAATAAAACAAATAAATTGTCATCAATTTACACACAATGCCCAATAATGACAAAGCAAAAACAGGTTTTTCGAAATTTTGGCAAATGTAAAAAATATATTACAGACATATCACATTTGCATAAGCATTCAGACCCTATAATCACTACTTTGTTGAAGCACCTTTGGCAGTGAATACAGCCTCGAGTCTTATTTGGTATGCAAGCCTGGCACACCTGTATTTAGGGAGTTTCTCCCATTCTTCTCTGCAAATCCTCTCAAGCTCTGTCAGGTTGGATGGGGAGCATCGCTATACAGCTATTTCAGGTCTTTCCAGAGATGTTCGATCGGGATCAAGTCCGAGTTCTAGCTGGGACACTCAAGGACATTCAGAGGTGTGTCCCGAAGCCACTTCTGCATTGTCTTGGCTGTGTGCTTTCGGTCGTTGTGCTGTTGGAAGGTGAACCTTCGCCCCACTCTGAGGTCCTGAGCGCTCTGGAGCAGGTTTTCATCAAGGATCTCTATGTACTTTGCCCCTTTCATCTTTCCCTCAATCCTGACTAGTATCTCAGTCCCTGCCTCTGAAAAACATACCCACAGCATGATGCTGCTACCACCATGCTTCACCGTAGGATGGTGCCAAGTTTCCTCTAGACGTGACGCTTGGCATTCAGGCCAAATATTTCTAATGGTATGAGACTTTAAGGTGGTTTTTGGCAAACTCCAAGCAGGCTGTCATGTGCCTTTTACTGAGTAAAAGCTTCCATCTGGCCACTCTACCATAAAGGCCTGATTGGTGGAGTGCTGCAGAGATGGTTGTCCTTCTGGAAGGTTCTCCCATCTCCACAGAGGAACTCTGGAAATCTGTCAGTCAGCGTGACCATCGGGTTCTTAGTCAGCTCCCTGACCAAGGCCCTTCTCCACCTATTGCTCAGTTTGGCCTGGCAGCCAGCTCTAGATAGAGTCTTGGTGGTTCCAAACTTCTTTAATTTTAGAATGATAGAGACCACTGTGCTCTTGGGGACCTTCAATGCTGCAGACATTTTATGCTAATCTTCCCCAGATCTGTATCCCGACACAATCCTGTCTCGGAGCTCTACAGATAATTCCTTCAACCTCATGGCTTGGTTTTTGCTCCGACATGCACTGTCAACTGTGAGACCTTATATAGACAGTTATGTGCCTTTCCAAACATGTCTAATTAATAGAATGTACCTCAGGTAGCCTCCAATCAAGTTGTAGAAACATCTCAAGGATGATCAATGGAAACAGGATGCACTTGAGCTCACTTTTGAGTCTCATAGCAAAGGGTCTGAAAACGTATGTAAATAAAGGTTTCTGTTTTTTTTGTCATTATCGATATTTTATGTAGATCGAGAAGAAAAAAAACAAATGTAATCAATTTTAGAATAAGGCTGTAACGTAAAAATATGTGAAAAAAGTCAAGGGGTCTGAATACTTTATGAACGTACTATAAAATAATTAACAAATCAACAACATGTTACAATATGTTGTGAAAACAGTGCTCAACCTTGTGTACACTACTACTTTTAAGTGTCTGAATGCTAATGTAACCTGAATGAAATGGCTAGTTAGTTAGAATGGAAGCAAGACTGTTACTATATACAATTGTATCATGTTTTAATGTCAAATCACAGGTTTTGACTTCACATAATTTCTGAATTTCAAATGATCGTTTCCTGTTCCGCTTTTTGTAGTTGTAAAGTGCCCACAGGTCAACGCCATCCACTTCTCTGATAACCTATCTGACTCTTTCCCAGGAAGACATTATTTGAAGGAATACAAGTTATTTATTTAAAATACGCTTTATAAATATCAATGCAACTAAAATTACATTTCAAAATACTTGAAACAACAATAACAACTAAAATACAGTGGTGGAAATGTGCAGCACAAAAAGATGGGAACATTTAAAAATGTCCTGATTGACCATAATACCCTATCAACTGCATATAGACTGAACCCCTGCCTGCTATCCACTGGTGGCGCGGAGGGTTCATGATCTGACTGATAATCCTAAAATTGCAGTTTTAAACACAGCATGTGCACTGCAGATTGTCAACATATGAAGTGTAAAACATATGGTTGTGATTGTCTGATTAAATGCTGTTCAAATGACCTGTGAATCACATCACAACTGAGCATATTTGTCTCTTGTAATACACCCACACTGTTCCCACAACCTAATAACATGTTCTGGGAACCTTTAAACAACTTAGAAAGGCTGTTCTCGCTACATTTTTACATCAACGGAAAGTTTTGTGCACCCTGATTCAAACATTATCTGCATGTCAGCACAACTAGTGTCACACCCTGATCTGTTTCACCTGTCTTTGTGATTGTCTCCACCCCCATCGAGGTGTCGCCCATCTACCCCATTATCCCCTGTGTTTTAATACCTGTGTTCTCTGTTTCTCTGTTGCCAGTTCGTTTTGTTTCGTCAAGCCTACCAGTGTTTTTCCTTCTGTTCCTCTCTCTCGATTGTTCCAGTTATCTAGTTTTCCCAGTGTTGAACTTTTCTGCCGGCCCTGACCCTGAGCCTGCCTGCTGCCCTGTACCTTTGCTCCACCTATCTGGATTACTGGCCCCTGCCTGCCCTTGACCTGTCCTTTGCCTGCCCCTGCTGGATTAATAAACTGTTGTTACTTCGATGTTGTCTGCATCTGGGTCTTACCTGAAACGTGACAGTACAAACTGGCCATGACTGACCCAGCTGACCCAGCAGCCAGCTGCGCAACGCAATCTCCTCCCAAGGAGCCACCATCAGTAGGCACGAAGAATTGCTTCTCATTGACCATCCATATCGATGGCCGATTAAGGGAAAGACGGAGGGAGAGGAAATTCGATTTCGCTCACACATCCAGGGATTCCACCTTGCCTCCGAGTCATCCCGGAAGTCCCCGATGATCCCGTTGCAGAGAGAACCCGAGGCTTCCTGACCTCCCCCGAGAGTCGCCGAAGACGGCCAAGTCACCGCTTCCCGAGCCAATGCAACTACAGTGGCCTGCGAAAGTATTCACCCCCTTGGCATTTTTCCTATTTTGTTGCCTTACAATCTGGAATTAAAATAGATTTTGGGGGGTTGTATCATTTGATTTACACAACATGCCTACCAATTTGTAGATGCAAAATATGTTTTATTGTGAAACAAACAAGAAATAAGACAAAAAAACTGAAAACTTGAGCATGCATGACTATTCACCCCCCCAAAGTCAATACTTTGTAGAGACACATTTTGCAGCAATTACAGCTGCAAGTCTCTTGGGGTATGTCTATATAAGCTTGGCACATCAAGCCACTGGGATTTTTGTCCATTCTTCAAGGCAAAACTGGTGTACAGCAATCTTTTAGTCATACCACAGATTCACAATTGGATTGAGGTCTGGGCTTTGACTAGGCCATTCAAAGACATTTAAATGTTTCCCCTTAAATCACTCGACTGTTGCTTTAGCAATATGCTTAAGGTCATTGTCCTGCTGGAAGGTGATCCGCTGTCCCAGTCTCAAATCTCTGGAAGACTGAAACAGGTTTCCCTCAATAATTTCCCTGTATTTAGTGCCATCCATCATTCCTTCAATTCTGACCAGTTTCCCAGTCCCTGCCGATGGAAAAACCTCCCAACAGCATGATGCTGCCACCACCATGTTCACTGTGGGGATGGTATACTCAGGGTGATTAGAGGTGTTGGGTTTGCACCAGAAATATTGTTTTCCCTTGATGGCCAAAAGGCTACATTTTAGTCTCATCTGACCAGGGTACCTTCTTCCATATGTTTGGGGAGTTTCCCACAAACCTTTTGGTGATCACCAAACATGTTTGCTTATTTTATTTTTTTAGCAATAGCTATTTTCTGGCCACTCTTCCGTAAAGCCCAGCTCTGTGGAGTGTACGGCTAAAAGTGGTGCTATGGACAGATACTCCAATCTCCACTGTGGAGCTTTGCAGCTCCTTCAGGGTTATCTTTGGTCTCTTTGTTGCCTCTCTGATTAATACCCTCCTTGCCTCATCTGTGAGTTTTGGTGGGCAGCCCTCTCTTGGCAGGTTTGTTGTGCCATATTCTTTCCATTTTTTAATAATGGATTTAATGGTGTTTCGTGGGATGTTCAAAGTTTCAGATATTTGTTTATAACTCAACCCTGATCTGTACCTTTCCAAAACTTTGTCCCTGACCTGTTTGGTGCCGCGTGCTTGGTGGTGGACCTTGCTTAGTGGTGTTGCAGATTCTGGGGCCTTTCAGAACATGTGTATATATACTGAGATAATCGAACACTTAAAAAAAGTCCACCTGTGTGCAATCTAAGTAATTATGTGACTTCTGAAGGTAATTTGTTGCACCAGATCTTATTTAGGGGCTTCATAGAAAAGGGGGTGAATACATATGCACCCACCACTTTTCATTTTTTATATTTAATTTTATTTCTTTAAACAAGTTATTTTTTTCACTTCACCAATTTGGACTATTTTGTATATGTCCATTACGTGAATTCCAAATAAAAATATATTTAAAATACAGGTTGAAATGGAACAAAATAGAAAAAACACCAAGGGGGATGAATACTTTTGCAAGGCACTGTAGGCAGACGATCCAAGATGGCTTAGCAGTAAGGTGTGTATGGTTTTGTCGCATATAAATATTCTGTTTTCTTGTGGGGTTTTGTATACAGTGGGGGGAAAAAGTATTTGATCCCCTGCTGATTTTGTACGTTTGCCCACTGACAAATAAAGGATCAGTCTATAATTTTAATGATAGGTTTATTTGAACAGTGAGAGACAGAATAACAACAAAAATATCCAGAAAAACGCATGTCAGAAATTTTATAAATTCATTTGCATTTTAATGAAGGAAATAAGTATTTGACCCCCTCTCAATCAGAAAGATTTCTGGCTCCCAGGTGTCCTTTACACAGTTAACCAGCTGAGATTAGGAGCACGCTCTTAAAGGGAGTGCTCCTAACCACAGCTTGCTACCTGTAAAAAAGACACCTGTCCACAGAAGCAATCAATCAATCAGATTCCAAACTCTCCACCTTGGCCAAGACCAAAGAGCTCTCCAAGGATGTCAGGGACAAGATTGTAGACCTACACAAGGCTGGAATGGGCTACAACACCATCAGCAAGCAGCTTGGTGAGAAGGTGACAACATTTGGTGCGATTATTCGCAAATGGAAGAAACACAAAAGAACTGTCAATATCCCTCGGCCTGGGGCTCCATGCAAGATCTCACCTCGTGGGGTTGCAATGATCATAAGAACAGTGAGGAATCAGCCCAGAACTACACGGGAGGATCTTGTCAATGATCTCAAGGCAGCTGGGACCATAGTCACCAAGAAAACAATTGGTAACACACTACGCCGTGAAGGACTGAAATCCTGCAGCACCCGCAAGGTCCCCCTGCTCAAGAATACATATACAGGCCTATCTGAAGTCTGCCAATGAACATCTGAATGACTCAGAGGACAACTGGTGAAAGTGTTGTGGTCAGATGAGACCAAAATGGAGCTCTTTGACATCAACTCAGCTCGCCGTGTTTGGAGGAGAAGGAATGCTGCCTATGACCCCACGAACACCATCTCCACCGTCAAACATGGAGGTGGAAACATTATGCTTTGGGGGTGTTTTTCTGCTAAGGGGACAGGACAACTTCACCGCATCAAAGGGACGATGGACGGGGCCATGTACCATCAAATCTTGGGTGAGAACCTCCTTCCCTCAGCCAGGGCATTGAAAATGGGTTGTGGATGGGTATTCCAGCATGACAATGACCCAAAACACACGGCCAAGGCAACAAAACAGTGGCTCAAGAAGAAGCACATTAAAGTCCTGGAGTGGCCTAGCCAGTCTCCAGACCTTAATCCCATAGAAAATCTGTGGAGGGAGCTGAAGGTTCGAGTTGCCAAACGTCAGCCTCGAAACCTTAATGACTTGGAGAAGATCTGCAAAGAGGAGTGGGACAAAATCCCTCCTGATATGTGTGCAAACCTGGTGGCCAACTACAAGAAACGTCTGACCTCTGTGATTGCTAACAAGGGTTTTGCCACCAAGTACTAAGTAATGTTTTGCAGAGGGGTCAAATACTTATTTCCCTCATTAAAATGCAAATCCTTTTATAACATTTTTGACATGTGTTTTTCTGGAGTTTTTTGTTGTTATTCTGTCTCTCACTGTTCAAATAAACCTACTATTAAAATTATAGACTGATCATTTCTTTGTAAGTGGGCAAACGTACAAAATCAGCAGGGGATCAAATATTTTTTTCCCCCACTGTATATTTCAATATATTTCAATCTCTTTTTTTCCATTTTCGAATTACCTATACCTTCCTGCAACCCGCCTCACCCAATGTGGTACGGATGTCCTATTTTTTAGACCTTATAACTGGAGCCTCATTCAGAAGCTAGCCCTCAGAAGCTAGCCAGCTAATTAGCTAGTAGCTATTTAGTCATTGTTAGCCACTGCTAGCGGTCTTTAACTTTAGCTCAGACACCTGCAGCTTTAGCTTTAGCTAATACCTGCCAGTCTGCACAGTGCGATATCAGCCCTGAACATATCAGACTGCTTTTTTCCACTACATCACCGGATTCCTGCCGCAAACTCTGGACCATACATCGGATCATTGCAGCTAGCTAGCTGCTACCGAGTGGCTATTGTGGCTAATGCCCTTGTCCAGAAGCAAGCACCATTTAGCCTCGAGCTAGGCCAATCTCCTGGCTAGCCAACGAAGTACACCAACTACAATACCTCTCTTGCCAACTGGCCTGGACCCTTTGTTGACTCGGAGCCCCGCCGATCCATCATGACTGGTCTGCTGACATAATTCAGCCGATGTGCTCTCAACCGGAATCTGCGTCGTGGATGTCGGTGAAGACCCATCTGCAAGCCCCGGCCCGCTAGCTTTCTAAACGCAGTGTCTACCGCTCGCCTAGCGTAGCAACGACTACCGAACGGCTCCTTGTTTCATCTATTGCTGCTCATTGGACCCTATGACCACTAGGCTTCACAGCTGATGCCCGCTGGACTGTTGGTGAACACGCTACTTCATTTTCTTTATCTGTTGGCCCTAGCATCAAACTCAGTTCCTGTGTGTTGCTAACTGACCCTCTCTGCCCATTCATCGCCATTTTCCCGTTGTTGTTGTCTTAGCTGTTTACCCGTTTTTGTCTTACCCGTTGTTGTCTTAGCTCTCCAAATCAACACCTGTGATTGTTTTATGCCTCTCTCTAATGTCAATATGCCTTGTATAGTGTTGTTTAGGGTAGCTCTCATTGTTTTATTTTACTGCGGAGCCCCTAGTCCCACTCAACATGCCATAGATAGCTCCTTTGTCCCACCTCCCACACATGCGGAGACCTCACCTCGCTTAACTGGCGCCTACAGAGATGCAACCTCTCTCATTGTCACACAATGCCTAGGTTTACCTCCACTGTACTCGCACCCTACCATACCCTTGTCTGTACATTATGCCCTGAATTTATCCTACCACGCACAGAAATCTGATCCTTTTATTCTCTGTTCCCAATGCACTAGACGACCAGTTCTTATAACCTTTATCCGTACCCTCATCCTACGCCTCCTCTGTTCCTCTGGTCATGTAGAGGTTAACCCAGGCCCTGTGTGTCCCCAGGCTCTCTATTTGTTGAATTCTGTAACCATAAAATCCTTGCGTTCATGCATGTTAACATCAGAAACCTTCTCCCTAAGTTTGCTTTATTCACTGCTTTAGCACACTCCGCCAACCCTGATGTCCTAGCCGTGTCGGAACCCTGGCTAAGGAAGGCCACCAAAAATTCTGAAATTTCCATCCCCAACTACAACATTTTCAGTCAAGATAGAACTGCTAAAGGGGGCGGAGTTGCAATCTACTGCAGAGATAGCCTACAGAGATCTGTCATACTATCCAGGTCTATGCCCAAACAGTTGGAGCTTCTACTTTAAAAAATCCATCTCTCCAGAAATAAGTCTCTCACTGTTGCCGCTTGTTATAGACCCCCCTCAGCTCCCAGCTGTACACTGGACACCATATGTGAATTGATTGCCCCCCATCTATCGTCAGAGTTCAAACTGTTAGATGGCCAAAACTGGCATATGCATAACACCCCGGCCATCCTACAATCTGAGCTAGATGCCCTCAATCTCACACAAATTATCAAGGAACCTACCAGGTACAACCTTAAATCCGTAAACACGGGCACCTTCGCAGATATCATCCTGACCAACTTGCCCTCTAAATACACCTCTGCTGTTTTCAACCAGGATCTCAGCGATCACGGCCTTATTGCCTGCGTCCGTTATGGGTCCGCAGTCAAATGACCACCCCTCATCACTAAAACACTACTGCGAGCAGACATTTCCATTCGACCTGGCCCGGGAATCCTGGAAGGATTTTGACCTCATCCCATTAGTAGAGGATGCCTGGTTGTTCTTTAAAAGTGCTTTCCTCACCATCTTAAATAAGCATGCCTCTTTCAGAAAATGTAGAACCAAGAACAGATATAGCCCTTGGTTCACTCTAGACTTGACTGCCCTTGACCAGCACAAAAACATTCTGTGGCATACTGCACTAGCATCGAATAGTCCCCGCGATAAGCAACTTTTCAGGGAAGTCAGGAACCATGATACACAGTCAGTTAATAAAGCAAAGGCTAGCTTTTTCAAATACAAAATGTACATCCTTCAGCACTAAATCCAAAAAGTTTTGGGACACTGTAAAGTCCATGGAGAATAAGAGCACCTCCTCCCAGCTGCGTACTGCACAGAGGCCAGTTAACACTGTCACCACCGATAAATCCACGATAATTGAGAATTTCAATAAGCATTTCTCTACGGCTGCCCATGCTTTCCATCTGGCTACCCCAACCCCGGCCAACAGTTCTGCAGCCCCCGCAGCAACTGGCTCAAGCCCCCCCCCCGCTTCTCCTTCACCCAAATCAAGACAGCTGATGTTCTGAAAGAGCTGCACAATCTGGATCCCTACAAATCAGCTGGGCTAGACAATCTGGACCCTCCCTTCCTAAAATTATCTGCCGCTATTGTTGCAACCCCTATTACTAGTCTGTTCAACCTCTCTTTCGTATCGTTAGACATTCATAAAGATTGTAAAGCGGCCGCGGTCTTCCTCCTCTTCAAAGAGGGAGACACTATAGACCCAAACTTTCTAAAGTCTTCGAAAGCCAAGTGAACAAACAGATCACCAACCATTTCAAATTCCAACGTACCTTCTCTGCTAGGCAATTCGGTTTCCGAGATGGTCACGGGTGCATCTCATTCACGCTCAAGGTCCTAAATGATATCATAACCGCCATCGATAAAAGACAGTACTGTGCAGCCGTCTTCATCGACCTTGCCAAGGCTTTTGACTGTCAATCACCGTATTCTTATTGGCAGACTCAACAGCCTTGGTTTGTCTAATGACTGCCTCGCCTAGTTCACTAACTACTTCTCAGATAGAGTTCAGTGTGTCAAATCGGAGGGCATGTTGTCCGGACCTCTGGCAGTCTCTATGGGGGTGCCACAGGGTTAAATTCTCAGACCGACTCTTTTCTCTGTATATATCAGTGATGTCGCTGTTGCTGTGGGTGATTCTTTGATCCACCTCTACGCAGACGACATCATTCTGTATACATCTGGCCCTTCTTTGGACACGGTTAACAAACCTCCAAACGAGCTTCAATGCCATACAACACTCCTTCCGTGGCCTCCAACTGATCTTAAATGCTTGTAAAGCTAAATCCATGCTCATCAACCGATCGCTGCCCGCACCCACCCGCCCAACGAGCACCACTACTCTGGACGGTTCTGACTTAGAATATGTGGACAACTATAAATACCTAGGTATCTGGCTAGACTGTAAACTCTCCTTCCAGACTCATATTAAGCATCTCCAATCCAATATTAAATCTAGAATTGGCTTCCTATTTCGCAACAAAGCCTCCTTCACTCATGCTGCCAAACGTACCCTCGTAAAACTGACTACCGATCCTTGACATCGGCGAAGTCATTTACAAAATAGCCTCCAACAGTCTACTCAGCAAATTGGATGCAGTCTTTCACAGTGCCATCTGTTTTGTCACCAAAGCCCCATATATTACCTACCACTGCAACCTGTATGCTTCGTTGGCTGGTCCTCGCTACATATTCGTCGCCAAACCCACTGGCTCCAGGTCATCTATAAGTCTTTGCTAGGTAAAGCTCCGCCTTATCTCAGCTCACTGGTCACCATAGAAACACCCACCCGTAGCACGCGCTCCAGCAGGTATATTTCACTGGTCATCCCCAAAGCCAACACCCCCTTTGGCCGCCTTTCCTTCCAGTTCTCTGCCGTCAATGACTGGAACATATTGCAAAAATCGCTGAAGTTGGAGACTTGTATCTCCCTCACTAACTTTAAGCATCAACTGTCAGAGCAGCTTACCGATCGCTGCAGCTGTACACAGCCCATCTGTAAATCACCCATCCAACTACCTACCTCATTCCCATATTTGTTTTTGTTTTCCTTATCTTTTGCACACCAGTAATTCTACTTGCACAGCCTCATCTGCACATCTATCCCTCCAGTGTTAATTGCTAAATTGTAATTACTTTGCCACTATGGCCTATTTATTGCCTTACCTTCTTACTTCATTTGCACACACTGAACACAGATTTTTCTATTGTGTTATTGGCTGTATGTTTGTTTATCCCATGTGTAACTCTGTGTTGTTGTTTTTGTTGCACTGCGTGGCTTTTTCGTGGCCAGGTCACAGAAGCTAGCCAGCTAATTGGCCTGCCTGGTTAAATAAATGTGAAATAATAAAAAAATATATAAAAGGCAGAGCTGGGCTGTCGCCAGCAGAATAGAAATACAGGATCAACATGAAGAGTTGTCTGTATTGCGAGACTCTTGGTCATTTTGTGTCCTGTTGTCTTTCAAAAGACCAGGCTCACTGGTAGGAGCGAGTACTCTGGTGCGCCATATGGAGAACTTTTCTGCTTCCCTAGCTTACATCCCATTTCATGCCATTCTGTTGTGGGGAAACCAGTCTAAATCTCTTTGGGTACTCATTCACTCTGGGGTCAATGAGCTTTTTGGACGCTACCCTGTGTCGTGTCTTTGGGTCACCATTAAACTGAAGACATGTTTATCAATTAACTCCCTGTAATTATTATCACGCGATTAAACTGATTAATCGTTTAATTGTAATTAACTAGGAGATCGGGGCACCAAGGAAAATATTCAGATTACAAAGTTATAATTTTCCTAATATAACTTTCCTATATTATAACATTATATATTATATTCTATTATAGTATTGGCCGATTATCTTCTGTTTTAAATGGTGTATTTTACCTCGCGTCCAGTCTCAATCCAAACGTCGTAAATTGTTGTATCTGGACGAACCCAGTCTTTACTAAAATCATCCATACATCAATTGTCTTAAAATCATTTATTTACTAAACTAAGTAATTCACAGAAAGTATACAAACAGTAATTATCATCACAAAGAATTGGTAGAGTAATGTGCCCTAGTGGCCTGTTGAACAATGGGTCATAAACGGTCAGCTGAGGAGACACACAGAGTTCATTAATATTAACCTGTCTGGGCTAGGGGGCAGTATTGAGAATTTTGGAAAAATATGTTCCCATTTTTAACTGCCTCCTACACCAACTCAGAAGCTAGAATATGCATATTATTGTTCAGGTTTGGATAGAAAACACTCTGAATTTTCTAAAACTGTTTGAATGGTGTCTGTGAGTATAACAGAACTCCTATGGCAGGCAAAAACCTGACAAGGTTTCAAGCAGGAAGTACCCTGTCTGACAAGGAGTCGTGCGTCTTGCATCTTTTTATTGAAAAGTAAGGATCTTAGCTGTAACGTGACAATTCCCAGGGCTCCAATAGGCTCTCAGAGCCCGCGAAATAACTGAAGGTTTACGAGGGAGCCTCAGGTTGAAACAGATTATCGCCTTTTGTAAGTGGCTGCTCCGAGGACCTTTGAATGATGCGCGTGCATGAGTCGCTTCTGAGGAGAAATTTTATTCGGCTGTTTAGGCTCAATGCATACTCCCGGTCGGAATATTATCACTTCTCTACGACATAAATGGCATAAAAATTGGTTTTAAACAGCGGTTGACATGCTTCGAAGTACGGTAATGGAATATTTAGACATTTTTGACACGCCAATGCGCCATGCGCGAAACCGGGAAGAAGCATTCTAGAACTCACGAACAAAACGTCGCTGTTTGGATATAACGATGGATTATTTGGGACCAAACCAACATTTGTTATTGAAGTAGAAGTCCTGGCAGTGTATTCTGATGAAGAACAAGCAAGGTAAGAACATTTTTCTTATAGGAAATGTGATTTTGGTGGATGCTGACCTGGGTGGGTATCTAAATAGCTAGCCCTGTAATGCCGGGCTATGTACTTAGATTATTGCAAAATGTGCTTCATCCGAAAAGCTATTTTAAAATCGGACATATCGAGTGCATAGAGGAGTAATGTATCTATAATTCTTAAAATAATTGTTATGCTTTTTGTGAACGTTTATCGTGAGTAATTTAGCAAACTGTTAGTAAATTCAACGGAAGTTTGCCGGGGGTTATGCGTTTTCTGAACGTCACATGCTAATGCAAAAAGCTGTTTTTTGATATAAATATGAACTTGATTGAACAGACATGCATGTATTGTATAACACAATGTCCTAGGTGTGTCATCTGATGAAGATCATCAAAGGTTAGTGCTGCATTTAGCTGTGGTTTGGGTTTATGTGACATGATATGCTAGCTTGAAAAATGGCTGTCTGATTTTTTCTGGCTGGGCACTCTGCTGACATAATCTAATGTTTTGCTTTCGTTGTAAAGCCTTTTTGAAATCGGACAGTGGGGTTAGATTAACGAGATTCTTGTCTTTAAATAGCTGTAAAATAGTCATATGTTTGAGAAATTGAAGTAATAGCATTTCTAACGATTCAAAAATCGCGCCACTGGAATTTCAGTAGCTGTTACGTAGGTGGGACGAAATCGTCCCACATACCCCAGACAGGTTAACAATTGATATGCTAATCCTTTGTACATGAACGCTCACTCATTCGGCAACTGCAATCAATATATATTTACGCTCAGTGTGTCATCGGGATCCTTGTTGAAGAGTCGTTCTGTTGGAGAGTTCTCTCTCTCTCTCTCGGTTAGAATGGATCTTTCAAAACGACATTCATTAATGTCGTTATAGAATGGATGTTTCGTTGGTCTTCGCGTTCAATGATATAATTTCTAGCTGCAGACTATTAATTAATATCAAAGACTTGTTCTTATTCTGTCGGTATCAATAGTCTAAAAGTTAACCATGTGGTATAGTTCACTTTCAGTAGCGGAATTGGATGGTCAAACCTATTGGCCAACTCGCAATGGAGTGGAGGCCTGGTCTGAAGAAAGTAGATCAGGGTATAGTTTTATAGTGAACATGTCTCATGACGCCTGGTCCTGTCTGTGTCCCTGGGGGCGTGCCGATGACTGAGTTAAGCTTGGTACAGAAATACAATTCTATCACATTAACATCAGTACATAGCATCTCAATGTATTACAAATAGCTGTATCCTTATTAATACATTCTATACAACCATGTGGATGCAAGTCTCAAGGCTGAGGCTATTATATAAACCGTTTTATGGTAATATGGCTATATTGTCTCTTCTGAGTATCACAAAATTGTACCAAGCGGACCAGTTCGTAGCTGGATTCTTCACCAATCTTCCATACCTTCTCCAGAACACAAATGTCGCTTGGCTCCCCAATTCTGTGAGTTGGAAGAATTTCCTGTGTCTCTCTATCGGCCATGTGGCAAGAGATTCTCCTGGAATTTTACCACTCCTTCACACAGGGACTGGGTGGGGGAAGGTAGGTTGGGGGATGGTGCAAGGGGGGAGGGGGTCAACTGTCCTCCCTGTACTCAAAGAGGCCAACGTCATGACACCTGGCTTCCGAGCTGAACATTCCCACTCAGCCCCTCCCATTAACCTACTGGTGTCAGGGAATCACAGCGAGAATATTCAATTTCTGCTCATCAAGTCTCCTCAGATTCCGGTGGTTTTGGGATTCTCCTGGCTCCAGCGACACAATCCCCTCATCATCTGGTCTACAGGTGCCATCATGGGCTGGTGTCCATGCTGCCACGCCCATTGTCTGAATTCAGAGCAACCTGCCCCGGGTCGTCTTCCTGGGGGCTCAGAACGTGCCCCGGACTTCTCCGCCATTCCATACGGAGTACCAGGACCCCCGCCAGGCCCGGGCCACTCCGCTTCTGCCGCACCGACTCTATGACTTCGGGATTGACCTTCTCCCTAGCAACACGCCGCCCTGGGGACGTCTGTACTCTCTGTCGGGATCGGAGGCCAAGGCTATGGAGACCTACATTGGGGACTCCCTAGCTGCAGGATTTATCCGGTCTCTTCCTCTCCCGCTGGCACAGGGTTCTTCTTCGTGGAGGAAAAGGACAATACCTTGCGGCCGTGCACTGACTACCGGGGACTCAATGACATTACTGTTACGAACCGTTACCCACTACCACTAATTTCCTCAGCCTTCGAGCCGCTCCAGGGGGCCATTGTGTTTTCCAAGCTGGATCTACAAAATGCCTACAACCTGGTGCGGATACGAGAGAGGGACGAGTGGAAAACCACCTTCAACAACGCCAGCAGCCACTACGAGTATCTGGTCATGCCTTTTGGCCTCACCAACACCCCTGCTGTGTTCCAGGTTCTGGTAAATGATTTTCTCTGCGACATGTTGAACTGGTTCGTCTTCATCTACATTGATGACATCCTTGTCTTCTCCCGCTCCCCCCAAGAACACGTGCTCCACGTCCAGCAGGTCTTCTACGCCTTCTGGAGAATGAGCTGTTTGTGAAGGTGGTGAAGTGCGAGTTCCATGACTCCACCATCCCATTTCTGGGTTACATCATCTCTGCTGGGAGTGTACAGATGGATCCCGGGAAGGTGAGAGTGGTGGTGGATTGGCCTCAGCCTACGTCCAGGGTGCAGCTGCAACGTTTCCTGGGATTTACCAACTTTCTTCGATGCTTATCCGGGGTTACAGCACAGGACTGAATCCTGGGGGGGGCCCAGATAACCGGATGTTTGTGCCTGACGCTGTCCACTCCGTGGTCCTGGAGTGGGCCCATTCCTTCACCCGCGCTCCCGTCGGACCCTGGCCTTCGTGCATCAACGCTTTTGGTGGCTTTCAATGGTTCCGGATGTCACCATGTTTGTCGCCGCCTGCACGGTTTGTGCTCCGGTTGGTGCTCTTCAACAACTGCCTGTCCCTCACCGTCCCTTATCCCACATAACCCTGGATTTCATCACGGGTCTACCCCCGTCTGTCCAAAGCTGCCCACTTCGTTCCTTTCCCCAAACTACCCTCGGCCAAGGAGACGGGCCAGCTTATGGTGCAGCACATTTTACGGATCCATGGACTGCCCGTGGACATCAGTTCTCGTCCCGGTTCTGGAAGGCATTCTGCACCCTCATTGGGTCGTCGGCCAGCCTGTCCTCTGGGTTCCACCCCCAGTCCAACGGCCAGTCGGAGTGAACCAGCCAGGACCTCAAGACAACTATGCGTTGCCTGGTCTCCGCCAACCCCAGAACCTGGAGCCAGTAGCTTGTGTGGGTGGAAAACGCCCGCAACACCCTTCCCTGCTCTGCCACAGGCCTATCACCATTTGAGTGTTCCCTGGGGTATCAGTCCCCGCTTTTTCCCGAGCAGAAAGAAGAGGTCGGCATACCTTCTGCCCAGATGTTTGTCTGCCACTGTTGTTGTACCAGGAGGAGAGCCCGGTCGGCCCTCCTCAAGACCACCTCCAGGTTAAGGCCAGGCGGAGAGGTGCTGGGTCCCCGCCAGGGTCATCCTGGACCCAAGCTTCATTGCAGATATCCAATGCCGACACCCCAGTCAACCAGGTATGCGCACAGGTAGGACGCCAGGTGGCACCCCTAGAGGGGGGGTACTGTCACACCCTGATCTGTTTCACCTGTCTTTGTGATTGTCTCCACCCCACTCCAGGTGTCGCCCATCTACCCCATTATCCCCTGTGTATTTATACCTGTGTTCTCTGTTTGTCTGTTTCATGTTTGTTTTGTTTTGTCAAGCCTACCAGCGTTTTCTCCACTGTTCCTGTCTCTTGATTGTTACTGTTTTCTAGTTTCCCCAGTGTTGACATTTTCTGCCTGCCCTGAGCCTGCCTGCTATCCTGTACCTTTGCCCCACTTATCTGTATTCCTGTCCCCAGCCTGCCCTTGACCTGTCTTTTGCCTGCCCCTTTTGGATTACTTAAGGATCTGCCCCTTTTTTTTATTTTCGCCTGAAATGACATACTCAAATCTAACTGTCTGTAGGCCAGGCCCTGAAGCAAGGATATGCTTATTCTTGGTACCATTTGAAAGGAAATACTTTGAAGTTTGTGGAAATGTGAAAGGAATGTAGGAGAATATAACACAATAGATCTGGTAAAGATGATACAAAGGAAAAAAAATATTATTTTGTATTTTTTTGTACCATCATCTTTGAAATGCAAGAGAAAGGCCATAATGTATTATTCCATCCCAGCTGCAATACATATTTTGGCCACAAGACGGCAGCAGTGTATGTGCAACGTTCTAGACTGATCCAATCAACCATTGCATTTCTGTTCAATATTTTGTAACTCGGCTGCCCAAATATGCCTAATTTGTTTATTAACCTCTCTGGGCTAGGTGGGACGTTTGTGTCCCACCCTAGTCGACAGCCAGTGGAATCCCGTGACGCGATATTCAAATACCTTAGAAATACTATTACTTCAATTTCTCAAACATATGACTATTTTACACCATTTTAAAGACAAATTGGATTACCTTTGCTGTTCGTCGTCAGAATGCACTCCCAGGACTTCTACTTCAACAACAAATGTTGGTTTGGTTCCAAATAATCCATAGTTATATCCAAATAGCGGCGTTTTGTTCGTGCGTTCAAGACACTATCCGAAGGGTGATGTGCCGGCGCATATCGTGACAAAGAATTTCAAAATATTCCATTACCGTACTTCGAAGCATGTCAAACTCTGTTTAATTAACCTCTCTAGGGTATGTGGGACGAAATCATCCCACCTACTCAACAGCCAGTGGAATCCCGTGGCGCGTCACTCAAATACCTTAGAAATGCGATTACTTCAATTTCTCAAACATATGACTATTTTACACCATTTTAAAGACAAGACTCTCGTTAATCTAACCACACTGTCCGATTTCAAAAAGGCTTTACAACAAAAGCAAAACATTAGATTATGTCAGCAGAGTACCCAGCCAGAAATAATCAGACACCCATTTTTCAAGCTAGCATATAATGTCACATAAACCCAAACCACAGCTAAATGCAGCACTAACCTTTGATGATCTTCATCAGATGACACTCCTAGGACATTATGTTATACAAAACATGCATGTTTTGTTCAATCAAGTTCATATTTATATCAAAAACCAGCTTTTTACATTAGCATGTGACGTTCAGAACTAGCATACCCACCGCAAACTTCCGGTGAATTTACTAAATTACTCACGATAAACGTTCACAAAAAACATAACAATTATTTTAAGAATTATAGATACAGAACTCCTTTATGCACTCGCTATGTCCGATTTTAAAATAGCTTTTCGGCAAAAGCACATTTTGCAATATTCTGAGTAGATAGCCCAGCCATCACGGGCTAGCTATTTAGACGCCCTCACCAAACTCTGATTTACTATTAGAAAAATTTGATTACCTTTGCTGTTCTTTGTCAGAATGCACTCCCAGGACTTCTACTTCAATAACAAATGTTGGTTTGGTTCAAAATAATCCATAGTTATGTTCAAATATCCTCTGTTTTGTTTGTGCGTTCAAGACACTATCCGAAGGGTGACGAAGGGTGACGCGCCCGACGCGTTTCGTGACAAAAAAAATTGAAATATTCCATTACCGTACTTCGAAGCATGTCAACCGCTGTTTAACCTGTTGGGGATAGGGGGCAGTATTTGCATGGCCGGATAAAAAACGTACCCGATTTAATCTGGTTACTACTCCTGCCCAGTAACTAGAATATGCATATAATTGTTTGATTTTGATAGAAAACACCCTAAAGTTTCTAAAACTGTTTGAATGGTGTCTGTGAGTATAACAGAACTCATATGGCAGGCCAAAACCTGAGAAGATTCCAAACAGGAAGCGCCCTCTCTGACCATTTCTTGGCCTTCTTTGTCATCTCTTTCCAAAACAGAGGATCTCTGCTGTAACGTGACACTTTCTAAGGCTCCCATAGGCTCTCAGAAGGCGCCAGAACGTTGAATGATGACTCTGCAGTTACTGGCTGAAAAACAGTAGCGCATTTGGTAAGTGGTCTATCTGAGATTAATGAGACGGGTGCGCGCGTGCACGTGAAGAGTCCATGTTACTTTTTCAGTCTTTGAATGAAAACAACGACTCCCGGTCGGAATATTATTGCTATTTTATGAGAAAAATCGCATAAAAATTGATTTTAACCTCTCTAGGGTAGGGGGCAGTATTTGCACGGCCGGATAAAAAACGTACCCGATTTAATCTGGTTATTACTACTGCCCAGAAACTAGAATATGCATATAATTATTGGCTTTGGATAGAAAACACCCTAAAGTTTCTAAAACTGTTTGAATGGTGTCTGTGAGTATAACAGACCTCATATGGCAGGCCAAAACCTGAGAAGATTCCTTACAGGAAGTGCCCTCTCTGACCATTTCTTGGGCTTCTACACTCTCTTTATTGAAAACTGAGGATCTCTGCTGTAACGTGACACTTCCTACGGCTCCCATAGGCTCTCAGAAGGCGGCAAAACGGGGAATGATGCCTTTGCAGGCCCTGGCTGAAAAACAGTAGCGCATTTGGATAGTGGTCGATCAGAGAACAATGAGACTGGGGCGCGTGCACGAGGCGACACCATGTTTTTATTTTTTCGTCTTTGAACGAAAACAGGGTTTCCCAGTCGGAATATTATCGCTTTTTTAAGAGAAAAATCGCATAAAAATAGATTTTAAAAGAACAGACGGAATGAGTTCTGGGAATGTTCTTGCAACATCAGGTGAATGTTTCATATAATCAGTAAGACTGGACAGATTTTGTGTTGTAAGAACATTTGCCGCAACTTGACGAATGTTTTGGGAACTTTCACGGAGCCAATTATAGTTTACTAGGAACATTCTTGTAAATGTTAGAACATTCCAAGGATAGTTCATTAAAAAAACTTATCAAAAACATCCTTTGAATGTTTTTGGGATGTTGTCATCCTAATGGTAGATAAAACCCAAACTAGAACTTAATGTGAATCTTAGCTAATGTTCTGGAAAAGTTCCCGGTTTGCTCGGTATCATCATAATAATTGACTTCTGTCCACATCTTGAGAAAAGGTCACCTACCAGCCAGCTTGACAGATGAGTAATTAAAATTCTGCTTCCCAAATGGCACCCTATTCCTCATAGGTCTCTGGTCAAAAGCACTATATAGGGAATAGGCTATCATTTGGGATGCAACCAATCTATGCCACTCTAAGACACCCATGGAAAGTAAAATGCTTAATTCCACTCATCATCAGTCATGGTACGACTTACTCTCAGCTCTTTGTCATCATTCCCTCTTACTTAGATTTGCATTTTCACACAATGTGTAATCATTAGTAATATCTAAAGTAATTGGAGATGGCATTTGGTAAATGGTTAGCTGACAGGTGTAGGGGTGGGGAGACTGGAGGGAGGAGGAGGAGGAGGAGGAGGGGGTAGGTGCCCGTCTACCAGTCAGGGATGAATGGAGGTGAGAAGTTTATGACCTTGGTCTCCTCATCAGACATCATCTGTCCAAACAAAACTATAAGAAGGTGAGACAGTTCACCTTAACTTGTTCTGAACTGAACTTTGTTCATACAACTTTTAAATGTTCCTGCTTCTAATTGTAGGCCATGTACTGTTTGTGGTTTCTACTGTTTTCTACTAGTGGTTTCTTTAAGTGGTTTCTACTGTGGTATCTGATTTTTTCCCCCAGCAATGCATAGAAAGGTTTTGTATTTCCTGGGACATTATATAAAAAGGTTAAGAGAGGATAATTGTCATATAACATTACAAATAAAATAACTCTACATGGCAGGCTCTTTCAGTCTGCAGCCCAAGTTAGCAAGAAGACATTGGTACAGACATATAGGCTTATATATGATCATTGCCACAGAAGCGGATATCCCTAAGGTGCACTACATGACCAAAAGTATGTCGACACCTGGTTGTTGAACATCTAATTCCAAAATCATGAGCATTAACATGGAGTTAGTCC
This sequence comes from Salmo trutta, assembly GCF_901001165.1. Lineage (NCBI taxonomy): Eukaryota > Metazoa > Chordata > Actinopteri > Salmoniformes > Salmonidae > Salmo > Salmo trutta. The sequence goes on along the minus strand of NC_042962.1, from coordinate 32,941,463 downwards.
CCACTCTTCTGCGAAGGCTTTCGACTAGATCAGGCCTGGGCAATTATTTTCCATGGAAGGCCACATTAGAATATATTTTTGCCATCGCGGGCCAGAATCATATTACTGGATTATACATCATGTATGACTGTGTTGACAGAAATATGTACTGTTAATCATGTCCATATGTGCTACTTATTTTACTTTTTTAACATGCACAGAAATAAACCACATCCATATTCTCCTTTTGGTAGGTATTTCTGTTATTACACATGCAATGAACTACAGGGAGGGAAAAGTACACTGCATTCAGAACCACGGATGGAACTCTTGTGAACGGGTATGCACAAAAACACAAGAAAGTGAGAACTCAACATTACATTTAAACTACTCAATCAGTGTGAGGAGTGAAGTTTCTGATGGGCATTGACTAGAGCAGTGAAGTCAGGTATAGTTTCTGACGTCGCTATGCGCAGGATTGCTGAGAGGTGAGAGTCAGTAAGAGATTATCTGTGCCTTGACTTGTTATATTTCATCACTATAAATGTCTGTACACATACGTAGGTTGACCCAAACAGTACAAACATCTTCTGAGCATGATTCCTAATCTTTGGAAAGTTTTGTTCATCGAAAGATGCATAGAACCTCGTCAGAGACATTGTTTTGAATAGTTCTCCAATCACTGCATCAGACTGAAGATCGATAAGCTGCAGGTCAGTGGGAGCGTTATCCACATTGAAGGTGAAAAGACAGGAAACCAACAGATGTCAACGGTGGGTGTAGCTGGTGCATGGAAGTCAGGCACAGGAGAGCAGAGATGAATGGACAAAGCACTTTACTTAAGCAATCATTTGAACAGAACGCAACCGCGTCACAAAAACAAATGCCCAAAGAAGAAGTGAGGCAGTACAAAAGTACAAAGTACAAAAAAAGTATAAAGTACCGGCTGCCACAAAGCACGGGTACAAAACAAAACCCGGCGCAAACCAGCTGGAAGCATGCCAACCTTGACAATAAACAATACCCCACACAGACATGAAGGAAACAGAGGGCTAAATACACATAGTAATTATGAGGAGAGGTAAACCAGGTGTGCAGGAAAACAAGACAAAACAAATGGAAAATGAAAGTTGAAGCGACGATGGCTAGAAGACCGGTGACGTCGACTGCCGAACGCTGCCCGAATAAGGAGAGGGACCGACTTCGGCGGAAGTCGTGACAGTACCTCCCTTTGACGTGCGGCTCCAGCAGCGCACCGACACCGGCCTTGGGGACGGCCCAGAGGGCGATGTGCAGGGCGATCCGGATGTAGACGGTGGAACTCCCGCAGCATTGAAGGGTCCAATACGTCTTCCACCAGAACCCAGCATCTCTCCTCTGGACCGTACCCCTCCCAGTCCACGAGGTACTGAAGGCCCCTCATCCGACGCCTCGAATCCAGTATGGAACGAACGGAGTACGCCGGGACCCCCTTGATGTCCAGAGGGGACGGAGGAACCTCCTGGAGCGGGCCAGCCACCACAGGCCTGAGGAGAGACACATGGAACGAGGGGTTAATACGGTAATCAGGGGGAAGCTGTAACCTGTAACTCACATTGTTCAGTCTCCTAAGGACTTTAAATGGCCCCACAAACCGTGGTCCCAGCTTCCGGCAGGGCAGGTGGAGGGGCAGGTTTCGGGTCTAGAGCCAGACCGGTGTTCGCACCGGGGGACCGTGGTGATGGTCTGTACTGGCTTTCTGGCGCAGCACAGCCCACTGGAGGTGAACATGGGCAGCGTCCCATGTCTCCTCCGCGTGCCTGAACCAGTCGTCCACCGCAGGAGCCTCAGTCTGACTCTGATGCCAAGGCGCCAGAACAGGCTGATACCCCAGTATGCACTGGAAGGGGGAGAGGTTAGTGGAGGAGTGGCTAAGTGAGTTCTGAGCCATCTCGGCCCAGGGCACGAACGCCGCCCACTCCCCCGGCCGGTCCTGGCAATAAGACCCGCAAAAACCTACCCACATCCTGGTTCACTCTCTCCACCTGCCCATTACTCTCGGGGAGAAAACCTGAGGTAAGGCTGATCGAGACCCCCAGATGTTCCATGAACGCCCTCCAGACCCTCGAAGTGAACTGGGAACCCCGATCAGACACTATATCCTCAGGCACCCCGTAGTGCCAGAAGATGTGCATAAACAAGGCCTCTGCAGTCTGTAGGGCCGTAGGGAGACCGGGCAGAGGAAGGAGACGGCAGGACTTAGAGAAACGATCCACAACAACCAGGATCGTGGTGTTTCCCTGTGATGGGGGAGATCGGTAAGGAAATCGATCGACAGGTGCGACCATGGCCGTTGTGGAACGGGTAAGGGGTGTAGCTTACCTCGCAGGTGCCTAGGAGCCTTACACTGGGCGCACACCGAGCAGGAGGAAACATAAACCCTCAAGTCCTTAGCCAAAGTGGGCCACCAGTACATCCCACTCAGACAGCGCACCGTCCGACCGATGCCTGGATGACCAGAGGAGGGTGACGTGTGGGCCCAATAGATCAGCCTGTCACGGACAGCAAACGGAATGTACAGACGCCCAGCGGGACACTGGAGGGGAGCGGGCTCTGCACGTAACGCCTGCTCAATGTCTGCGTCCAGCTCCCACACTACCGGTGCCACCAGGCAGGAGGCCGGGAGTATGGAGGTGGGATCCATGGGCCGCTCCTGTGTGTCATACAGCCGGGACAGTGCGTCTGCCTTCACGTTCTGGGAACCTGGTCTGTAAGAAAGGGTGAAAACAAAACGGGTGAAAAACATGGCCCACCTTGCCTGGCGAGGGTTCAGTCTCCTCGCCGCCCGGATGTGCTCCAGATTGCGGTGGTCATTCCAGATGAGAAAGCTCCCGGTCCCCCACGTCATAGTTTCGCACCGCCGGGCTGAGCTTCCTCGAGAAGAAGGCACAGGGGCGGAGCTTCGGTGGCGTACCCGAGGGCTGAGAGAGCACTGCTCCTATCCCAGTCCACTATGAACGCCAAAGAGGGATCCGGATGGGCCAGCACGGGAGCCGAGGTAAACAGAGCCCTCAGGTTACTAAAAGCCCTGTCCACCTCAGCCGACCACTGCAAACGTACCGGGCCCCCCTTCAGCAGTGAGGTAATGGGAGCTGCTACCTGACCAAAATCCCAGATAAACCTCCGGTAGTAATTGGCAATCCAGAGAAACAGTTGCACCTCCTTTACCGTGGTGGGAGTCGGCAAATTACGCACGGCTGAAATGCGGTCGCTCTCCATCTCTACCCCTGAGGTGGAAATGCGGTACCCTAGGTAGGAGACAGACTGCTGGAAGAACAGGCATTTCACAGCCTTGACGTACAGGTCATGCTCCAACAGTCGACCAAGCACCCTGCGCACCAGGGACACATGCTGGCATACTTCCGGTTTGGAGCGAGCAGTCGCACTACGCTTCACTCCACAGGTAATATTACACTTCACTACATTACAACGGTTTGATTTGTTTGATCCGAGCAATTCTTTTCTTAGCTAGCTACATAGCCGTCTTTGTATCAAAGATAATCGTGTAGCTTAGAGTAATTATCGAAGTTAGCTATCTTCGTCCTCCTAACGTAGTCATCACTGCTAGCTAGCTAGTCAACACTGCTAGCTAGCCAACCAGCCAACTTCCACCAACTAGCAGCACTGTAGAATCTATTACATTACAACGGAACGACTTGACTAGTGTAGTGTTAGTGAGCCAGCTACATAGTTGTCTTTGCATCTAAGATAATTGTGTAGTTTAGAGTAATTATTAGTAACTAGCCAGCCGCGACGCCAGACTTAGTCAACACACCTAGTCTTCATTAACCCACTGCTAGCTAGCTAGCCAACCGTTACCGACTAGCAGCGCTCTAGACACTAATACTTTACAACGGAACGACTTGATTAGTGTAGTGTTAGTGAGCCAGCTACATAGTTGTCTTTGCTGTCTTTGCATCTAAGATAATTCTGTAGTTTAGAGTAATTATTAGTAACTAGCCAGCCGCGACGCCAGACGTAGTCAACACACCTAGTCATCATTAACCCACTGCTAGCTAGCTAGCCAACAGCTAGCCAACCGTTACCGACTAGCAGCGCTGTAGATACCAATACTTTACAACAGAACGATTTGACTAGTGCAGTGTTGGCTAGCTAGCTACATAGTTGTCTTTGTCATAGCTTGATAATTGTGTAGTTTAGTAATTACCGAGGTTAGCTAGCCAGCTATTGCCGTCCCCCGCGACGCCATTTTTTCCAAACCCAGCCAACTAGTAACACTGTAGAAACTAAATACATTACAAAGGAACGTCTTGATTAGTGTTATGTTAGCTAGCTACAAAGTTGCTTTTGTATCATGACAAGGTGTAGTACTGAAACTATCAAGGTCACCTAGCCAGCTACACCTAGCCAGCTACACGGTCAAACAAAGTCAACAACGCAGCCACTGCTAGCTAGCCTACTCCACCAGCCAGCAGTACTGTATCATTTTCGTCATTTTAGTCAATAAGATTTTTTGCAACGTAAGCTTAACTTTCTGAACATTCGAGACGTGTAGTCCACTTGTCATTCCAATCTCCTTTGCATTAGCGTAGCCTCTTCTGTAGCTTGTCAACTATGTGTCTGTCTATCCCTGTTCTCTCCCCTCTGCACAGGCCATACAAACGCTTCACACCGCGTGGCCGCTGCCACTCTAACCTGGTGGTCCCAGAGCGCACAACCCACGTGGAGTTCCAGGTCTCCGGCAGCCTCTGGAACTGCCGGTCTGCGGCCAACAAGGCTGAGTTCATCTCATCCTATGCTACCCTCCAGTCCCTAGACTTCCTGGCGCTGACGGAAACATGGATCACCACAGATAACACTGCTACTCCTACTGCTCTCTCCTCGTCTGCCCACGTGTTCTCGCATACCCCTAGACCATCGAGCCAGCGGGGTGGTGGCACTGGAATCCTCATCTCTCCCAAGTGGACATTCTCTCTTTCTCCCCTGACCCATCTGTCTATCTCCTCATTTGAATTCCATGCTGTCACAGTTACCAGCCCTTTCAAGCTTAACATCCTCATCATTTATCGCCCTCCAGGTTCCCTTGGAGAGTTCATCAATGAGCTTGACGCCTTGATAAGTTCCTTCCCTGAGGATGGCTCACCTCTCACAGTTCTGGGTGACTTTAACCTCCCCACGTCTACCTTCGACTCATTCCTCTCTGCCTCCTTCTTTCCACTCCTCTCCTCTTTTGACCTCACCCTCTCACCTTCCCCCCCTACTCACAAGGCAGGCAATACGCTTGACCTCATCTTTACTAGATGCTGTTCTTCCACTAATCTCATTGCAACTCCTCTCCAAGTCTCCGACCACTACCTTGTATCCTTTTCCCTCTCGCTCTCATCAAAAACTTCTCACTCTGCCCCTACTCGGATGGTATTGCGCCGTCCCAACCTTCGCTCTCTCTCTCCTGCTACTCTCTCCTCTTCCATCCTATCATCTCTTCCCTCTGCTCAAACCTTCTCCAACCTATCTCCTGATTTTGCCTCCTCAACCCTCCTCTCCTCCCTCTCTGCATCCTTTGATTTTCTCTGTCCCCTATCCTCCAGGCCGGCTCGGTCCTCCCCTCCTGCTCCGTGGCTCGACGACTCACTGCGAGCTCACAGAACAGGGCTCCGGGCAGCCAAGCGGAAATGGAGGAAAACTCGCCTCCCTGCGGACCTCGCATCCTTTCACTCCCTCCTCTCTACATTTTCCTCTTCTGTATCTGCTGCTAAAGCCACTTTCTACCACTCTAAATTCCAAGCATCTGCCTCTAACCCTAGGAAGCTTTTTGCTACCTTCTCCTCCCTCCTGAATCCTCCTCCCCCTCCCCCCCCTCCTCCCTCACTGCGGATGACTTCGTCAACCATTTTGAAAAGAAGGTTGACGACATCCGATCCTCGTTTGCTAAGTCAAGCGACACCGCTGGTCCTGCTCACACTGCCCTACCCTGTGCTTTGACCTCTTTCTCCCCTCTCTCTCCAGATGAAATCTCGCGTCTTGTGACGGCCGGCCGCCCAACAACCTGCCCACTTGACCCTATCCCCTCCTCTCTTCTCCAGACCATTTCCGGAGACCTTCTCCCCTACCTCACCTCGCTCATCAACTCATCCTTGACCGCTGGCTACGTCCCTTCCGTCTTCAAGAGAGCGAGAGTTGCACCCCTTCTGAAAAAACCTACACTCGATCCCTCCGATGTCAACAACTACAGACCAGTATCCCTTCTTTCTTTTCTCTCCAAAACTCTTGAACGTGCCGTCCTTGGCCAGCTCTCCTGCTATCTCTCTCAGAACGACCTTCTTGATCCTAATCAGTCAGGTTTCAAGACTGGGCATTCAACTGAGACTGCTCTTCTCTGTGTCACGGAGGCTCTCCGCACTGCTAAAGCTAACTCTCTCTCCTCTGCTCTCATCCTTCTAGACCTATCTGCTGCCTTTGATACTGTGAACCATCAGATCCTCCTCTCCACCCTCTCCGAGCTGGGCATCTCCGGCGCGGCCCACGCTTGGATTGCGTCCTACCTGACAGGTCGCTCCTACCAGGTGGCGTGGTGAGAATCTGTCTCCGCACCACGTGCTCTCACCACTGGTGTCCCCCAGGGCTCTGTTCTAGGCCCTCTCCTATTCTCGCTATACACCAAGTCACTTGGCTCTGTCATATCCTCACACGGTCTCTCCTATCATTGCTATGCAGACGACACACAATTAATCTTCTCCTTTCCCCCTTCTGACAACCAGGTGGCGAATCGCATCTCTGCATGTCTGGCAGACATATCAGTGTGGATGACGGATCACCACCTCAAGCTGAACCTCGGCAAGACGGAGCTGCTCTTCCTCCCGGGGAAGGACTGCCCGTTCCATGATCTCGCCATCACGGTTGACAACTCCCTTGTGTCCTCCTCCCAGAGTGCTAAGAACCTTGGCGTGATCCTGGACAACACCCTGTCGTTCTCCACTAACATCAAGGCGGTGACCCGATCCTGTAGGTTCATGCTCTACAACATTCGCAGAGTACGACCCTGCCTCACACAGGAAGCGGCGCAGGTCCTAATCCAGGCACTTGTCATCTCCCGTCTGGATTACTGCAACTCGCTGTTGGCTGGGCTCCCTGCCTGTGCCATCAAACCCCTACAACTCATCCAGAACGCCGCAGCCCGTCTGGTGTTCAACCTTCCCAAGTTCTCTCACGTCACCCCGCTCCTCCGCTCTCTCCACTGGCTTCCAGTTGAAGCTCGCATCCGCTACAAGACCATGGTGCTTGCCTACGGAGCTGTGAGGGGAACGGCACCTCCGTACCTTCAGGCTCTGATCAGGCCCTACACCCAAACAAGGGCACTGCGTTCATCCACCTCTGGCCTGCTCGCCTCCCTACCTCTGAGGAAGCACAGTTCCCGCTCAGCCCAGTCAAAACTGTTCGCCGCTCTGGCACCCCAATGGTGGAACAAGCTCCCTCACGATGCCAGGACAGCGGAGTCAATCACCACCTTCCGGAGACACCTGAAACCCCACCTCTTTAAGGAATACCTGGGATAGGATAAAGTAATCCTTCTAACCCCCCCCCCTTTAAAAGATTTAGATGCACTATTGTAAAGTGGTTGTTCTACTGGATATTATAGGTGAATGCACCAATTTGTAAGTCGCTCTGGATAAGAGCGTCTGCTAAATGACTTAAATGTTATGTTAAATGCTCGGCGCGTGCAGTATATCAGAATGTCATCAATATACATCACTACACCCTGCCCATGCAGGTCCCTGAAAATCTCATCTACAAAGGCTTGGAAGACTGATGGAGCATTCATCAACCCGTACGGCATGACGAGGTACTCATAATTCCATGAGGTAGTACTGTACGCAGTCTTCCACTCGTCTCCCTCCCAGATACGCACCAGGTTGTAAGCACTCCTGAGATCTAGTTTGGTGAAGAAGCGCGGCCCGTGCCTTGACTCAATTGCTGTGGCTATGAGAAGTAGCAGGTAACTGTACCTCACAGTGATCTGGTTTAAGCCTCGATAGTCACTACATGGGCGTAGACCTCCTTCCTTCTTCTTCACAAAAAAGAAACTCAAGGAGGCGGGTCAAGTGAAGGACCGAATGTACCCCTGATGCAGGGAATCGGAGACATATGTCTCCATAGCCGCCGTCTCTGCCTGTGACAGGGGATACACATGACTCCTGGGAAGTGTGGCGTCTACCAGGAGATTTATCGCACAATCGCCCCATCGATGGGGTGGTAATTGAGTCGCGAGAGAGAAGGCGAGGGCCAAATTGGCATATTCGGGGTGAATGCGCACGGTGGAGACCTGGTCTGGACTTTCCACCATAGTAGCACCAACAGAAACCCCTAAACACCTCCCCGAGTACTCTCGCGACCACCCCATGAGAGCCCTCCGTTGCCATGAAACAGTGGGGTCATGACAGGATTACCAGGCTTGGCCTAGTACCACGGGAAACGCAGGAGAGTCAATGAGAAAGAGACTGATTCTCTCCTTGTGACCCCCCCCCGCGTCACCATGCCCAGGGGAGCGGTGGCCTCCCTAATCAACCCTGACTCCAATGGTCAACTGTCTAAGGCGTGAACTGGGAAGGGCACAGCCACTGGAACAATTGGGATCCCTAAACTATGAGCGAATGCTCTGTCTATAAAATTCCCTCCTGAATCGACAAGCGCCTTATGCTGGGAATGCGGGGAAAACTCTGGAAACATGACATGCAAAAACAGGTGTGCAACTGAGGGCTCTGGGTGAGAATGGTGCCGACTCACCTGGGGTGACGCTAGAGTGCCCTGCCTGCTACCTCGACCCCCAGAGGAACCAAATCGACACCGACCGGCAGTGTTCCCTCTGCGGCCAAAGATTGTGCATGCGAAGGCCCCTCCTCTGGCCTCCCTAAGCGCAGCACCTCCCAGCTCCATAGGTATCGGAGCGGTGGTGCTGGGGGATGGAACCAACAGAGCCCGATTTGGGCATCCATGGGTGGCCAGCAGGTTATCCAGCCGGATGGACAGGTCCATCAGCTGGTCAAATGTGAGGGTGGTGTCCCTGTAGGCCATCTCCCGATGGACATCCTCGCGCAAGCTGCAGTGATAGTGGTCGATCAGGGCTCTGTCGTTCCATCCCGCTCCGGCGGCCAGGGTCCGAAATTCCAGAGCAAACTCCTGGGCGCTCCTCGTCCCCTGCCGCATGTGGAAGAGACGTTCGAAGACTGCCCGGAAATGATGGGTGAACTCCACGAAGTGGTCCAGCACCGCATCTCCTTCCACCCACACGGCATTGGCCCACTCCAGGGCTTTCCCCGAGAGGCATGAGACGAGGGCGGACACCCTCTCACGGCCCGAAGGACTCCAACTGCAGCAGGAAACCCTGGCAGTGGGCAGCCGTCCCATCGTACTCCCCGGGGAGGGTGAGGCGAATCCCACTGGAACCGGGTGCAGGGGGAGCGAGTAGTGGAGGCCCCTGTTGTGCTGGTGGAGGTGCTGGAGGGACTCCCTGTCTCTCCCAGCGGTCCATTGTTTGGACGACGCTGTCCATGGCGGCGGCGAGATGATGGAGCATCGCTGCGTGTTCCTGGACGCGCTCCACTACCCCTATAACAGGGGCACTAGCTCCTGCTGACTCCATCAATGGTGGGGTATTCTCATGGTCTTATGGTCAGGGCAGGCAGGGGTCAATAATCCAGTAAGGTGGGGCAAGGTATAGAACGGCAGGCAGGCTCAGGGTCAGGGCAGGCAGAAGGGTCAAAACCGGGAAGGACTAGGAAACAGGAGCAAGAAACAGACAGGAGCAGGGGAACAAACGCTGGTAGGTTTCACAAAAAAAACTAACTAGCAACAGAAAACACAGGTATAAATACACAGGGGATAATGGGCAACACCTGTAGGGGGGTGGAGACAAGCACAAAGACAGTTGAAACAGATCAACATGGGACACTCCTCTGTAATTTCAAAATCTGGAGTTATGCCTCGGAAGAAACTCAACAACTGTGACATGTCACATGCATCACTGCTCTCATCCAGGGCTAAGGAGAAACCCTTTATTTAACTAGGCAAGTCAGTTATACAAATTCATATATACAACGACAGCCTACCCCGGACAATGCTGGGCCAATTGTGCGCCACCCTAGGGAACTCCCAATCCCAGCCGGATGTGATGCAGCCTGGATTCGACCCAGGTACTGCGGTGGTGCCTCTTGCACTGAGATGCAGTTGTCTTAGAATACTGCACCACTTGGGCGCTCACTGTTGTTCCATATTCTCTGCAATGTCCTCAACACGGCGTGTCACTCTTCGTCTTGACAGAGAAACATTTTAAAACAGGTCTTTCTTGTCAGGGCAAACTATTGCTACAGAGTCAATTAAAGATTATTTCATGAATTCGCCATCAGCAAATGGCTTGCTATTTGCAATTTTGTGGGACAGCACACAGCTAGCTCTCGCAATTCCGTTGTTTGCTGAATGCAGTTTTGTGAAAAGTCCTTGCTGCTTTTGCAACTGAGAAAGCAACTCTTTCGATGCACTTGCACTCTGTTCAGAAGACATATTCCTATATTTCTCTGCATGCTTCATCTGAAAGTGTCGGGACAAGCTTTCAAGACAACAATGCTCTCTTTGCACGCTAAGCACACAGCTTTCCCTGATACCCCAATAAAGATATATTTCGATGTCCGCTCGTGCTGGAACATCCTACATTCATTGTCTACTTTCCTTTTCTTGGAAAACTTTAGAAAACCAATTTTTTCGCAATTTCTAGCTAGCTACCATTTGTAACTGTGACGTGTGTGTCAGCCTGTCAGTCACTGTCCTCGTGCAGTTGTTATTTAAATATGCCTTCAAAATAAATGTCCCACAAGCGGTGTAAGTTAAATCAATTACACAAAATCGAGTATTCATTGGGCTTTTAATTTGAAAAACAAATGTTTTTCAAAACTTTACAATCGCAAATACTTTATATGATCTGAGCATGATTCCAAGGGCCGTATTGAATCAGGTTGCGGGCCTTTGCCCTGCACTAGATGTTGGAAAATTGCTGCAGGGTCTTGCTTACATTTAGCCACAAGAGCATTAGCGTGGTCGGGCACTGATGTTGTGAGATTATGCCTGGTTCACAGTCGGCATTTCAAGTCATCCTAAAGATGTTCGATGGGGTTGAGGTTAGGGCTCTGTGCAGGCCAGTCAAGTTCTTCCACACTGATCTCAACAAACCATTTCTGTATGGACCTCGCTTTGTGTACGAGGGCATTATCATGCTGAAATAGGAAAGGGCCTTCCCCAAACTGTTTTAACAAAGTTGGAAGCACAGAATTGTCTACAATGTCGTTGTATGCTGTAGCGTTAAGATATCCCTTCACTGGACCTGAGGGGCCTAGCCCAAACCATGAAAAACAGACCCAGATCATTATTCCATCTCCACCAAACCGTACAGTGGACACTATGCATTCGAGCAGGTAGCGTTTTCCTGGCATCCGCCAAACCCAAATGCCAGTTGGTGAAGCATGATTCATCACTCCAGCGAACGTGTTTTCACTGCTCAAGAGTCCAATGGAGGTGAGCTTTACACCACTCCAGCCAACACTTGGTATTACGCATGGTGATGTTAGGCTTGTGTGCGGCTGCTCGGCCATGGAAACAGATTTCATGAAGCTCCCGACGAACAGTTCTTGTGATGACATTGCTTCCAGAGGCAGTTTGGAACTCAGTAGAGAGTATTATAATAGAGATTGACCATGATGATCCCTTACAAGATCCTAGATTGAGAAGGTAAAATAAACTCAAAGGTAGCCACTAAGTAACTACTAAGATAAGGGGCGGCAGGTAGCCTAGTGGTTAGAGCGTTGGACTAGTAACCAGAAGGTTCGAAGATTGAATCCCTGAGCTGACAAGGTAAGAAAATCTGTCTTTCTGCCCCCAAAAAGGCACCAATTGGTAGATGGGTAAAATAAGAAAAACACTGAATATCCCTTTGAGAGATGTTATTATTTAGGCTTTGGATAGTGTATCAATACATCAAGTCACTACAAGAACAGGTGTATTTCCTAACCGAGTTGCCGGAGAGGAAGAAAAACGCTCAGGGATTTCACCTTAAGAACAGTTGTGATTTTAAACAGCTACAGAGTTTAATGGCTGTGATTAAAACTGATGATGGATCAACAATATTGAAGTTACTCCACAATACAAACATAAATAATAGAGTGAAAAGAAGGAAGCCTGTACAGAGTAAAAATATTTGAAAACATGCTTCCTGTTTGCAACAAGGCACTGGAGTATATCTGATAAAAATGTGGTACAGGGCAATTCGCTTTTTTAAAAAGCTTGTTTGGGGTAAATCAAACAACATATCACTGAGTACCATACACCATATGGTTGTCATCATCAAAGACTGGGGAGTTTTTCAGGACAAAAAGAAACGGAATGGAGCTAAGCACAGTCAAAAATCTAGATGAAAGCCTGGTTCAGTCTGCTTTCCACCAGACACTGAGTGACAAATGTATATATTAACAAGAAGACAGTGGACGTACATAAATGGCCTGGTTGCAGTTTTGACTTCTGCTTGAATTTGCTTGATAATCTATGGCAAGACTAGTAGCTTGACAGAGCTTAAATAATTTCGAAAGGAATAATGGTCAAATATTGCGCAATCCAGGTGTGAAAATTTGTAACAGACTTACCCAAAAAGACTCACAGCTGTAATCATTGCCAAAGGTGTTTTAAAATGTAATGACTCAGGGGGTGAATACTTATCTGATCCACAAAGATAAATGTGTGTAGATTGTTGACAAAATCCATTTTTATCATACTTTGTAAAAAATAACGTTTGAAGAAATCCAAGGGGGTGAATACTTATGGTACACTCTTAAAAAAAAAAGTTGCCATCTAGAACATAAAAGGGTTCTTCGGCTGTCCCCTTAGGAGAACCCTTTGAAGAAGCCTTTTGGGTTCCAGGTAGAACCCTTTTGGGTTTAATATAGAACCTATAAGGGTTCTACCTGGAACCAAAAAGGGTTCTCTAATGGGGACAGCCCAAGAACCGTTGTGGAACCCTTTTTTTCTAAGAGTGTAGGCACTGTATATCCTTTCAACAGACTGCTTGGATGTTTTATAAATATCAAAGCTGTGACGCTTTCAAAAAAGTGATGCCCTGGTGCTGTAGGTTTACATTGACCTATCTTGTATTACTGTGGTAAGTTGTTCCCCAAAAATATCTTTCACAAAAGGAGACAAATACCGTAGTTCCAATTACTCTTCTAGTGGAATTCCTAAACTTTGGGACCTTTACCCACAGTGGTAAAAAAAAGTAGTTATAGCACAGTTCAATCAGATGCGATTACATAGTTTTAAACTGGCCTCTACGCAACCTTTTATAATTAACAACACCCAATTGTGATAACTTCATACGGGTAAGTCTTCTCTCCCTCCTGGTACTACTGCCACAGCCCTAGGATCCCCACTCTGTTTGTCCTGCCTGTCATTTGCAAGGCCTTGTGGGATATGACTAATGGAGTGTTGTGCTTAAAGGATTGCGGTGTGTGTGTGTTGCGCTAGAGTGTTCCCTGGGTTAATTACCTTGGATTGAGCAGTTACTTTGGCCCTCGCCTGGGCGAAACACACAGACACACGTACGTGAGAGTAAAGCGATGTGTCTTAAACTGGCTGCAAGATTCCTTTTTTCCCCTCTCCTCTCTTCTTACCCTCCTGTGTGTCTTTTTTCATAATTTCGTGTCAGAATCAATCTTATTTGATGGTATAGTAGCCTCAGGAATACATAACATTTTGAGTGAATTTATGGGAAGGTGCTTTTTTTTCTCACTTCCTCTTTTTTTAGAGGAGAGAGAGGGGGCATGATTGGTTATTACATTGAGGTGATTTACCACATACAGTATTCACAAACATCCCGTTATTCTATGCAGCATTCAACGTCCTTGAAAGAATATAAAACTTTTATGATTTTGTTAAAAGCAAGGGATTAAAAACGCTATAAACACCTGAGAGGATTTTAGCTGGTTCAGGGCAGGTAGAACCTAATTAAACTAGCTCTGTTGGCTGGAAGTCTGGGCCGGGATAAAGCAGCATACCTTTGGCATTAAACATCTCTCCGCTCATTCATAAAGATAGTGAAGGTCAGTGGCAGAGGCAGAGAGGTTGATGGGTTGGAGTATCAAAAGGAAACTTTTAGCCTCCTTTCCCCTACCCCCAAATATAAGTGTGATAAGTGATGTGTGTGGAAGTAGTTGGAAACTAGTCAGAAAAATAAATAAATACATTTTGCCTATGAGCACTGGAGAGTTTATCTCTGAGGGTATAGAGTCACGTCCAAAATGATTGGCACGCTCGATAATAATGCAAATACTGAGCTACTGTATATTGTATGCAAAACTACATTTGGAAATTGTATTATTTTATTTGCACCCATCTTTCTGAGAGAAAAATTAGTTAGTTGTTCATTTTGAACCCTCTGTTTTCATTGCCTCACCTTGCGAGGATAATGGCACCAAGGCTTTTTCTAAAATGTTTAATGGGATTGGAGAACACATTTGTAGAGAACTTAGACCATTCTTTCATACAGAATCTTTCCAGATCCTTGATGTCCTTTGTTTGTGCTTACGGACTCCCCTCTTAAATTCAGACAGTTGTTCAATGGGGTTTGCAAAATTGGCCATTGCAAAATTTGGGTTTTGTCGTCAATTAACCATTTCTTTGTGCATTTTGATGTGTGCTTGGGGTTATTGTCTTGCTGGAAGATCCACTTCCACTTGCGACCAAGTTTGATGCCGTTGACCAGTGGAAACGAAATAGTCCCATACGATTAAAGTAGGTGTGGGGTTATTTTCTGCACAGGCATGTTTCTTTCGATGCCAAACCCACCACTGGCGTGTGACCAAAGACTTCTATTTGCATGTCATCCAACTAATGTAAGCTCTAAACGACATTGACATTTGGATTGGATTCGGTGCTACAGTCAGATGACATAAAAATAGAGATCTTTGGCCACGCACACTAGTGGTGGGTTTGGCGTTGAACGAAAGATGCATATGCAGAAAAAAACTAATAGCAAAAATCTACATTTTGTAATGACCATCTCAGTATTCAGACTTGAACCCCATTGAAAACCTGTGGTTTTAATTGAAGAGGGCCATCCATAAGCACAGACGAAGGATATCAAGGATCTGGGAAGATTATGTATGGAGGAATTGTCTAAGATCCTTTCCAATTCGTTCTGCAATTTTCATTAAAAAAAATGTATGCATACAATATAGCTCAGTATTTGCATTATTTATTTTATGCAGTCTTTTTTTCTCATCTTTATTAAGGGTGCCAATAACTAGTTGGCAAGTGTGCAATGAAGCCTGCTACGGTGTCACATCGTACTGTGGCTTCTAATAGGAACACGGCTTAAGAGGCCCTTACATCTTTCGTTTCACTTGAAGTTGTCACTCAGTAATCCCTCGGCAAAGTGTAATGCCGCTGGATTAGCAGTGCCAACCCCAGCATTCCAAATTATCATCATAAAAAAACGTCCGAATGATGTTGCTAATAGGAACTAAATTATGCAGCCGGGAAAAAAAGGGAAGAAATGTTTTTCTACTCTCACCCAACCCCTTTTGAATTCGTCATGTCAGTTTTTTAAAACTTTTGTAGCAGAAAGATTAGTGCGTCACGCCAGTAGTTCATGTCCATCCACTAGTGTTGGAGCCTTGTAAAAAAAAACATACAGATGATAATACGACAGCATCACTGGAGGATTTAGTAATAGGGGCCAGTCTGAGTCCATCTCTGGCGGAGCACTGGTCTAATCCCTTACACAGTGAATGAGACTGTACATTAAAAACCCTTCCTCTGATGGCCCATGTCAACAGCAACAAGAGCGGGAGGAGAGGAGAGGGAGTGAGAATGGCTTTGGACGCTCTCCCCTCATCTCTTCTCCTCTCTCCTCTCCGGAGTGGATGGAGAGCATCCACGGCCCAGGCCCACACCCTCTGGTCTGGGCCACTCAATTAAAATACAAAATGATTATATTTGTTCTCTTTACTTTCACAAGTAAGCACACATAGACACACACAAAGACACAAACACACACACACACAGGAACAAAAAAGGAGAGACACTGTCATTGCTTTTCTTCACTATATCAATACATTTCAGCAGTAACCTGAGATGCAACCATGCACCGGATTTTGATAAGGCTTTTCTAGTTGCCAAACGTGATTATGATGGATCATATGTTATTTGTGGATAGATTGTTTTTCTGCCACACAACATGATGATATGACTGCCTGTTTGTGCTGTATGTGTTGCTCGCTTAATGAAATTGTTTATGTAGTTAGAAACAGCTAATATTAGCATTCCTAAAACTTTTGACAGTAAGCTAATTGAATGCACCCAAATTGGCCCTTTTAATGTATAGGATTCACTGAATTGTCAACAAATAGGTCTGTTAAAGTTAACGTGTGTGACTAATTTAAAATGCATGACGCTGTTCATTTTCAAACGCTGCAGAGTTAGGACAACAGCAAGTTGCAAATGGGGAACAGAAGGAGTCACTCAGACAAGACGTCCCAACAATATGGAATTTCACTCTGGAAAGGGTCAAGTGTGTGCACAGAAACCAACAACCACAGAGATGCTCTGGCCCAACAGTAGACCAACATCACCATGCCAACCACAGCTGAACTGGAGAAACAATTGACAGAGTTTTTTATTTTTTATTATCTTCCAATGCAGGTACATGTACTTCACTGAAATCCTGGGAAGAGAGAAGTACATTTCCTGTTCACTGGTCCTGCCAGCTTTGTGCCATCTCTTGCGGGTGATGGACAGCTCCGCTGGTGACCCTGCCTACGTGATAAGATTCAAGTTGACATTCACAACAGACTTGGAGAAACACAAGGAAAACACCAACGTCACATGGCTGAAGATCACCACAGCACGACCTAAGGTTTAAATATCTGAAGTACCTTCCCGGAGCTGAGAGTGGGGAGGTGTGGGCTCTGGTCAACAACTTGCTGAAGGAAGAGAGGCCTGCACAGCAACCTGAGTAAGCAACAGAGTCAGAGCCACCAAAGAAGAAAGAGGCCTAATTGTTGGGTTCAGAGTCTGAGTCTGATGAAGAGGAGTCCACTGAGAAATGTGTGGAGTGTTACAAAGCAGAGCCCTGCATCAACATGGAGGACTGTTGAATGCAGTGGGGGTCACAGCATGCAGGGGCACACAACAGGCTGGCCCGCATTGCATGCAGTAACCTGGCAACACCTGCCACAGCAGTACCTTGTGAGAGGTTGTTTTCACTATCAGGGCATATTTAACAGAAGAAAAGAGCAGCTTTATCATCTGAAAATGTCAGCAAGATTGTTTGACTTAGCAACTGGCTCAGTGGAAAGTAATAGGATGACACTCCAGGCCAATCCCACCCCAACAACCAGTTATCTATGTCTGACAAGTAATATGGAGCTGTGGCTTCTTCATCCTATGTAATGTATTCCATGAGAATCTGGTGATTTTTTTTCTCCCCCTGTTCAGAGAAAATAGCTATAGAAGTTGCTTGCATTATTTACCATAAATTAGTGTTAAAGTACCAGGTTTTACACATTAGATGCTGCTGTTCCTGCTATAACGCCACACTTTTTTATCTATTTTGTTGGTCTCTTGTGTTTTGTCTGACATGGCCGTTCCACTTTCTGCAGCCTATAGCAGAAGAACAGCAAACATTGTTTGCATCCCAAATGACACCATATTTCCTACATAGTCCACTATTTTTGCTCTGGTCAAAAGTAGTGCACTAAATAGGGTGTAAATTGGGACACAACCGTAGGCAAGGGACAGGGGAGGAGGAAGGATAGTAGACTCCATGTGCCCTCACAACACTATTGGGCTCAGTGCCTGCCACTAGGACTATGATTTATGATGCCGTCAAAACCTACACTGTTATTTTGTTTGTACTTTACCAAGGGTCACTGTGTTGTTGTACAGTTTACTGTATGCCTCTGTCTCACACTACTGTAATATGATACTCTCTCTCTTATACCCTTTAAAATAATATACATTTATTTCAAACGTTTTTGTCTCTTGTGTTCATATTTCACAACCTCTGTAGGCTTTTGGAGCTGCTTATATGCAATAGAGCAAAGAATAATAGGCCTACACTTGATTTTTGCATGCTAAATGTGTCTGATCGGTGACAGATGAGCAAAGGAATAGGTAATGTAAGCTATACCACCTCCACTTATTTGCCCATCCAGAGAATTAACCAAATATACAGACAGAGATTCAGTGAAATCATATTGATTGATTAAGACAAGTCACAGGCTTTTGGTCGGGAGTAGGCCTAGGCGACTAAGCAACTGCGCGTGAAACACAAACAATTAGACTAATTGACCCCACGCGGGTAGGCTATTGCTTAAAACATATTGTAATAATTGGATGACTTTGGGAGTTTCAGTAAACAACCATTTGATGACTTCAATTGCATTAGCCTACTTAATTACAATATTTCCATCATTCAGTGATATTTATTCCCAAAGTAATTTGTTATGGATCCATCCAGTTGTGATTAAGAATAACAGTGCATGTGGTGGGCTATGCAAAGAGATGGTGAAGTTTAGAACTGCAAGGAGGAAGCATAGTAGTAATGGGCGCACCCTAGCAACGGTCGAGAGCAATAGAACATAGTGCATACCAATATTGTCTCAGCATTACGGCTACATTTCATACTAAGCCATAGGCAGAACTTTATCACAATCATGACTAGGTCAGTTAGTGAAATTAACAGTTGAGGCTGTATATACAGTGCAATCGGAAAGTATTCAGACCCCCTGACTTTTTCCACATTTTGTTACATTACAGCCTTATCAGTAAAATTTATGAAATTATTTTTTCCCTCAATCTACACACAATAGCCCATAGTTGTTTCTTTGCAGCAATTCGACCATGAAGGCCTAATTCACACAGTCTTCTCTGAACAGTTGATGTTGAGAGGTGTCTGTGAAGCATTTTTTTGGCCTGCATTTAACTCTAATGAACTTGTCCTCTACATCAGAGGTAACGCTGCGTCTTTCTTTCCTGTGGTGGTCCTTATGAGAGCCAGTTTTATCATAGCACTTGATAGGTTTTGCAACTGCACTTGAAGAAACTTTCAAAGTTTTTACATTTTCTGCATTGACTGATCATGTCTTAAAGTATTGATGGACTGCCGCTTCTCTTTGCTTATTTGAGCTGTTCTTGCCATAATCTTGCCATATCTTCCGTATACCACCCCTACCTTGTCACAACACAACTGATTGGTTCAAACGCATTAAGAAGGAGAGAAATTCCACAGATTAACTTTTAAAAAGGCACAACTGTTAATTGAAATGCATTCCAGGTGACTACCTCATGAAGCTGATTGAGAGAATGCCAAGAGTGTGCAAAGCTGTCGTCGAGGCGACTTTGAAGAATCTCAAATATAAAATATATTTTGTTTTGTTTAACACTTTTTTGGTTACTACATCATTCCATGTTTTATTTCATAGTTCTGATGTTGTCACGTCCTGACCAGTAAAGGGGTCATTTTGTTATTGTAGTTGGTCAGGACGTGGCAGGGGTGTGTTTGTTTTGTGTGTTTCAGGGTTTTTGGTTTATGTTCTGTTTTCTATTTCTATGTGGGTTTTCTAGTTTGTCTATTTCTATGTTAGTTTTGGGAACAACCTCCAATTAGAAGCAGCTGGTTGTCGTTGCTTCTAATTGGAGGCCATATTTCAGTGGGTTTATTTTCTCTTGTGTTTGTGGGTGGTTGTTTCTTTGTATAGTTGTGTAGCCTTACAGGACTGTCGTTCGTTTTCTTGTTTTGTTTAGTGTTCACATTTAAAAAATAAAAGTATAAGTATGGACACTTACCACGCTGCGTATTGGTCCGATATTTCTTACTCTGTCATAAGCTTTGTCTTCTGAGGAGTAAGAAATATCGGACCAATACGCTGCATGGTAAGTGTCCATACTTATACTGTCACAATGGGTGGCTTGAGGAATCAGGAGAGGTGGAGTCAAGCGCAGGAGACAGATGATTCCGGGAATAATTTTTAATAAAATGTTCACACGGAAAAATATGCAAAGAACGGAGTGCCGGATGTGCAAAATAAAGGCACCACCCTCTTAAGAACGATCACCAGGAACGCAGCCCAAAAACAATACACGTAAATCCAAGAGGGAAAAACACAGAACCTCAAACCACAAACCTAACTAGCTAGCCTAAATTCCCCACTAACAACTAATACAAAACAGGTGCGTAACTAACCTAGGCTTAACTAACAGAACGTGAAACATAAATCAGTGGCAGCTAGTAGGCCGGCGATGACGACCGCCGAGCGCCGCCCGGGCGAGGAGGGGCGCCACCTTCCGTAGGTGTTGTGACATATACTTTTATTTTTTAAATGTGAACATTAAACAAAACAAGAAAACAAACGACAGTCCTGTAAGGCTACAGAGCTATACAAAGAAATAAACCCACTTAAATATGGCCTCCAATTAGAAGCAACGACAACCAGCTGAACAGAACATAGAAATTGACAAACTAGAAAACCCACATAGAAATAGAAAACATAGAACATAAACCAAAAACCCCGAAACACACAAATCAAACACACCCCTGCCACGACGTGACAGATGTCTTCACTATTATTCTACAATGTAGGAATGTTTTAAAAATAAATAAAAACACTGGAATGAGTAGGTGTGTCGAAGCTTTTGACTGGTTCTGTATGTATGCAGGCACCTTGAATAGGCAATGATCAGCACAATACGATGTGTTAACATAATCTTGACCAAGTACATCAACACATTATTTTCATTGTTTCAAAATTTAATTTATTTTAGGGCAATGTTTCATTTCATTTTTATGTCATGCTTTTATCGTAACATGTACAATAATGGTATTGATAACATTGTTTGATTATGCTGTGATCATCTCTTTGGTTACTACTAGACCAAGTTGGTATGACATATTGTGGCTAGCTATACTGTTTATAGTCCATGTTTAGATGTTAACATCAATTCACAGAGAGGAGAGGAGGGCTGTGCATCTCTCTGAGAGGGAATATCAAACTATGAACTTTCTAACTCCAGACCTACTGTAGCCAGTTCTTTCCAAAGCAAATCTGCAGTAAGGTGAAAACTCTTCAGCACACCTTGCAAAATACCAAGTAACAGAAAGTTATCAGTATTTGAAGGTGATAGGAGACTTCTTAACATTTCCCTGTAAAAATGGCTGTGAGTAAGTGCAATGCAACATGACAGAGTCTATTTAGATGTGTGTCTAATTCATTTCATCCCCTGCTAGAGCCACGCGGCCGCCAGCATTGTGCAGCGTGTGTGTGTGCATGTGTGTGTGTGTGTGTGTGTGTCAACAGACCCAGAGTGGGATTTTTCTCTGTCAAAGGAGGCAACTTGGCTTCACTGATTAGCTACGCTGCCTAAGCATGCCCCATGCCCAGATGCCTAGCCCATGGTTAAAGGGGTGGAATAGATTCTGGTTTCCGTGTGTGTGTGTGTGCGTGCGTGCGTGCGTGCGTGCATGGTCAGAAGCTGTGATTGCATGCTTATAAACACATGGTGTCAACAGAGTCATGCAAATATAAACTTTCCCTGGTGATACACAGGACTTGATTGGATGGCTGTGATTTTGGTTGCTGTTGTTGTTTTGGTGTCTCAATCACATATAATAGAATTTGGTTAAACCACTAAGCTAACAACAGTAATTGTAGTTGTTTTTTATATTCCAATATTGAGTATTACAACTTCACTGGAAACAGTGTGAAAATTCAGCTGACCAAAACAAAATAATTTTGTCATTATGTACTCTGTGACCCTTCTTGGCTTTGATCTATAGGGTTGAGTCCCGAATGGCACCCTATTCCCTATACAGTGCATTTGTTTTGACCAGACCCCTATAGGCCTTGGTCAAATGTAGTGCCAAATAGAAAATAGGTGCCATTTGGGATGGAGCCTAGTTCTTTGTTAGGAGCAAACGTGAGCGCTAGCCAATACGCTATTCATTTGGCCCTCTAAGACATTGAGAATCATTCAAAATGTTTCCATTAACTAACGTGCTGATCAGCATGAGTGGCCATTTTGTCAGCAGAGAATTATGTTGATTATTGCACAATGTCTGACGATCTGTTCTCTTTTCTAAAGCAGCGATTACACTGCTTATTAAAGAGTAATAACAATGTACTTGTTTGGGGTTATGAACATCGAGATAATTCACAATTAGAATATGCCTCAAATGTTGTTGCAGCCTTGATACTGACCTAGCTAGCATGGTCTGAGGCCTTTACCACAAATTATTAGAATTACTATATTTATGAAAGTCGTGTAACAGACACTTATTAGCATCTTTTTGTTCTACTCATCACACAATGTATAGTTTTTTATTCATGCAAGCAGAAAAGTAATCTTCATTATACTGTACTGCACTAATGAATTTATATTACCATGTTCTCCACTCAGAAAAATCAACACAGCAAGGACATCCAAAGACGCGGGTGTTGGAGTGGGCTACAGCCATCTGGGAGAGAAGAGAGGAAGAGCTGGGTTCCTCAAGGGGTTCATGGCTCTGTTCAGGGCGATCTTTGACCATCCACCAGAGGGCAGAGCGGGAGGTGAGCGACTACTCCAACTCCGTCAGAGTGCCCATACCCGCTGCTGAGTATGCCCTCACCTTCCGGACTGTGGCAGCCTCCAGTGGCTGGAATGAGCTGGTGCTCCACACACCCAATTCTGAAAAGGACTGCGCGAGGAGGTCCAGATGAAGTTGGCATGCCGAGGCGACAACCTTTACCTGGACGTGCTCATTGCTATGGTCATCTGCCTGGACAACCTCCATTGGGAGTGCCGTGACTCCCCTCGCCCTCCTCATTTAGCCATCCTGGGGCAGAGCCTGAACTCATGGAGATAGGGGGTCACACCTCCCTGTGGCAGAGTGACATTGCCGGAGAAAGCTGGGGCTGTGTCCCTATTGTGGCCAAGAGGGGATCCAGCGGTGTCCGGTGCGTCCCAACCCAAAGTCGACTGGGACAGAGGGAAGGCCACGCGATCATCCGTCTCCCAGGGTGAGCGTGAGTATTCCTTTATTGTTTTCCGCCAAATCCTTCCTGGTTTCCATTTCACTGGCTGGCTGTCCCTCAGGTGTTGTCTCTGTGGCTCTAGTGGTGCCACAGGGAATTTTGTCGACCTGGCCCTAGTCTCCTCCCTCAACATCACCGCGTTCCCACTCTCCTTTTCCGGTCCAAGCCCTGGATAAACATCCATTTGGATCATGCACATCACAAAATCACTCACCCTCACCGTGGGACCCATGCACCAAGAAAGCCTTCCATTCCTCATCATCACTGCTCCTGTACACAAACTAATCTTCTGCCTTCCGTGGCTCCAACGTCATGACCCCACCATCTCCTGGTCGAGGATAAAAACTCACCACCTGGTCACCCGGATGTCAGAAGACCTGATTTCCCTTACCTTGTGGTTCCACGTCAGTTGACAGTCCTGTGAGTGCCCTCCAGCCCATCATTCCATCCTTCCATATCTTTGGCCCACAGTTTTGTGCCGTAGATGTGGACATCTGCCAGGCTCTGGAGAGGGAATCTGGGCCTGCTACCTGCCCACTTGAGTGCATCTACATCTCCATGGAGGTGAGGGGTTGCCTGTTGGCCTGGGTGCACACATCCCTTGCCGCTGGACACCCAGGCACCACCCGCACTATTCAATCCATCTCCATGAAGTACTGGTGACCCACCTTGGCACAGGACGTCACCCGCTATGTCCATTCATGCTCTGTTTGGACGCATAATCTCCCCGGCATGCTCCAGCAGAGATACTCCTTCTCGTACCTCAGTGGCCTTGGTCCCCTCTGTCCATTAGATGTTGTTACTGATCTCCCTCTGTCTGATGGTTTCACCACTTATGGTTGTTGTGGACAGATTCTCTAAATCCTGTTGTTTCATCCCTCTCACTTGTCTCCCTACCTCTCTCCAGGTTGCTGAGGCATTGTTTCAGCAGGTCTTCCGGCACTATGGCCTTCCGGAGGACAGCGTCTCCAACCGTGGTCACGGTCAGCTTCACATCTGGGTACCGGCCTCAGTCTGACAGGCAGGTGGAGAAGACCAACCAGTAGCTGTGGATTTTTAAAAGGAGTAACTGCCAGGCCCGGTTTATTTCATGGGTGGAATATACCCAGAACTAATTTCATCACTCCTCCACCGGTTTGACTCCCTTCCCGTGCGTCCTGGGATTTCAGCCAGACCTTGCTCCGTGGACTCCGAGCCAGACCGAGGCCCCTGTAGTGGACGAGTGGTTCCGGCATGCAGAGGTGTCGAACGCCACACACGTGAGGCTCCACCTGGAGAGTCATCGAGATAACATACAGATTCCAGCTCCCCACTAACTACTGGATCTCACCCTCTTTTCATACAAGAGTATGTTATAATACTGTTATTGCATCAAATGGTGGTTTTATGGAGTAGAATAGGGTTTTTAGAACACTCTCATCTGTGCGTGGTCTTCTGAATTTGGCCTCTGGGGCTTAATGCTGACAGTAGATTTCTGATGCCTTAGGCCACATTCCATTCATGTGAGGGAGATGGCTTGGGTATGGATAAATATCAGAGGAACCTTGTTTGGGGCCAGACTCTGGTTTCTACACAATGAGAACAGTCTTTACAGCAGATACTGTCAGCTGTGAATTATTAGTATCTTTCATACAAATTCTAACCTTGTGGCCCATTCCATACATCTGTTTGTCATGAACATTCAGGAGGATGTACTTTGTTATAAAGTGCTGTGGCTCAAATCCGCTCGTTGGGCTCTCAACAAATCATCTAAGGGTGGTTTGTCGACCAGCTTCATTATTGCAATAATTAATTGATGTTATTAATACGTTTTGAATAAAGTAATGTCCTGATTGATGATTGACCTAGTCTCTCCTCATTATTGATTAGTATTTCCACGACAGGCCGGTGGTTCCTGGTCCCCTGGCTGATGCCGTTCGCCATGACACAACCCCGCCTATCCCCTCAGATCTCGTGGGGGTCGGCTCCAGTACCTGGTGGACTGGGAGGGGTATGTTCCAGAGGAGCGGTGTTGGGTTCTATTAAACAACATTCTAGATCCCAACATCTGAGATTTCCACCTTCCCCGACTGGCTCGCTCCTCGCCCTCAGGACTGTCCCCCTGGCCTGCGTCATCCTGCGACTGGGGCCGCGCAATGGGGGGTACGGTCATGTCTACTACCGCTTTGCAAAAACTTTCAAATACAATTTGGAAGATTCTTTGTTTTTTCCAATCATTAAAATATAAAGAAATATAAACTACAATTCAAAAGTTTGGGGTCACTTACAAATGTTCTTGTTTTTGAAAGAAAAGCACTTTTATCCATTAAAATAACATCAAATTGATCAGAAATAGTGGAGACATTGTTAATGTTGTAAATGACAATTGTAGCTGGAAAATACTTTTTTTTATTTTCATTGAATATCTACAGAGGCCCATTATCAGCAACCATCACTCCTGTGTTCCAATGTCACATTGTGTTAGCGAATCCAAGTGTATCATTTCAAAAGGCTAATTGATCATTAGAGAACCATTTTGCAATTATGTTAGCACATCTGAAAACTGTTGTTTTCAGCATCCCGGAGCCGCCTCTTCATTGTTGATGTTGAGACTGCTGTTTTGTGTGTATTATTTAATGAAGCTGCCAGTTGAGGACTTAAGTCGTCTGTTTCTGATCAATTTCATGTCATTTTAATGGACAAAAAAGGTGCTTTTTCTTTCTAAAACAAGGACATTTCTAAGTGACCCCAAACTTTTGAATGGTAGTGTGTGTGTATATATTATATATATATTTGGCTGCTTAATTGAAAATAATAAAATGGTCATGTATCTGAACCCAGGTCCATGGTCCATATGGCTCTGGTCAAAAGTTTTGCATTATAAAAATAATATGGTGCCACTTGGGATATATCCAAACCTATTATTTTTCACATTAGCATAGAGTTTATTAACCAAGCCAGTCAGTCCAGGCCCTATTTGTCCAATATATGTCATCAAATAAATCTACTACCACTACAGTGGAAGTCGGAAGTTTACATACTGTCACAACTTCTGCCGAAGTCGGTCCATCTCCTTGTTCGGGCGGAGTTCGGCGGTCGACGTCACCGGTTTTCTAGCCATCGCCAATCCACTTTTCATTTTCCATTTGTTTTGTCTTTGTTTTCTACACACCTGGTTTCTATTCCCCAATTACATGTTCATTATTTAACCCTCTGTTTCCCACATGTTAGTGTGCGTGTTTATTGATTGTTCATGTCGGTACTTGTCGGCTGATTATGTTTGTCGGGTTATGTATTTACACCCGTTGTTTTCGAGTGACAGGTATTTTTCTGAACCTTGAGTATTGTCTTTTTCCTGGTGCTGTCGTGGAATTAAATACCTTGTACACTCATTTCTGCTCTCCTGCGCCTGATTCATTGCACCAGTTACCCACCGCCTGACACATTTACCTTAGCCAAATACATTAAAACTCAGTTTTTCACAATTCCTGTCATTTATCCTAGTAAAAATTCCCTCTTAGGTCAGTTAGGATCACCACTTTATTTTAACCTGTTTAGGATAGGGGGCAGTATTTTCACGGCCGGATAAAAAACTTACCCGATTTAATCTGGTTATTACTCCTGCCCAGAAACTAGAATATGCATATAATTGTTTGATTTGGATAGAAAACACCCTAAAGTGTCTAAAACTGTTTGAATGGTGTCTGTGAGTATAACAGAACTCATATGGCAGGCCAAAACCTGAGAAGATTCTAAACAGGAAGTGCCCTTTCTGACCATTTCTTGGCCTTCTATAGCCTTTTTATCGAAAACAGAGGATCTCTGCTGTAACGTGACATTTTCTAAGACTCCCATAGGCTCTCAGAAGGCGCCAAAACGGGGAATGATGACTCTGCAGTCCCTGGCTGAAAAACAGTAGCGCATTTGGATAGTGGTCGATCTGAAAACAATGAAACGGGCGCATGCGTGCACGTGAAGAGTCCATTTTACATTTTCAGTCTTTGAACGTAAACGACGTCTCCCGGTCGGACTATTATCGCTATTTTACGAGAAAAATCGCATAAAAATTGATTTTAAACAGCGTTTGACATGCTTCGAAGTAAGGTAATGGAATATTTTGAATTTTTTTGTCACGATATGCACCGGCACGTCACCCTTCGGATAGTGTCTTGAACGCAAGAACAAAATGCCGCTATTTGGATATAACTATGGATTATTTGGAACCAAAACAACATTGGGTGTAAACTAGAAGTCCTGGGAGTGCATTCTGACGAAGAACAGCAAAGGTAATCCAATTTTTTTTTGTAAATCTGAGTTTGGTGAGTGCCAAACTTGGTGGGTGTCAAAATAGCTAGCCATGATGGCCGGGCTATCTACTCAGAATATTGCAAAATGTGCTTTCACCGAAAAGCTATTTTAAAATCGGACATAGCGATTGCATAAAGGAGTTCTGTATCTATAATTATTAAAATAATTGTTATGTTTTTTGTGAACGTTTATCGTGAGTAATTTAGTAAATTCACCGGAAGTGTTCGGTGGGAATGCTAGTTCTGAACGTCACATGCTAATGTAAAAAGCTGGTTTTGGATATAAATATGAACTTGATTGAACAAAACATGCATGTATTGTATAACATAATGTCCTAGGAGTGTCATCTGATGAAGATCATCAAAGGTTAGTGCTGCATTTAGCTGTGGTTTTGGTTTTTGTGACATTATATGCTAGCTTGAAAAATGGGTGTCTGATTATTTCTGGCTGGGTACTCTCCTGACATAATCTAATGTTTTGCTTTCGTTGTAAAGCCTTTTTGAAATCGGACAGTGTGGTTAGATAAAGGAGAGTCTTGTCTTTAAAATGGTGTAAAATAGTCATATGTTTGAAAAATGGAAGTTTTCGGATTTTCGAGGAGATTGTATTTTGCGCCACGCCCTATCATTGGATATTGGAGCGGTGTTCCGCTAGCGGAACGTCTAGATGTAAGAAGTTAAGCCATTTTGCCACAACTTTGGAAGTATGCTAGGGGTCATTGTCCATTTAGAAGACCCATTTGCGACCAAGCTTTAACTTCCTGACTGATGTCTTGAGATGTTGCTTCAATATATCCACATAATTTTCCTCCCTCATGACGCCATCTATTTTTGATGGCCCCCCATTTGACGGTCGAGAAGCATTGCAATGTCTGGGCACCACCATGGATCGCGTGCTGCAGACAATGGGTAGATGGGAGAGAGGAGGTCGTTCAACGCCTCCACCAGCCCCACTACAGCAGGCCCCACTGTCCACCCCTCCTTCACCCAGTTCCTGCGGGATTTCGCTCTCGCTCCCGAGGGAGTATGATGGGATGGCTGCTGGATACCAGGGGTTCCTACTTGAGCTGGAGCTCTACCTGGTGACCGTCCACCCGGCTCCTTCGGGACGTGAGAGCGTCTCCGCCCTAGTCTCCTGCCTCTCAGGCAAAGCCCTGGAGTGGGCCAACGCCGTATGGAGTGAAGCAGACGCGGCGTGGACCTTTACGCAGAGTTCACCTGCCGCTTTCGGGGCAGTTTTCGACCACCCACCTGTGGGTCGAGTTTTGGGTGAACGTCTGTTCCACCTGAGGTAGGGGACGAGGAGCGCACAAGATTTCACTTCGGACTTCTGGACCCTGGCCGCCAGCACGGGATGGAACAAGAGGGACCTGATCGATCACTACCGGTGCAGTCTGCACGAGGATGTCCTTCGGGAGTTGGCCTGCCGAGACACCACCCTCACGTTGGACCAGCTGGTAGACCTGTCCATCCGGCTGGAAAACCTGCTGGCAAAACCCTTCGGACGTCCGGATCGGGGCCTGTCAGTTCCATCCCCCAGCACCTCAACTCCGACGCCCATGGAACTGGGAGGTGCTGCGCTTAGGGCGACCGGAGGAGGGGCCATTCCCTGCACCATCTGTGGCCGCAGAAGGCACACTGCTGGTCGGTGCTGGGGGGGTTCCTCAGGGAGTCGAGGCAGCAGGCAGGGCACTATCTTGTCACCCCAGGTAAGTCGGCACCAGGCTCACCCAGAGCCCCCTGTTGCTCACATGTATGTGTTGATTAAAGCTCTGAAGGCGTGGAGACACTGGCTGAGAGAACACGGCTACTATTCCAGCCTCGGACGCGTCCACCTCCACTTTGAACGCCAAAGAGGGATCCGGATGAGCCAGCATGGGAGTCGAGGTAAACAGAGCCCTCAGATGACCAAAAGCCCTGTCCACCTAAGCCGATCACTGCAGTCGTTCATAGTGGAGGTGGATGCGTCCAAGGCTGGGATAGGAGCCGTGCTCTTTCAGTGCTCGGGTACGCCACCGAAGCTCCGCCCCTGTGCATTCTTCTCGAAGAAGCTCAGCCCGGTGGAGCAAAACTATGATGTGGGGGACCAGGAGCTGTTGGCTGCCGTCAAGGCTCTGAAGGCATGGAGACATTGGCTTGAGGAGGCGAGACACCCTTTTCTCATCTGGACTGACCACCACAATCTGGAGTACATCCGGGCAGCGAGGAGACTGAACCTTCGCCAGGCAAGGTTGGCCATGTTTTTACCCGTTTTGTGTTTACCCTGTCCTAACGACCAGGTTCCCAGAACGCTAAGTCACACGCATTGTCCCGGATGTATGACACAGAGGAGCAGTCCATGGATCACACTCCCATATTCCCGGCCTCTTGCCTGGTGGCACCGGTAGTGTGGGACCTGGACGCGGACATCGAGCGGGCGTTACGTACAGAGCCCACTCCTCTCCAGTGTCCAGCTGGGTGTCTGTACATTCCGCCTGCTGTCCGCGAGCAGTTGATCTATTGGGCCCACACGTCATCCTGGCATCGGTCGCACGGTGCGCTGTCTCAGTGGGAAGTACTGGATGTCCACCTTGGCCAAGGACGTGAGGGTGCATGTTTCCTCCTGCTTGGTGTGCGCCCAGTGCAAGGCTCCCAGACACCTGCCCAGAGAGAATTACAACCCCTACCCGTTCCACAACGGCTGTGGTCGCACCTGTCGGTGGACTTCCTGATGGATCTTCCTCCCTCACAGGGCAACACCACGATCCTGGTCGTTGTGGATCGGTTTTCTAAGTCCTGCCGTCTCCTCCCTTTGCCCGGTCTCCCTACGGCCCTACAGACTGCGGAGGCCCTGTTCACTCATGTCTTCAGGCACTACGGGGTGCCTGAGGACGTAGTCTCTGATCGGGGTCCTCAGTTCACGTCCAAGGTATGGATGGCGTTCGTGGAACGATTGGGGGTCTTGGTCAGCCTCACCTCAGGTTTTCACCCCGAGAGTAACGAGCAGGTGGAGAGAGTAAACCAGAATGTGGGTAGGTTTCTTCGGTCATATTGTCAGGACCGGCCGGGGGACTGGACGGCCTTCATCCCTTGGGCAGAGATGGCCCAAAACTCACTCCACCACTCCTCAACTAACCTCTTCCCCTTCTAGTTCGTACTGGGGTACCAGCCGGTTCTGGCACCTTGGCATCAGAGCCAGATCGAGGCTCCTGCGGTGGACGAACGGTTAAAGCGCTTGGAGGAGACCTGGGACGCCGCTCATGTGCACCTGCAATGGGCCGTGAGGCGGCAGAAGGCGAGCGCCGACCACTACCGCAGTGAGGCCCCGATGTTCGCACCGGGGGACCGGGTCTAGCTCTCGACCCGAAACCTGCCCCTCCGCCTGCCTGCCGGAAGCTGGGTCCACGGTTTGTGGGGCCATTCAAAGTCATGAGGAGACTGAACGAGGTATGCTACAGGTTACAGCTTCCCCCAGATTACCGTATTAATCCCTCGTTCCATGTGTCTCTCCTCAGGCCGGTGGTGGCTGGTTCACTCCAGGATTCTGAGGTGCGGGAGGTTCCTCCGCCCCCTCTGGACATTGATGGGGCCCCGGCGTATGCTGTTCGAGCCATCCTGGACTCGAGGCGTCGGGCGAGGGGCCTTCAGTACCTCGTGGAGTGGGAGGGGTACAGTCTGGAGGAGAGATGCTGGGTGCCGGTGGAGGACGTCTTGGACCCTTCGTTGCTGCGGGAGTTCCACCGTCTCCATCCAGATCGCCCTGCGCCTCGTCCTCCGGGTCGTCCCCGAGGTCGGTGTCGGCGCGCTGCTGGAGCCACGTGTCAAGGGGGGTGACTGTCACGGCTTCCGCCGAAGTCGGTCCCTCGCCTTGTTAGGGTGGCGGTAGGCGGTCGACGTCACCGGCCTTCTAGCCATCGCCGATCCACTTTTCATTTTCCATTTGTTTTGTCCTTGTCTTACACACCTGGTTTCAATTCCCCAATTACTTGTTCATTATTTAACCATCTGTTCCCCCATGTTTGTTTGTGAGTGATTGTTTATCTGTTCATGTATGCGCAGGTTAGACTGGTTACGCTGGGTTATGTTTTTAAAACCTCTTACATCTAGACATTCCGCTAGCGGAACGCCTCACCAAAATCCAATGGTATAGCGTGGCGCGAATTACAAATACCTGACTAAACATATGACTATTTTACACCATTTTAAAGACAAGACTCTCCTTTATCTAACCACACTGTCCGATTTCAAAAAGGCTTTACAATGAAAGCAAAACATTAGATTATGTCAGGAGAGTACCCAGCCAGAAATAATCACACACCCATTTTTCAAGCTAGCATGTAATGTCACAAAAACCAAAACCACAGCTAAATGCAGCACTAACCTTTTGATGATCTTCATCAGATGACACTCCTAGGACATTATGTTATACATTTACATTTAAGTCATTTAGCAGACGCTCTTATCCAGAGCGACTTACAAATTGGTGCATTCACCTATAATATCCAGTAGAACAACCACTTTACAATAGTGCATCTAAATATTTTAAAGGGGGGGGGGGTTAGAAGAATTACTTTATCCTATCCCAGGTATTCCTTAAAGAGGTGGGGTTTCAGGTGTCTCCGGAAGGTGGTGATTGATTATACAATACATGCATGCTTTGTTCAATCAAGTTCATATTTATATCAAAAACCAGCTTTTTACATTAGCATGTTTTGTTCAGAACTAGCATTCTCACCGAAAACTTCCGGTGAATTTACTAAATTACTCACGATAAACGTTCACAAAAAGCACAACAATTATTTTAAGAATTATAGATACAGAACTCCTTTATGCAATCACGGTGTCCGATTTTAAAATAGCTTTTCGGTGAAAGCACATTTTGCAATATTCTGAGTAGATAGCCCGGCCATCACGGCTAGCTATTTTGACACCCACCAAGTTTGGCACTCACCAAACTCAGATTTACTATAAGAAAAATTGGATTACCTTTGCTGTTCTTCGTCAGAATGCACTCCCAGGACTTCTACTTCAACACCCAATGTTGTTTTGGTTCCAAATAATCCATAGTTATATCCAAATAGCTCCGTTTTGTTCGTGCGTTCAAATCACTATCCGAAGGGTGATGCGCCGGCGCATTTCGTGACAAATAATTTCAAAATATTCCATTACCGTACTTCGAAGCATGTCAAACGCTGTTTAAAATAAATTTTTATGCGATTTTTCTCGTAAAATAGCGATAATATTCCAACCGGGAGACGTTGTATCCGTTCAAACACTGAAATAAGAAAATGGAGTCTTCACATGCGCGCGTGCGCCAGTCTCATTGTTCTCAGAAGGAGCACTCTCCAAAATCCCTGCTGTTTTTTGCCCAGAGACTGCAGAGTTATCATTCCACGTTCTGGCGCCTTCTGAGAGCCTATGGGAGCCTTAGAAAATGTCACGTTACAGCAGAGATCCTGTATTTTCGAGAAAGAGGCTACAGAAGACCAAGAAATGGTCAGACAGGGCACTTCCCATATAGAATCTTCTCAGGTTTTGGCCTGCCATATGAGTTCTGTTATACTCACAGACAACATTCAAACAGTTTTAGAAACTTTAGGGTATTTGCTATCCAAATCTACTAACTATATGCATATTCTAGTTTCTGGGCAGGAGTAATAACCAGATTAAATCGGGTATGTTTTTTATCCGGCCGTGAAAATACTGCCCCCTATCCTAAACAGGTTAAACCCTTATTTGTATTTCGTGTTAGTTTGTGCTGTGTGCTTTTGGGTCACCAAATAAAAGGCTCCGTTTTGCTACCAACTATCTGCTCTCCTGCGCCTGACTTCCTACAGCCCTTCACACATATCATTACAAGTGCATGTCATGCACAAAGTCTTATGTCTTTGGTGTGGGTGTGTGTGTATGAACCTGCTTGCCTGCCTGTGTAGTGGTTTGTGTTATAATAATTTTATCAGTAACTTTGTGTAT
Source organism: Salmo trutta (assembly GCF_901001165.1). Lineage (NCBI taxonomy): Eukaryota > Metazoa > Chordata > Actinopteri > Salmoniformes > Salmonidae > Salmo > Salmo trutta. The sequence goes on along the minus strand of NC_042962.1, from coordinate 32,908,144 downwards.
AAATCAACAGATTGATATTGTATAAACTGAATACAGTACTATACTGTAGATTTCACACTATATTTGTTTTACAGCACACTAAGACCATTCTGTAATTTCAACATTAAAACACCTTAGACATTCTCAGTAAAATACTGTAAATGTGTTTTACAATATTAATTATGGTGGATTGTGGGAAAATATTGTTGGTGAGGAAAGAATCTCAGGCTCGTTAACATATTTTAAGGTGTGCCTTGTAAGTGGCTATATTTGTTGCACCTGTGAGTGAGAATGCTGTACCCCTACAGAATAAGGTAATAGTGTATACTCTATTTTATGAATACTACAAACTTTGTCCTGAAACTCTACAGTAACTCACTGGCCAATTGCTACCAGTCATTTTCTCTAATTCCGAATATAGTACCACACCACATTTTTGGAGTGACAAAAATATTTGAACACTAGTGGGTGAATAATATTGTTGTTTCTCTTTCGTCAACCTATTTTGATGTATGTCTTGTAGGAGCGAACTGAGAAGAGAAGCGACCCAGGGATGTGTGTACTTTGGGGAACTTTAACAGAACGTGATTGGCAGAACGGGTGTTGTATGTGGAGAATGAGGGCTGCAGTTGATAGATCGGGGGAGTGAAGTCTAAGAGGGTTTTAATTAAATACAATTAAATATTCACTATTAGCAATTGCTGTTTTTATTTTAATACAATTCAACAATAACGTACTGCATTGCGGTTTTGCTATATATTAACTGCAGCATACAGTAAATGATGGTGCATTGTGGGGAAATATTTTGGGAGGAGAAATAATCACTGCCTCATTAACATATTTTAAAGAGTGCCTTGTAAGTATATTAGTTGCACCCATTAGTGAGAGTCCTGTACAATTTGAAGGATAAAGAGTAGTAGTGCCCTAAAAATGAAATGTAAAGACCCTTTTCCAAAAATTTTTGTGTTACAGCCTGAGTTTAAAAAGGATTAAATTGACATGTTTTGGTCACTGGCCTACACACAATACCCCATAATGTCAAAGTGGAATTATGTTACAAATTAATGAAAAATTCTAAGCTGAAATGTCTTGAGTCAATAAGTATTCAACCCCTTTGTTATGGCAAGCCTAAATAGGTTCAGGAGTATACATTTGCTTAACCCGTTAAGCATTGGGAAGTTGTTATTGACACTTTGGATGGTGTATCAATACACCCAGTCACTACAAAGACACAGGAATCCCTCCTAACTCAGTTGCCGGAGAGGAAGGAAACCAGCCAGGTATTTCACAATGAGGCCAATGGTGACTTTAACCTTTTCACAAGTGAGTTCCAAATATCTCTAACGGTCGGCCCAGCGTGAGTTGTTTTATGCACGTGATGTCAGAATGCACTCACTGTTCCAAAATGTGATTATTATGCAACAGGACAGTTAACATGCACTGCCTGCTAATTATCTATAGGCTGTGTTTGCACATGTTAATTTCAAAATATTTTCTAACAAGTTGTATTTTCTAACAGTTTGAATTGAGGTCTGTTCCGCCTCCTCATTAATTCACGTAGAAGTAGTCCATTTCAGCGATGCAGACAATTTATGTTTGAGGCTTTACTGAGACGGATACACTTCTCTCTTCAAGGAGACCCCACCGCACTTCACTCATGTTTGCGCAGATCAAGTATGCATTTATTTGCACAGCAACTATTGGAACATTTTCATGCTGGCGCTTGATTTGCCTTCCTTGTTGCTTTAATAATAACTTTGGACATGTGTGCATTCCTATCAAAGTCAGTTCCTTAGTTTCTGTATATCGTGCTGTCATTTCTACTGTAGGCGCATACAGTTCCTGCAGTTCCAAGATTGCATAGCAGTCAGACATCCGTTGTCCTCCTCTTGTCGTGTCCCGTGTATATACACTGCTCAAAAAAATAAAGGAAACACTTAAACAACACAATGTAACTCCAAGTCAATCACACTTCTGTGAAATCAAACTGTCCACTTAGGAAGCAACACTGATTGACAATACATTTCACATGCTGTTGTGCAAATGGAATAGACAACAGGTGGAAATTATAGGCAATTAGCAAGACACCCCCAATAAAGGAGTGGTTCGGCAGGTGGTGACCACAGACCACTTCTCAGTTCTTACGCTTCCTGGCTCATGTTTTGGTCACTTTTGAATGCTGGCGGTGCTTTCACTCTAGTGGTAGCATGAGACGGAGTCTACAACCCACACAAGTGGCTCAGGTAGTGCAGCTCATCCAGGATGGCACATCAATGCGAGCTGTGGCAAGAAGATTTGCTGTGTCTGTCAGCGTAGTGTCCAGAGCATGGAGGCGTTACCAGGAGACAGGCCAGTACATCAGGAGACGTGGAGGAGGCCGTAGGAGGGCAACAACCCAGCAGCAGGACCGCTACCTCCGCCTTTGTGCAAGGAGGAGCAGGAGGAGCACTGCCAAAGCCCTGGAAAATGACCTCCAGCAGGCCACAAATGTGCATGTGTCTGCTCAAATGGTCAGAAACAGACTCCATGAGGATGGTATGAGGGCCCGACGTCCACAGGTGGGGGTTGTGCTTACAGCCCAACACCGTGCAGGACGTTTGGCATTTGCCAGAGAACACCAAGATTGGCAAATTCGCCACTGGCGCCCTGTGCTCTTCACAGATGAAAGCAGGTTCACACTGAGAACGTGACAGACGTGACAGAGTCTGGAGACGCCGTGGAGGACGTTCTGCTGCCTGCAACATCCTCCGGCATGACCGGTTTGGCGGTGGGTCAGTCATGGTGTGGGGTGGCATTTCTTTGGGGGGCCGCACAGCCCTCCATGTGCTCGCCAGAGGTAGCCTGACTGCCATTAGGTACCGAGATGAGATCCTCAGACCCCTTGTGAGACCATATGCTGGTGCGGTTGGCCCTGGGTTCCTGCTAATGCAAGACAATGCTAGACCTCATGTGGCTGGAGTGTGTCAGCAGTTCCTGCAAGAGGAAGGCATTGATGCTATGGACTGGCCCGCCCGTTCCCCAGACCTGAATCCAATTGAGCACATCTGGGACATCATGTCTCGCTCCATCCACCAACGCCACGTTGCACCACAGACTGTCCAGGAGTTGGCGGATGCTTTAGTCCAGGTCTGGGAGGAGATCCCTCAGGAGACCATCCGCCACCTCATCAGGAGCATGCCCAGGCATTGTAGGGAGGTCATACAGGCACATGGAGGCCACACACACTACTGAGCCTCATTTTGACTTGTTTTAAGGACATAACATCAAAGTTGGATCAGCCTGTAGTGTGGTTTTCCACTTTCATTTTGAGTGTGACTCCAAATCCAGACCTCCATGGGTTGATAAATTGGATTTCCATTGATTATTTTGGTGTGATTTTGTTGTCAGCACATTCAACTATGTAAAGAAAAAAGCATTTAATAAGATGATTTCTTTCATTCAGATCTAGGATGTGTTGTTTAAGTGTTCCCTTTATTTTTTTGAGCAGTATATATATTTACATCTTTTCTTCGCATATCTTTTTAGATATTTTTTTCTAAAAACTCAAACTCAAAACATTCTCCTGCAACCCACCTCACCAATTAAAAAAAAAAAGTATTTACCTCAAATCTGAAATCCACAACAGAAGCTAGCCAGAGGTTAGCCAGAGGTTCAGCTAGCCACGGTTGGCGGTCATCAGCTATCCCTTAGCTCGAAAAGCTATCGCCTGTTTTGTACAGCGCGACTCAGATCAGAGCATACCGTACCTATTTTCTCTCCATATCCCCGGATTTCTACCGCAGGCTCTGGACATTTACACCTGGATCTTGCAGCTAGCTAGCTGCTACCCGAGTGACTATTGGCTAATGTCGGTCCCGGAGCTAACATCAATTATTCCGGAGCTAGCCAGCTGAAGAGTTCCATCAGCCACTCCTGGGCTACAATCACCTATCCGGACCCATTTTACTGCCGATGCGGAGCCCCATCGGGCTTTCACGACTGGAATACTGACGTTATCTGCCCGAGGGAGTTATCCAACTGGCCCCTCCATCGCAACGTAACCTGAACGCCCATCTGCGGCCCGCTAGTCGTTAGCTGTCTTATCGGCTGCTATCTTAATAGGTCTATCGGACAATTTTCTTGGGCCACTATAACTATTTTGCCAATTGGACTGGTCCCCCCTACCACACGGAACCCCACTAATCTACAGACGGAATTGCACGAGGTGGCTAAAAACAGACCTCCCTCCATCTTCTGCCAACTTGCTACCTATGGCCGGCTAGCTGTCTGAATCTCACTTGGACATTTATGATCACTCGGCTAAGCATGCCTCTCCTTAATGTCAATATGCCTTGTCCATTGCTTTTCTGGTTAGTGTTTATTGGCTTATTTCACTGTAGAGCCTCTAGCCCTGCTCATTATACCTTATCCAACCTTTCAGTTCCACCACCCACACATGCTATGACATCTTCTGGTTTCAATTATGTTTCTAGAGACAATATCTCTCTCATCATCACTCAATGACTAGGTTTACCTCCACTGTATTCACATCCTACCATACCTTTGTCTGTACATTATACCTTGAAGCTATTTTATTGGCCCCAGAAACCTGCTCCTTTTACTCTCTATTCCGGACGTCAAAAACGACCAATTCTCATAGCTTTAGCCGTACCCTTATCCTACTCCACCTCTGTTCCTCTGGTGATGTAGAGGTGAATCCAGGCCCTGCAGTGCCAAGCTCCACTCGTATTCCCCAGGCACTCTCTTTTGATGACTTCTGTAACCGTAATAGCCTTGGTTTCATGCATGTTAACATTAGAAGCCTCCTCCCTAAGTTTGTTTTATTCACTGCTTTAGCACACTCTGCCAACCCGGATGTCCTAGCTGTGTCTGAATCCTGGCTTAGGAAGTCCACCAAAAACTCTGAAATCTTCATCCCTAACTACAACATTTTCAGACAAGATAGAACGGCCAAAGGGGGAAGTGTTGCAATCTACTGCAGAGATAGCCTGAAGAGTTCTGTCCTACTATCCAGGTCTGTACCCAAACAATTTGAACTTCTACTTTTAAAATCCACCTCTCTAAAAACAAGTCTCTCACCGTTGCCGCCTGCTATAGACCACCCTCTGACCCCAGCTGTGCTCTGGACACCATATGTGAACGGATTGCCTCCCATCTATCTTCAGAGCTCGTGCTGCTACGTGACCTAAACTGGGACATGCTTAACACCCCAGCCATCCTACAATCTAAGCCTGATATCTCACACAAATTATCAATGAACCTACCAGATACCACCCCAAAGCCGTAAACACGGGCGCCCTCATAGATATCATCCAAACCAACTTGCCCTCTAAATACACCTCTGCTGTTTTCAACTAAGATCTCAGTGATCACTGCCTCATTGCCTGCATCTGTAATTGGTCAGCGGTCAAACGACCTCCACTCATCACTGTCAAATGCTCCCTGAAACATTTCAGTGAGCAAGACTTTCTAATCGACCTGGCCCGGGTATCCTGGGAGGATATTGACCTCATCCCGTCAGTAGAGGATGCCTGGTTATTTTTTTTAAATGCCTTCCTCACCATCTTCAATAAGCATGCCCCATTCCAGAAATGTAGAACCATGAACAGATATAGCCCTTGGTTCTCTCCAGACCTGACTGCCCTTAACTAACACAAAAACATCCTGTGGCGTTCTGCATTAGCATGGAACAACCCCCGTGATATGCAACTTTTCAGGGAAGTTAGAAACCAATATACACAGCCAGTTAGAAAAGCCAAGGCTAGCTTTTTCAAGCAGAAATTTGCTTCCTACAATACAAACTCAAAAAAGTTCTGGGACACTGTAAAGTCTGTGGAGAATAAGAACACCTCCTCCCAGCTGCCCACTGCACTGAGGATAGGAAACTGTCACTTCTGATAAATCCACTATAATTGAGAATTTCAATAAGCATTTTTCTACAGCTGGCCATGCTTTCCACCTGGCTACCGCAGTCAACAGCACTGCACCCCCCACAGCTACTCGCCCAAGCCTTCCCCATTTCTCCTTCTCCCAAATCCAGTCAGCTGATGTTCTGAAAAAGCTGCAAAATCTGGATCCCAACAAATCAGCTGGGCTAGACAATCTGGACCCTTTCTTTCTAAAATGATCTGCCGAAATTGTTGCAACCCCTATTACTAGCCTGTTCAACCTCTCTTTCGTGTTTTCTGAGATTCCAAAAGATTGGAAAGCAGCTGCTGTCATCCCCCTCTTCAACGGAGGGGACACTCTTGACCCAAACTGCTACAGACCTATATCTATCCTACCCTGCCTTTCTAAGATCTTCGAAAGCCAAGTCAACAAACAGATTACCGACCATTTCGAATCCCACCGCACCTTCTCCGCTATGCAATCTGGTTTCAGAGCTGGTCATGGGTGCACCTCAGCCACGCTCAAGGTCCTAAACGATATCGTAACCGCCATCGATAAGAAACAATACTGTGCTGCCGTATTCATTGACCTGGCGAAGGCTTTCGACTCTGTCAATCACCGCATCCTCATCGGCAGACTCAATAGCCTTGGTTTTTTAAATGATTGCCTCGCCTGGTTCACCAACTACTTCTCTGATAGAGTTCAATGTGTCAAATCGGATGGCCTGTTTTTTTCTCTGTATACATCAAAGATGTCGCTCTTGCTGCTGGTGAGTCTCTGATCCACCTCTACGCAGACAACACCATTCTGTATACTTCTGGCCCTTCTTTGGACACTGTGTTGACAACCCTCCAGACGTGCTTCAATGCCATACGTCTCTCCTTCCGTGGCCTCCAACTGCTCTTAAATACAAGTAAAACTAAATGCATGCTCTTCAACCGATCGCTGCCTGCACCTGCCCACCCGTCCAGCATCACTACTCTGGATGGTTCTGACTGAGAATATGTGAACAACTACAAATACCTAGGTGTCTGGTTAGACTGTAAGCTCTCCTTCCAGACTCACATCAAACATCTCCAATCCAAAGTTAAATCTAGAATTGGCTTCCTATTTCGCAACAAAGCATCCTTCACTCATGCTGCCAAACATACCCGCGTAAAACTGACCATACTACCGATCCTCGACTTCGGCGATGTCATTTACAAAATAACCTCCAGTACCCTACTCAATAAATTGGATACGGTCTATCACAGTGCCATCCGTTTTGTCACCAAAGCCCCATATACTACCCACCACTGCGACCTGCATGCTCTCGTTGGCTGGCCTTTGCTTCATATTTGTCGCCAAACCCACTAGCTCCAGGTCATCTATAAGTCTATGCTAGGTAAAGCCCCACCTTATCTCAGCTCACTGGTCACCATAGCAGCAACCACCCGTAGCACGCGCTCCAGCAGGTATATCTCTCTGGTCACCCCCAAAGCCAATTCGTGACTTGGCCGTCTCTCCTTCCAGTTTTTTGCTGCCAATGACTGGAACGAACTACAAAAATCTCTGAAACTGGAAACACTTATCTCCCTCACTAGCTTTAAGTACCAGCTGTCAGAGCAGCTCACAGGTCACTGCACCTGTACATAGCCCATCTATAATTTAGCCCATACAACTACCTCTTCCCCTACTGTACAGTTTTATTTATTTATTTTGCTCCTTTGCACTTTTTTCCACTGCAAATCTACCATTCCAGTGTTTTACTTGCTATATTGTATTAACTTTGCCACCATGGCCTTTTTTGCCTTTACCTCCCTTATCTCACCTCATTTGCTCACATTGTATATAGACTTATTTTTCTACTGTATAATTGACTGTATGTTTGTTTTACTCCATGTGTAACTCTGTGTTGTTGTATGTGTCGAACTGCTTTGCTTTATCTTGGCCAGGTCGCAATTGTAAATGAGAACTTGTTCTCAACTTGCCTACCTGGTTAAATAAAGGTGAAATAAATAAATAAAATAAAACAAAAAATACAGTATGAATGTATATAAACTCAGCAAAAAATAAACGTTCTCTCACTGTCAACTGCTTTTATTTTCAGCAAACTTGGCATGTGTAAATATTTGTATTAACATAACAAGATTCAACAACTGAGACATAAACTGAACAAGTTCCACAGACATGGGACTAACAGAAATGGAATAATGTTTCCCTGAACAAAGGGGGCGTCAAAATCAAAAGTAACAGTCAGTATATGTTGTGGCCACCAGCTGCATTAAGTACTGCAGTGCATCTCCTCCTCATGGACTGCACGAGATTTGCCAGTTCTTGCTGTGAGATGTTACCCCACTCTTTCACCAAGGCACCTGCAAATTCCCGGACATTTCTGGGGGGAATGGGCCTAGCCCTCACCCTCCGATCCAACAGGTCCTAGACGTGCTCAATGGGATTGAGATCCGGGTTCGTCGCTGGCCATGGCAGAACACTGACATTCCTGCCTTGCAAGAAATCACGCACAGAACGAGCAGCATGGCTGGTGGCATTGTTATGCTGGAGGGTCATGTCAGGATGAGCCTGCAGGAAGGGTACCACATGAGGGAGGAGGATATCTGTCCTGTAACGCATAGCGTTGAGATTGCCTGCAATGACAACAAGCTCAGTCCAATGATGCTGTGACACCGCCCAAGACCATGACGGTCTTGAGGCGGTGCAGGTGCAGGTGTTGTTACACGTGGTCTGCCACTGAAAGGACGATCAGCTGTCCATCCTGTCTCCCTGTAGCGCAGTCTTAGGCGTCTCACAGTACAGACATTGCAATCTGGACATTGCAATTTATTGCCCTGGCCACATCTGCAGTCCTCATGCCTCCTTGCAGCATGCCTAAGGCACGTTCATGCAGATGAGCTGGGCATCTTTCTTTTGGTGTTTTTCAGAGTCAGTAGAAAGGCCTCTTTAGTGTCCTTTGTTTTCATAACTGTGACCTTTACTGCCTACCGTCTAAGTTTATGCTGAGTTAATGTATGTATGTATGTATGTATGTATGTATGTATGTATGTATGTATGTATGTATGTATGTATGTATGTATGTATGTATGTATGTATGTATGTATGTATGTATGTATGTACAGTGGGGGGAAAAAGTATTTGATCCCCTGACAATTTTGTACATTTGCCGATAAAGAAAGGATCAGCCTATAATTTTAATGCTAGGTTTATTTGAACAGTGAGACAGAATTACAACAAAAATATCCAGAAAAACACACGTCAAAAATGTTATAAATTTATTTGCATTTTAATGAGGGAAATTAGTATTTGACCCCCTCTCAATCAGAAAGATTTCTGTCTCCCAGGTGTCTTTTATACAAGTAACGAGCTGAGATTAGGAGCACACTCTTAAAGGGAGTGCTCCTAACAGCAGCTTGTTACCTGTAAAAAAGACACCTGTCCACAGAAGCAATCAATCAATCAGATTCCAAACTCTCCACCATGGCCAAGACCAAAGAGCTCTCCAAGGATGTCAGGGACAAGATTGTAGACCTACACAAGGCTGGAATGGTCTACAACACCATCGCCAAGCAGCTTGGTGAGAAGGTGACAACATTTGGTGCGATTATTCGCAAATGGAAGAAACACAAAAGAACTGTCAATATCCCTCGGCCTGGGGCTTCATGCAAGATCTCACCTCGTGGGGTTGCAATGATCATGAGAATGGTGAGGAATCAGCCCAGAACTACACGGGGGGGATATTGTCAATGATCTCAAGGCAGCTGGGACCATAGTCACCAAGAAAACAATTGGTAACACACTATGCCGTGAAGGACTGAAATCCTGCAGTGCCCGCAAGGTCCCCCTGCTCAAGAATACATATACATGCCCGTCTGAAGTTTGCCAATGAACATCTGAATGATTCAGAGGACAACTGGTGAAAGTGTTGTGGTCAGATGAGACCAAAATGGAGCTCTTTGGCTTCAACTCAACTCGCCATGTTTGGAGGAGGAGGAATGCTGCCTATGACCCCAAGAACACCATCTCCGCCGTCAAATATGGAGGTAGAAACATTATGCTTTGGGGGTGTTTTTCTACTAAGGGGCCAGGACAACTTCACCGCATCAAAGGGACGATGGACGGGGCCATGTACCGTCTAATCTTGGGTGAGAACATCCTTCCCTCAGCAAGGGCATTGAAAATGGGTCGTGGATGGGTATTCCAGCATGACAATGACCCAAAACACACGGCCAAGGCAACAAAGGAGTGGCTCAAGAAGAAGCACATTAAAGTCCTGGAGTGGCCTAGCCAGTCTCCAGACCTTAATCCCATAGAAAATCTGTGGAGGGAGCTGAAGGTTCGAGTTGCCAAACGTCAGCCTCGAAACCTTAATGACTTGGAGAAGATCTGCGAGGAGAGGTGTGGGACAAAATCCCTCCTGAGATGTGTGCAAACCTGGTGGCCAACTACAAGAAACGTCTGACCTCTGTGATTGCCAACAAGGGTTTTGCCACCAAGTACTAAGTCATGTTTTCCAGAGGGGTCAAATACTTATTTCCCCCATTAAAATGCAAATCATTTTATAACATTTTTGATATGCGTTTTTCTGGATTTTTTTGTTGTTATTCTGTCTCTCACTGTTCAAATAAACCTATGGTGACAAAGGCATTTGCCAGCTATATGTGGCGCCATGTTTGTTGATATTAAACAATGCATTCTGGGTGTCACATAATCTGCCAGACCAAAGATGTTATAATGACGTGAAGGAATGGTTCACTCATCTTTCGGGTAAACTTCCGGAAGTGAATGAAGGGAAGTGGATGATCGTAGACGACACACCCCCTTCACCATGCATACCAAAAACAGACCAAACTCATCTAGTCTCCTCCTATTATCTTTGTTTGATGCAAAAAAAAACAAGCATGGCGGCACGCACAACCTACCCATCGTCTGATTACTTTCGATTTCTAGAAAGTTTTTTACTCAATTATTTCGATCAATGGTGAGCTCACCCGTGATGTGATTAATTGTAAATAGTAATTGCTATTAGCTAATTCATATTGTAGTTTCTGACAGCCAAGAGTTATAAAAATATGACCGATTATGTTATGTCAATCTTTCCTCCGTTAGTACTAAGACAAATGTAGCCTACATTTTTGCGGTTTGGATGATTGTGATATGCTGTAGCTACTTCTGTGAATGTCTGAACATTGCATCCAAAAATAAACTGCTCACATTCTGGACATAACTTTGTAAGGACTGTGTTTGTGCAAAATATTTCTGTAAAAACTGTATGGCCAGCTGAAATGCTGACTCTTTTGTCATTCGAAACGTTCTAAATAAGCGTTCTAGTCACACCGGTTTGATCGATCACTACAGGGACCACTGTAGAATGATCACACCCATGTGTTGGTATGTGTGAAAAGGTTAAAACAGTTACTGAGGTACATGGCTGGCTGTGATAGGAGAAACCTGAGCATGGGTCAACAACATTGTAGTTAATCCACCATACTAACCTAATTGACAGAGTGAAAAGAAGGAAGCCTGTACAGAATAAAAACATTCCAAAACATGCGTCCTGTTTGCAACTAAAGTAATACTGCAAAAAACTGCAAAGGAATTTACTTGTGTTCCTGAATACAAAATGTATATGGGCAAATCTAACGCAACCAGTGGCGGCTGCTGAGGGGAGGACGGCTCATAATAGTGGCTGTAACGGATCAAATGGAATGGCATCAAACACATGGAAATCATGTGTATTATGTAATTGATACCATTCAACCTATTCCACTCTAGCCATTAACATGAGCCCGTCCTCCCCAATTAAGGTGCCACTAACCTCTTCTGAATGCGACACATTAGTGAGTACCACTCTCCATATTTTCAAGCATAGTGGTGGCTGAATCATGTTATGGGTATGCTTTTAATCGTTAAAGACTGGGGTTTTTCAGGATCAAAAAGAAATGGAATGAAGCTAAGCACAGATAAAAATCCAAGTGGAAATATCAGTTCAGTCTGCTTTCCACCTGACACCGGGAGATTAATTCACCTTTCAGCAGTACAAAAACCTAAAACACAAGGCCAAATCTACACTGGATTTTCTTACTAAGAAGACAGCAAATATTCCTACTTAAAAATCTATGGCAAAACCTGAAAATGGTTGTCTAGAAATGATCAATAACAAATTTGAAAGATCTTGAAAAATGTTGAAATAATTATGGGCAAATGTTGTACAGTCCAGGTGTGGAAAGCTCTTAGAGACTTACCCAGAAAGACTCACAGCTGTGATCGCTGCCAAAGGTACTTCTACAAAGTATTTACTCAGGGCTGTGAATACTTATGTAAATTAGATATTTCTGTATTTCATTTTCAATAAATTTGCAAACATTTTGAAAAACATGTCATTATGGGGTATTGCGTGTTCATGGGTGAGAAAATATATTTAACAATTTTGAATTCAGGCTGTAACTCAACAAAATGTGGAATAAGTCAAGCGTTATTAATACTTTCTGAAGTCACAGTATATAGGGAACGGATCAGAGGTAGCGGGTCATAAACGTTTTAAATGTTGAATATTTACCCATGTCCATTTGATCTGTTTTGCCCTGTAATCATGGCCAGTTTGGAAGCCTTTGTTTAGGCCTCTTGAAGTGCAAGTAATATAAAAACACCTAGTATTCAATAGTATGCTGTAAAATGCAAAGCCAACCTGCTTGCTCCAACTCTTTGTAATTACTGAAGAAAAATACTAAAGAAAAAATGTCTCAGTTTCATAATCACTTTTACTGTATTGTACTGTGTTTCATTGCTGTGGCATCTAGTTACCGTACTTATCTCTGTATTGGAACTCTCCAGAGATGGTCTAAGATATATCATAAGATATTTTGTTGTAATTGCAATTATTTTGAAGACAAATGTATACTTAACTACAACAACATTTACAGTTACGGTAACAGAAACGTTTTACTTGCTATGACTGTGTTGTGATATGTTTTTTTATATCACCTTGGTTTAATGCACTGATTGTAAGTTGCTAAGAACAAGAGTGTTCGCTAAATTACGTAAATGTATAAATGTAAAAATGAAAACTTGCTAAGGACACTGGGTAATATGTAACTGTATGGGTAATTTCAGTTATATCAGTGGTGTGTATTTATGGATGCCAAGGGAAGCCAGGCTTCCCCAAAACATTTAGCAAGAATACAAATAAAAAATATACAATCATTTACCTTTCATCTCTCTGTGTTTCATAATTTTCCTTCAATTCGCAAGAGGCTGAATGTATCTCACCAGAGAAAGTATCCGAGCAAACGAAATAGCGCCCATATGTCTCTGTATGTCTGTCTGATGATGTCTGGTCCAAAAGAGTATGACATTGTTCCCCCCATAGCATTGAATGCAAGGGAAGTCAGCAAGCATTTGGCCTCCATTGATAAAAATAAATATATAAAATAATAGACAACCAGCGTTGAGCTAAACTGAGTGAGCTCAACTGTGAATGGTCCTGGCGCACCAACAAAATCACTTTGGGTCTGGCTTCATTCCAATCGCATCGAGAGCATATGTCATTGACAGAAACTCGTTGTGCATCTCATTGTGTCATTGTCCTCAGGTGGCTAGCTAGCTAAAATTGGCCCTTTCCTAAATTAGCCATTGATAGAAATAGGGATTTGGACTTGTGGTTTTACTTAATTCTCCATACTGGCCAATGATTATAATGGCGATTATGATCCATCCATAAATTCATACATTGTCAATTGGTGACCAGTCATTCAGGGCAGCTGGGGCAGATCCACAATTTTAGGGGGGTTTGCCTGTTTTTAGGGGGGCTTGCCTGTTTTGCTTGTTATTTTGACGTTAATACGTGTCACATATCAGTTTGCAAACAATGTAAAAAAATGTATAATCATTGAGACAATAAAACCGCATACAAACATGGTCTCTTTTTTGCTTTCTTGAGTAAGCCAGCTGCAAAATGCAGGGGTTTCGGCTGCTTTCTGTGGTGGTGGGGCTAGCCAGCAGAAATACAGAGCGTTGACCCTGATTGGCTCAGTTTTCTGTCACTCATGGGACAGTACGTTACCCCAAATGTTATGGTTAGAGTTCGAAAAATTTTGCCCGTAGAGTTATATTAGAAGTGCCCATCCAAATAGGCTCAAGGTCATTGGCCACAGATAGAATGACATCAAATCACGTTATATCTACAGTAGCTTTGATTGGACTGATCATGTCAATATTTTACTTTCAAAGTCTTAGCTAGCAGTCATTCTCATAAATCAAGCTGACAATCTACTGGCAAATCCTTTTTAGTCCTTGTCATTTGAAGAGAAATAATGAAGAGAAATTATAGATAAAACGTATCAGTGCTCATCGGCCATTGGACATAAAGATTACACAACAAGTTGGAAATCGCAAATTCAACAATGAGTCGTGGAAGGAAGGGATCAGTGGCTAACTGCAAGCAGTACAAAGCAATCAGTAACAGTAGCCTGCTATTCAATCGAAAGGCTGTGTTTTTTTCCCCAAGGACTCACCATAAATCCAGAGAATGACAGACTTTGATGACAAAACCGCCGCGCCACCTTCATGTTTAAGTGAGCTTATCAGAAGCCAAGGTGATTCCAAAAATGTCTTGTATGCTGCTGCATAAATTATGTACTATGCAAGGGAGCTATGTATACTGTAGCTGAGAAACTAATACTAAGTGTATGTTGTGTAGTAAGCTGTTAGTAGCCCATGTGCCTGACCCTAATAATTTGATATTCACCAACGCGGTATTGTAAACACATCAGTCGTGGCCGGTGTGTGCTTGTTTGCCTATGACCTGTTTTAGAGAGATGTAATCATTGAATATTGTAAGAGCTTTCATTGTCTGTTTATATGTAAGAACAGCCCATGTTCTGAATTCTGTCGCTGTACATTTCATAAGTGCTGAACAAATAGTTATATAGACTACGTGGCGGCAGGTAGCACTTAACCCACTGTTCCCCGGGCGCCGAAGACGTGGATGTCGATTAAGGCAGCCCCCCGCAGCCCCCCGCAACTCTCTTATTCAGATTTCAGTTGAATGCATTCAGTTGTGCAACTGACTAGGTATACCTCTTTCCCTTTCGCTCATTAATGTCTTAATCGAAATTAAGGATTGCCTCTTATCCGCTTGTCGTCCTCTTATGCAATAGTTTGTACATCTCAATTGTCAGTAGAAACCACATTTGTTTAAGCAAGTCAGCCATATACGCTATGTTTTTTTAAAGGGCAGTAAATGAGGCTGAATGAACTGTAGCAGTGGCAAGGCGTTGTTGGGATTCTGCTGTTGGGACAGCTTTATGTTGGCCCTAACAGTTTGTGGACACCGTTTGTCACCGTTATAGTGCAATTAATGTATTGTTTAGTGTTGTGTTGTGGCTTTGCTGGCATGCATCCCACATTTTCTTTGTTTGCCCCACCAAGATGTACATGCTAAAATTGCCACTGATTGTGCCCCTGGCCTGAGAAGATTGATGTTCAATATGTAGCAAGACGTAGAAGGTTAATGTTAACAAACTAAGAGTTGCCCATGAAAGGAAGTAAGGCTAGCAAGCAAGCATTTTAGCCAGGTTGCCTAGGACAACAAAAAATGAAAGCATGTACTGTATCACAGAGTGATAGACCCTTTCATCAAATTCAAAGAGAGGAGGATGGCATTGGCATTTTTTTCTACTTGCACTAACGCACATGCATACATGCACACACACAAAGAAATCAGAACCATGGACTGCCACATCATACTGTATTTCGCTTAGGTTGATTGGACTAAATAGTTTTTGGTATTGTTTAGTTTTCACTGTATTAGACTAAGTATAGGTGATTTGATGATTTTGAATATTGAAGTTGAAACGGTGCAGGAATAGTCGAGGCAGCTCGTGTTTTCTTTTAAACTTGCAGTAACTCTCTGTGGTTCTAAATCAATAGTTGTTTAGTGGGCCAAATATGTCGGAAGCATTGACTTGTTTGACCGTGCTGTAGATCATGTAACTGTTTGTTACATGCAATATGCTTTGTGGACTTCACCGGATAGAGGTTGCTCTCCAGTTTTGTGATGAAACAAAGGTTAGGTTGAATGTATCCTGCGACTATGTCTTCTTCTTGTCTCGGCCGTGGGCCTGTATATCACGGTCGCAAAACATATGAACTAACAGGTTATAGAGCAAACAACGCAATTATCACGACACAGGTTGTAATATGTTTTTTTTTTCTGGCTAGGCTTCCCCAGTCATTTTACAGACGCACCACTACTGATTTAAGTGTACATTTGATTACAGTAAAACAAAATGTACCGTAAAATTGCTTACCATTAAATTGAGTAATATACTGGCCAATTGCTGCCAGTAAGTTCCCTGTACATTTTACAGGAAATGTTTTACAGTGTGTGTGTGTGTGTGTGTGTGTGTGTGTTTCCTGTTTACATCTTAATAAATGCATGATTCTATTGTATACACCGTCTCTATCAATGCTCCCACTGTACTCTCTGATAATCTGAACACCAATCTAAATGCACATCAAATGTAATATTTCTTTGTCTGAACATTTAGGATTTTCACCTAATCAGGAGGAGTTTTGCTGGCCACAGCTATTTTAACACCGGGGCAAAGAGCGGCCCAGTCAGCTTGGTCTGCATTCCAGTGAAATGTGCATCAAAAGGCACACTATTCCCTATAGTGCACTGCTTTTGACCTTAGACTTATGGTTTCTGGTCAAAAGTAGTGCACTACATATGGAATAGGGATGCAACCCATATTTGGGACAAGGGGTCATGATATAGGCTGAAATGTGAAAACACTTTGCCATAAATCAACTGAGGTCACAAGATGGTCACTGGATAATTTGATTAGCTGTATTACTGATCTTTGATTCCAAAGATGATTTAAGCACATTGTTCTTAGCTCTAACAAATAGCTACATTTCAATATTCATTCAAACCAGATATAGGCATAATTCACTATTTTGTGTGTATATATATATATATATATGTTTTCTTTTTTATCATGAAAAAGCATTTAAACGTCAGCTAAATGTATGCAGAAGATGCAACATTGCGACAGTGAGACGATTTATACCATAGAGTTTCCCAACCAGCCAAATCCAAAACATTTGCAGTTTTATTTCCCCATAGAATTGTAAAACTAGTTGATAAAAAGTTATCTTTGCTTCACAGAACAACAGGGTTTCTGATATTTTCTAAAAGGAACTATGATATCCCAGATATGGCTCTTTTTGGTGCTTGACTCCCCTGTGCTCTCTTATTCATGTTCATGTTGTGCCACTACCATTGATCTTTACTGTTGTGTTTGTGGACTATGGTGTTATGATGTATGTAAGGACACACTTATAGATGGTATTTTTTTCCCTTCTTCACGTTGTGTGTCAGAGAGACAGAGAGAGAAAGAGGATACCCTTTCATAAACAGACAAAGATTCCACTAATTTACCATGGCTGCTTCTTTTTACCTGCTTTTAGGAATGTCTGAAAGGGGTAGGGGGTTAAAAACATGGCAATTAAAAGCCACCTAAAGACCTAGTCATGATTCATGCATTTTCACAGTGTGAATGGTTGTCTGCTGTTTTTCCTGTAAATTCATTAACCTCTAGGGGCTATGTGGGACGCAAGCGTGCCACCCGTGGTGCACCCTATCAACAACAGGTGCATTTCAAGAGCGGCAAATTTGAAACCAATTAAATGTCAAAATTCTAATTTTTCAAACATACAACTATCTTACACCCTTTGAAAGATAAACATCTCCTTAATCTAACCACGTTGTCCGATTTCAAAAAGGTTTTACGGCGAAAGCATAAAGTTAGATTATGTTAGGAGAGTACATTGACAATAGCTGTGTGTAATGTTTTGTCAATTCAAAGACAGGGATCACCAAAACCATAAAATCAGCTAAAATTATGCACTAACCTTTGACAATCTCCATCAGATGACACTCCTAGGACATTATGTTAGACAATACATGCATTTTTAGTTCTATCAAGTTCATATTTATATCCAAAAACAGCGTTTTACTATGGCGTTGATGTTCAGGAAATCGTTTCCCTCCAATAACCGGCAGTCAAGTCAGCACAACAAATTAAATAAATACTATTCGAAAACATTGGTAAAATATTATATTGTCATTCAAAGAATTATAGATTTACATCTCTTGAACGCAACCGGATTGCCAGATTTAAAAATAACCTTACTGGGAAATCACACATTGCAATAAGCTGAGCACTGCGCCCAGAAAAATACGCTTTGCGATACAGACTAACCGCCATGTTGGAGAGATCTAAAATCGAAAATACTATGTAAATAATCCATTACCTTTGATTCTCTTCATCAGATGTCACTTCCAGGAATCCCAGGTCCATAACGAATGTAGTTTTGTTCGAAAAAGCTCATCATTTATGTCCAAAAAGCTCCGTGTTGTTGGCACATGATCTATGCCAGCCGGACTTCACTTCATGAACGAGGGGAAAAAAAATATTTTTGTTCGTTCAAACATGTCAAACGTTGTATAGCATAAATCATTATTGCCTTTTTTAACCAGAACATGAATAATATTCAAGGCGGACGATTGCGTTCTCTTTTAAAACGTATTGGAACGAGAGTACCCAACATGAACTCGCGCGCCAGAGTCTAATCGGCCATCACCGTTCCATGGCTCTTGTTCGGTCAGATCTCACAGTAGAAGACTCAAAACACTTTGTAAAGGCTGGTGACATCTAGTGGAAGCAATAGGAAGTGCTCAAACATTAATAAGCCCCTGTGTGTTTCAATGGCATAGGCTTAAAGGTAATTCAACACATCAGGTATCCACTTCCTGTCAGAATCTGTCTCAGGGTTTTGACTGCCATATGAGTTCTGTTATACTTACAGACACCATTCAAACAGTTTTAGAAAATTCAGAGTGTTTTCTATCCAAACCTGAACAAAAATATGCATATTCTAGCTTCTGAGTTGGTGTAGGAGGCAGTTAAAAATGGGCACATATTTTTTTCAAAATTCTCAATTGTCCTAGCCCTAATTAACACTACCATTGTTTAGCACCTCCTTAATTTGAAATACAAACAGCCTCCATGGTTTAACAACACCCTCCACCCATCCCTATTTGCCAGTTAACCACTTATATGTATAAAACGTGAACATAGTTACAGGTAATATATTACGTCTTCTGTCTGAAATGGCTAGGAGAGAAAAGGAGAAAGAGAAAGAAAGTGAGAGAGAGAGACAGAGAGACAAACTGGCCCAACACCCACTATTACACCCGCCCAAGTCCCATAGTGCAACCTAAGAGGTATGTATCAGATGCTCAACATGCTCTGCTCACAGCTACTGTGATGGTCCGGGTGTAAATAACACAAAAACAACACTAGACACTACAGAACACAAAGCTTTTACTATCTCATCCTGGAATATACAAGGTCTGAGGTAATGTGCTTTTGGGCTAAAGAGCGGGAACCCAGACCTCGTCAAAGAAAATGGAAATACAGACATTGTCATCCTACAAGAAACATGGTTTAAAGGACACATTGTTTGCCCTCTAGGTTACAGAGCTGGAAGTCCCATCCACCAAACTATCATGTCTGAAACAGGGAAGAGACTCAGGGGGTATGCTAATTTGATATAGAGCAGACCTAACCCATTCTATTAAAAGTCAAAACAGGAACATTTTACATTTGGCCAGAAATGAATATGGAAATTATCTAAACAGAGAAAGATGTTCTCATGTGTGCTACCTATATCCCCCCAATAGAATCCCCATACTTTAATGATGACAGCTTCTCCATCCTAGAGGGGGAGATCAAGAATTTCCAAGCTCAGGGACATGTACTATTCTGTGGTGACAAAAATGCCAGAGCTGGACCCAGAAAACCTTAGCCTACGCCTTCACTATAGTGAATCACTAAAACAATACAGAAATACTCTATGGAAAAAGAAGGAACAGCACGTCATAAATCAGCTCAATGTAATTGAATAATCAATAGAATCTAACCACTTCTGGGAAAATTGGAAAACTCGAAACAAACGACACCATAAAGAGTTATCTATCAAAAACGGCGATGTATGGATAAACCACTTCTCTAATCTTTATGGCTCTACAACAAAGAACAAACAGCAAAAACATATACAGTTGAAGTCTGAAGTTTACATACACTTAGGTTGGAGTCATTAAAACTCATTTTCAACCACTTCACAAATTTCTTGTTAACAATCTATAGTTTTGGCAAGTCGGTTAGGACATCTACTTTGTGCATGACACAAGTATTTTTTCCAACAATTATTTACAGACAAAATATTTCACTTGTAATTCATTGTATCACATTTCCAGTGGGTCAGAAGTTTATATACACCAAGTTGACTGTGCCTTTAAACTGCTTGGAAAATTCTAGAAAATGATGTCATGGCTTTAGAAGCTTCGGATAGGCTAATTGACATAATTTGAGTCAATTGGAGGTGTATCTGTGGATGTATTTCAAGGCCTACCTTCAAACTCAGTGCCTCTTTGCTTGACATCATGGGAAAATCAAAATAAATCAGCCAAGACAACAGAAAAAAAATTGTAGACCTCAACAAGTCTGGTTCATCCTTGGGAACAATTTCCAAATGCCTGAAGGTACCACGTTCATCTGTACAAACAATAGTAAGCAAGTATAAACGCCATGGGCCCACGCAGCCGTCATACCGCTCAGGAAGGAGACGCATTCTGTCTCCTAGAGATGAATGTACTTTGGTGTGAAAAGTGCAAATCAATCCCAGAACAACAGCAAAGGATCTTGTGAAGATGCTGATGGAAACAGGTACAGTAAATTGAGTCCTATATCGACATAACCTGAAAGGCTGCTTAGCAAGGAAGAAGCCACTGCTCCAAAACCACCACAAAAAAAGCCAGACTATGGTTTGCAACTGCACATGGGGACAAATATCGAACTTTTTGTAGAAATGTCCTCTGGTCTGATGAAACAAAAATATAACTATTTGGCCATAATGACCATCGTTATGTTTGGAGGAAAAAGGGGGAGGCTTGCAAGCCAAAGAACACCATCCCAACCGTGAAGAACGGGGGTGGCAGCATCATGTTGTGGGGGTGCTTTGCTGCAGGAGGGACTGATGCACTTCACAAAATAGATGGCATCATGAGGGAGGAATATTAAGTGGATATATTGAAGCAACATCTCAAGACATCAGTCAGGAAGTTAAAGCTTGGTCGCAAATGGGTCTTCCAAATGGACAATGACCCCAAGCATACTTCCAAAGTTGTGGCAAAATGGCTTAAGGACAACAAAGTCAAGGTATTCGAGTGGCCATTACAAAGCCCTGACCTCAATCCTATAGAACATTTGTGGGCAGAACTGAAAAAGTGTGTGCGAGCAAGGAGGCCTACAAACCTGACTCAGTTACACCAGCACTGTCAGGAGAAATGGGCCAAAATTCACCCAACTTATTGTGGGAAGCTTGTGGAAGGCTAATCGAAACGTTTGACCCAACTTAAACATTTTAAAGGCAATGCTACCATATACTAATTAAGTGTATGTAAACTTCTACCCACTGGGAATGTGATGAAAGAAATAAAAGCTGAAATAAATAATTCTCTCTATTACTATTCTGACATTTCACATTCTTAAATAAAGTGATGGTCCTAACTTACCTAAGACAGGGAATTTTTACCAGGATTAAATGTCAGGAATTGTGAAAAACTGAGTTTAAATGTAGTTGGCTAAGGTGTATGTAAACTTCCGACTTCAACTGTACATGATCAAATACAAATATTAGAATCAACTATTAAAGACCAGAACCTACTGGATTCTCCAAATACATTGAATGAACTACAGGACAAAATACAAACCCTCCAACCCAAAAAGGCCTGTGGGGTTGATGGTATCATAAATGAAGTGATAAAATATACAGACCACATATTCCATTTGGCTATACTTAAACTCTTTAACATCATCCTCAGCTCTGGCATCTTCCCCAATATTTGGAACCAAGGACTGATCACCCCAATCCACAAAAGTGGAGACTAATTTGACCCCAATAACTAACGGGGGATATGCGTCAACAGCAATCTTGGGGAAAATCCTCTGCATTATCATTAACCTGCAGACTCTTACATTTCCTCAGCGAAAACAATTTACTGAGAAAAAGTCAAATTAGCTTTTTACCTAATTACCATATGACACCCATGCATTCACCCTGCACACCCTAATTGACAAACAAACAAACAAAAACAAAGGCAAAGTCTTCTGGTGCTTTGTTGTTTTCAAAAAAAGCATTAGACTCAATTTGGCATGAGGGTCTGCAATACAAATTCATGGAAAGTGGTGTTGGGGGAAAAACATACAACATTATAAAATCCATGTACACAAACAACAAGTGTGCATTTAAAATTGGCAAAAAATACACACATTTCTTTCCACAGGGCCGGGGGCTGAAACAGGGATGCAGCTTAAGCCCCACCCTCTTCAATATATATATATATATCAACAAATTAGCGAGGGCTCTAGAACAGTCTGCAGTACTCGGCCTCACCCTACTAGAATCTGAAGTCAAATGTCTATGTGCTTCTGTCCCCAAACATGGAGGGCCTATAGCAGCACCTATATCTTCCGCACAGATTCTGTCAGACCTGGGCCCTGACTGTAAATCTCAGTAAGACAAAAATAATGGTGTTCCAAAAAAGGCCCAGCTGCCAGGACTACAAATACAATTCCATTTAGACACTGTTGCCCTAGAGCGTGCAAAAAACTACACATACCTCGGCCTAAACATCAGCGTCACAGGTAACTTCCACAAAGCTGCGAATGATCTGAGAGAAGGCAAAAAAGGCCTTCTATGCCATCAAAAGGAACATAAAAATCTGACTTAGGTTCTAGCTAAAAATACTTGAATCAGTTATAGAACCCATTGCCCTTTATGGTTGTGAGGTCTGGTGTCCGCTCGCCAACCAAGAATTCACAAAATGGGACAAACACCAAATTGAGACTGCAAGATACGTTAAATTCTACAACCACCTAAAAGGAAGCAATTCCTAAACCGTCCATAACAAAGTCTTTACCTACAGAGAAATTAACCTGGAGAAGAGCCCCCTAAGCAAGCTGGTCCTGGGGCTCTGTTCACAAATACAAACAGACCCACAGAGCCCCAGGACAGCAACACAATTAGACCCAACCAAATCATGAGAAAACAAGAAGATAATTGCTTGACACATTAACAAAATTAACAAAAAAACCTAGCATACTAGAATGCTATTTGGCCCTAAACAGAGAGTATACAGTGGCAGAATACCTGACCACTGTGACTGACCCAAACTTAAGGAAAGCTACTGAGATAGGCTGCCGAAGGCAGACCTGGCTCTCAAGAGAAGACAGGCTATGTGCACACTGCCCACAAAATGAGGTGGAAACTGAGCTGCCCTTCCTAACCTCCTGCCAAATCTATGACAATATTAGAGACACATATTTCCCTCAGATTACACAGACCCACAAAAAAAATTGTAAACAAATATACTATTTTGATAAACTCCCATATTTATTGGGTGAAATACCACGTTGTGCAATCACAGCAGCAAGATGTGTGATGTTCTTGTTGCCACAAGAAAAGGGCAACCAGTGAAGAAAATACCCCATTGTAAATACAACCTATAGGTATATTTATTTATTTTCCATTTAACTATTTGCACATTATTACAACACTGAACTGTATATAGACATAGTATGACATTTGAATTGTCTAACTTTTTTGAGTGTATTGTTTACTGTTAATGTTTACCGTTTTATTTCACTTTTGTTTAATATCTATTTCACTTGCTTTGGCAATGTAAAGATATGTTTCTATGCCAATAAAGCCCCTTAAATTGAAATTGAGAAAGAGAGAGACAAAGAGAGAGAGAGAGGAAGACAATGAGAAAGAGGAGAGAATAGGAGAGAGTAAGAGAGAGAGAGAGACCATGCAGCCGTGAAACAAGTCAGTATTCAACGTTCCTCCATGCCTGTGGCACTGATGTCTCTCCTACAGGAAAAGGGGGCCGAACAGGCCCCCATTAACATCGGAGGGGCTGCAGTGGAGCAGGTCGAGAGTTTCAAGTTCCTTGGTGTCCACATCACCAACGAACTATCATGGTCCAAACATACCAAGACAGTCGTAAATAGGGCACGACAAAACCTTTTCCCCCTCAGGAAAAGATTTGGCATGGATCCCCAGATCCTCAAAGGGTTCTACAGCTGCACCATCGAGAGCATCCTTACCGGTTGCATCACCGCCTGGTATGGCAACTGCTCGGCATCTGACCGTAAGGCGCTACAGAGGGTAGTGCGAACGGCCAGTACATCACTGGGGCCAAGCTTCCTGCTATCCAGAAACCATATAATAGGCGGTGTCAGAAGAAAACCCAGAAGATTGTCAGAGACTCCAGTCACCCAAGTTATAGACTATTATCTCTGCTACCGCATGGCAAGCGGTACCAGAGCGTCAAGTCTAGGACCAAAAGTCTCCTCAAAAACTTCTACCCCCAAGCCATTAGACTGCTGAACAATTCATAAAAATCGCCACCGGACAATTTACATTGACCCCCCTCTTGTACACTGCTGCTACTCGCTGTTTGTTTGTTACCTATGCATATTCACTTCGCCCCCACCTGTACATAGCCTCGTTATTATTATTCGTATTGTGTGACTTTTTATTATTACTTTTTATTTTAGCCTACTTGGTAAATATTTTCTTCTTCTTGAACTGCACTGTTGGTTAAGGGCTTGCAAATAAGCACTTCACAGTAAAGTCTACACTTGTTGTATTTGGCGCTTGTGGCAAATAAAGTTTGATTTGATTTGAAGATGGTGTTAAAACCGTCCGCTAGGGGCAACAGTGAGCGCTATTACCTTCAAGTAGGTTTCGGTATTGCTAGGGTGTTGTGGACTGGGACTTATGGTGCCAAAGGTGGAATGTGGAATCCAGCGATTGAAAGTTATTTGTATTTTTCCTTTAAGCCTATCTAAAATCTTAACCCTTACCTTAACCATTCGGAGTTAATGCCTGAACTTAACCTGAAACACACATTTTGTTTAGAAGAATTTCGAAATTTGACTTTTCTGAAACATGGATAAACTTCTAATTCTGACGTGAGACTGTGAGAGTTAGTTGAGACCAAGACCAAAACAGAATTCATAAATATTCACAAAACCAATATTGAGGCTATCCAGGCCCATTCAGTAGGGAGGATTTGGTCAAGAGCCACAGTCAGTCATTGTCAATCAGTGGCTGATCTTTCAATAGAACATGCCAGATGTAGAAATCCCTCTGGCTCAGTGAATAGCTACAGTTTGATGCTTGGTTGGGAGGACAGCTCCAAAGTGAAAGCTTGGGAGAGTTCCAGGAATGCAACTCATGCAACTAACACCCTGGGGAGGAAACAACTCTTGCAGGCCTGCTGTTTGTGACGATTTATAAAGAACTCCCCATAGTTCAGTAAATAAAATTAGAAACCACAAACTAAATAATTTACATATTTTGCCCACTATAGATTTTTTTATTTGTGTTTAGAGGAAAAAATATTATTGCCACACTTTATGTAATTCAAGTTTTCTATATTATCCACACTTCAAGGTTAACATTTGAATACTTACAAAAAGGCAGGCAAACAGTAGCCTACCTTATTCTTACATGCTAAATAGGCCTATCCTACTGGTCACAGATGTCAGTTCATCTAGTTTTGAGTTGTCAACTAACATGAATTCAACATGAAATGAACAAAAAATGTCACCATGTCATTGGATTTAGGTTCAAAGTTGGGTGAAAAAAAGAGAAATGCCCTTACATTGACGACTTTTTGTAAATCCAATTAGTTTTCCACATTGATTCAACATCATCACATATATTTTTGGAGGTTGAAATTCCATGGAAATAACGTTGATTCACCAGGTTTTGTCCAGTGGGATATGTCAATATATTTGGACATTTCTTCATTAGGCCTATATTATTTGCTACCACATGAATATTAGTGGTCTTACATTCAGGCTGAGGTTTTCAAATTGAGCTGACAATAATATATAATTTCTCTCCATCCTTCTGTTGAAGTAGCCTACATCAGTCCGTTCAAACATGCCTCCACAGCGCAGCAAGCTGTTCATTATTTTCTCTCGGACGATTTCTCCCCCTGCCCTGTATCAGGGACTTGTGAATGACAGCCAATCGGAGGCTGTGCCCTTTCCTTCAGCCTCCCCTGACATACACATAGAGAAGTGATGCTGCCTACGCGAAAAAGCTAAACGCAGTTGAGGAACAGCCTTGAAGCTCTTTTGGAACTGCTGCAGTGAACGAAAGGATACACTTCGCCCTCATCTCACCAACTACCCCTTCGCTATCGTTGGATTTCTCCAACTGAATAAGAACTCCGGTGGCAGGTGAGTGAAACGATCAAATCAACTTTATATATATATATATATATATATATATATATATATATCGATGTGAACATCTTTGCAGCTTTGTGATTTGTGGCCAAATGAAAGGTTGTCCCGATATATAAGGCTACTGTTTGAAAACTGCCGAGTCAAGTGCTATTGCGACCTAGAGGTTAGGCTATTGGTGTAATTTATTGACCGTTGTACATGAATTGATTTCCAGGTAGCATTATACGTTATATGTTCAATAGTTGATTCATAAATAAGGGTAAGTCTAGGCGACTTAACTTTAGAGTACATCGCTGGAAGTTGCTTGGAATATCACTCGATGTGTAATTATGCCGCATTCACGTAACCAGCCGGAACTACGAAACTCGGAAATGTTCGACTCGCTAACTGGTTGAACGCGGCACGTGTAGCCTATAACTAGTTAGCAAGTCGGACATTTCCGAGTTTCCTAGTTCCGACTACCACATAAACGCGGCATTAGACATAATGGACCACTGTGCCAACTTTAGGTTTTCGTTTATTATAGGCCACGATGTTGCATAATGTATTGTGGATACTATTATTTATTTGACTCCTTCAGATCAGATGTACAGTAGGCTGCAGTAGCACTGTGCTGGCACCACAAGTCAACACATCATGGAGAGTATCAAACGGAGGGAGGTCCACCTTATATCTCCTTAATTAATATAATGACATCTGAATATTTTTTATGTAATATTCATTGTTTGTTGTGCTATATGTGCTATATGAAATGTTCTCATTCTTCTTAATTCTTCCCCACTGGTTATGCTACGGATATCGATGCAGGTAGCCTAAAGGCTACAGTAGAATAGGCTACATGCGTTGATGGAAATATGAAATTCTTTCTCTCTGTACAGTTGGCTGGTGTAGCCTGAAGCACACTGGCCAGACCATGATTTGAATAGGCTCCAGGAGATGCCAGGATTTTTCCAAGTATGCCTCCTCAAGTGCGCCCTCAGTCATATTACATTAAGTCATAACGTTTGAGGCTTTTACAGTATTAATTTGGACTAGGTACATTCGGGTAGGCCTGTAGGCTATGCAATTCTTCAACACCTTTGCATTCTCATCAGCTTTTTAGTTGGGGGGGGGGGGGGGGGGGGCCCACCTCGCTGCCATTTTTTTTGCCATGGGCAGAGAGAAAAAAGTTGCAGTTTTACAGCTAATTTCCTGCATTTCTACCCATTTTGTCACAGGGTGGAGTAAGATGTATGCAGTATTAAAGCTAATTTCCTGCAATTCTGCACATGTTGTAATGACATCTGAGTGAGAAATGACTAACAAAATCAATGGGGACCCCTCGAAGTCAGGGCCCCTGTTCAAGTGCCCTATATGCCCGGTCGGTATTCAGACGTGATTACTACAAGCTTAGATAGCTGGCTAGACTAATTACCAATCCAACAATTGTTAGTTGGCATGGCTAATTGAGTGGCTGTCAGTGACTGACATAAGATAAAACTTTGCTTTGTATGTGTACAGTGGGGAGAACAAGTATTTTATACACTGCCGATTTTGCAGGTTTTCCTACTTACAAAGCATGTAGAGGTTTGTCATTTTTATCATAGGTACACTTCAACTGTGAGAGACGGAATCTAAAACAAAAATCCAGAAAGTCACATTGTATGATTTTTAAGTAATTCATTTGCATTTTATTGCATGACATAAGTATTTGATCACCTACCAACCAGGAAGAATTCCGGCTCTCACAGACCTGTTAGTGTTTCTTTAAGAAACCTTCCTGTTCTCCACTCATTACCTGTATTAACTGCACCTGTTTGAACTCGTTACCTGTATAAAAGACACCTGTCCACACACTCAATCAAACAGACTCCAACCTCTCCACAATGGCCAAGACCAGAGAGCTGTGTAAGGACATCAGGGATAAAATTGTAGACCTGCACAAGGCTGGGATGGGCTACAGGACAATAGGCAAGCAGCTTGGTGAGAAGGCAACAGCTGTTGGTGGAATTATTCGAAAATGGAAGAAGTTCAAGATGATGGTCAATCACCCTCGGTCTGGGGCTCCATGCAAGATCTCACCTCGTGGGGCATCTATGATCATGAGGAAGGTGAGGGATCAGCCCAGAACTACACGGCAGGACCTGGTCAATGACCTGAAGAGAGCTGGGACCACAGTCTCAAAGAAAACCATTAGTAACACTACGCCGTCATGGATTAAAATCTTGCAGTGCACGCAAGGTCCCCCTGCTCAAGCCAGCGCATGTCCAGGCCCGTCTGAAGTTTGCCAATGACCATCTGGATGATCCAGATGAGGAATGGGAGAAGGTCATGTGGTCTGATGAGACAAAAATAGAGATTTTTTGTCTAAACTCCACTCGCCGTGTTTGGAGGAAGAAGAAGGATGAGTACAACCCCAAGAACACCATCCCAACCATGAAGCATGGAGGTGGAAACATCATTCTTTGGGGATGCTTTTCTGCAAAGGGGACAGGACGACTGCACCGTATTGAGGGGAGGATGGATGGGGCCATGTATCACGAGATCTTAGCCAACAACTTCCTTCCCTCTGTAAGAGCATTGAAGATGGGTCGTGGCTGGGTCTTCCAACATGACACCGACCCGAAACACACAGCCAGGGCAACTAAGGAGTGGCTCCGTAAGAAGCATCTCAAGGTCCTGGAGTGGCCTAGCCAGTCTCCAGACCTGAACCCAATAGAAAATCTTTGGAGGGAGCTGAAAGTCCGTATTGCCCAGCGACAGCCCCGAAACCTGAAGGATCTGGAGAAGGTCTGTATGGAGGAGTGGGCCAAAATCCCTGCGCAGTGTGTGCAAACCTGGTCAAAAACTACAGGAAACGTATGATCTCTGTAATTGCAAACAAAGGTTTCTGTACCAAATATTAAGTTCTGCTTGTCTGATGTATCAAATACTTATGTCATGCAATAAAATGCAAATTAATTACTTATAAATCATACAATGTTATTTTCTGGATTTTTGTTTTAGATTCCGTCTCTCACAGTTGAAGTGTACCTATGATAAAAAATTACAGACCTCTACATGCTTTGTAAGTAGGAAAACCTGCAAAATCGGCAGTGTATCAAATACTTGTTCTCCCCACTGTATGTATATATATATGCCAGAAATGTATGGGGGATTGGAAGTGATGCAGTTAATTACATTGATGGAAGCTACAATCTATCTGCAATATTAAAGCTGATCTACACCCTAAAAAAAATAAAATTGAGACCCAGACTGAGCCCCCCCATACGGTCAGGGGCCCTAAAAGGACCATTTATGTCGCTTATGCCTGGAACCTTAATAACTTTAATTGCTTGCATGAGTTTGATTGAGCTGTATTCTTTGGGTTGGTTAGGCCTACCTTATGCACCTTGCTTGGACAATATGGCAGTTGATTATTTCCTAGTGTTTTTTTTTGTTTTGTGCCATTTAGCCTATATCATAAACTTCACTCTTAACAGGCCCTTTGCTCTGTACACCTTAGCTTGTGCAGCATATAAATTACTTCATGTTTCATGCTTCAGTTACAAAAAATATTGTGCTTAAAAAAAGCATTAGATTAGAAACTACATTCTCAAATTGTGGGAACGTCAGGTGAGCGCTACTGGGTGTTGTCTAGATGGATTACAGTTTATGTCAACATTGACTTTTCGTAGCTGGTTAGAACTTACACAGCAGGTTAGGATAATTTACATAGCAGGTTAGGATAATTTGATTAAAGCTAGGAACATTTTGAGGGTTCGCAAAAATGTTACGTCAATTTGGCGTAAACTGAATCCCTTCTAGACATGACCATGCTGTTGGTCATGCGCACTGCATTCTGGGAATCTGCCTATTCCTCAAAACCTTTGGAGAAAAAATGACACATTTAGGCATACCTCACTGTATATACACAAAGATAAAAAAAGAATCACTGTTAAATTAAAGTTGATATGTAAAAGTAATTAATTATTCAAACATCCATATTTTGTGTTTTAATGCTTGATAAAGTTATCCAGGCCTTCCTCTAGCCTCCAGATTGCTTCATGTTGGTTATATTGCTCTAGATCTCTAAAGCCTGCAGTGATATGCCTGGAGGAGGCCAAGAAGTTGTTAGGGGGAGTTGACTAAGTAGGCTACCAGGGGAATATGCTGCAAGAATATTACCCTCTCTCACACATTCAAATGAGCAGATCATGTACTACAGTACATGCTTAAAAAAAATAAGATTGTACGCTGTTGACAGAGACTTGTGCAATGGGTAGCTCATGCATTACATTAAGATGTTGGCTTTGGAAATAAAATGCGTTTTACATTGACACTTGGAAGGAGTTGTGTTATAGGCCTAATGCTGATATGTTTTTCATAATTCACCCATCTGCATTTGAAAATTACTTATCACCATTTTGTTTGCATAAGACAGATGACAGCAGTTTGGTACTGTAAAATAACTTACTAGTGTGACGAGACCAAGGCTTTTGCAACAGAACAGATTTCATGGCTCAGTTTTTACATACATTTTGGTTTGAAGTTGGAAGATGAAAGAGAGAGAGTAGCATAAGATCGGTGTCTGATCAAAGACATACAGCAAACATGTCAGGGACTGAATATTTATAGCCTCTGAAAATAGACATTCCTCTGTGTGTGTGCCCCCGTGCATGGATGTGTGTGTACTGTGTGTGTGGTGTATGTCCGTGTGTAGAAGCATGTGTGTGATTGTGTGTCCGAGTGTGTGCGCATGGGTGTGTGGTGTATGTGTGTGTGTGGGGGGGGGGACGGACGGACGACAGAGGATAAGGGAATAGCCATATCATGGAATTTGTTTTGACAGGTAAGGGAATAGATATATC
The DNA here is from genome assembly GCF_901001165.1 of Salmo trutta. NCBI lineage: Eukaryota > Metazoa > Chordata > Actinopteri > Salmoniformes > Salmonidae > Salmo > Salmo trutta. Next base: position 32,877,051 of record NC_042962.1, on the reverse strand, counting down.
AAAACCATTATTCTTCAAGGCCTTGAAATGAATGCTTTGGAGTCAACATTTCATCAATCCATTTTTTAAAATCAACTATCTAGTATATTCCACAGGTAATTTGCGTCATCAGTTTAGGGCAAATCCAAAGGCTGGATGTTGTTATGAGGTGATGCTGATTACCTGTGTTCTCAATCTGCTCGTTCTCTCTCTCCCTGTCTCTCTTTCTCTCTCCTGTCTTCACTATCTCTCATCTCTTGAGTGTTAGTGTGATGATGATGACATCACAGGATGTGGGTAAACCCGATGGCCGGGCTGTCTGTGATGACCAATGACCCATTGCTGATTACATTATGTCCGCTCCAGATGGACAGCGTCATTTTGATGTGTCCTGCTCCAGAATCATAATATTGAACCTTTCAAGTCCTCAGTCCTCCAAGCAGCAGCATCTGGTCTTAATGAAATCACATCCCCATGCCCACTGACTATCTGTACCACTTCACAGTGACACACAAAACTAATTGCGTTCTTTCTGTGTGTGTGTGTGCACATGCGTATGTTTTGATGTATTAGTAGTCAGTCACATAATACCTTGGGGCACCTTGATTATTTCTGTGCGTTAGTGAAGGTCCATATATGTTGTGATTATCATGGCTGTGGTTGTATTGAAAGAAAGGGTATGGAGTTTGACAATTGTTCATTTGGATATTCCTGGGTTTAACTCAAATGGAGGATGTACTCACTAGAATGTTTGAAGAATTGCCTTTAGTATTTTGCCCATACAAAGAAACATGCCCCCTTCTGGACAGAAGAGATATGGAAACTATATGACAGGTGTTTATGACTGCTGACTTGTCATCACCAAAACTAAGCATTTTGAAGTTTCTTTGAGAACAATGCCAACCTGGTAACTATGTGCTAATGGTGTATCTTCATTCAGAAAGGTATGGTCAGAACATTTTTAACTGAACTCAAGCAAAATAACAGTTAAGATGTGGTGCTGACATCCCAAACATTTGAGACGTCTGTATTTTGGTTATTCTGAGTGTTTGTGGAGGTCAGTGTTCTTTTTTTGTTGTTGATTTTTGTACAAATATTGTCCGCTGGCCAAAATAATAACACCATTCTACAGTAGAATCTCAGTTGTTAATTATCTCAGTAATAACTTTAGTAACAGCATAGTTGTTACGTAGGTATTACTATGTAATTACATGGTAATAGGGAGTAGTGATATCAGTTATTACACAATTGGAACAAGGACTGTAATTACAGATCCACTTGCTGATGGTTATTCCATTACTAATGTTATTACACATTTCCTGTTCCACTATGTAATTAATGTTTTGTAATAACACGTATAAAAGTAAATTGTGAGTTAACATGTTTATAACGGCCAATAAATTGTGACCTCGTTACATGTAACCACACAGTGCCGCTACCATCAAATCCCCCACTTAATCCCAGGGTTGATTCCATCTTGAGCTAATGATGGAAATAGGCTGGTAACAACAATTACATACACACCAGTGTTGGGGTCAATTCCATTTCAATTCCAGTCGATTCAGGAAGTACACTGAAATTCCTATTCCACTTATTTTCAATGCTTTTAAAATGAATTGGAATTTCGTTTACTTTCTGAATTGGGTGGAATTGAAACCCTGAGACACACACACACACACACACACAACCCCCCCCCCCCCCACACACACACACCAGAGACAGCGCGAAGCAAAAGGTATAAGGTTCTCAACACGCTTCTCAGCACAATTTAACAAGATATATTAGTCACCCAGGAGGCAGCAAAAAGCCAGCCGTCCATAGTGCTCAGCAGACTGGGCTCTGACTGGGGAAGAGAGATAGTGATTTACCACAAAGCCCTGTAGACCATGGCACCATTTCAGAGGCTGGGAAGTCACATGATTGAGGCATGGCCGTGAAAGCCCACACATACAGTAGCTAGTTACCTCTTTTTATTTTTTCTTAGGGATAAAGGCTTGGAAAGAGTTGGAATTAGGGTAAGGGGGATTTGCGGTGGCTAAAATGCAGGTTTTAGCTAAATAGTTGTGTTTGGACTGTGCTGTGAGCTGTAAGGTATGAAAGATAAACAACTCCACCTTATATAAACTTAGATCGGGTGCTGAATCCTCGTGCTGTGCATAGTCCAAACAACAAAAATAGGAGAGCACTCCGGTGATTAAACTGAAATGAACATATTTGTATTAACGCACAAACTTAGAGTATGAGCCCTTCTTCAGCGTGCATAGGAGGCAATGGCAATCAATGTTATAGATTCACAAAGTCAGTATTGATCCAATCAAGAGATGCAATGCAGACTTTTCTATGACGCATCATGTGTTCCCTCAGTAGTATTATAGTATGTGTCTAATCTGTGCTGTGAGCTATAAGGTGTGGACAGATACTGTAGATGAAGACACTCATACAGCAGCACACATTCACACACACTCAGATCCTACCTCGCGTCCAGCCGCTTCACTCTGTCTGGTTATAAGGATTCCTGGCAGTAAACAGCCCAGGGGCTTAACTCCAATACTACAGACAGGGAACGTCCCAAATTGAACCTTATTCCCAATATAGTGCACTACTTTTGACCAGGGCCCATAGGGATCTGGTCAACAGTAGTGCACTATGTAGGGAATAAGGTGCCATTTGGGACGAAGGCACAGACTGCACTAAGTGGCCTGAGGATGTTAAACAGTGTCTGGGGGGCAGAACAGAAAAGAACATGACAGTCAGTTAATAAGTGTTAAGAAGAAGACCAAGTGGAGAACAGACGACAACAATGTCTGTCTGACTGACTCAACATACTGTACAGCACAGGAGGGTCTGACTGGTGTTAGAGAAGAGGAAGGGATCCTATTGACTGTTGGATAAGAATGGGGCAATAAGAAGAGATCACAGATCCAAGCAGAAGACGAGGAGTATTAGTGGCTAGCTTTGATACATAGACAAGGAATGGGTCTGTGTGTGTTTGTGTCTGACTCGCTAGAGCAGGGGCTGTGGGAGAGGAGAGGAGCGAGGGATCTAGCTAAATAGGATGATAATGACACATGCTTACTCCTGCAGGGCCTGCCATTGTTCTGTCAGCACAGCAGAGAACTGTCAACTACAGAGAACGCTAAGACCAAGGAAGATTTGGGTGTGATAGACTGTTTGTCTGTCAGTGTGTGTATGAATGTGTGTGTGTGTATGTTGGCAGCAGAGGGGGGGTGATATGATTTCCACACCCTAATAGTCTTCAGAAGTAATTATGCAGGTTATTGCATATGACTTGTAACACGTCGGCTCAGTGAATGTTCACAGTGTGACAGGCTGTCCTTGTGCATTAGCCTAGGGGCTGTGCTTCTGTCCTGCTGCTGGCCAAAACCCTCCTCTTACACCCAGCCCATTCAGGCAGGCAGGCAATCATTCTTTTATTTTTTATTTTTTTCTATCTCTCTCTCTCTCTCTCTCTCTCTCTCTCTCTCTCTACACTCACACACACACACACTTTTTAGTAGCACATTCACACGAATCTGCATGATAAAATGTTTCACATGAAGTATGTAAACATTTCTCATTTATTTCCCAAGGCAAAACTGGTCAGCATCCTATCTCAACTGAACTATCAAATACTGGAGGGTAGAAATGGTTCTAAAACACCGGTCCAAGATTTGCCAATCAGAAAGGGGAGGAGTCAAGGTTCGAATGACTGTCAGTTGTCAGAAAGCAGAATATTATTTCCAAGTAAAGCTCTCTCGCTCTCTCTCCCTCTCTGGTTCGTGGAACAACACTTGAAAATGTAGGATTTTATAGCATCTCTCAAATCTCTCTCACTCTCGCTCACTCTGTGTGTACTGTATGTGTTTCTCTCTTTCTCTTTGCTGTTGATGGCTTCCCTGCCTGTTGTGGCACTGATACTGTATCTGGACTTTCCTTTCCCAACAGTCCTCTCTCAGCACATTTTACTAGTTGTACCTTATACTGAAGAAGAACAGCTAACCTTTACAACAGGCTTTCATACACTCTTAAATATTAAGGTGCAAGTTGGAACCAAATAAGGTTCTTGAGAGCGATACCATAGGGTAGCCATTCCACAGTCTCTGAAGAAGCATAAATGGGATGGTTTTTTAAAGAACCATACAATAATCCAAAACCAGAAATGTTTCTGTCCTCCAGGACCAGAATTGAATAGCCCCGCTGTTGGGTTTCAAGCCTTATTTGCATATTTCCCAGGGTGTCTTTCAAGTAGTGATGGGAAACAGGCTTTCTGAACCCTTTGGGGCTTTCACCAAATTGTGCCGAAAAACTGTTAATTACTCAGAGCTTTTAACAGACAGCACATTTGTGACTTTTATCACATTTCAGGAGAACACCCAGATGCAGACAGTGTCGAAGTAACAAAGGTTTATTACTAGAACAGGGGGCAGGCAAAACGACAGGTCAAGGGCAGGCAGAGGTCAGTAATCCAGATCAGAGTCCATAAAATACAGAACGGCAGGCAGTCTCGGGGTCAGGGCAGGCAGAGGTCAATAATCCAGGGTGGTGTGACAAGGTACAGAATAGCAGGCAGGCTGAGGGTCAGGGTAGGCAGAATGGTCAAAACCGGAAAAACTAGAAAAACAGGAACTACAGTTAACAACATACAAACAGAGAACACAGGTATAATACACTGGGGGAAATGGGGAAGATGGGCGACACCAGGAGGGGGTGGAGACAAGCACAAAGACAGTTGAAACAGATCAGGGTGTGACAACTTTTGCTGGTCAGGAATAAATATATAAAAATTATATAGTACCAGTCAAAAGTTTGGACACACCAACTCATTCAAGGTTTTTTATTATTTTTTATTATTATTTTCTACATTTGTAGAATAATAGTGAAGACATCAAAACTATGCAATAATACATATGGAATCATGTAGAAACCAAAAAAGTGTTAAACAAATCAAAATATATTTTATATTTGACATTTTTCAAAGTAGCCACCCTTTGCCTTGATGATAGCATTGCACACTCTTGGCATTCTCACAACAAGTTTCACTTGGAATGCTTTTCCAACAATCTTGAAGGAGTCCCCACATATTTGAGTACTTTTTCGGGTGATTGTGAAGGCCAAGTCATCTGAGGCATCACTCCATCACTCTCCTTCTTGGTCAAATAGCCCGTACACAGCCTGGGGGGGTTGGGTCATAATCCTGTTGAAAAATAAATGATAGTTCCATTAAGCGCAAACCAGATGGGATGGCGTATCGCTGCAGAATACGGTGGTAGCCATGCTGGTTAAGTGTGCCTTAAATTTTAAATAAATCACTGACAGTGTCACCAGCAAGCCACCCCCACACCATCCACCGGTCTAATGTCCATTGCTCGTATTTCTTGGCCCAAGCAAGTCTCTTCATCTTATTGGTGTCCTTTAGTAGTGGTTTCTTTGCAGCAATTACACCATGAATGCCTGATTGACGCAGTCTCCTCTGAACTGTTGATGTTGAGATGTGTCTGTTACTTGAACTCTGTGAAACATTTATTTGGGCTGCAATTTCTGAGGTGCAGTTAACTCTAATGAACTTATCCTCTGCAGCAGAGGTGACTCTGGGTCTTCCTTTCCTGTGGCAGTCCTCATAAGAGCCAGTTTCATCATAGCGCTTCATGGTTTTTGCGACTTGCAAAACGTTATTGAAAATTTTCCGCATTGACTGACCTTCAATTCTTAAAGCAATGATGGACTGTCGTTTCTCTTTGCTTATTTGAGCTGTTTTTGCCATAATATGGACTTGGTCTCTTACCAAATAAGGCTATCTTCTGTATAATCTTCTGTATAAACTGTGCATCCAGAGTATTATTTAGGATGCTGGATAAATAAAACCAATTATTTGAACAACAATTGCAAGATAGTGTGGTTTTTCAAAAATATATTTTTCAACCATAATTTCAACGATTTAGAAAACAAATGTAATCTTTATGTGTATTTTATCCTCTCTCGACAAGATTAGAGTCACTGCTCTACAGGCTGAGCCAACTGTCAGGTGATAACTAGAGAAGAATATCTGGACTTAAGTCAAATCAAATCAAATGGTATTAGTCACATGCGCCGAATACAACAGTGAAATGCTTACTTACGAGCCCCTAACAAACAATGCAGTTTAAAAAAATACGGACAGGAATAAGAAATTAAAGTAACAAGTAATTAAAGAGCAGCAGTAAAATTACAGTAGCGAAGCTATATACAGGGGGGTACCGGTACAGAGTCAATGTTGTTTTGGTTCCAAATAATCCATAGTTATATTCAAATACCTCCATTTTGTTTGTGCGTTCAGGTCACTATCCGAAGGGTGACGCGCGAGCGCATTTCATGACCAAAAAAATTCAAAATATTCCATTACCGTACTTCGAAGCATGTCAAACGCTGTTTAAAATCAATTTTTATGCGATTTTTCTCGTAAAATAGCGATAATATTCCAACCGGGCGACGTTGTATTCATTCAAAGGCTGGAAGAAAAAAATGGAGAATTCTCATGAACGCGCTTCTCAGTCTCACTGTTCCCAGGCTGACCACTCACAAACAGAGCTGCTGTACTTCGCCCAGAGACTGCAGACACCCCATTACACTTTCTGGCGCCTTCTGAGAGCCAATGGAAGCCTTAGAAAATGTCACGTTACAGCAGAGATGCTGTATTTTCGATAGAGATGCAACTGAAGGACAACAAATTGTCAGACAGGGCACTTCCTGTATGGAATCTTCTCAGGTTTTGGCCTGCCATATGAGTTTTGTTATACTCACAGACACCATTCAAACAGTTTTAGAAAGCATACATGTAATCCCAGATGTGGCCCTACAAGCTTGTTGGAATGGTACAATACAAGCTGTCTAGAGAGTGACAGTCAGAAAATGACCATGTACTAATAATGCAACAATACCACAGTGTATACATAGGCCTATCGGTGGGGCCAGGGGCTGGGGTCCCTTCTGTATTTTACATGTCCTCAGTCAGTCCCTTTGTGAAAAGGTCACCCTTTGAGACCCAAAACAGCTGAACACAGTGCCGTGACACACTTAACTGACAGGTGGATTTGTATGGGCTGTGAAGGCCTCCAATTACTTTCTGACGTGTCTGCTCATCAAAGAGAAAGAGAGCAAGGACCTGTCAGAGAGGCTGGTGTGTGCGTGTGTGCGTGTGTGTGTGTGTTTAACTATATTTGTGGGAACCAGAAGTCCCCACAAGAATAGTAAACAAACAAGGTGAAATGTTATTTCTAGGGGGTTTAGGGTTAAGGTTAGAAGTAGTGTTAGGGTTAGGATTAGGTTTAGGGTTAGTTTTAGGGTTTGCATTAAGGTTAGATTTCTGGGTTAAGGTACTCATTAGGGTTAGGTTTAGGGTGAGGTTAGGGAAAATAGGATTTTGAAGGGGACTGAATTGTGTGTCCCCACAATGTTAGTTGTACAAGACTGTGTGTGTCTGTGTCTGTGTGTGTGTGTGCGCATGCCTAAAAGTCCACAAACCCCTGTCATTGTGGAGGGGCAGCAGGGTACTCATCATTATTTGAGTTTGATCTAATGAAGGTGATGCCAAATGAGAGTTATTGTTAGCCCCGAGGACAATACAAAGTTGAATTTTATGTAAGATGCTTGGGGAATTTCTTTGAAATGGAAAGATTGCATTAAACATTCCATTTGTATTAATCATATTGTGCTTGTTATTAGTAGCTATGGTGTGCTACTCCTACTAACAGCAGAAACGGCAGTTTAAGGCTATTTCCCACATGATAACCTTTTCCCTGTGTCAAAGGTAGTGTACTACCGGAAATTCCGGACTATAAGCCGCAACTTTTTTCCCACGCTTTGAACTTTGCGGCTTAACCATCTAGACGTTCTGCTAGCGGAACACCGCTCCAATATCCAATGATAGGGCGTGGGGCGAAATACAAACTCCTCGAAAATCCGAAAACTTCCATTTTTCAAACATATGACTATTTTACACCATTTTGAAGACAAGACTCCTTTATCTAAACACACTGTCCGATTTCAAAAAGGCTTTACAACGAAAGCAAAACATTAGATTATGTCAGGAGAGTACCCAGCCAGAAATAATCAGACACCCATTTTTCAAGCTAGCATATAATGTCACAAAAACCAAAACCACAGCTAAATGCAGCACTAACCTTTGATGATCTTCATCAGATGACACTCCTAGGACATTATGTTATACAATACATGCATGTTTTGTTCAATCAAATTCATATTTATATCAAAAACCAGCTTTTTACATTAGCATGTGACGTTCAGAACTAGCATTCCCACCGAACACTTCCGGTGAATTTACTAAATTACTCACGATAAACGTTCACAAAAAACATAACAATTATTTTAAGAATTATAGATACAGAACTCCTTTATGCAATCACAGTGTCCGATTTTAAAATAGCTTTTCGGATGAAGCACATTTTGCAATATTCTGAGTAGATAGTCCGGCCATCACAGGCTAGCTATTTTGACACCCACCAAGTTTGGTACTCACCAAACTCAGATTTACCATAAGAAAAATTGGATTACCTTTGCTGTTCTTCGTCAGAATGCACTCCCAGGACTTCTACTTCAACAACAAATGTTGGTTTGGTTCCAAATAATCCATAGTTATATCCAAATAGCGGTGTTTTGTTCGTGCGTTCAAGACACTATCCGAAGGGTAACGAAGGGTGACGCGCCAGCGCATTTAGTGACAAAAAAATTCAAAATATTCCATTACCGTTCTTCGAAGCATGTCAAACGCTGTTTAAATTCAATTTTTATGCGATTTTTCTCGTAAAATAGCGATAATATTCCGACCGGGAGTCGTTGATTTCGTTCAAAGACTGCAAATGTAAAATGGACTCTTCACGTGCATGCGTGCGCCCGTCTCATTGTTCTCAGATCGACCACTATCCAAATGCGCTACTGTTTTTCAGCCAGAGACTGCAGAGTCATCATTCAACATTCTGGCACCTTCTGAGAGCCTATGGGTGCCTTAGAAAGTGTCACGTTACAGCAGAGATCCTCTGTTTTGGATAGAGATGACAAAGAAGGCCAAGAAATGGTCAGACAGGGCGCTTCCTGTACATAATCTTCTCAGGTTTTGGCCTGCCATTTGAGTTCTGTTATACTCACAGACACCATTCAAACAGTTTTAGAAACTTTGGAGTGTTTTCTATCCAAAGCTACTAATTACATGCATATTCTAGTTTCTGGGCAGGAGTAATAACCAGATTAAATCGGGTACGTTTTTTATCCGGCCGTTAAAATACTGCCCCCTATCAATAACAAGTTAAACAATGACGCGGCTAATATATGGATTTTTCCCGCTTTCAAATTTGTGGGTCCTGACAGCGTGGAGCATTGTCAAAAAATCCACTATCATCAACGGGTTTCGAAAGGCTGGACTGATGCGTGTTGAAGAGGGCTCAGCGGGGGATTTGCCTCCGGATGAAAGTGACGAGAGCAACAATGAAAACAATCCAATATCGGATGAAGCAATTCTGAGGCTATTCAACACCGACTCCGAAGGAGATGGTTTCAGTGCACAGGAGGAGGAAGACAGTGACCAATGACTTTCTTGGTAGGCTACTGTTTACTGGTAATTTTACATTTTTTGTTATAAGCCGTGTTTCATTAAAGCCTATTTATTTTTGTTACAAGCCGTGTTTTGTTAAAGCCTATTTATTGTTGTTACAAGCCGTGCTTCGTTAAAGCCTATTTATTTTTGTTACAAGCCGTGTTTCGTTAAAGCCTATTTATTTTTGTTACAAGCCGTGTTTCGTTAAAGCCTGTGTAAAGTTCATTTGTTTCAATGTACCGGTAGGCACCTGCGGCTTATAGACATGTGCGGCTTATGTATGTTCAAAAAAATATAAAAAATGTAATTCAGTAGGTGCGGCTTACATTCAGGTGCGCTTAATAGTCCGGAAATTACGGTATATAGGGAATAGGGTGCCACTTGGGACATAGACAAGCAGTGGTAAGGGATAACTAAAGCAGGACTCTCCAACCCTGTTCCTGGAGAGCTAGCCTCCTGTAGGTTTTCGATCCAACCCCAGTTAAAACTAACCTGATTCAATTTATGAACCAGCAAATGTTTTTAATCATGTGCACTAGATTAGGGCTGAAACAAAAACCTACAGGACAGTAGCTCTCCAGGAACAGGGTTGGATAGTCATGCTGAAGAGGCATTAGAATAACCAGAAGCTAACTGTATGTGGCTTAGACCCTTAGTCAAAAGTAGTTCAAATCAAATCAAAGTTTATTTGTCACGTGTGCCGAATACAACAGGTGTAGACCTTACAGTGAAATGCTTACTTACAGGCTCTAACCAATAGTGCGAAAAAAAGGTGTGTGTGTGTGTGTGTGTGTGTGTGTGTGTGTGGGGGGGTTGGGGGGGGTAAGTAAAGAAATAGAACAACAGTAAAAAGACATTTGAAAATAAGAGTAGCAAGGCTATATACAGACACCGGTTAGTCAGGCTTATTGAGTTAGTATGTACAGTACATGTAGGTATGGTTAAAGTGACTATGCATATATGATGAACAGAGAGTAGCAGTAGCGTTAAAAGAGGGGTTGGCGGGTGGTGGGATACAATGCAGATAGCCTGGTTAGCCAATGTGCGGGAGCACTGATTGGTCGGGCCAATTCAGGTAGTATGTACGTGAATGTATTAGAGGTCGACCGATTAATCGGAATGGCCGAATAATTAGGGCCGATTTAACCTTTTCATAAGAATCGGAAATCAGTATTTGTGTACGCCGATTTGGCGTTTTTTTTCTTCTTTTTTTTACACCTTTATTTAACTAGACAAGTCAGTTAAGAACACATTCTTATTTTCAATGACGGCCTAGGAAAGGTGGGTTAACTGCCTTGTTCAGGGGCAGAACGACAGGTTTTTACCTTGTCAGCTCGGGGATTCAATCTTGCAACCTTACGGTTAACTAGTCCAACGCTCTAACCACCTGCTTTACATTGCACTTCACGAGGAGCCTGCCTGTTACGCGAATGCAGTAAGAAGTCAAGGTAAGTTGCTTGCTAGCATTAATCTTATCTTATAAAAAACAATCAATCAATCACTAGTTAACTACACATGGTTGATGATGTTACTAGTTTATCTAGCCTGTCCTGCATTGCATATAATCGCTTAGGTACACGTTGCTGCAACGTGTACCTAACCATAAACATCACTGCCTTTCTTAAAATCAATACACAAGTATATATTTTTAACCCTGGATATTTAGTTAATATTCCCTGCTAACATGAATTTCTTTTAACTAGGGAAAATGTGTCACTTCTCTTGCAACAGAGTCAGGGTATATGCAGCAGTTTGGGCCGCCTGGCTCGTTGCGAACTGTGAAGATTATTTCTTCCTAACAAACAGAGCCGACTTCGCCAAACGGGGAATTATTTAACAAAAGCGCATTTGCGAAAAAAGCACAATCGTTGCACGACTGTACCTAACCATAAACATCAACGCCTTTCGTAAAATCAAAACAGAGAAGTATATATTTTTAAACCTGCATATTTAGCTAAAAGAAATCCAGGTTAGCAGGCAATATTAACCAGGTGAAATTGTGTCACTTCTCTTGCGTTCATTGCACGCAGAGTCAGGGTATATGCAACAGTTTGGGCCGCCTGGCTCGTTGCGAACTAATTTGCCAGAATTTTACGTAATTATGACATAACATTGAAGGTTGTGCAATGTAACAGGAATATTTAGACTTAGGGCTGCCACCCATTTAGATAAAATACGGTTCCGTATTTCACTGAAAGGAAAAATGTTTTGTTTTCGAGATGATAGTTTCCGGATTCGACCAAATTAATGACCTAAGGCTCATATTTCTGTGTGTTTATTATATTATAATTTAGTCTATGATTTGACAGAGCAGTCTGACTGAGCGGTGGTAGGCAGCAGCAGGCTCGTAAGCATTCATTCAAACAGCACTTTCGTGCGTTTTGCCACCAGCTCTTCACTGTGCTTCAAGCATTGCGTTGTTTATGACTTCAAGCCTATCAACTCCCAAGATTAGGCTGGTGTAACCGATGTGAAATGGCTAGCTAGTTAGTGGGGTGCGTACTAATAACGTTTCAAACGTCACTCGCTCTGAGACTTGGAGTAGTTGTTCCCCTTGCTCTGCATGGGTAACGCTGCTTTGAGCGTGGCTGTTGTCGATGTGTTCCTGGTTCGAGCCCAGGTAGGAGCGAGGAGAGGGACGGAAGCTATACTGTTACACTGGCAATACTAAAGTGCCTATAAGAACATCCAATGGTCAAAGGTATATGAAATACAAATCGTATAGAGAGAAATAGTCCTATAATTCCTATAACTTCAACCTAAAACTTCTTACCTGGGAATATTGAAGACTCATGTTAAAAGGAACCACCAGCTTTCATATGTTCTCATGTTCTGAGCAAGGAACTTAAACGTTAGCTTTCTTACATGGCACATAATTGCACTTTTACTTTCTTCTCCAACACTTTGTTTTTGCATTATTTAAACCAAATTGAATGTTTCATTATTTATTAGAGGCTAAATTGATTTTATTGGTGCATTATATTAAGTTAAAATAAGTGTTCATTCAGTATTGTTGTAATTGTCATTATTACAAATAATTTTAAAAAATCGGCCGATTAATCAGTATCGGCTTTTTTTGGTCCTCCAATAATTGGTATCGGTATCGGCGTTGTAAAATCATAATCGGTCAACCTCTAGAATGTATAGTTAAAGTGACTGTGCATATAAGATAAACAGAGAGTAGCAGCAGCATAGAAGAGGGGTTGGGGGGGGCACACAATGCAAATAGTCTGGGTACCTTGGTTACCTGTTCAGGAATCTTATGGCTTGGGGGTAAAAACTGTTGAGAAGCCTTTTTGGCCTAGACTTGGCACTCCGGTACCGCTTGCCATGTGGTAGTAGAGAGAACAGTCTATGACTGGGGTGGCTGGGGTCTTTGACAATTTTTAGGGCCTTCCCCTGACACCGCCTGGTGTAGAGGTCCTGGATGGCAGGCAGCTTTGCCCCAGTGATGTACTGGGCCGTACGCACTACCCTCTGAAGTGCCTTGCGGTCGGAGGCCGAGCAGTTGCTGTACCATGCAGTGATGCAACCGGTCAGGATGCTCTCGATGTTGCAACTGTAGAACCTTTTGAGGATCTCAGGACCCATGCCAAATTTTTTTTGTTTCCTGAGGGGGAATAGGCTTTGTCGTGCCCTCTTCACGACTGTCTTGGTGTGTTTGGACCATGTTAATTTGTTGGTGATGTGGACACCAAGGAACTTGAAGCTCTCAACCAGCTCCACTGCAGCCCCGTTGATGAGAATGGGTGCATGCTTGGTCCTCTTTTTCCTGTAGTTCACAATCATCTCCTTAGTCTTGGTTACGTTGAGGGAGAGGTTGTTATTCTGGCACCACACTGCCAGTTCTCTTACCTCCTCCCTATAGGCTGTCTTCACTATATAGATAGGGCAGTGTTTCTCAACCCTGGTCCTTGAGTACCCCCAACAGTACACATTTATGTTGTAGCACTGGACAAACACACTTCATTCAACTCATTGAGGGCTTGATGATTAATTGACAAGTTGAATCATGTGTGCTTGCCCAGGTTTACAATAAAAATGTGTACTGTTGGGGGTACTCGACGACCAGGTTTGGGAAGCACTGATAAAGGGAATAGGCTGCCATTTGGTACGCAAGCTCTGTGAATCCAACAGTTGGTATATTGTTAATTATAATGTTTAGACCTCTGTTCCCGTGGGATGTCGTCAGTCATTCAAGCTCTTCACCAGCAGATTAAATGAATCATCCTCTTAATTCAATCAAATGGCCGACACTCACAGCTCAGCCTCTCTAAGTGGCTTTAAGAGAGCTGGAGACTGAGTATACGTCCCAAATAGCACCCTATTCCCTTTGTAGTGCACTACTTTTGACCAGAGCTACTTTTGGGCCATGGACAAAAGTAGTGCACTACTGGACTAGGGTGCCATTTGGGATGGAGAAGGAGACTATGTTTGAGGGTGTGTATGGCCCGTCACAACAGAGCTAAAGAGCTAGGCTTCTTTCTGTCTGGAGAGAATGAGAACTACTCCAAGTGGTCAGGGGTTGGATTCACAGAGTCAGGTGTAGTGGTTATTCATGACTCGCTTATCCTACACTACAAACACACAACTTCAAACCTGGCCTTATTCATGGGGTTGCCTAAGACTACACTACATACACACCAATTCAAAGTCAGAACTTGAATTCTATCAGATGCAGAGTTGCAGACCAGTTGTAGAAATGCAATGCAGTCCATCCATATCTCGTATCCCTCCTCTTCAGCCGCCCGGGGCGGCAGGTAGCCTAGTGGTTAGAGTGTCGGGCCAGTAACCAAAAGGTTGCTGGATTGAATCCCCGAGAAGTCAAGGTAAAATAATCAGTCATTCTGCCTGTGAACAAAGCAGTTAACCCACTGTTCCCTGGTAGGCTGTCAATGTAAATAAGAATGAGTTCTTAACTGACTTGCCTACTTAAATAAAAATGGTATGTAATGGATGCAGGCGAAGCATCTGTCAACCTGTTCCAGATGGGAGTCAAGCAGGATGCGCCGCTTGATTCAAACTCAGCATCCACTTCTGCCATCGAACTCAGCATCCACTTCTGCCATCTCTATCTGATGAATTCATGAGGTTCTAGGTCTCTAAACTGACCATCCTCCCCTCCACACAAACAAACAAACTGGCACCTGCCGCCCGGAAACTTGTCAGTAACGTAACGTAATGTCTTCAGAGTGTATGACTGTAGAATAAACTTAAGCCTCCGATGCCCTCTGTCTGTCAATTTATGGAGGACACTCTTACTCTTCTTGAACAGGGAAATGGACAGCACTCCAAAGATAACCTTCAATATTTATCCATACATTTTTTTAAGAACAATCTGTGAGTTAGTATGTAGTCTATGATCTCACATTCTCACTCTGCAGGCAGCTTAGCTCAATGAAACCAACGTACCTCTATGCTCACTGACATAGGGCTAAAAGTGGCAGTGAAATATGTCTCAGGACATTTTGAATCTCTGTTTTCATGGCTGCTGTCATTTCCACGCCTCTCCCTGCTCACCCCTGTCGAGGTGCTGAGTAGAATGAGTGGTGGCAGATCTGCATCCCAAATGGCACCATATTCCCTATATAGTGCACCACTTTTGACCAGCACCCAGGTCAAAAGTAGTGCACTATATAGAGAATAAGGTGCCATTTGGGACACATCCAGGGTGTACTGTACTGTACGGCTGTACTGATATAGCTGGTTTATGGACTATAGAGCACTGTCCCCCCAGTTTTGTCCTAATGGAGGATTCAGCTCATAAAACAGCATCATGATTTGCAATAAGCAGAGTTAGGGAGAGTAATGAATGTGGAAATCAACTGAGCATTTTTTTTTATCTGACGTTTGCGGCCCTCCTGCCTGCCTGTCCCCCACTACTCCAATGTCTTCCTCTCCTCCCCCCTCCCTACCGGCTCACCCTCCTACCGGCCGGCTCCCCTCTTCCCGGCCGGCTCACCCTCCTCCGGGCTGTCTCCCCTTCTCCCTCTGTAATGGAAATCCTGGTGCTCTCTAATAAAGCTAAGAGTGAGCTGTGGTGTTAGTAAACATAACCTGTAATCATTCAGCCTGGTCCCAGTTCTAGCAACGTGCCTCTTCTCATGCGTGACTTCGACTAGCCATATCCAGGAAAACAAAAGCTGACCGGAAGTGGGCAGTTGGGGATTTTACTTGGGGATGAATAGAAATAGTTTAATCCAAGTATGGAAGAGGGGGTATTTGTTGGGCCTACTGATAAATACAGCTTTGTTGTCAGCTATTCACGGATGTTCAGATAAGTTGTTTATTTCGTTGGCTGTGCATGGACTATAGCAGGGAATGTATTGATTACGTACAGGCATTGTAAAGGGCAAGACGGGGCCTTAGAGCTAACAGCAGCAGGATCTGCCTCACTCTGCCATTTTATAGATAGAGTCATCATCGTCACAGTGTAGAAATGGAGTGGCCAAGAATGTGGATTAGAAGCAATCATCAAAAAGAAAAGGATCAGATACTTTTAGAGTGGAAATGCTTGGCCTGGGAGTCGTGTTAAAATATCCATTCCTCGCCCTGTGACATCGATTGAAAAGCAAAAAGGCTATAAAGAAGGGTATTCGTTTTTTAATGCAGTGGGGTCTTTCATTCTGAGACTAAGGCCAGGGTAAAAAAGAGAACACTTGTGTGAGTGAGTGAGTGACTGACTGACTGACTGAGTGAGTGAGTGAGTGAGTGAATGAGTGAGTGCATATCTGTTGACCTCATATACAAAGAAATGACGGCAAGGGATAATGAAAGAAAGTGGCCTACATTTTCGATATCGGTTTGCCCCTCAAGTTCATGAGGGAGATTGGTTGCCTGTAGTCCACCCATGACATTGGGCTGAATGATTTTTCTCATCTAGCTGTTTAAAACCAGGTTGCCTCCTCTGCCTCTTTAATGTGGTATTGATTGTTTATCTGAAATAACACCGTGCTGGAGCCATTGTTGGTGGCAATGTGGGTTGAGGATGGATAGGGGCAGTGGGGGAGAAAGGCTGGGTGGTAAGGTTATGATGGATAATCAGACACGCTTTACAGATCGGTGGTGATCCTGTATCTTATTACAAGTTCCACCCTACCAGTACAGTACATTAATGGCCCAAGTCTTAAATAGATAGAACCTGAGTTTGAAATTATAGAAATGTGGCTCGTGTTCGATAAGGCATCCTCAAATTCATATTAAATCGTATGCCCTAGTCTAGTGGCTGCCTGTTGGCTTTGCCTGGTGCCAAGGGCTTGTGTCCACCATCCACCCCTCTCTGCACCCTCTCTTTTCTGCCCATGGTCCCTGGGTCTCCAGCCCATATGGTCAGATACAGTGTATCACAGTGACCTGTGGCTGGGGTTGTTGTTCAGCCAGACCCCTGAAGAGCCTGGTAATTAAACATGCACTGGAGGTCACCCTGGTCACTAGGAGAGGTGAGTATTATTAAATAGTGTGTGTGTGTGTGTTTAGGGTGGTGGGGGGTCCTGTATACTGTTTAGGCATGCAATCTATTGGTGTGTGTGTGTGTGTGTGTGTGTGTGTGTGTGTGTGTGTGTGTGTGTGTGTGTGTGTGTGTGTGTGTGTGTGTGTGTGTGTGTGTGTGTGTGTGTGTGTGTGTGTGTGTGTGTGTGTGTTTCATTCATTAGGGTGTATAAAAAACAACACATTCAAAGCACTTAATTTCAATGATTAGACAACCCAAGCCATAGGAATAACGTATTGCCGAAAGTCACCATGAGTCACTGTTAGGGTCAGCAGGCCAGGCCACATTTCTAAGGAATTCACAGACAGTGGTTAGAAATGAAAGAGGCAAATTCCACCAAGCCATTCATTGGAGCCAGTGGTGTAAAGTACTTAAGTAAAGATACTGGAAAGTATTACTTAAGTAGTTTTTTGGGGTATCTGTACTTTACTATTTATATTTTTTGCCAACTTTTACTTCACTATATTCCTAAAGAAATTATGTACTTTTTACTCCATACATTTTCCCTGACACCCAAAAGTACTTGTTACATTTTGACAGGAAAATGGTCCAATTCACACACTTATCAAGAGAACATCCCTGATCATCCCTACTGCCTGTGATCTGGTGGACTCACTAAACACAAAATGCTTTGTTTGTAAAATATGTCTCTGTGTTGGAGTGTGACCCTGGCTATCTGTCCCCAAAAAATAACTATGCAGTCTGGTTTGCTTAGTATAAGGAATTTGAAATGGTTTATAGTTTTACTTTTACTTTTGATACTTAAGTACATTCAAACCCAAATACTTTTGGACTTTTACTCAAGTAGGATTTTACTGGGTGACTTTCACATTTAGTTGAGTCATTTTCTATTAAGGTATCTTTAAGTATGACAATTGAGTACTTTTTCCACCACTGATTGGAGCACAATCAAAATTGAGAGAAATTGATTGCTGCTGTAGGATAACCACTAATACTTTCTGAATTGAAGCATGGTAATCACATGTTTCTTTAGGACAAGGACATATATCCATATCTTTACAATGTTCTAATTTGATAAAGTATACAAGACGCCTTTACAAAGTGCAAGTATGACTCAACCCTCTGACTCAACTGCATGTGTGACTGAAACATCAATAATGTAAAAGCAGCTGTTTTACTGGGAGCTTCCAAGAAAATACATATTTTTTCTCCGGATGGCGGAAGAGGAGGAAGAAGAAGCCCTTCTAATTTAAATTTGTAATGTCTTCTGTTTTAGCTCCATGAATTATGTAGTGTTGTGTGACAATTAGGTCTGTAGAGTGGTTGCTCCACTAAACGTTTTGTGATTATGCTGCGGGACTTAGAGGTATTTTGTGGTTTAGTACGGTACTCTTCGTCACTACTTCATTAGTAGTGACGAACTGACAATGTATGGGCGATAGAAACGGCAGTACTGTAGCCCACTCCCGACAGGTTACGATGTACAGTGCATCAGTGGCGCAACGGTCTAAGACACTGCTTAGTGGTGCAAGCTGTGTTGCTACAGATGCTGGTTCAATACCAGTGCTGGCCTTAGCTGGAAGACCTATAACATGACTGTAGGTCTTTGGTTATTCTCACAGATATATTATTAACCGTGTTATTAGCAGGACAATATATATTGGTCATATTGGTCATGGCTCCCGAGTGGCGCACAATGGGATTGCCTTGCAGTTCTCCTGCTGTATCCACTGAAACGGAGGTGGGCGCACGAGGGGGATAATGGCGCTGACTAGGGAAACATTTCCGCTGTTCTTAGTGCCAGTCTGCATGTTCAAACTTAAACAATGTAACTAAAAATTCCCCTTAGATATGAATTTGGAGGGCAGATATTATTTAATATTAAAGCATTGTACCTGTCACCAAAGGTGTCACTCAAAAGTTATACTTAAAATACGAACTGGATTTAACGAAAAATGACATGAAAAGCACACATTTGTAAATCCCAAACTCGAAAAAGTAATTGGAAAGTAGATACAAATGATTTGTGACATTGTGGTTACAATAAAGAATGTAAACAAGCTGTGTTTTTATTTACAGTAATGATGGTCAGCTAGTGGCATTTTGAAGACAGGTTTTCATACAATTGCAGCCCGATTAGCAGGACTCTTTACAGCCCGGCGACTGTAGTTGTGAACATCCCCCTACCTGCAAAAAATGACATTGCAAATAAAGGGAACAGACGAAATGGACATCATTTTCAGCAAGCCAGCTTCATTCTGTGGTGCTACCCATTCCAGGGTTAGGACCGTAACCACGAGAGGACATAAAAATGAGCCGGAGCTGAGAGGATTGCCAAAACTCAAGGTATTTTGGTTTCAGTGCATTTTCTTAAATAAAAAATGTATATAGCCTATCAAAGTGTAGTCATAATGTGTAATAACGTTGATAAGTAACCTCTCTGGGCCAGTGGGACGCTTGCGTCCCACCTAGCGTCCCACCTGCTCAACAGCCAGTGGCGCGATATTCAAATACCTTAGACATGCTATTACTTAAATTTCTCAAACATATGACTATTTTACACCATTTTAAAGACAAGACTCTCGTTAATCTAACCACACTGTCCGATTTCAAAAAGGCTTTACAACGAAAGCAAAACATTAGATTATGTCAGCAGAGTACCCAGCCAGAAATAATCAGACACCCATTTTTCAAGCTAGCATATAATGTCACATAAACCCAAACCACAGCTAAATGCAGCACTAACCTTTGATGATCTTCATCAGATGACAATCCTAGGACATTATGTTATACAATACATGCATGTTTTGTTCAATCAAGTTCATATTTATATCAAAAACCAGCTTTTTACATTAGCATGTGACTAGCATGTGACTAGCATTCCCACCGAACACTTCTGGTGAATTTACTAAATTACTCACGATAAACGTTCACAAAAAACATAACAATTATTTTAAGAATTATAGATACATAACTCCTTTATGCACTCGCTATGTCCGATTTTAAAATAGCTTTTCGGTGAAAGCACATTTTGCAATATTCTGAGTAGATAGCCCGGCCATCACAGGCTAGCTATTTTGACACCCACCAAGTGTGGTGCTCACCAAACTCTGATTTACTATTAGAAATGTTTGATTACCTTTGCTGTTCTTCGTCAGAATGCACTCCCAGGACTTCTACTTTAATAACAAATGTTGGTTTGGTTCCAAATAATCCATAGTTATTTCCAAATAGCGGCGTTTTGTTTGTGCGTTCAAGACACTATCCGAAGGGTAAAGAAGGGTGACGTGCCCGACGTGTTTCGTGACAAAAAAATTCAAAATATTCCATTACCGTACTTCGAAGCATGTCAAACGCTGTTTAAAATCAATTTTTATGTGATTTTTCTCGTAAAAAAGCGATAATATTCCGACCGGGAGTCGTTGTTTTCGTTCAAAGAGAGAGAAAGTAAACATGGTGTCAGCTCGTGCACGCGCCTCCAGTCTCATTGTCCTCAGATCGACCACAATCCAAATGCGCTAATGTTTTTCAGCCATGGCCTGCAAAGCACCATTCATCGTTCTGGCACCTTCTGAGAGCCTATGGGAGCGTTAGAAAATGTCACGTTATGCCAGAGATCCCCTGTTTTGGTTAGAGATGATCAAGAAGGCCAAGAAATAGTCAGAGAGAGCGCTTCCTGTTTGGAATCTTCTCAGGTTTTGGCCTGCCAAATGAGTTCTGTTATACTCACAGACACCATTCAAACAGTTTTAGAAACTTTAGGGTGTTTTCTATCCAAATCTACTAACTATATGCATATTCTAGTTACTGGGCAGGAGTAGTAACCAGATTAAATCGGGTACGTTTTTTATCCGGCCGTGCAAATACTGCCCCCTATCCCCAACAGGTTAAATAAAGGTTAAATAAAAATAAAAATGATTGTGTAATAAAAACATTAATGTGTTTTTGCAGAGCATACAACCATGCCGACAACCATCCGTGGAGATCAGTGGACAAAGGGCTGGACAACGGGCCACACCGAAAAACACATGGTTGCCAAGAAAGTGGTACGTTTTGCAAGGTTCTTAAAATGTGTACGCAACATTTGTGTGTTGGAGTCACTTTTAATTCTTAATTGATCTACAGTTTTTATCATAGGCCACTGTAATCCATGGGGGCTCAGGGCGGTACCATTCTGCTCATCTGATGAAGGTGCACATGGATCAGATTAAAACTTTGAAGACCGAGATCGAGTCATTGAAGGCAGACCCGCAGAAAGAGAAACATTAACGGATGGCAGAGATACGGGCGACAGCTAATGCATTGGTACAGAGCCAGGTGGCATTGGCGGAGAGACAGGTATAGGATGACGCGTTGAAGAGGGCGAGGAACGAGATGGAGTCACAATCCATGCCAGGCACACCTGTGAGCTCTGGAACTCCACCTCCGACAAGCAGAGTCAACATACCTGGCGGGTTCACCAGGGCGTCGGTTCACCCTGACATTTCCATTCCTCTTCTGACAGCAGAACTTGACCAACTGCTCACCAGGCACATCAAGGGCCGTCCGGACTGTTATGCTGTTCTGCTATAACCTAATAAACAAATGCAGGTGGTTTATATTTTCAAAATACTTTAAATTCTTTATTATCCAAATGTAAAATCATATACTGTACAATACTGTATTTCATCATCAGCATCTTTATGCTTTCGTTAATAAAATAATGATAAAAATACTCTTTCAAAATGCAGATGTTTATTTAGTTATGGATCAATTCCGAATTACTATGGGAATAGAATAAATATCACTGAATTATAGAAATATTGGAGCAAAGTTGTCTAATGAAGGTTAACAAATTGTTGCTTACTGGAAAATACTCTTTCAAACACACACAGTCACATTGTACAGCGCCATTATGGCTATTAGCAGGGCTACAGTTTAAGTCGGAAGTTTACATACACTTAAGTTGGAGTCATTAAAACTTGTTTTTCAACCACTTCCTAAACTTCTTATTAACAAACTATAGTTTTGGCAAGTCGGATAGGACATCTACTTTGTGCATGACACAAGTAATTTTTCCAACAGTTGTTTACAGACAGATTATTTCACTTATAATTCACTGTATCACAATTCCAGTGTGTCAGAGGTTTACATACACTAAGTTGACTGTGCCTTTAAACAGCTTAGTAAATTCCAGAAAATTATGTCATGGCTTTAGAATTGGAGGTGTACCTGTGGATGTATTTTAAGGCATAATTTCAAACTCAGTGCCTCTTTGCTTGACATCATGGGAAAATCAAAAGTAATCAGCCAAGACCTCATGAAAATAATTGTAGACCTCCACAAGTCTGGTTCATCCTTGGGAACAATTTCCAATTGCCTGAAGGTACTACGTTCATCTGTACAAACAATATAAACACCATGGGACCACGCAGCTGTCATACTGCTCAGGAAGTAGATGCGTTTGACTCCTAGAGATGAACGTACTTTGGTGCGAAAAGTGCAAATCGATTCCAGAACAACAGCAAAGGACCTTGTGAAGATGCTGGAGGAAACAGTTACAAAAGTATCTATTTCCCCAGTAAAACAAGTCCTATATCAACATAACCTGAAAGGCCGCTCAGCAAGGAAGAAGCCACTGCTCCAAAACCGTCATAAAAAAAGCCAGACTACCGTTTGCAACCGCACATGGGGACAAAGATTGTACTTTTTGGAGAAATGTCCTCTGGTCTGATGAAACATAAATAGAACTATTTGGTCATAATGACCATCGTTATGTTTGGAGGGAAAAGGGGGAGGCTTGCAAGCCGAAGAACACCATCCCAACCATGAAGCACGGGGGTGGCAGCATCATGTTGTGGGGGTGCTTTGCTGCAGGAGGGACTGGTGCACTTCACAAAACAGATGGCTTCATGAGGAAGGAAAATTGTGTGGTTATATTGAAGCAACATCTCAAGACATCAGTCAGGAAGTTGAAGCTTGGTTGCAAATGGGTCTTCCAAATGGACATTGACTCCAAGCATACTTCCAAAGTTGTGGCAAAATGGCCTAAGGACAACAAAGCCAAGGTATTAGAGTGGCCATCACAAAGCCCTGACCTCAATCCGAAAGAACATTTGTTGGCAGAACTGAAAAAGCGTGTGCGAGCAAGGAGGCCTACAAACCTGACTCAGTTACACCAGCTCTGTCAGAAGGAATGGGCCAAAATTCACCCAACTTCTTGTGGGAAGATTGTGGAAGGCTACCCAAAATGTTTGACCCAAGTTAAACAATTTATAGGCAATGCTACCAAATACTAATTGAGTGTATGCAAACTTCTGACCCACTGGGAATGTGATGAAAGAAATAAAAGCTGAAATAAATATTTCACTCTTCTAACATTTCACATTCTTAAAATAAAGTGGTTATCCTAACTGACCTAAGACAGGGAATTTTTACTAGGATAAATGTCAGGAATTGTGAAAAACTGAGTTTAAATGTATTTGGCTAAGGTGTATGTAAACTTCCGACTTCAACTGTATATTTTGGCCTTCATGTGCGGCGCTACAACTGGCCCAGCGTTTCTCTCTCTTTAAAAACAGATATAAATGCAAATATTATTTTCGCCTTCATTCAGATTACAATTGCTCACTTTCGTTTTTTTGAAAACGAAATAAGCTCCAAAATATCGTTATTTGCACTGCATGCACAATTTTTTGGCAAATTGTATTCCTCAGGATACATTTTATTGTTGGAACATACACAATGCTCTCAGTCATTCCAAAATGTTAATGAACCTCAAACCTGAATATTTACCGAAGGAAAAGTGAGTTTTGTCTTTCTCAGGGGGATATATCAGTGTGCACAATAATTAGGCAACAATTAGTGTGCAGAATTATGAGGCAACTAATTACAAAAATAATTTCTCCCAACTCACTTGTTTATTCAACATTTTTAGAGCAAGTGTAACAAATAAGTGACACAAAATGACAATTAAATGACGTTTTTGGCCTTTTAAACATATTCATTGACCAATATAGCCACCCTTCTTTTCAATAACTGCCATGAGCCTTCCATCCATGGAGTCTCTCAGTTTCTTGATCTGTTCACGATCAACTTTCGCTGAAGCAGCAACCACAGCCTTCCAAATGCTGTTCAAAGAGTTGTATTGTCTTCCGTCACTGTAAATCTCACATTTGAGAAGGGCCCACAAGTTCTCAATAGGATTTAAGTCAGGTGAGGAAGGGGCCAGGTCATTATTCAGGCATCTTTGAGGCCCTTGCTGGCTAGCCAAGCAGTGGAGTACTTGGATGCATGTGATGGAGCATTGTCCTGCATAAAGATCATGGCCTTCTTGAATGCTGAGGATTTCTTCCTATACCACTGCTTGAAGAAAGTATCTTCCAGAAACTGGCAGTAGGTTTGGGAGTTGAGTTTCAGTCCATCTTCAACACGAAAAGGTCCAACTACCTCATCCCTAATGATAGCAGCCCATACCAGTACCCCTCCTCCACCTTGCTGGCGCCTGACTCAAAGTGGTGCCCTGTGTCCATTACTGATCCAGCCACGGGCCCATCCATCTGGACCATCAAGAGTCACTCTCATTTCATCTGTCCATAAAACCTTTGAAAAATCTGTCTTCAGGTATTTCTTTGCCCAATCTTGACGCTTGAACTTGTGAATCTTATTCAGTGGTGGTCGTGTTTCAGCCTTCTTGACCTTGGCCATGTCTCTGAGCACTTGACGCCTTGTACTTCTAGACCCTCCAGGTAGGTTGCAGTTCTGGAATATGATGGCATTGGAGGATAATGGGTTCCTGGTAGATTGAAGTTTAATTCTTCTCAAGTCTTTTGCAGTTAATTTGCGCCTTTTCTTATCCATGCGTTTTTTTCGCCCCCAGTTGACTATTCGCAACAAAACGTTTGATTGTCCAGTGTTCAGGCCTCAATAGTTTAGCTATTTCAAGAGTGTTGCATCCGTCTGAAAGGCATTTTACAATTTTTGACTTTTCAGTGTCAGTTAAATCTCTTTTTTGGCCCATTTTACCTGAGGTAATGAAGCTGCCTAATAATTATGCACATCTTGATATAAGGTGTTATTCACTTTCGCCACACCCTCCCTCATTACACAAATACATATCACCTGAAAATTATTAAATCCAATAAGCATTCAAGTTTATATGGTTTGGAAAATGTATATAGAAATAATGATAATGTCAGAATACTCACTTGCCTAATAATTGTGCACGCATTGTATTATCAAGTTGATGGCACAGTCATATACAGTGCCTTGCAAAAGTATTCATCCCACTTGTTTTTCCTATTTTGTTGCATTACAACCTGTAATTTAAATGGATTTTTGTTTGGATATCATGTAATGGACATACACAAAATAGTCCAAATTGGTGAAGTGAAAAAAAAAAAGAATTATATACAAATAAAATTTAAAAAACGTTTCCAAAAAAGAAAAGAAAAGAAAAGTGGTGCGTGCATATGTATTCACCCCCTTTGCTATGAAGCCCCTAAATACAATCTGGTGCAACCAATTACCTTCAGAAGTCATATAATTAGTTAAATAAAGTCCACCTAAGTGTCACATGATCTGTCACATGATCTCAGTATATATACACATGTTCGGAATGGCCCCAGAGTCTGCAACACCACTAAGCAAGGGGCACCACCAAGCACCATGAAGACCAAGGAGCTCTCCAAACAGGTCAGGGACAAAGTTGTGGAGAAGTACAGATCAGGGTTGGGTTATAAAAAAATATCCGAAACTTTGAACATCCCACGGAGCACCATTGAATCCATTATTAAAAAATTGAAAGAATATGGCACCACAACAAACCTGCCAAGAGAGGGCCGCCCACCAAAACCCACAGACCAGGCAAGGAGAGCATTAATCAGAGAGGCAACAATGATACCAAAGATAATCCTGAAGGAGCTGCAAAGCACCACAGCGGAGATTGGAGTATATGTCCATAGGACCACTTTAAGCCGTACACTCCACAGAGCTGGGCTTTACGGAAGAGTGGCCAGAAAAAAAGCCATTGCTTAAAGAAAAAAATTAGCAAACACATTTGGTGTACGCCAAAAGGCATGCGGGACACTCCCCAAACTTATGGAAGAAGGTACTCTGGTCAGATGAGACTAAAATGTAGCTTTTTGGCCATCAAGGAAAATGCTATTTCTGGTGCAATCCCAAAACCTCTCATCACCCCGAGAACAACATCCCCACAGTGAAGCATGGTGGTGGCAGCATCATGCTGTGGGGATGTTTTCATCGGCAGGGACTGGGAAACTGGTCAGAATTGAAGGAATGATGGATGGTGCTAAATACAGGGAAATTCTTGAGGGAAACCTGTTTTAGTCTTCCAGAGACTTGAGACTGGGACAGATGTTGACCTTCCAGCAGGACAATGACCCTAAGCATACTGCTAAAGCAACACTCAAGTGGTATAAGTGGTTTTTTGTCTTATTTCTTGTTTGTTTCTCAATAAAAAATATTTTGCATCTTCAAAGTGGTAGGCATGTTGTGTAGATCAAATGATACAAAAATCGATTTTAATTCCAGGTTGTAAGGCAAGAAAATTGGAAAAATGACAATGGGGGTGAATACTTTCGCAAGCCACTGTAGCCCGGCACCTACATAAAGCTGAGTGACTCACTCATTCATGGCTTTGGATCAAAATAAATAAGTACCAACATTCTTTCTGATAGTCTTTATTAATAAAGAAATGTTTTGGTTATCCTGACCTGGACACCATGTACAGTATTATAATAGCCCATTATGGGCTATTAGCAGGACAATATACCTTTACAAACACCTCTCTGTATTTTGATACTTTGTGGATGGGGGCTCCCGAGTGGATGGGAGCTCCCGCAGTGCAAAATGCGTTGCTACATATGCAAGTTTGATAGCCGTGCCGGCCGCCACCGGGAGACCCATGAGGCGGCTTTTGGTTTTAATTTAGAATCCTCGAATCCTCTATATGTAAATATTGGCAGAGAGTGAGGTCCTATTTTTCGATATATTGTAGGCCTACCCTAGGCGACATGAGCCTCACTAGTGTTGAGTAATGTGCTGCTAAAAGTGGTGTAGGTCTTATTTATATAAAGAGCATATTGAAGTTATAAGCAGTAGGATTTGAAGCAGTAGCCTACAACTATTTTTGCACTATTTCGTGCTGCTCTGAGACAAGCATGGGGACTGGTCTTGATAAATAAATTTAGATTTTTATTTTCACTGAATCATCTTTTGGGTATTGGTTAGACTACAATTATACAATTAGGGTGTAGAAATGTTATGCTCTTAGTGTAACCTTTCTTTCACTAGGCAAATCAGTTAAAGAACAAATTCTTATTTACAAGGACAGCCTACTCCTTCCTCCCTGTCGGGGAATTGAACCCCGGTCTCCCGCGTGCCTGCACGACACTGGGATTCTTTAGCTAAATAGCCTAGTACTGTAGCCTATTCCCTACTGTCACTTTGTACAGCGCCATATTTTCCGTTCCATCCTAACGGAAACCAGAGAGTTTTTCCTATTTCTTGGAATAGAAACACCATAATATTAATCAAATTAATTATGCTAAATTTCTGTCCCATATACTATGTTCTTACAAAACATTTTTTTAATTCTCTAGTACAGCCAGTATTGAAGACTATCAAATGCTTCTCAAAGATGCCTTCTGGTGGTCAAACTAGCACTAACTAGCATTAATGGTACCAGTGGTTGGCACTTAAATAACGTGTCATAGAATTCTGCGGCACAATGCAAGCTGTGCCTCAGTACGCTGCAACTTTTAAAGGATGAACCACTGTAGCTGACCTGCTGTTTACAGCGTCAATAGACGCTTGAATGAAGATGTGTTTTTACAAAGGTCCCCGTTTGTAATTGCCACCACCAGGCTAGAAAGAGGAAGAGAGGGAAATGAAACAAACGAAACGTGGGAATGCAACGGCCGCTCTGATTTTCAATTCACAGCACGCTGTTTGACCTTTGTGTTGCTGAATCAATGCGTCCGCTTCTAAATTGCACCATTCATTTTATAAAGTAAGGATTTGTTACCAGTCGATCTAATCTCCAGGTACATTATTAAAGCAGAACAAACAAAACAATGAATAATGGAAATAACAACACCTTTTTTAATTACATTTGCTTTGAGTGTGTTTATTTCTGTATTGATATATTTGGGGTGTTTTTCCTGTGGACTGTGTATTGGGATAATTGTTGAGGGAATATGCTTTCACACTTGACTACACATGGCAGGCACAAACACTCGGCACACATTAACACACTTGGCACACACACGCACACACACACACTTGGCACACACTCACAGGTCATTTGCATAGGAATAGAGGCTCCCATACAGTACCCATCACCGAAGCACAATGGGCAGGCAGGAAATGAGTAATGAGTAAGGCAGGGGAACCAGTCGAACCCCCCGCTGAGTTCTCTCCTCCTTCTCTGTTGTAAATAACAAAAATGCATCCTAAATGGCAAGCTATTCCCAACATAGTGCACTACCTTCAACCAATCCCTTTGGGCACTGGTCAGAAGTAGTGCACTACGTTGGGAATAGGAAACCCTTTTGAATGCAGCCTAAATGCCAAACCTCAGAAGTCGATGTCCGAACCCGTGCGGAAATCGGTGATGCCATCACGTTTTATTACATAAAACACTGTGTGTTTACACTATTGACTTCCTGTTTCTTGCATGTGCAACGGTGCAATTCATTGAATCTGCCTATGTGCAGTCATTCGCCCATGCAGTAGAGCGGCACTTCCCAGTTTCTCCCCCGAAAAGTTACTTATCACAAAAATGTCTGTCAAGTCTGAACGGTTTGAGCAAGAATCTATTTGGACCCCACTATCGAAATTTGAGACTCACGAACACGGACATTTCGGCTTCAAGGGACTCGTCTGAAGGTAACACATTACCGGGATGTAAAAATGATTGGAAGTGAATTGGGCATTTCCACATCAAAGGTATACGGTATAAATAAATACATTTTGAGCTTTCTTATATCTCTCAGATATAGGACAGAGACTTCAAAACATACCGCCTTTTGATTTCCTTTTTGACTATCTGTGCTAGCTAAGGAGACAAGAACAAACAAACTACGATTCACAGACAACAGAGAACGATGGGGGGGTGGGGGAGACAGAGAGAGAGGACCCTCTTCCCTAACCACTATGTCACTCCACTATAGTAAACAGAAACACCACTAGCTAACACAGGGACATGTTCACAGGGCCATCCACTATATAAACAGAGAGAGTAATGAAAAGAAAGAAAGAGAAAAAATACTTCAGATCAAAGAACAGAATCTTGAGAAAGCCGTTATAGTAGGAACCCCATTTTAACACACACAACCTGAGCTAAAGAGGCTAAGGCAACAGAAATACTGGTGGAAAGAAAGGGTTACACCAGTAGCCTATGTTTGCGATATCTAAACTTGAAGACAAGTGTTGTGAATGTAAGCAGTGGTGGCGGTGGCGGTGGCGGTGGCGGCTGTGGAGCGCCTGCTTGGGTTGAGTGATGCGGTCGTCTCTGAATGATAGCGGGGCTGGATATAAGGAGAAACGGACTGCGTCCCAAATGGCACACTATTCCCTATATAGTGCGCTACTTTTGACCAGGGCCCTTAGGGTCTAGTGAAAAGTAGTGCACTATATAGGGAATAGGGTGTCATTAGGGATGCACACAGGGAAATGGCACAGTCGCATTGACTTGGCCCAGATCTTATGATTTATCAGGTTATTTGGTAAGCATTTGGGCAGCCAGGCAAGGTAATGGTGTTTGCATTGAGCTCTGGAGTGATACACGTGGATGTATTGTTGAGGGAACATCCCCTGAACATTGGCATGTATGGTTCGGACTAACACACCCCCGCCCCCTGACAAGGATGGTACAGGTTCATTTGTTTGTTTTTTGTTATTATGCGAATGGTGCATTTGTTGAAATCGACATGCAGTTATTCAGGGCATGATCGAAGAATGCATCGTCCTTATTGGTTATGTCTTAATTTATAGGCTTTCTTTGGCTAATGCCCTGGGTATTCTCTCTGCTAGCTTGAGAGCGGGTGGATGCAGATGGAGAAATTTTAGCAAGGAGTAATGTTGTCTCTGTCAAGTTATACAATCAACCATCATATTCGAAATGCACTTCTGCATACCCGCTCCCTTCCATTAACCTGGTTCAGTTAGAGCCGAAACTGAACGAGTGTGCTTGCATACTCCATTAAAAGGCCTAGAAAAAAGCGGCAATAGTACTGTTTGTCCATTTTGATACACCGTAGCCAGTTTACGCTTCCTCAAAAAAGTCCAGATTAATCTAAAATAACTCAAGAAATCTGTCATTAATTTTGACATTTTTGCAGAGGACATCTTAGTTGCACAATTTTACATAGAACTAATATGCTTGGTACAGTATTTCTCAATGAAAAAAATGTGCATGAAAACGAGTCGTCTCTCGTTGAATGACAGACTTTATTGAAGAATCCCTACTGTTGACCAATCACAGACGAAGGGGCGAAGACTTTAGCTCCGAACTTCGGCTTGCCTCCATAAAACGATTTGTGTGCCCAAACAGCTGAAAAAACCATCACCGAAGTCCAAAACGAGCTAAAACGTCACAAAACGTCATCATAATATATGCACAAACTCTACTGAACTGTTTCGGCTGGAAAGCATATGGACGCCTTTAGGAGATGTGACTAAGGTGTGATTATGGTTCAGCCTTAAGGGGACCATAAGAGAATAAACAGGTTCTACTAATTAACCTTAACAACCTAAGAAAAGCCAAAAAAAAGAGTACAAACAAGGGAAGGGCCCTCAGGCTTTCTGTCGAGAGAAAGTGTGTACATGTGTAATGGCTGTCGTATAGATGGGACCAAGGCGCAGCGTGTTGAGTGCTCATAATTACTGTTTATTAAACTCAGAACACTAAAGAAAATAACAAAGAGAAAACGATCAGCTAACAGTTCTGTCAGGTACTGACGACTACACAGAACACAACTAAACAGAATACAACTGCCCACAAACACAATAGAGAAAAAAAACTTACAATTTAAATATGGTCTCCAATTAGAGACAACGTGAACCAGCTGCCTCTAATTGGAGATCATCCCAAATAAACTCCATCATAGAAATAGAAAACTAGAACTAAACATAGAAATAGAAAACATAGAAAAAAACACCCGAAACCCCCTGTCACGCCCTAACCTACTCTACTATAGAAAATGACATCTTACTAGGGTCAGAACGTGACAACATGTACACACTTTGTAAAGGAGAATTACTGCTCTGTAAAAGGGGAATTACTGTATATGCTACATGCTGCCACATACTTCTCAACATCCTCCAGTTTCTTTGCTGAATCCTCTTTTATTAAAGTAAGGCGGCAAGAAATATATTTTCAAGACAAAGACTAGACAGACACTCCCAGTTGAGCCGAAGATCAGGTTTTCTAAATTAGAATCAAGGTCCTATGTTTCTTCTGTTAGTAGGAGGAGGCGAGGAGATTGGTGAAACAAAAACAGCCAGCCAAACACTCTTTACCCAATGGTTTGGCTCGTTACTAAAAACCTTGTGACAGAATAGTGTCCTGTCCAGGTGGTATACATGTACATCATACTGCAGAAACAAGTGATAGGCTCTTGCCCTATGGCCGTTCTGGCTCGTCCTACGCTACTTACTTTACATCCTTGTGACTTGAGGACAAGGAAATCTAAACCCTACCCAGTAGCCCATCCGTTGGGTTTCCATGCTCTCACAGATGTATGAACAAAAACTGAAAGAAAGACACACAAAAAAGTAAAGAGTTATATTTGGGTCGGCTGCTCTATTCCCAATGCACCAAGTGGGATTTAGTGATATATTTAGCCAAGAAGGGGCGCTAGAGAATAATAGCATGGAGAGCGATACTGTGAGGGAGTGACTCTCTCGGCCTGTGTCCATGTTTGCGTCCCAAATGGCACCCTATTCCCTATGTAGTGCTACATAGTAAATAGGGTGCCATTTGGGATGTAGCCCTTGTCCTCTTAATAAAATAAATTCAGAGCATGACAACATTGTGTCAAGGCGAAGGGAAAGAAGGGAAACTGTGAAACAACCTGTCGCTGACAGTGACACACATTAGCAGCCTTTAAGGGTCTTCTTTGGTTTGTACCAGGGCCATGTACCCCCCACCCCCCACTCGCCCGTGGCTGACATTCTCCTATCTCACTTTTAATTGCCCCTCCCCGAGGGCATTTTCTGGGTTGCTGTGGAAGCCTGGGTTGCCGTGGCTCAATGGGTGCGATAGGGTACTGCCTCTCTGTGTCGCTCATCTTCTCTCGTTAGGAGACTAAAGAAACAGAGAGAGAGAGAGAGAGAGAGAGAGACACAGAGAGAGAGAGATAGACACAGAGAGAGAGAGATAGACACATACAGAGAGAGAGAGATAGACACAGAGAGAAATAGAGATAGACACAGAGGGAACGAGGAAGAAGAGAGAAAACAAGAGGATGAGTAGTACTGCTGTTCATAGGTCAGTTTTGCCTGCATGGCTCCAGACTATACACGAAATGCCCCTGAAGCCATTTAGTGTAGTTACATATAAAACACTAGAAAAGCTATTAGTCTGCTACATCCATATGAAGGATACGTTTGTGTGTCTTGCTGTGTCCCTGTCTTTATCTATGAGTCCCTGTGTTCGATACGAGCAATAGATACATTTAATAGCTAATTGTTATGAGTTGAAATGTTATTTCATGCAATTCTATGAGCCTAGAATCCCTGGGTCCACTCTCCAAATTGCCGGCTGACACATTCATCTTGCTAACCCTGCACGGAACACAATGCAGAAGTATTCTAGCCACATGTAGTGACTCCAGATAATTGGTGACAGGCAATTTAAAGCTTTTTTTTATGGTTGCAATTAAATGGCGCAAAAAATGGATGCAATGAGAAAGAGGGAGTAGAGGCAGAAAATCAAGCAGTGTCAGGGTTGTTGTAAACACTTTCTCTTAACTGTGAGGATATAATTGCGTTGTCATGTTCTATTACACAGGTTCATTATGACGCTGACACTTACTGGGGCTGGGTACCAAGAAAAGAGAGGAGAGCTACTCAACACACACACACACACACAGAGTCACATACACACAGATGTAGAGAAAACTAAGCTCTGGATGTAACTGACTTACTGCTACTGGTCCACTGTTGATGGAGAATTAAGGGGTCAGAGAGCTCAAATGGCACCCTATTCCCTACATAGTGCACAACTATTGTATTCTCCCAATTTAAAGTAGTGCACTGCATACACTCTTAAAAATAAAGGTGCAAGTAGGAACCACATTAGGTTCTTGAGAGCGATGCCTTAGGGGAACCATTTTAGGATCTCTGAAGAAACATAAATGTGATGGTTCTTTGAAGAACCATACAGAAATCCAAAGCCAGAAGTAGTTCTGCCCTCCAGGACCGGAATTGAATAGCCCTGGTGTAAGGTTTTAAGCCTTATTTGCATATTTTTAGAGTTACCAGTACCACCAATAAGGCCTTCTTTAGAGGGCTGAGTATTACCCTAATACAGTGGCCTGAAACTCAAGGCTTACAGGACACATCAAGCCTGCAAGTCACATTATGCTAGTTTGCAAAGTGATGTGTAAGTCATATTCTAATCCAGCCAGAGAGGGCATATCCAACATTTTAATTCACCCACAACCTGCTTTCAGAATGACGGTCAGGGTTGGGAACACTAAGATATGAGACTAACTTCAACATCCAAACTGGAAGCAAGCCTAATAAGCCTAATAAGTCTAAGTAACAGGTTTGAATAGTTTGTAAAAATTGTATTTATATTTTATTTGCAAGAGATACATTAATTAATCAATGTAGATGCAGAAATGTTGATATTGAAACATTTTACACTAGTTAACACTGGCCATAGCTGTGTGCTATGAAAGGGATACATCTGAAGGATTCCACGTTTCAAGAACCTTTTAGAATTCTGAAGAACCGTAGATGCCACATCAAGAACCCCGAACTTAACTCAAAGGTTATTTTTCGGGCAAGAGTTCTCCCAAGGAACCTGAAGAGATGAGGAAGAACAATTTAAGAACCTTTATTTTTTTCGGTGTGTAAGCAATAGGGTGCCATTTGGGACAACATGGATTCCAGGGCATGACAAAATGTGATCAGCGGTGCGAGCGCTCCTCAGGGACAGCAGGCAGGGCCTTTCCATACAGTCAGTCAGGCATTAGCTTCCAGCCAACCACAGTGACATTATAAAGAAATATATTGAAAGGACTGACTGTCTGCCTCCCACCAGAGCAGAGCAGTGTGTGTGCTTGCGTGCATGCGTGTGTGTGCGTGTGTTGAGAAGCTGAAGACTGGAGGTATTAGAAGGCTCTGAGAAGCAACCCCGGAGACCACATGGTATTTCCAACCACACTGCTGAGTCCTATAGCAAATCAATAGCTCCCAGTCCCCCACGCTCCCTCACCATGGTCAATTAAGGAAATTCATAAAGTCAAGCGTGTGAGGACTTGGGAAAGAGAAGGAGGGAAATAGAAGAGAGGAAGTAAAAGAGAAAAAAATACTTTTAGCTAAAAATGTATTTGAACCAGAGCTATCCACGTGAGAGTTATACTAAGAGAGAGAATGTGAGTGGGCTGTGGGTTTGGGTACTCTATGGTTCCGTCCCAAATGGCACCCTATTTCCTACATAGTGCACTACTTTTGAAAAGAGCCCTATTGGTTGACTATGGGAGCTCGTCAAAGGGAACGCACTATATTTGAGACAGGCCGTCACTCTCACCTGCTTCGTCGGCCCAGAGAGAGCCTGTTGTGACCTATGGGTTCTTATTCCCCCTGCTGAGGCATGCAAAGGACACATTCAAAGTGACTAGCATCGCAAGCGTCTGGAAATCCCCCACGATAATGCATATCAGCTGAAGCACATGCAGCAGGCATAGAGGAGAGGAGCTTTGGCATGGGGTATAATAAACTGCAAGGCATGGGGGAAAAGAGAAAGGAGGACCTAACCCCTCAGCTTTTCCCATTTGCGTTTTGCCTCATAAGGGGAAAGCAGGGTTGAAAGCAGGTAGAGAGGGAGGGCAGGGAGAGAGGCCTTGGCATGGATGGCTAAAAGGATAGAGAGAAGACAGGTAGGGTAATGGATGGGCTAGACACACACAAACTCTCACCCACACACACAGCTCCTCTCTTAACTGTCCTGCTGACGCTGCTCTGACAGGATGTTTCTACCTCTCCTTCACTCCCTCCATCTCTCTCTTTCTCTATCCTCTCGCGCTCTCCCTACCAGTCCCTGACCCACCCTCTCCCCCTTTCAACAATTATCTCTACCTCTTTCTCCATCGCTCTCTTTCTCCATCTCTCTCCCTCCATCTCTCTCTCTGCCTAACCTACCCTGGCCCTCCCTCTCTCTCCACCTGAGCCTCTCCCGCCATCTCTCCCCCTCTCAATGTGTCTCGACCAGTCTGTCTCTCCCTCTTTCTCTAGCTCAATCTCTCCCCACTTTCTGCATGCAGTTCAAAGTTCTTAATTCAGCAGAATGGCCAGAGATGTTTTTCTTTATGCCCTGTGAGAAAAGCAGAGCTGCCATCCAGCGTTCTGCATCTCTCTATCTGAGCTGAGCATGTGTGTGTGTCCCTAATGGCACCCTATTCCCTATATAGTGCACTACTTTTGACCAGTAAAAGTATGGGTCCTGGTCAAAAGTTGTGCACTAGGATGTCATTTGGGACGTAGTCTGTGTGTGATAGTGACGGTGGTGCTGCTAGTTCCCAATGTGCCCACTGATAACCCAGCGCCCAGACCCCAGCGGTACCACATCATCGGCCTGGATAGCACCCAGACAGGAATAATGAGCGTAGAATAAGAAGTCATGCCCTTCTTCATCTCTCCATCTTGTTCCATTTTCTCCCCCCATGTTTGTCTAACCATGCCTTCATATATATATATATATATATATATATATATATATATATATTATATATATATATATAGAGAGAGAGAGAGAGAGAGAGAGAGAGAGAGAGAGAGAGAGAGAAAATGGGCGAGAGTCTGTGTGTGGCACTGTATGCTCTGTGATTTCATTGTGTGGTTTGCAAACAACCATTTTGCTTAGTATCTTTACAATGATCTGAAGGTAATAAACTCAGATTGACATTGCTCAGGGTCTCCATTGACAGCCTGCTTGCTCTGATAACATAGTGTGACCAAACAGATTCAAGAGATACAAGCTGAGCATGTAGACCTATTAGTCTATTAAAGGTTTATTCAGTTTAGTATACATACAGTACCAGTCAAAAGAACTCATGCAAGGGTTTTCTTTATTCTTACTATTTTCTACAATGTATTATACTAGTGAAGACATCAAAACTATGAAATAACACATATGGAATCAAATGATAGTCCCACTAAGCGCAAACCCGATGTACATGTAGCCCTTTGTAGCTGTGTCAATGTGTGGATGGAGAAGTAGACTCATTATGTCGAGTCATATTCCTTTAAAGGGGCAATCTGCCCTTCAAGCGGCAAATCTGACCACGACTCCATTTTGCTCCTCCCTTCCTATGGGCAGAAACTCAAACAGGATGTACCCGTGCTAAGGACTATTCAACGCTGGTCTGACCAATCGGAATCTACGCTTCAAGATTGTTTTGATCACGCAGACTGGGACAAGTTCCAGGTAGCCTCAGAGAATAATTTTGACATATATGTTGATTTGGTGAGTGAGTTTATCAGTAAGTGTATAGGAGATGTTGAACCTACTGTGACTATTAAAACCTACCCTAACAGAAACCGTGGCTAGAACTGAAAGTGCGAACCACCGCATTTAACCATGGAAAGGTGACTGGGAATATGGCCAAATACAAAGAGTGTAGTTATTCCCTCTGCAAGTCAATCAAACAAGCAACATGTCAGTACAGAGACAAAGTGGAGTCGCAATTCAACGGCTCAGACATGAGACATGAGACCAGAGTCTACAGACAATCATGGACTACAAAAGGAAAAACAGTCACGTCACGGACACCGACGTCTTGCTTCCAGACAAACTAAACACCTTCTTTGCCCGCTTTGAGGATAATACAGTGCCACCGACGCGGACCGCTACCAAGGACTGTGGGCTCTCCTTCTCCGTGGTCGCCATGAGTAAGACATTTAAACGTGTTAACCCTCGCAAGGCTCCCGGCCCAGACGCCATCTCGATCCATGTCCTCAGAGCATGGGCAGGCCAGCTGGCTGGTGCGTTTACGGACATATTCAATCTCTCCCTATCCCAGTCTGCTGTCCCCACATGCTTCAAGATGGCCACCATTGTTCCTGTACCCAAAAAGGCAAAGGTAACTGAACTAAATGACTATTGCCCTGTAGCACCCACTTCTGTCATCATGAAGTGGTTTGAGACTCTAGTCAAGGATCATAATCACCTCCACCTTACCTGTCACCCTAGACCAACTTCAATTTGCTTACCGCCCCAATAGGTCCACAGACGATGCAATCACCATCACACTGCACAATCCCATCTGGACAAGAGGAATACCTATGTAAGAAGGCTGTTCATTGACTATAGCTCAGCATTCAACACTATAGTACCCTCCAAGCTCATCATGAAGCTTGAGGCCCTGGGTCTCAACCCCGCCCTGTGCAATTGGGTCCTGGACTTCCTGACGGGCAGCCCCTAGGTGGTGAAGGTAGGAAACAACATCTCTACTTCGCTGATCCTCAACACTGGGGCCCCACAAGGGTGCGTGCTAAGCCCCCTCCTGTACTCCCTGTTCACCCATGACTGCATGTCCATGCACGCCTACAACTCAATCATCAAGTTCGCAGACGACACAACAGTAGTAGGCTTGATTACCAACAATGATGAGACAGCCAACAGGGAGGAGGTGAGGGCACTCGGAGTGTGGTGTCAGGAAAACAACATCTCACTCAACGTCAACAAAACAAAGGAGATGATCGTGGACTTCAGGAAACAGCAGAGAGAGCACCTCCCCCCCCCATCCATATTGAGGGGACAGCATGGAGGTGGAAAGCTTTAAAATCCTAGGCGTGCACATCACGGACAAACTGAAATGGTCCACCCACACAGACAGTGTGATGAAGAAGTCTCAACAGCACCTCTTCAACTGCAAGAGGCTGAAGAAATTTGGCTTGTCACCTAAAACCCTCAGAAACTTTCCAGATGCACAATTGAGAGCATCCTGTCAGGCTGTATCACCACCTGGTACAGCAACTGCACTGCCCACAACTGCAAGTATCTCGAGAGGGTGGTGCGGTCTGCACAACACATCACCAGGGGCAAACTACCAGCCCTCCAGGACACCTACAGCCTGTTCACCATCCAGAAGGTGAGGTCAGTACAGATCAAATCATAATCAAATCAAATGTATTTATATAGCCATTCTTACATTAGCTGATATCTCAAATTGCTGTACAGAAACCCAGCCTAAAACCCCAAACAGCAAGCAATGCAGGTGTAGAAGCACAGAGGCTAGGAAAAACTCCCTAGAAAGGCCAAAACCTAGGAAGAAACCTAGAGAGGAACCAGGCTATGAGGGGTGGCCAGTCCTCTTCTGGCTGTGCCGGGTGGAGATTATAACAGAACATGGCGAAGATGTTCAAATGTTCATAAATGACCAGCATGGTCAAATAATAATAATCACAGTTGTCGAGGGTGCAACAAGTCAGCACCTCAAGAGTAAATGTCAGTTGGCTTTTCATAGCCGATCATTGAGAGTATCTCTACCGCTCCTGCTGTCTCTAGAGAGTTGAAAACAGCAGGTCTGGGACAGGTAGCACGTCCGGTGAACAGGTCAGGGTTCCATAGCCGCAGGCAGAACAGTTGAAACTGGAGCAGCAGCACGGCCAGGTGGACTGGGGACAGCAAGGAGTCATCATGTCAGGTAATCCTGAGGCATGGTCCTAGGGCTGAGGTCCTCCGAGATAGAAAGAAAGAAAGAAAGAGAGAAAGAGAGAATTAGAGAGAGCATACTTAAATTCACACAGGACACTGGATAAGACAGGAGAAATACTCCAGATATAGAGTAACAGACTGACCCTAGCCCCCCGACACATAAACTACTGCAGCATAAATACTGGAGGCTGAGACAGGAGGGGTCAGGAGACACTGGCCCCATCCGACGATACCCACTTTGCCAAAGCACAGCCCCCACGCCACTAGAGGGATATCTTCAACCACCAACTTACCATCCTGAGACATGGCCGAGTATAGCCCACAAAGATCTCCGCCACGGCACAACCCAAGGGGGGGGGGCCAACCCAGACAGGAAGACCACGTCAGTGACTCAACCCACTCAAGTGACGCACCCCTCCTAGGGACGGCATGGAAGAACACAATAAGCCAGTGACTCAGCCCCTGTAATAGGGTTAGAGGCAGAGAATCCCAGGGGAGAGAGGGGAACTGGCCAGGCAGAGACAGCAAGGAGCGGTTCGTTGCTCCAGAGCCTTTCCGTTCACCTTCACACTCCTGGGCCAGACTACACTCAATCATAGAACCCACTGAAGAGATGAGTCTTCAGTAAAGACTTAAAGGTTGAGACCGAGTCTGCATCTCTCACATGGGTAAGCAGACTATTCCATAAAAATTGAGCTCTATAGGAGAAAGCCCTGCCTTCAGCTGTTTGCATAGAAATTCTAGGGACAATTAGGAGGCCTGCGTCTTGTGACCGTAGCGTACGTGTAGGTATGTACGGCAGGACCAAATCGGAAAGATAGGTAGGAGCAAGCCCATGTAATGCTTTGTAGGTTAGCAGTAAAACCTTGAAATCAGCCCTTGCCTTAACAGGAAGCCAGTGTAGGGAGGCTGACACTGGAGTAATATGATCAAATAATTTGGTTCTAGTCAGGATTCTAGCAGCCGTACTTAGCACTAACTGAAGTTTATTTAGTGCGTTATCCGGGTAGCCAGAAAGTAGAGCATTGCAGTAGTCCAACCTAGAAGTAACAAAAGCATGGATACATTTTTCTGCATCATTTGTGGACAAAAAGTTTCAGATTTTTGCAATGTTACGTAGATGGAAAAAAGCTGCCCTTGAAACAGTCTTGATATGTTCTTCAAAAGAGAGATCAGGATCCAGAGTAACGCCGAGGTCCTTCACAGTTTTATTTGAGACGACTGTACAACCATCAAGATTAATTGTCAGATTTAACAGAAGATCTCTTTGTTTCTTTGGACCTAGAACAAGCATCTCTGTGTTGTCCAAGTTTAAAAGTAGAAAGTTTGCAGCCATCCACTTCCTTATGTCTGAAACACAGGCTTCTAGCGAGGGAAATTTTGGGACTTCACCATGTTTCATTGAAATGTACAGCTGTGTGTCATCCGCATAGCAGTGAAATTTAACATTATGTTTTCGAATGACATTCCCAAGAGGTAAAATATATAGTGAAAACAATAGTGGTCCTAAAACGGAACCTTGAGGAACACCGAAATTTACAGTTGATTTGTCAGAGGACAAACCATTCACAGAGACAAACTGATATCTTTCCGACAGATAAGATCTAAACCAGGCCAGAACTTGTCCGTGTAGAGCAATTTGGGTTTCCAATCTCTCCAAAAGAATGTGGTGATCGATGGTATCAAAAGCAGCACTAAGATCTAGGAGCACGAGGACAGATGCAGAGCCTCAGTCTGACATCATTAAAATGCCATGAGGCGTGGATGCAAATCCATAGACGAAATGTTCAAAAGTTCCATTACCGTTTGTAGAAACATGTCAAACGATGTTTACAATCAATCCTTTAGGGTATTTTTTACGTAAAATTGCGATAATTTTACAACCGGGCAATCGGTATTCATCCCAGAAGAAAAAGAACGAACAGCGAACTCGCGTGCATGCGCATCACGCGACACCTGTCCTCAGACTAGCCACTGATTGACTGAGCCACAATTTTCTGCCCAGTAACAGGTGATGGATGAAACCAGTTCCTAAAGATTGTTGACAGCCAATGGAAGCCTTAGGAGGTGCAACGTAAATCCTATGTCACTGTAGCTTCTCAAGGGATTCAAAAGAAAAACTACATTTCTAATTTCTCCCACTTCCTGATTACATTTTTCTCAGGTTTTTGCCTGCCATATGAGTTCTGTTATACTCACAGACACCATTCAAACATTTTTAGAAACTTCAGAGGGTTTTCTATCCAAATCTACTAATAATATGCATATTCTATTGTCTGGGCCAGAGTAGTAACCTGTTTAAATTGGGTACGTTTTTCATCCGGCCGTGAAAATACTGCCCCCTAGCCCCAAGAGGTTTTAAAAGGTCATTACCACCTTCACAGGTGCAGTCTCAGTGCTATGATGGGGTCTAAAACCAGACTGAAGCGTTTCGTATACATTGTTTGTCTTCAGGAAGGCAGTGAGTTGCTGCGCAACAGCTTTTTCAATTTTTTTTGAGCGGAATGGAAGATTCGATATAGGCCGATAGTTTTTTATATTTTCTGGGTCAAGGTTTGGCTTTTTCAAGAGAGGCTTTATTACTGCCACTTTTAGTGAGTTTGGTACACATCCGGTGGATAGAGAGCCGTTTATTATGTTCAACATAGGAGGGCCAAGCACAGGAAGCAGCTCTTTCAGTAGTTTAGTTGGAATAGGGTCCAGTATGCAGCTTGAAGGTTTAGAGGCCATGATTATTTTCATCATTGTGTCAAGAGATATAGTACTAAAACACTTTAGTGTCTCCCTTGATCCTAGGTCCTGGCAGAGTTGTGCAGACTCAGGACAACTGAGCTTTGGAGGAATACGCAGATTTAAAGAGGAGTCCGTAATTTGCTTTCTAATGATCATGATCTTTTCCTCAAAGAAGTTCATGAATTTATTACTGCTGAAGTGAAAGCCATCCTCTCTTGGGGAATGCTGCTTTTTAGTTAGCTTTGCGACAGTATCAAAAATAAATTTCGGATTGTTCTTATTTTCCTCATTAAGATGGAAAAATAGGATGATCGAGCAGCAGTGAGGGCTCTTCGATACTGCACGGTACTGTCTTTCCAAGCTAGTCGGAAGACTTCCAGTTTGGTGTGGCGCCATTTCCGTTCCAATTTTCTGGAAGATGTACCAAAGATGGGACCGAGAGACTGAAAAACAGCTTCTATCTCAAGGACGTCAGACTGTTAAACAGCCATCACTAACACAGAGAGGCTGCTGCCTACATACAGACTTGAAATCATTGGCCACTTTAATAAATGGATCACTAGTCACTTTAATAACGCCACTTTATTAATGTTTACATATCTTTCATTACTCATGTCATATGTATATACTGTTTTTTTATACCATCTATTGCATCTTGCCTATGGCACTCTGTCATTGATCATCCATATATTTATATGTATATATTCTTATTCCATTCCTTTATTTAGATTTGTGTGTATTAGGTAGTTGTTGTGGAATTGTTAGATTACATGTTAGATATTGCTGCACTGTCAGAACCAGAAGAACAAGCATTTTGCAACACATGCAATAACATTTGCAAACCATGTGTATGTGACCAATAACATTTGATTTGATTTGAAAATATACAGATCACAATTTCCAATTGGCTATACTTAAACTCTTTAACGTCATCCTCAGATCTGGCATCTTCCCCAATATTTGGAACTAAGGACTGATCACCCAAATCCACAAAATGCCTCAATTTTGACCCCAATAACTACCATGGGATGGTGCGTCAACAGTAACTTTGGGACAATCCTCTGCATTATCATTAACAGCAGACCAAAATACTGTACAAAAGACCATGTATTCACCCTGCACACCTTAATTGACAAAAAAAAGTTGTTGTCACATGCTTTGTTGATTTCAAAAAAGCTTTTGATTATATTTGGCATGAGGGTCTATTATACAAATTGATGGAAAGTGGTGTTGAGGGAAAAAACATATGACATTATAAAATCCATGTACACAAACAACAAGTGTGCAGTTAAAATTGACAAAAAACACACACCATTCTTTCCACAGGATCAGGGGGTGAGACAGGCATGCAGCTTGAGCCACACCCTCTTCAATATATATATCAACGAATTGGTCAGGGCACTAGAATGGTCTGCAGCACCCGGCCTCACCCTAATAGAATTTGAAGTCAAATGTCTAGTGTTTGCTGATTATCTGGTCCTTCTGTCCCCAACCAATGATGGCCTACAGCAGCACCTAGATCTTCAGTACAGATTCTGTCAGACCTGGGTCCTGACAGTGAATTTCAGAAAGTCAAAAATAATGGTGTTCCAAAAAAGGTACAGTTGCCAGGACCACAAATTACCATTCTTGTCCCACTTTAAATGATGTGGAGCTTATAAAGCCCACATAAACACTACATAAATGTGTTGCAAATCATCTATAACCATATGTTATACTCTGTAAAGGGTTCATAAATGTAGCATAACTGTGACATAACCACCAATGTCAAACTTGACATAACCCACTAGGTCAAATATGACAAAACCTGTGCTTTATAAAGGGTGGCGTGCCGGGACCACCCATACGTTAAAGAAAAGATGCACGTATGACTAAGTCACTTTGTATTAAAGTGTCTGCTAAATTGTATATATTACTCAAAAATATTTATAGGATGGCCCAACCTCTTTCCCTCTTGGGTGCATTGCCAATATTGGACCTGACCTCAACTTTACCCCGCTCTGAAGTGCAGTCATTTCAGCAAAAAACACTGGTAGGACCTTTTTGAAATCTGTTTTTATTTTTGGCCTAATTCAGTTTTTTTTCTCCAAAATTCAGTTTTCTCTGTTTTGTTTTTCTAGGTTTCCGATCCCCCCCCCCCCCCGAATTCTGGTTTTCCCCCAGTTTTTTCACACTTTTTTAACAGAAAAACAGCAACATTCGATTTTCTGTGTTTACAAAAATGCTTAAACCATATCAGGGAATGACTTTTCAGTTATGGGAAAAATCTTAGAAACTTATTGTAGTTGCCCCGCACAGTTTTTTGGATAGTGGTGTTTCTGTATCACAGTAAGCGCACATGCGCACATGAGTTCGCAAATCAAATGCCCGCTTGTGGTGCCACTGGACAGCAAAAAAACAAGCAAGTTAACCTTTATTTATTTCTAATTTAAATGAATTTGTAGTAGTCTAGTGTTGACTTAGATTACATAGTTATTTCAATTGTTATTTCAAATAATTTCACAACAATTGCTAGCTAGCTAATAACATTTTGCTAGCTAGCAGGGTCAGCTAAATAAAAATTCCCCTAGATACAGCCACGTCTCATAGTCACATCATGAGATTTGTGACCCATTGCCACAAAAAAAGGGCAATCAGTGAAGAACTAACACAATTGTAAATACAACCCAT
Source organism: Salmo trutta (assembly GCF_901001165.1). Lineage (NCBI taxonomy): Eukaryota > Metazoa > Chordata > Actinopteri > Salmoniformes > Salmonidae > Salmo > Salmo trutta. Next base: position 32,832,744 of record NC_042962.1, on the reverse strand, counting down.
ATGTATTTATTTAAGTATTTGCACATAGTTACAACACTGTATATAGACATAAATTACATTTGAAATGTCTTTATTATTTTTGTAATGTTTACTTTTATTGTTTATTGAATTTTTGCTTTGGTAATGTAAAGATATGTTTCCCATGCCAATAAAGCTCCTTGAATTGAATTGACAGACAGACAGACAGACAGACAGACAGACAGACAGACAGACAGACAGACAGACAGACAGACAGACAGACAGACAGACAGACAGACAGACAGACAGACAGACAGACAGACAGACAGACAGAGTGTGAGGGAGAGAGAAATAAAGAGTCAGAGAGAGGGGGGGTGAAAGGAGGAAAGCATATGTTGCTGAGAAGAAGGGAGACAGGATAGGAGGAGAAGAAAGTTATGGCTTAGCTCCTACAGACAGGGATTGTTGCACCAAATATCATAGTAGTTAACTGTTCCAAGTATTCCCAGTATTAACATCCTGACTGTGTGTTCTATGTTCCAGATACTGGCTGGACCTGGGCCCCAATGGCAGACTGACAGCCCGTGCTGCTACTGCGGACCTACACTCAGACCTGGAGGAGTGACCCAATGACTAAACTTCTGACTAAAGTCCACTGACCACTTCACACTAACACCCAGAGGGAGTAGAACATCTGGCTGAACCAAGCTGTATTTTGAGCTTTGTAGCTACTGGCCTGGCCATGTTGAGAGGAAGAACTGTACTTCTCCTGCTGGTCCTCTGGGCATACCTGTGTTCCCATGGGGATGGACTGCGAGCCCTGAGGAGGACTACAGGGGGGAGGCGGGGGGACGCAGGGGTGGGGTTGACGCTGATGGGACAGGACGCTAATGGAGTGCCTCTGAGACGCTCCAAACGAGGATGGATGTGGAACCAGTTCTTCCTGCTGGAAGAGTACACAGGGTTGGATCACCAGTATGTTGGCAAGGTACGGCGTGATGTTAATTATCTCCTTTCATTATTGTTATCATCTCATTGTCTGAGTTCGACAGGATGAAAGGTGGGGACTTATATTATTATTCTGATATTGGTTGATTGAATAAGACATTTCAGTCATAGCCAGCATTCCAGCCATAACTAATAATTTTGAAATAGGATACACACCATATATTATAATTCTCAGATGGCCTAAAATGTACTTTGATTGAGATACAATACTTTCACTAGTAAAGCAGACTCCTCCATGTACTTCTCCCTAGATCTGTACCTAGAGGAAACTTCCCCTGAGCACTGCCTCCTAGGCTGACTCGGATGTTGTGTTCTCTGATGTGTTTAGTGCTGACTGTCAGCTATGTGGTAGCTCGGCCGATGTCCACTCCACTCATATCAAAGCATCCTACGGAGGTAGTGGACTAGTTCCCTACTGCCGAACACACAGGCTTCTTACGGCCATTATTTGTCCAACAAAATCAAAACACAATGTCGACCCAGTTACATAACGGAGAGTAGGCCTACAGCAAAGAATATCCAATAAGAAATGCTTTACATAGCTAGATGAGAGAGTTGAGGAAGTCGATATCCCTCTATTTGCAACATCGTACAACATACTGTTATTGAGAGATTGTGAATGTCAAGCATCCCAGCCAAGGTCAGGACAAGTGACGAGGAGTGAAGAGTTTCTTGTGAGGACTGGGATGTGTCCCAAATGGCAGCCTATTCTCTATATATTGCATTACTGGTCAAAAGTAGTGCACTATATAAAGAATAGGGTGCCATTTGGGATGAAACACTGGATGAATAGGGTCTGGTTGCTTTGCATTCCTGTGGTGCAGTCGGTCTCTCCGTCCACCCAGAGGATAGAGCCATCCAACCCAAATAAGATTCCACAACATAACATCGTCCCCAAGCGAGGCTTGACTTTCAGCCTTGCTTCTAAAACGATTACAGAGCTTGTGAAGGAACGAAGCGGAGGAGGAGGGAAGAACAAATATGAGAACAAAAAAAGACAGATAGTGAGCAGAAGAAAAAAAAGTAAAGAAAATACAAGACGGTTGAGATCTAAAGTCAACCACTGGAGCATAATCAAACCACTTTATCTCCTTTGAGCATTGATTGATGTTTCGGCTCGTCCTTTAGCGTGTAAAGGGCTAATAGACTGTGAGGGTATATGGATTATCAGAACATGGTTAGCACACACGCAAGTGCACACACACACACACACACACACACACACACACACACACACACACACACACACACACACACACACACATGAAATACGCACACACTAGAGACGTGCAGACTCACAACCCTTGAGCTACGGTGGGGCTGCGTCCTTAAGAGCCTTTCTACTGAAGATAGACACCATTAAGGTATCAAGCCATTGAGGAGTGTTTCACTTAATCAAGCCTCTCTGAGCAATATGTGTTATTTCGCAAGTACACACAGATGCCGGGACATTCTTCTCTATACTCTTAGAAATACAGTTAGGGTACAAAATGTACCCTGGGGTACAACAAATATTAAATACACATAATGTACCTTCAGAGGTACACATAATGATCTCACATGGTGCTGTTTGGTACCTTTTTAGGGTATATGTGCAGACAATTTAGTATAATGGTACATTTTTGTACCCAATATTTTGAATATATAGTGTACACTACATGACCAAAGGTATGTGGACACCTGCTCGTCAAACATCTCATTCCAAAATCATGGGCATTAATATGGAGTTGTTCCCCCCTTTGCTGCTATAATAGCCTCCACTCCTCTGGGAAGGCTTTCCACTAGATGTTGGAACATTGCTGCGGGGACTTGCTTCCAATCAGTCACAACAGCATAGTGAGGTTGGGCACTGATGTTAGGCGAGTAGGCCTGGCTCGAAGTCGGCGTTACAATTCATCTCAAAATTGTTCGATGGGGTTGAGATCAGGGCTCTGTGCAGCCCAGTCTAGTTCTTCCACAACGATCTCAACAAACCATTTCTGAATGGACCTTGCTTAGTGCACGGCGCATTGTCATGCTGAAACAGGAAAGAGACTTCCCCAAACTATTGACATAAAATTGGAAGCACAGAATCGTCTAGAATGTCAATGTATGCTGTAGCATTAAGATTTTCTTTCAATGGAACTTAGGCGCCTAGCCCGAACCATGAAAAACAGCCCCAGATCATTATTCCTCCTCCAAGAAACTTTACAGTTGGCACTATGCATTATGGCAGGTAGCATTCTCCAAAACTCAGATTTGTCCGTCAGACTGCCAGATGGTGAACCGTGATTTATCACTCCAGAGAACGCTTTTCCACTGCTCCAGCCGACGCTTGGCATTGCGCATGGTGATCTTAGGCTTATGTGCGCCTTCTCGGCCATGGAAACCCATTTCATGAAGCTCCCGACAAAGAGTTATTTTGCTGACATTGCTTTCAGAGGCAGTTTGGAACTGTTAAGTGAGTGTTGCAACCGAGGACAGACGATTTTTACATGCTTCGTGCTTCAGCACTCAGCGGTCCAATTCTGTGAGCTTGTGTGGCCTACCACTTCGTGGCTGAGCCGTTGTTTCTCCTAGACGTTTCCACTTCACAATAATTGCACTTACAGTTGACCGGAATAGCTCTAGCAGGGCTGGAATTTGACGAACTGACTTGTTAGAAAGGTGGTATCCTATGACGGTGCCACGTTGAAAGTCACTGTGCTCTTCAGTAAGGTCGTTCTACTGCCAATGTTTATCTATGGAGATTGCATGGCTGTGTGCTCGATTTTATATACCTGTCAGCAACGGGTGTGGCTGAAATAGACGAATCCACATGTATATATAGTGTAAAATCATCACACTCTACGGTGAAGTCACATTTCTGTTTCCCAGGGTACAAATGCATTTTGTGTACCCTCAATACCCACCATAAGGTACAATGATTCATTTGTGCCACTTTTAAGGAACTAACGGCTTTGTCAAAGTAACCACATTTCCATCCACAGTTTTATGCGAATAAAGTCATTCCGTATACAACATTTATCACGACAGCTGTGATGGAAACAAAACGTTTTGGTACAATTTGATAAGTGCTGCAATTTGTTTGTTCGACATGGTGGGATCTTTTTGTGTCTGTCAAATGTATTATACGAGAAATGGCAGTGGAAACGCCTTTATGTGCAAATATTGATATAATAACATAATTTCAAAGTAAACTTGGAGTCACGCGATGATATGGTCTGTTGTCCTGCCACTACAACTCTGTAAACCAGTTGTTGTTCCCTACACTCGCAATAACACCTGCTGACCATGTGTATGTGACCAATACAATTTGATTTGATTTGAAACAATACAGTTTATTAGGCTACAGATTAAATACGTTATTATGAACTTCACAGAATGGTGAAAGTGCACGGTGATGAGCTTGATGCTTCTTTTCAATAACTATTGTGGGTTTATTCTGATTGATGCTTGACTGCCGTTTGACAAATACAAATCTTCTCGCTCTTATCCATAATAATTGTATCATGTACACTAGCCTAGAGTTGAAAATGCAAGAGAAATACAGTAAACTTTAGATTTTTATTCTGTACGGTCGTGGCCAAAAGTTTTGAGAATGACACAAATATTAATTTTCACGAAGTCTGCTGCCTCAGTTTGTATGATGGCAATTTGCATATACTCCAGAATGTTATGAAAAGTGATAAGATGAATTGCAATTAATTGCAAAGTCCCTTTTTTCCATGCAAATGAACTGAATCCCAAAAAAACATTTCCACTGCATTTCAGCTCTGCCACAAAAGGACCAGCTGACATCATGTCAGTGATTCTCTCGTTAACACAAGTGTGAGTGTTGACGAGGACAAGGCTGGAGATCACTCTGTCATGCTGATTGAGTTCAAATAACAGACTGGAAGCTTCAAAAGGAGGGTGGTGCTTGGAATCATTGTTCTTCCTCTGTCAACCATGGTTACCTGCAAGGAAACACGTGCCGTCATCATTGCTTTGCACAAAAAGGGCTTCACAGGCAAGGATATTGCTGCCAGTAAGATTGCACCTAAATCAACCATTTATCGGATCATCAAGAACTTCAAGGAGAGCGGTTCAATTGTTGTGAAGAAGGCTTCAGGGCGCCCAAGAAAGTCCAGCAAGCGCCAGGACTGTCTCCTAAAGTTGATTCAGCTGCGGGATCGGGGCACCACCAGTACAGAGCTTGCTCAGGAATGACAGCAGTCATGTGTGAGTGCATCTGCACGCACAGTGAAGCAAAGACTTTTGGAAGATGGCCTGGTGTCAAGGAGGGCAGCAAAGAAGCCACTTCTCTCCAGGAAAAACATCAGGGACAGACTGATATTCTGCAAAAGGTATATGGATTGGACTGCTGAGGACTGAGGTAAAGTCATTTTCTCTGATGAATCCCCTTTCCGATTGTTTGGGGCATCCGGAAAAAAGCTTGTCCGGAGAAGACAAGGTGAGCACTACCATCAGTCCCTTGTCATGCCAACAGTAAAGCATCCTGAGACCATTCATGTGTGGGATTGCTTCTCAGCCAAGGGAGTGGGCTCACTCACAATTTTGCCTAAGAACAGAGCCATGAATAAAGAATGGTACCAACACATCCTCCTAGAGCAACTCCTCCCAACCATCCAGGAACAGTTTGATGACGGACAATGGCTTTTCCAGCATGATGGAGCACCTAGCCATAAGGCAAAAGTGATAACTAAGTGGCTCAGGGAACAAAACATTGATATTTTGGGTCCATGGCCAGGAAACTCCCCAGACCTTAATCCCATTGAGAACTTGGGGTCAATCCTCAAGAGACAAACAAAAAACCCACAAATTCTGACAAACTCCAATAATGCAAGAATGGGCTGCCATCAGTCAGGATGTGGCCCAGAAGTTAATTGACAGCATGCCAGGGCGGAATGCAGAGGTCTTGAAAAATAAGGGTCAACACTGCAAATATTGACTCTTTGCATGAACTTCATGTAATTGTCAATAAAAGCCTATGACCCTTATGAAATACTTGTAATTATACTTCAGTATTCCATAGTAACATCTGACAAAAAGATCTAAAGACCCTGAAGCAGGAAACTTTGTGGAAATTAATATTTGTGTCATTCTCAAAACTTTTGGCCACGACTGTACATGAAAACTTCAGTGAAAAATAAGATTTTGTGTGCACTACATAATCAGCACTGATTTTCTATCGGCAACAAGTACGTTTGGTGGAAACGACTGGTGGGAAAATGTGCATATTTTCTTTATGAATATTTTGGGAAAAATCGCATGAAAGTCTGTCGCCAATTGGATGGAAACCTAACTTGTGGTGGTACCCTAAAAGGCAAATAGATTTGTACCATAATCATTATCATATTATCCAGCATGCTCTACTAGTTGATTTTTGATATAGTAAACCAGTCAAAGGTTTGGACACACCTACTCATTCAAGGGTTTTTCTTTATTTTTACTATTTTCTACATTGTAGAATAATAGTGAAGACATCAAAACTATGAAATAACACATATGGAAACATGTAGTAACCAAAAAAGTGTTAAACAAATCAAAATATGTTTGAGATTTGAAATTCTTCAAAGTAGCCATCCTTAGCCTTGATGAGAGCTTTGCACACTCTTGGCATTATCTCAACCAGCTTCACCTGGAATGCTTTCCAACATTCTTGAAGGAGTTCCCACATATACTGAGCACTTGTTGGCTGCTTTTCCTTCACTCTGCGGTCCAACTCATCCCAAAACATCTCACTTGGGTTGAGGTCAGGTGATTGTGGAGGCCAGGTCATCTGATGCAGCACTCCATCATGCTCCTTCTTGGTCAAATAGCCCTTACACTGCCTGGAGGTATGTTTTGCGTCATTGTCCTGTTCAAAAACAAATGACAGTCCCACTAAGTGCAAACCAGATGGGATGGTGTATCGTTGCAGAATACAGTGGTAGCCATGCTGGTTAAGCGTGCCTTGAATTCTAAATAAATCACTGACATTGTCACCAGCAAAGCACCCCCACACCATCACACCTCCTCCTCCATGGTTCACGGTAGGAACCATACATGCGGAGATCATCCGTTCAACTACTCTGCATCTCACAAAGACACAATGGTTGGAACCAAAAATCTCAAATCATCAGACCAAAAGGCAGATTTCCACCGATTTAATGTCCATTGCTCGCGTTTCTTTGCCCAAGTAAGTCTCTTTTTCTAATTGGTGTCCTTTAGTAATGATTTCTTTGCAGCAATTCGACCATGAAGGCCTGATTCATGCAGTCTCCTCTGAACAGTTGATGTTGAGATGTGTTTGTTAGTTGAACTCTGTGAAGTTTTTATTTGGGCTGCAATTTATGAGGTGCAGTTAACTTATCCTCTGCAGCAGAGGTAACTCTGGGTCTTCCTTTCCTGTGGCAGTCCTCATGAGAGCCAGTTTCATCATAACGCTTGATAGTTTTTGCGACTGCACTTGAACTTTCAAAGTTCTTAAAATGTTCCACATTGACTGACCTTCATACCTTAAAGTAATGATGGACTGTCATTTCCCTTTGCTTATTTGAGCTGTTTTGCCGTAATATGGACTTGGTCTTTTACCAGATAGGGCTATCTTCTATGTACCACCCCTACCTTGTCACAACACAACTGATTGGCTCAAACACATTAAGGAATTCCACAAATTAACTTTTAATAAGGCACACCTGTTGGTTGAAATGCATTCCAGGTGACTACCTCATGAAGCTTGTTGAGAGAATGGCAAGAGTGTGCAAAGCTGTCATCAAGGCAAAGGGTGGCTACACTGAAGGATCTCTAATGTAAAATATATTTTGATTTGTTTAACACTTTTTTGGTGACTACATGATTCCATATGTGCTATTTCATAGTTTTCATGTCTTCACTATTATTCTACATTTTCAGACCTGTGGGCGCGCTCCACCTCAACCTTCCTATGATCCATCTGTAGCTTTTCGGTGACAATAATTCTCACTTTCTCCTCAGACTCCATACAGGTCTCATGTGGAGACTCTATTATGCTATCCACAGCAATGTCATTCCTCCTGGATTGTCCTTCTCAATTGTCTGTTTTCCCAGTCATCTGTAATAATGATTCACAGACAGTACTGATGTCAACAAGCTTCGTTTGTTGTCATCTCACTGCAAGTCTCTTTCAGGACATCCACCTATCCCTGGGAGAACGGCAAACTGTTATTATGGTCTTGGACCTCTGGTCAGATCGTCCATTCTTTTGTTAGTTGAATCCAACAGTATTTGGAGAAATCTCTTAAAGTTTTTTTCCTTTTGCTTTTACAATTGTTTGTAGACATATGTTTGTTAATTTTAAAGATCATGCACCTGTGATAGCAAAACACTGTACTCTCCATTACTCCAACCTTCTTTAACTTTGGGCGGCATGATGGTAGCAATGTAGGCTAATGCTGGTACTCCACACAATTCCAGCCACCACAGCTTGCAGGGCTAAAGGAAACAGCAACAAACAGCCACAAGGTCAGGACTATCTGCAGTCCCAGCCACGAGGGCTAACCGCATTACCGGCTGTGTTCAAACTGTCAAGGAAGTCTGGGTAGCATTGCCAAGCAGCAGCTCTTCAGACTTTAGCAGTTGGCAGTATGCCGGGACAGATAGTAGAGGTCCCAGCAACTGAGGCTAACAGTGTCGCGGGATCCAAATTAAACAGGTAGACTGGTAAAGAAACACTTTCCCAGAAACTTTCAAAACAACAAACCTGAGCTCTCTCTCGTTCCTCATTGAGCATGCGTTGCACTCTGATGACATATGAGTCTGTGAGGAGGCTTGTGCCAATTGAATGTCAGCATGCATAGTACATCAAGGCCACTACATCTCTAGTTGAGTGATGTTATGATAGGGTAGAAACCAACGTGTTGGTCAGTGTTTCCCAGGGGAATCTAATCACATTTTAATAGTTGTTGCATTTAGACAAATATTTTAGAATAGGCTATCTGATTCAGAACATGCTGTTGCACAAACAACTTGATGATCTGCAACACCTCTGGTAGCAACCTGTATTAGAGTTATCGTTTGCTTTTCTGTAGCTAGTGAATTTAGCTAAATGATATTTAGCTAGCTAGTTAGCGATTAGCATGAGCATTATTTTAGGCACATGTCAGCTTCCTTTGACTAACTAACTCACATTTTGCAGAGAGCAAGATACACAAACTAATAGTATAATAGAGAAATATGTGGATTAATATTTAGACGCAACGTGGAAAGCAGCATCGTTCGTGTCTTGGAAGAATATGTTGTGTGCATGAATTGACAGCATTCTGAGAGAATAAACAGCGTGGAGGGACTGTGTGCAGCCTGCTTTAGTGACAGGGGCAGGATTTAGTGTGTGTGGCCCGGGAACTGTAAGTAAGTAGCCGCGGGAGGCAGTCTGTTTTGTTTGAGCAGTGTAGAGAAGGGTGTTGAGGTGACCAAATTGGTCACACTTTAGACCCCAGAATGCACTACTTTTTACCAGAGCTCTAATGGTCTTTGTGAAAAGTACTGCACTAAATAGGGAATAGGGTGCCATTTGGGACGCAATCGTTGGCTGTTATCTTGGTGTGTGTATGGGCCGGTTGGTTGTTTTTCCTGGAGGAAGAGAAGAGAATCACCGTACACGGAGTCTCATTAGCAGTCGAGCAACATATCGGCCTAAAGAGAGCCTGGGCTGTCACTGGGGAAGAGTTTGTTTGCTTATTTGATTATTTTCCTGCTTTACCAAAGGGCACATTCCTAGTGAAAATGGTTAATGGCCTGTGGTTAAGGAGTATTTGTACTGTACCATCATATCTCATAAAGTATTTACAGACCCTGATAGGCCCCAATGGTTTGCTAGGCCTGGTGGGTATGGTCTCTCCGCGCCTCCCAAGCGAGCAGTTATATTCTATCTATTTTCTCCCCGCGCTCCCCTTTGCTACACTCCCTTCACTGCCTGGCCCTGTTTACCCCACAGTAATGGGCTGGAAATCGGGGAACATTTAAGGAAAAAAGCAAGTGAACAGAGACATAATGCATCCGGCTAGGCTGGTTCCTACTCGGCGTTCCCAAGTCAGTCTAGCTGTGTGTCAGTCAGCGCCTTCCTGATACGTGTTCCAAATGGCACATTATTTCCTACATAATGCACAGCACTACTTTTGATCAGCGCCCTATGGACCCTGGTCAAGAGTAGCGCACCTCAAATGTACTAGGGTGCCATTTGAGAGTCACACATAGGCTATGTGGGGATCTGTGGGGAGCAGCCCCAGTCTCGGAGGCTCCCAGGGTAGTGGTGGTGGGGAAAGTGGGGCCTAGCTCTGCTCTCAGCATCTTTTCATGCTCCCCCATCCCCCGTTGGGCGTTGGAGTTTGTAATATGGCACAGACAGAAACACTTTTTGTACCTGCGCCATGGCAACACCTTGGTCTCTGGCGGAGCACAAATCAAATCAAAGTTTATTGGTGGCATTCACAGATTTGCTGATGTTATTGCAGGAGCAGCGAAATTCTTGTGTGTTTAATAATACACAACAATATGCACATTCTCCAAAAAGTTAAAATAAAGAAATTAACAAGTATCAGAACGAACAATATAAGAGTCCGGAATATAAATATATATATAAATATATATAAATATATATATATATATATGTATATACAGTACCAGTCAAAAGTTTGGACACACCTACTCATTCAAGGATTTTTCTTTATTTTGACTGTTTTCTACATTGTAGAATAATAGTGAAGACATCAAAACTAAGAAATAACATGTTGTAACCAAAAAAGTATTCAATGAATCAAACTATATTTTATATTTGAGAATCTTCAATGTAGCCACCTTTGCCTTGATGACAGCTTTGCACACTATTGGCATTCTCTCAACCAGCTTCAAGAAATAGTGACCTAGAATGCATTTCAATTAACAGGTGTGCCTTGTTAAAAGTTCATTTGTGGAATGCGTTTGAGCCAATCAATTGTGTTGTGACAAGGTAGGGGTGCTGTACAGAAAATAGCCCTATTTGGTATTAGACCATGTCCATATTAAATAAGCAAAGAGAAACAACATTCCATCATTATTTTAAGGCATGAAGGTCAGTCAACACGGAAAATGTCAAGAACTTCAAAAGTTCCCTCAAATTCAGTTGCAAAAATCATCAAGCTCTATGATGAAACTGAACTCATGAGGACCGCCAGAGGATAAGATCTTTAGAGTTAACTCTTAACTCAGAAATTGCAGCCCAAGTAAATGCTTCACAGAGTTCAAGTAACAGACACATCTCAACATCAACTTTTCAGAGGAGACTGCGTGAATCAGGCCTTCATGGTCGATTTGCTGCAAAGAAACCACTTTAAAAGACACCAATAAGAAGAAACACGAGCCGAGAAACACTAGCAATGGACATTAGACCGGTGGAAATTTGTCCTTTGGTCTGATGACTCCAAATTTGACCGTGTCTTTGTGAGACGCAGAGTAGGTGAAAGGAAGATCTCCACATGTGCGGTTCCCAACATGAAGCATGGAGGAGGAGGTGTGATTGTGTGGGGGTGGGTGCTTTGCTGGTGACACTGTCGGTGATTTATTTAGAATTCAATGCTGTGTTAGCATGGCTAACACAGCATTCTGCAGTGAAACGCCATCCCATCTGGTTTGCGCTTAGTGGGACTATCTTTTGTTTTCAACAAGACAATGACCGAGTTTTGATGACTTCACTAATATTCTACAATGTAGAAAATAGTACAAAAAATCAAGAAAAACCCTTGAATGAGTAGGTGTGTCCAATCTTTTGACTGGTACTGTATATATAAATGTTTCTTACAGTTTTTGTCGTTTTTGTTCTGAACCCACTGCCCGCAAGTTGTTATGACGTCATCAAGTTCACCACCCCCATCCCGACCCAGTCCGTTGTTTGGTTGTACCTGTTTATCTGCCTTTTACAGAGCTCATAAGGTCTCCCAGTCTGCCATGTACGGAGATTAAGTGCCCGGTATCCAAACATGAGATGCGTTGACTTGTCGGGTGAGTGTAGCAAGCTACCTGGTTTAAATATCAACAGTACACTCAAAAAAAATGCTAGGTTAAAAACACCCCAGAACTGGGTAAATAGAGGAAAGAACATACGTTGGGTTATTTTTGACCCAGCCAGTTGGCGTTGCTTTCAGATAGTTATTTTTGGACACCAATGAGAGTAAATGTCATTCAGTTTTTTTTTTAATTATATGTATATTTTTTTTCACCTTTATTTAACCAGGTAGGCCAGTTGAGAACAAGTTCTAATTTACAACTGTGACCTGGCCAAGATAAAGCAAAGCAGTGCGACACAAACAACACCGAGTTACACATGGGATAAACAAAACGTACAGTCAATAACACAATAGAAAAGTCTATATACAGTGTGTGAAAATGTAGTAAGATTAGAGAGGTAAGGCAATAAATAGGCCATAGTGGCAAAATAATTACAATTTAGCAATTAAACACTGGAGTGATAGAAGGGCAGAAGATGAATGTGCAAGTAGAGATACTGGGGTGAAAACGACCAAAAAAATCAATATGGGGATGAGGTAGTTGGGTGGGCTATTTACAGATGGGCTGTGTACAGGTGCAATGATTGGTAAGCTGCTCTGACAGCTGATGCTTAAAGTTAGTGAGGGAGATATAAGTCTCCAACTTCAATTATTTTTGCAATTCGTTCCAGTCATTGGCAGCAGAGAACTAGAAGGAAAGGCGGCCAAAGGAGGAGTTGGCTTTGGGGATGACCAGTGAAATATACCTGCTTGATCACGTGCTACGGGTAGCGTTCAGAAAAGCTAGCAGGCCAGGGCTAAGTAGATGGTTCTTCGGCGACATCGTAACAGAATAGCCTGTTAAGACCACATCGAGCGATCACGTCTGCAGTCCAGTTGTGATGGATCGGCGGGGCTCCGTGTCGACAATAAAGGGTCCAGGGCAATTGGCAAAGGAGGTATTGCAGCCCTAGAATTAGCTGGTATATGTGCCTAGCTCAAGGCTAGCTGGTGCTTGCTTCAGGACAGAGGCGTTAGCTAACAGTAGCCACTCGTTTGCAGCTAGCTAGCTGCGATGATCCGGGGTAATGATCCAGAGTGGCAGGAATCCGGTAATGTGGTAGAGAGAAGCAGTCCGATATGCTCTGGCTTGATATCGCGCTGTTCAGACTTGCAGGTGTTGTCCGAGCTAAGGCTGGCTGGTGACCGAGAAAAAGGTGAAGACCGCTAGCCGTGGCTAACAAAGACTAGTAGCTAGTTAGCTGGCTGACGCCTGATGGAAGTTCCAGTTATAAGGAATAGAAATAGCAGATCTGTACCACATTGGGTGAGGCGGGTTGCAGGAAAGTATATTTAGTTCGTAGATAGAAAGTGAGATTAAGATATATATGAAAAAGGCTGGCTATTTACACGGGATAAGACACGGGATCAGACAAAGACAAACACACATGTCCTACTGCTACGCCATGTTGGAGAGCAAAAATGTTCTGTTGTATTGTTAACACATGTTAAGGTTGAGCACTGACACTTTTGTACTTAAAGAGATTCTCCATTAGTTTGTATAGTTCTGTAGCGCTCACGAGCCAAAAGTGGTACACGAAAATTGCGTACTACGTCATATACAGTGGTTCCTCCTATAAAAGTTGTGCCATACTGCGGCACACCCTGCATGCTGTTGCAGCATTCTGTGGCATGTAATTTAATTCTCAGCCATTTCTTCTGTTACTGCAAGTAATTGCTAGTTTGACCACCAGAGGGCATCTTTGAGAAGCATTTGATTGTATTCCGTATTGGCATTACCAGAGAATTTAAAACCTTTTTTTGTAATAACATAGTATATGGGATTGATTTTAAGAAATTTGGCTTAATTAATTTGATTAATATTACGGTGTTTCCATTCAGAGAAAAATTGTCCGTTTGTAAATTCAGACCGTTTCACTCTCGGAGCGCACACTGGACATTCGGCCCGAGGAGTAGGCTTGATTTGAGCGCTCTGGCCTTACAACGGCAGTCAAGCGTTTTAATTTTACATTTACATTTTTTACATTTAAGTCATTTAGCAGACGCTCTTATCCAGAGACACAAAAGAGACTACTCTGACCATTTTACTTGCCCTAGCAGAGCTGGTAAGTCAGTTTTCATGTTAACCAGAGCGTTGGTGACTGTAAATATGCTGCTGGAAACAATTTAATTATGCTTTTTATCCGACGTTTACTGACACCGGCCATATTCAACGGGTGTTGAGCGCTCGTAAAGTAATTATTCTGCGTTCTGGTACACTCAGACGAGAGTGCTCTGAAACCCATGTAGATAGTAGGCTGGACAAATACAATTTTTAACAATGTTCTTTTATGATAAAAACTAGTTCATTGCATCTGCCATGGAGCTGTTTCATAATATGACCATATTTCCCAGCTGCTTACCGTCATTTTAAAGTAATCGCGAAAAAACAGGCCTTATTTTAGTGCATTTTTCACCCTGCCAACTCCTATTAGTTCTATTGAGCACCGTGGCACCAGCTCACCTTCCGAACGTTCTATTCCCAGCTCATTGTTCAACGTCTGTCACATCCTGACCAGCAGAGGGAGTAGTTGTTCAGTATTTTGGTCAGGACGTGGCAGAGGGATGTTTGTTTTGTATGGTGGGGGTTTTGTGTGTATTGTAGAGGGGTGTTTGATTTATGTGTTCCTGGGTTTTGGGTGTATGTTCTAGGTTAGTATGTTCTAGGTTGTATTTCTGGATTCTGTCTAGTTTAGGTTTTCTATGTTTAGGTTTGGGTGCTGGACTCTCAATTGGAGGCAGGTGTTTCTCGTTGCCTCTGATTGAGAGTCCTATATATGGGTAATTGTTTGGTGTAGTGTTTGTGGGAGATTGTTTCTTGTTTTGCCTGTGTGAGCCTGACAAGACTGTTTTGTTGTTCTTCGTTCTTTTGTTATTTTTGGTGTTCACCTTTATTTAAAAATAAAATACAAGATGAGCATCCACATTCCTGCTGCGTTTTGATCCTCCATTCCCGACGACAACCGTTACAACGTCACAATGCCTGCTTCGCTGGCAATGAGACCTGCTCACGTTGGTTTATAGTTAAAATGTAAACAACAAAAATAATATTGGAACTCTGCATTGTTTCCTATGGGGGAAATATAGGCATGTCTGTCTAGTTAGCGGGGTGCGCGCAAATAGCGTTTCAATCGGTGGTGTCACTCGCTCAGACCTTGAAGTAGTTGTTCCCCTTGCTCTGCAAGGGCTGCTGCTTTTGTGGAGCGATGGGTAAGAATGCTTCGAGGGTGGCTGTTATCTATGTGTGCAGAGGGTCCCTGGTTCAAGCCTTGGCTAGGGGCGAGGAGAGGGACGGAGGCAAAACTGTTACACGGGCCCAATTTTAATCAGAAGAATCTCCTCTTTGTAATTATGAGAGTCTGGGCAGCGAGCTCATTTGTCATTGATCGGTATAGTCAGAAGTTTTTATTTTTTCCCTACTTAAGCATAAGCACAGTTGACACCATCGAGGTGCAGATATTTACTTTCTACACAAGTTGGGTAGCTAGCTAACATACCGGTACATACTGCTGTAATGATGTGCTATGTGGTTCGTAAGGACAGCGTAGCTAACAAATTGTTAGCCAACATAACGTGTAAGGTAACTTATTTGAAAAGGCATTACTTTATTACATTAAGTAGCAGGCCCTTGGTCGTTAGGGCAAATCTGGTCTGTGATGGGGGGTGGGGGGGGGGGGGGGGGGGGGGGGTGGGGGTTCACACTTAGCTTGGCTATTAGTGTATTAAGTAAAGGTTGAATAGTCTATTGTTCAGCTATTAGCCCTCCTCCCCAACTTGCAACAAATTGCTGTTCCGATCTCATTCCTTTCCCTCTTCCACACATCATCATTCTGCTCCTGAGTGGCTCGCTTGTGGGTGTGCTGGCAGGATATGGCAGCATCTTCGGTTGTGCGTCAAGAATTCTGCATACAGTAGCGCGTTTGTATGAAGGTGTGGTTATTCACAGGAAAACTGTTATATGCTATGGAGGTACATCTGTGTCTTTTTGTCGAGAGCAAAACCTTTTTTATTTTCAATCAAAAATAATTGTTCTGAAAGCAACTTTTTTCCAACACAAAGGAAGTCAAAGTGGACACCTACGAAGATGGCATCTCAGGTAAGCAGCACTGGGCTGTATATCCTAAAAATTACATCTGCTGCTTTAGATTGAACGGTCATATCTCAGTTATTGTTTTCATATCTATAAAAAATAAGCTGTTTTCTTTACTTTCAGAGAGCGAGCTGACCAAGGGGTCGAAAATGTAGATATTGCCAGATGTTCACTGTCCGAGGAACAGGCCGTGGAAGCTTTATTGCTGGCAAAAGTGTCCATAACCAGAGGTAATTAAACTGTTCTGCGTTCTTTTTCTCCGTCTCTGCCTGTCTTGTGGTACATGGAACCTGTCTCACATGCATTAATTAAAAAACCCTTAAGATGTCAGCTGCTAATTTTCAGATTCACACCGCATAAACACAGCCATTTTCACTGGACTATAATTTTCTCTGGGGGTTAGCCTTGCAATAACCAGGTGGTGAGACACATAGCCCTCTCTATATTTAAATGTTTGAGGCACACTCCGATTTGTGTCTGCATCACATACAGTATCTTCTATTGACATTATCTTCTATTGTTTGTCCTCATGTGTCTGTTTTTCAGCATAAAGTAATCGGTAGCCAATTAGTGTGGACACCAGGTGAGACCACACACACACACAATAACAGTCTCTCTTCTTCACTTCATCCCCTGTCCCCCTTAATACTCTAGGTTATATCAGCTGTTTTGGGGAACCCCTCCCGCATCTGAACTGGCTGACACAGAGGGCACAGCATGATCATAGGTGAGATGTCACTCGGTCAGGTCAACAGGAGGTATTATTAAAGAGATGCTTGACATTGAAATACAGACAGAGATGTAGTAGTCCCGGAGTTAATGATCCAAGGTCAGTTTTGCATTTCACCTCCTAATTTAAGATGACTAACCTTGTTAGAGTAAAAAAAACAAGGCTTAATTATGCTCTCTCTATCCATGTGTCACTCGTCTGCAGGTATGTTTTGATTAGAGAGAGGAAGCCAGTCCCGTCATCGCCACCTCACCCGCTCTTAAGATAACCTTCGGGCCAACTGGGGGCTCAAGGCTGGTTCGGAGACACCGCAATTGTGATGAACTGAGAGAATATTAGGGTAGCACTGTAATTCATGAATCATATGCTGTCTATCGCTGTTCTTACCTCTCTCCCCACCTCGTCTTTCTTCCTCGTTTTATAATGCACACCATATGTGCATTGAAGTACAGATTGAACTTGTATTTATACTATTACAATTATCATAATTATTATGTATTTATAACACCTGGATAATGAACTTCTTTCAATAAAGCGTTTCACATTCTTCACTGGTTGAAATTAAAGAATCTCATTGAAATACTATCCTTTGTCCTCAGATTAATGCAGATGAAGGGAGTTAGATATACATAGTTTTTTTTTCTGTATATATGAATTGCAAATCAATCATGTTTCTAGTCTATTGCATAGTTACAATGTGTAATCATTGATGTCCCAGGAGCAGGAGTGGTAAACATTGTTGAAGTGTATAGTTGTAATACATACAGGCAGACACAGCATCATTCAAATAATGGTGTTTGATACTACTGGTATTGGATATGACTGAAAAAGAATGTCTCAGAGATTCATACCTGAACCGCACCTTTATTTGCCAGGGAAGAGTACATGATCAGTGAATATATTCAATGTACAGGCTACAATGTGGGAATCTCATGCATGGTAATAACTACAGAATATGTGTATATAGGACTTGCATCCTTGGCACAATAAAGTTATTATATTCTACTCTATCCATAGGCTTCATTAATGCCATTCAGACTTGAAGTTGATACAACAACTATGATAGCTGATTGGTATGAATATTAGTTTAGAACCTAATGTTTTAAGGGTCCATACACAGATCGGCTACATACTGTAGCTAGTTACACATCCATATGCATACAGTTATTTTTATCCTCCACTACACAATAAGCAAGTAAATAGTTAGCTAGCTATGTTACTTCAGCTGCATTGCATGGCAAGCTTACACAATTGTACATTCAATTTGCTGTAAATGCTTTAGCTAGCTAGATTCTTTACATCTATTGTTTCACAAGACGACTGCCTGGTTTGCTGGTTTTCTCAGGAGTCCCTAAAACATTAAACAACACGAATTACAAATTCATTCTCCTAACACTAGCTAGCTGGCTAATGTTAGCTAGTCAGATAACTTGCTAAATAGCGATTTTTGTAAATTAACTTTATGACAAAAAGATGTGCACAAATGTTTGTCTCTACATTAACTAACATATTCCTCTCAATTGTAAATGTTTTGCTTGACTCGTTATGACGTTATAACAACTTACATCTGGTTCCACCATAATGTTTTGTCAGCCATCTTTGATGAAGAACGCCACAAGGCAAGGGTGGCTCGGTCAAAATTCGTCATTGGAACCACTCGATATGATTGGTCATCAAAAACCTTGGGACCCAAATGCATAATGAGTGCTCTAACTCCCCATTGTGGTAATCTGGAGCAATGAAGCCATGACTCTGTGTACCTCTAAATCCTGCGGTGCAAACTCGCAACTTTTAAAGGGGGAACCACTTTACGTGCAGATATGTGCACCACGTCATTGCTCTCTCTCTTTCTCTCATGCTCTGCTGTGGGTGCATGATGTCGCTTTCAAACTAGGGATTTCATGGCTAACTGAAGTACTACAGTAATTCTACTCATAGATTATGCATGTATGAACTACACATTGACACATCCAGCCCAAATTGGAATGTTTAAAAAATACTTAGTAGTTGTCAGTAGTCTGGAGCATGTCTTAAATGAGGCTTACACAAATTCAGTTCCTCAAGTGCCTATGTGTAATACCAATGATGAGATAGTTACCACTTTGTTATGTTATTTAAATAATACTGTTATTAATTGTATAAATCCATATGTGCCCTAGTCCACTGCATAGGGGATAGTGTGCCATTTGGGACACACACAGACTATTTGGCGGTAGACTGTAGGGCTAAAAGGGTAACTGGCTGGTTGACTTAAGGGCCTTGTTTAAAACCATACATATTGTATACCCTATAGCTCTGTGATCCTCAAATGGCAGCTAAATATGTCTGGACCACCATGCCATTTTCTGTGCTAATGATATACATTAATTTAAAAGAAAAACATCTACAATATTCCTGCTCCTAATATGCAGAATTAAGGTAAAAACGTATGTGATATCATTATTTTTTTAGGAATGTATTGATTATTATTATTATTACGCTTAAAATGTTAGGATTTATGGATCTTGCGGAGTTGGTTAATGTTGCCTTTCAAAACTACTGTCTCGCGACCTTTTTATTTTGTGTAATAAAATTGAATAGTTCTTAATCTAATAGAGTATGGGTTGACCTACAGAACAGAAACTCGCTCCACAAAAGACCAAAGCTCTCCTGTAGCACTAGTGACACTAGCACTGGAGCATCTTCCTTGTGTGCTTCCCAAATGACACACTAAAGAAGTTCACTAAATAGGGAATAGGGTGCCATTTGGGACATATTCCTCCTTTGCTTTATTTCATTATGATTTGATATCATGGAGGACGGAGGAGAAAGGGCTCTGCATCGACGTGTGGAGGTATCCTGGTGGCCATGATCAATGCTTTCTTCCCCCTAGTGAGTCTTTTATTGAATTTTCAAGAGAAATTTATCAGGAGCCATTGTGGATCCACGTCTGGCTGACAGATTGATTTTCAGGAGAGGTTTTTCTCCTAATTTGAGTAGCAGGGACCCGGGTGGGCGGCTGTAAATTCACTTCCACCATAGAAAGGGGTAGGGTGGATGACAAGAAGAGGAGGGAGACGGAGGGATCACACACCTTAGTGCAGTAAGCAGGAGAGGAGAGCAGGGGTTCGATACACTGAGCTGGCTGTGTAATATCCTTCAGGGGAATGAGGGAATGATGCTGAACCCCTCAAAACCAAATGAGCAGACCCTGAGCGCTCACTCTGTGTCCATACAAACAAGATTGGACGGAATATGTCACACTGTCTGTCTATCGGTCGCAGGTAGCGGTTAAGAGCGGTTAAGAGCATTGGGCCAGTAACCAAAAGGGTGCTGGTTTAAATCCCCAAGCAGACTAGGTGAAAAATCTGTTGATGTGACCTTGAGCAAGACACTTAACCCTCGTTGTTCCTGTAAGTTGCTCTGGATATGAGTGTCTGCTAAATGACTAAAATGTAAATGTATCTCATTGGGAGCTGGTGATGGGAGAGGAACAAGAAGATAACCAGTCAGTTGCACAACTGAATGCATTCAACTGAAATGTGCCTTCTACCTTTTATCCAACTCCTCTGAATCAGAGAGGTGTGTGGGCTGCCTTAATCAACGTACAGTGAGGGAAAAAAGTATTTGATCCCCTGCTGTTTTGTACGTTTGCCCACTGACAAAGAAATGATCAGTCTATCATTTTAATGGTAGGTTTATTTGAACAGTGAGAGACAGAATAACAACAAAAAAATCCAGAAAACCGCATGTCAAAAATGTTATAAATTGATTTGCATTTTAATGAGGGAAATAAGTATTTGACCCCTCTGCAAAGCATGACTTAGTA
Source organism: Salmo trutta (assembly GCF_901001165.1). NCBI lineage: Eukaryota > Metazoa > Chordata > Actinopteri > Salmoniformes > Salmonidae > Salmo > Salmo trutta. Next base: position 32,812,129 of record NC_042962.1, on the reverse strand, counting down.
CTTGGTGGCAAAACCCTTGTTGGCAATCACAGAGGTCAGACGTTTCTTGTAGTTGGCCACCAGGTTTGCACACATCTCAGGAGAGATTTTGTCCCACTCCTCTTTGCAGATCTTCTCCAAGTCATTAAGGTTTCGAGGCTGACGTTTGGTAACTCGAACCTTCAGCTCCCTCCACAGATTTTCTATGGGATTAAGGTCTGGAGACTGGCTAGGCCACTCCAGGACCTTAATGTGCTTCTTCTTGAGCCACTCCTTTGTTGCCTTGGCCGTGTGTTTTGGGTCATTGTCATGTTGGAATACCCATCCACGACCCATTTTCAATGCCTTGGCTGAGAGAAGGAGGTTCTCACCTAAGATTTGACGGTACATGGCCCCGTCCATCGTCCCTTTGATGCGGTGAAGTTGTCCTGTCCCCTTAGCAGAAAAACACCCCCAAAGCATAATGTTTCTACCTCCATGTTTGACGGTGGGGATGGTGTTCTTGGGATCATAGGCAGCATTCTTCCTCCTCCAAACACGGCGAGTTGAGTTGATGCCAAAGAGCTCCATTTTTGTCTCATCTGACCACAACACTTTCACCCAGTTGTCCTCTGAATCATTCAGATGGTCATTGGCAAACTTCAGATGGGCATGTATATGTGCTTTCTTGAGCAAGGGGACCTTGCGGGTGCTGCAGGATTTCAGTCCTTCACGGCGTAGTGTGTTACCAATTGTTTTCTTGGTGACTATGGTCCCAGCTGCCTTGAGATCATTGACAAGATCCTCCCGTGTAGTTCTGGGCTGATTCCTCACCGTTCTCATGATCATTGCAACTCCACGAGGTGAGATCTTGCATGGAGCCCCAGGCCGAGGGAGATTGACAGTTCTTTTGTGTTTCTTCCGTTTGCGAATAATTGCACCAACTGTTGTCACCTTCTCACCAAGCTGCTTGGCAATGGTCTTGTAGCCCATTCCAGCCTTGTGTAGGTCTACAATCTTGTCCCTGACATCCTTGGAGAGCTCTTTGGTCTTGGCCATGGTGGAGAGTTTGGAATCTGATTGATTGCTTCTGTGGACAGGTGTCTTTTATACAGGTAACAAACTGAGATTTGGAGCACTCCCTTTAAGAGTGTGCTCCTAATCTCAGCTCGTTACCTGTATAAAAGACACCTGGGAGCCAGAAATCTTTCTGATTGAGAGGGGGTCAAATACTTATTTCCCTCATTAAAATGCAAATCAATTTATAACATTTTTGACATGTGTTTTTCTGGATTTTTTTGTTGTTATTCTGTCTCTCACTGTTCAAATAAACCTACCATTAAAATTATAGACTGATAATTTCTTTGTCAGTGGGCAAACGTACAAAATCAGCAGGGGATCAAATACTTTTTTCCCCCACTGTACACAAAGCAGTTGTTGGGGGTTAACTGCCTTGCTCAAGGGCAAAAATACAGACTTTTCCACCTTGCCAGCTCAGGGATTTGAACAATTAACCTTCTGGTTACTGGCCCAACGCTCTTAACCACTAGGCTACCTGCCACACCAGAGGGGAGGTACATGGTCAGCACAACATAACCACAAATATAGACAGTCAGTAGCTAGCTTTTCCCAACTTGGTTAGACAGGTGGAAAACATGACGATCATATCTTTCAGTGTTTACAACAAACACAGAAATGTTAAAGATACTAAACTTAAAAGGAAGCCATTTTGCTTCCACAGCTTTGTTTTCACACAGAACACAATGAATTAGTTATATAAAGCCTTCCAGCACCTGAAATAAAAATTCATTCATATTTTAGAGAGAGAGAGAGAGAGAGAGAGAGAGAGCATTAGGAGTAGGGTGCATACTGTCTTCGTCCCAAATGGTGCCCTATTCCTTATGTAGTGCATTACTTTTGACCAGGGCCCATAGACCCATAGGGCTCTGGTGAAAAGTAGTGCACTGCATAGGGAATAGGGTGCAATTTGGGACACAATCATACTGTTGCAGTGCTCATCCACCTGATTGAATTTACTGACTGCACAATCTAACATACTCCATCTGTCCAGCACCAGAAGCTAGCAAGTCACACACCACATTATGTGACCAGATTCAGGATCGTAGGCTTTTGATGCTATTTCCTACTTCAAAGTAGGGCCCTTTGAAAAAAAATATGATGTCTTCTTTAACATATGAACTTTCATATGCCTTAATTACAAGCTGGTCTGGGGTCCGTAAATATGAATAAATTAGCTATGTAGGAAGAAAGGAAGGGTCCATGATTGGCTGAGATAATTGAGGGGCATAATAGAGACTACACTCTAAAAATAAGAGGTTCCTTGAGTATCCTTTAGGGGTTCTTCAAATTGAAACTGTAGAGGAAACCCTATAAGTCCTTCAAAGAACCCATTAAAAGGGTTTTTCAAAGAACCCCTTTTAATTGATCCTCGAAGAACCTTTGAAGAACGTTTTGGGGTTAATTTTTTAACTACCCCCCTCCCCTATTATTTGTATTATTATTAATAATAATACACATAACAATAATACAATATTGTAATTGTCAGTGTTTATTATGATTTTAGTGGCAAAGCAGAATAGAAAAATCTAAATATGAGGTAAACTCCCAGCAGAGCCCCAAGTCCAACTGGTATATCCTCTGACGTGTTGATGTTAATGTGTTGATGTTCTCCATATCCATAGCCAGAATGATTTTATAGTGCATAAGGATCAAACAGTTTTCCTGTTATATTCATCAGAGGGGTAGGGAGGGTGAAGTCTGTGAATCCAAAAAATAGTAATTATACAGATGTTTAACAAAACATGCACACGACAGTATTCATACCTTGTTTTTTTTTGTAAATGTGAATGAAAAAAAAAATTCATTTTTTATAATGGTGTTCATACACATACCTTGTCCATAATGTAGAGGCCTATGGGATTTTCATTGAAGAGGTACATGTGATCTGCATAACAAACCAATACCAATTGGCATACATTTGTATGCCTCCTCGTCTGTATACCTGTAGAGACAGACACAAAAATGAGCATATCAGTCATCTGCACCTAATACAGCTAGCCTTCAACATATTCTTATAGCCTACATATTCTTACTTCTTTGTTGATTGATATCCATTGAATTGTGTCTATTTTCTGTTTTAGAAAAATTTGCACAAATATGAAAAGATCGATGGTATCATCATAAAACAATACCAATTTAGATCATACAAGGAACAAACTTTAATTTAAATTGAGGAGATCTTTGCATTTTTCATTTAAATGCCTGCACCTGCTGTCCTTTCAAATTCAAATACAAATGTTTCAGCTCGGCAGTTAACTTCTTGCAAGAACCCTCACCAACTAAGGAGGTTCCTCGATGAACCCATCCTCCTATGGGGTTCTTGGAAGAATCTATTGGGGGCAATTTTCAGTACCAAGAACTTTGAGGATCTTAGAAGACACCTTGTTGAACCCCTAATTTTTAGAGTGTACTTTCTGGGGGACAATGCCATGCTGACTCATGCTTTTAAATTCTGAAAGAGATTGGTGGGGCTAAGGCTTCAGAGGGTGTGAACTATGCTTAATGGGCGTTAACAATGAGGGGTCTCTCGAAAGAGAGAAAATCATTCAAGGCATTTTTCTTCTACCTGTCTCTAAAGTGGGATAACAAGTTTATCAAATGTCAAAGAAGCATAACGTTCCCAGGATTCCCCCATCTGCAGTGTATGAAAGACTATTTGGAAGAGTCTATTAAAAAAATGTCAATCTTGAAAATTCTACACAAACTCACCTTCCTGAATTCAGTCACATTACAGCCTTATTCTAAAATGGATGAAATGAAAACAATTCCTCATGAATCTACACACAATACCCATAATGACAAAGCGAAAACAGTTTTTTAGAAAATGTTGCTAATTTATTACAAATAAAAAAGATGGAAACCTTATTTACATCCATATTCAGACCCTTTGCAATGTATTTACATCCGTATTCAGACCCTTTGCAATGCTTCCACAACTTGATAGGAATCCACCTGTGCTAAAATGAATTGATTGGACATGATTTGGAAAGGCACGCACCTGTCTATATAAGGTCCGACAGTTGACAGTGCATGTCAGAACAAAAACCAAGCCATGAGGTTGAAGGAATTGTCCGTAGAGCCCCGGGACAGGATTGTGTCGAGGCACAGATCTGGGGAAGGGTACGCAAAAATATCTGCAGCATTAAAGGTTCCCAAGAACAGTGGCCTCCATCATTCTTCAATGGAAGACGTTTAGTCAAGTCAAGGCTCTACCTAGAGCTGGCCACCCGGCCAAACTGAGCAATCGGGGGAGAAGAGCCTTGTTCAGGGAGGTGACCAAGAACCCGATGGTCATTCTGACAGAGCTCCAGAGTTCCTCTGTGTAGATGTTAAAATCTTCCAGAAGGACAACTGTCTCTGAAGCACTCCACCAATCAGGCCTTTATGGTAGAGTGGGCAGACGGAAGCCACTCCTCAGTAAAAGGCACATGACCAGAATCTGTGGATAGATGGCGGCATTCGCGCAAAACTGAAAGCTGTCTCCACATGCTTCAAGATGGCCACCATTGTTCCTGTACCCCAGAAGGTAAAGGGAACTGAACTAAATGACTATCGCCCCATGGCATTCACTTCTGTCATCATGAAGTGCGTTGAGAGGCTAGTCAAGGATCATATCACCTACACCTTACCTGTCACCTTAGACCCACTTCAATTTGCTTACCACCCTAATAGGTCCACAGACGATGCAATCACCATAACACCGCACACTGCCCCATCTGGACAAGAGGAATACCTATGTAAGAATGCTGTTAATTGACTTCAGCTCAGCATCCAACGCCATAGTACCTTCTAAGCTCATCATTAAGCTAGAGGCCCTGGGTCTCAACCCTGCCCTGTGCAATTTGGTCCTGGACTTCCTCCACAACATCTTCACTTCGCTGATCCTCAACACTGGGGCCACACAAGGGTGCGTGCTCAGCCCCCTCCTGTACTCCCTGTTCACCCACAACTGCGTGGCCATGCACACCTCCAACTCAATTATCAAGTTTGCAGATGACACAACAGTCGTAGGCTTGATTACCAACAACGATGAGACAGCCGACAGGGAGGAGGTGAGGGCACTCGGAGTGTGGTGTCAGCAAAACAACCTCTCACTCAATGTCAACAAAACAAAGGAGATGATCATGGACTTCTGGAAACAGCAGAGGGAGCACCCTCCTATCCACATCGACGGGACAGCAGTGGAGAAGGTGTAAAGTTTTAAGTTCCTCGGCATACACAATTACGGACAAACTGAAATGGTCCACACACACAAACAGTGTGGTGAAGAAGGCGCAACAGCACCTCTTCAACCTCAGGAGGCTGAAGAAATTTGGCTTGTCACCTAAAACCCTCACAAACTTTTACAGATGCACAATTGAGAGCATCCTGTCGGGCTGCATCACCGCCTGGTATGGCAACTGCACCGCCCACAACTGCAAGGCTCTCGAGAGGGTGGTGCGCTTTGCACAACGCATCACCGGGGACAAAATACCTGCCCCCCAGGACACCTACAACACCCACTGCCTGTTCACCCCGCTACCATCCAGAAGGCGAGGTCAGTACAGGTGCATCAAAGCTGGGACCGAAAGACTGAAAAACAGCTTCTCTCTCAAGGCTGTCGGACTGTTAAACAGACATCACTAAGACAGAGAGGCTGCTGCCTACATACAGACTTGAAATCATTGGCCACTTTAATAAATGGATCACTAGTCACTTTAATAAGGCCACTTTAATAATGTTTACATATCTTGCATTACTCATCTAATATATATACTGTATTTTATACCATCTATTGCATCTTGCCTATGCCGCTCTGTCTTTGCTCATCCATATGTATATATTCCATTCCTTTACTTAGATTTGTATGTATTAGGTACTAGCTGTTGTGGAACTGTTTGATTATATGTTAGATATTGCTACACTGTCGGAACTAGAAGCACAAGCATTTCGCTACGCTCGCATTAACATCTGCTAACCATGTGTATGTGACCAATAACATTTGATTTGATTTGACAGCCCGCTTGGATTTTGCAATGTCACCGAAAGGACTCTCAGACCATGAGAAAACAGATTCTCTGGTGTAATGAAACCAATATTTAACTCTTTGGCCTGAATGCCAAGCATCATGTCTGGAGGAAACCTGGCAACTTTCCTACGGTGAAGAATGGTGGTGGCAGCATCATGCTGTAGGAATGTTTTTTCACCGTCGGGGACTGGGAGACTAGTCAGGATCAAGGGAAAGATGAACGGAGCAAAGTACAGAAAGATGCTTGATGAAAACCTGCTCCAGAGCACTCAGGACCTCAGACTGGGGCAAAGGTTCACCTTCCAACAGGACATCGACCCTAAGCACACAGCCAAGACATCACAGGAGTGACTTCGGGACAAGTCTCTGATTGTCCTTGAGTGGCCCAGTCAGACTTAAACCCGATCGAACATCTCTGGAGAGACCTGAAAATAGCTGTGCAGCAACTACCCCATCTAACCTGACAGCTTGAGAGGATCTGCAAAGAAGAATGGAATAAACTCCCCAAATACATGTGTGCCAAGCTTGTAGCATCATACCCAAGAAGACCCGAGGCTGTAATCGCTGCCAAAGGTGCTTCAACAAAGTACTGAGTAAAGGCTCTGAATGCTTATGTAAATGTGATATTTCAGTAGATTCAGTAGAAAAATGGAATCCATTTTAGAATAAGGCTGTAATGTAACAAAATGTGGATAAAGTCAAGGGGTCTGAATACTTTCTGAATGCACTAAAATATAAATAAAAAAGGATGGGAAACAACAGGAGGAAAGAGAGGAAGGACACGTGTTGTGTCCCAAATAGTACCCTATTGCCTATACAGTATAGTGTACTACTTTTGACCAGATATCTATGGGCCCTGGAAGTGCACTATATAGGGATTTCGGTACCATTCAGGACGCAGACAAGATTTTGATGAGTTCCCAGACATGAATATGTTGAGGAGATTTGGTGGCTGTATTAAAATGTCAGAACAAGCTAAGCTGTTGTTCATGCAGACAGAAACAGGCCACATCAGGAGAGTGAGCAAATAGTGGAGTAGAGAGGAGATTGATAGGAGAGGAGATGATTGAAGAAAAGAAGAAGTGAAAATATCATGTCATGTTTCTACAGCATGTTAGAGAAATCTGATCTCCTCGGAGTTAGTAAGAACAGACATAGGACACACAGGTCACACTCAACCTGATTACATTTCTATGAAATTATAATTATTTCAGTAAATGGCATAGGAAATTGGGGACAACACAAATATCTTAAATCAAACACCTAAAAAGTAATTTTTGAAATATATGTAAATGGTCAGGATATCGTTGTGTCACAATTAGATTATTTGTCTTCAGATCATTTACAATCAGTCACTAGCACAGAGTGCCATAAACTATTGAAGTTTCTTTGTTTGTCCCAAGAGGAGTCCAATAATTGAAATGTGCATATTCATTACAAATCCTTTGCATTGTGATTGAGTGCTATTGTGAACTGACTTCGTCCCCTTTGTTTCTCATTACTCTACAGCTCCACTCAGACGGGGACCGGGGTGATGGTAGCATACGATATGTCCTGACCGGTGATGGAGCCGGTAGTCTGTTCATCATCGATGAGAACTCTGGGGATATCCATGCCACTAAGAGATTGGACCGGGAGGAGAAGGCCTACTACACGCTCCGGGCCAAGGCCGTCAACAGAATCACTAACACCTCTCTAGAGGGAGAGTCAGAGTTTATCATCAAGATCCATGACATTAACGACAATGAGCCCAAGTTTACCAAGGACCCCTACTTCACAGAGGTACCTGAGATGTCCCCACTGGGTACGTATGAACACCTACACCCTAACCCTTAATTCACACACATACCTGAGATGTCCCCACTGAATATGTATGATCACCTACACCCTTACCCCTACTTCACTCACGTACCAGAGATGTAACCTCTTGGTACGTATGACAGAAGTAGGCTACAGAGAACAGCCCTACATCCATCTTACTCACTTCTTACCACAGACACCTACCAGGGCAGAAGTGGTTAAAATGTTTCTCGTTGTCAAGTCATAACCATGTCATCCTGTTTTGCCCTGTGTGTAACTGTAACTCATAGCCTGACCGACCATTGTTAAACAGTTCCACAGTTAAACTGATAGCCTGGACATCATTATAAAAGAGGGGGATCTCATGCGGTCAGTGGTAATAATATATGCCATACTTGTATCTGCAATGGATAGCAGGATTAGAAGGCTTATGTGTGAGACAAGCTAAAGTTGTTACAAACAAACGCCTATCCTGTTGGATCAAAGAGGGCTTTATCAATCATAATAATGAGAGGAAAGATTGTCTACATCCCAAATAGCACCCTATTCCCTATGTAGTGCACTACATTTGAGCAGGGCCCATAGAGAATAGGTTGCCATTTGGGGTGAATAAATTGAGTCGTTAAATGCGAATGATTACAGGCCATTAACTGTTTTATTACAGCCAAACAAACTAAGTGAAGCGGCCCAATGATGCTGATTATATTACATACTTGAGCTAATCTTTTGAATACTCTGTTCAGTTATCAATTACAACACATTAAAAA